>NC_088889.1:80054552-80694761 GCF_037157495.1 Lathamus discolor | reverse complement strand
TGCACTGCCCAAGGCAAAGCTCATGTTTTTCTTACTGTCTTGTACAGTATCAGGCCTGAAGCACCCCTGTCCGTGATGGTACCAGGGCAGGGAGTGCCTGTTCTCTGCAAGGACTTTGTACCCACAGTTTTTGGCCAGCAGATCTCTTCCCTGTCTAGCTCAATTGACTAGAAGCCAAACCACAGCACCAGGTTTTGGTGTGCTCCACAGCCCTGCTCCCCATGTACATGGGGAGATCCCCCAGGCCCATGGCATGTCTCTGGCAAGCTGAGGAGCTCTGGTACACACCAGACATGGCCTGGTCCTGCTTGGCCATGCAGTCACCTGCCTGCTGTTCTCTCCTAGCTTTCCGTGCCCTGCTGCAGATCCGGGCTGTGAGGAAGAAGCCGGGGGCTCTGTCACCGGTGTCATTCAGCCCTGTCTTGGCACAGAACGTTGACCATGACGAGCACTCTGTAAGTACCTCCCAACCCTGTGTACAAAGTCTGGGCGCTGGTCTCAGCCCGAGCGGGCAGCCTGTGCATACACCAGTTGCTTGTGTTCCTGGGACCTCAGGAGGTACACTCAGACGCTGGTCTTGCTGAGCAGTGCAGCCTTTCTTGTCAACCCTGCTGGACAGCCAGGATCTCTCCTCTCATGGATTAACAATTAATAAACTTGCCCTCTTGTCTTTTGGAGGAAACAAATCCACAGAAACCTCAGTCTGAGAAGGTTTCTTGGCACCAATCCCAGCAGAAAAGTGGCAGGCTCTGGGCAGGATGGGAGCAGGGAAAATGGGGAGGTGGCAGTTTGACTTGCAGACACATCTGTGTGGCAGCATGCTCTGATGAAATGGCCTTGTCATCAGGGTTCCCAGCATGACAGCAGGAAGGCCTCTTTGTGCAAGCCTCCATGAGAAATAGGGGTCTCCGCAGGCAGCTAAGGAAATGTGGGATGGGAAGCATGGTGCTGGTGGCCTCTGGGCCTGATTGCATGTCCTTGGTGCTCATTCATTGCCTGGGCAGTGCTGTTGCACAGCTGGCTCTGACGAGACACGTGAGGTCAGAGTGAGGAGGAGCAGATCTGCATCCAGATGATCTTGCAGACCTTCATGGGAACAGAAAGATAGTGTCACAGAAGCAGCCTTGTTTCACCCATCTGTCCTCTGCAGCACTGTAGCCCTGCTGCCTTCAACTGGGGGTAAGAAACAGAGCAGGGGAGAAACCCCGAGGGTTGTTGTGAAGCAGACCATGGTGTGTAGAGGAAGGAGGTGCTGTCACCTGAAGCGAGGTGAGGAGATGCTGTGTGTCTCTTCATGTCACTAACCTGAACAAACAACTTCCTTAAACATGGTTTTCTCTTGACAGTGTCCCTTTAAACCCCTTAAAGTGAGCCCTGTCTCCCTGCCCAGCAGAAAGCCTAGAAGGGAAACCGTAAGTGACTTGGTCGTGTTTGGCTCCTGGGGCAGTTTTTTGCCCACGGTATCAGCAGCACGTGGAAGTGTTACACATGCAAGGGCTTGCTGACACGCTGGGGCTGACTCCTGCCCCTGCACAGGCTGCAGCACTCCCGGTACTGCCTCCACGTGAGCAGTCAGGCTCTCACACCCTGTACACCATCACTAACCCCCTGGGTTGCGTGTGGAGGAATACAAAGGTGGAAGCAGCTTGCCACAGGGGTCTGGCACTGGCTCGCAGGGACTGTGTCCAGTGCTGAGCCTGGCTGCTTTGTAGTTCCTAGCCAAGATGTTTTCCTGGCTTTGTCGAATGGTGGGCAAGCTGCTGACCCCTCGGCTCACCCATTGCACTTGTCCCATGCCCTTGGCAGTTTGGCATGGACACATCTTGTGGTTTCCACCCGGATGCTAGATGCAGAAGTAGACAAGCAGGCATCGTTGGACCAGGACTTGCATTCAGGAACACTGGCTGCAGTGGGCTGCTCTGCTTTTACAGAAACAGGAGGGACGGAGCTTGGGTTGTTGGGGATTCTCCAAGCTGGTGTAAGAGTGTGTGACTGGAACGCCATTCTGGGGACAGCATGAATGGCAACTGTGGGGGACCAGGAGCCGGGAAGGGGAAGGGGAAAGGTGAGGGAGGCCCTCAGGTCAGGAAGGGTCTGTTTGTGCTCTTTGTGTACTCCCGTCAAATGCACCTACAGTTTTCACTGGTATCAAGGAGTCTCTAGTTTCCTTTTCCTCAAGCCAGCCTGGATGAGGAATGTGGCATGTTGTGCCTGTTAGGTCTAGAGAAAATGTGGAGCTGGGCTCAGGAAATGAGGCTATTGCAAGTTTGGTGTGACCCTGTCCCTCTGCAAGCTTCCTACAGTGACTAGCAGTGCTGCTGGAGCCGTGGGCTCTGTGGGGGCTAGTGGTAAGTGTCCCGGGGAGAGCAGTGCCCTTAGGGTTGCTTGAAAGCTCAGTAACTTACAGTGAGGGTTTTGTAGCCACTGGCTGAAAAATCCACCTCCAGCCTGTGAGCTGTGCCGAGAACCTGAGCTTTCACCACATGAGCCAAAAGGAGGAGCCTGTGAACCCTCAGGCCTTGGTCTGCACAGCCAGGAGAAAATGTCCCAAACACGGGCCACGGGGGTTCGTCTCCCGGAGTTTTCTGTCCACAGAACAGCGCCTCTGCAATGAAATGTCTTGGTGGAGATGGCTTCTGGCCGCACCGCCTGCAGATGGCAGCAGTTGTGAACCGATGCCTTGGTTGGCTTGGTTATCTTGAAATCACCAGCTGTGGTCTTCAGTACAAGCTCATAAACATCACAAAGCCAGTACTTGGGGGGTGTGGGTTGATGCTTGACCCCGAGTGCCACTCGTTCTTTCCTCCCGGTCAGATCTGGCTCCTTCTGTGACCACAAGTGAGTCAGTTCAGCAGTCATCTCGCACCAAATTGGTGGCTGTGTTGGAACAGGGTGGGCAGGCACGTCTGCAGCTCTGTGATTGCGAGATCAGGCACGGAGAAACCATAGGAGTTCATGGCCAGGCTTAGCAGCCCCACACCATCCTTGATACAACATAGAGCCGTGAGGATACAGAGCTGAAACAGCTCACTTTAATGTAAGCCTGAACTGCTGAAGTCTTGCCTCTTTGTTTGCAGCAGGCTGGGCTGAGCTGCCTGTGGCCTTCCAGGCTGCAGCATAAATCCTGTTTGTCTCCAAGTGCTCAGGACCTTTGTAATCAGGAGGATTCGTGGAGCTAAACCAGTGTTGGTTTAATGCCTTTGCAAGAGTCCCTTTGGAAGCTTAGTGAGTTAAGGAGGGATTGGGAATTGGTGCAGTTTTGCTCTCCTCCCTTACGGAGTGGCGCAGGGGTTCTGTGATCCCTTTCCTACCTTTTAGCAGAGGCGGCTGTGCAACACCAGTGTTAGCAGCTGAGAGGACGGAGGCCACAGGAGAAGGAGAAGTGGTGTAGGCTCCAAGGACCAGCTCTCAGATGGCTGGTGCGCAGGGCATGCTGTGAAAGAGCTGTGTGCACCAGGGCTGGAAGCACAAGTGGGCTGCTTGCTGAGCTGGAAGGGTCTCAGAACCATCTGTTAGGAGAAACAATCCAAGCACATCTTACAGTGGCTTTGTTAGGAGCCTGCTTTCTCACCCTCCCTGCCCAGCTCTTGAAAGCATGGTGAGGGGATGTCCAGCACCATTCCAGCTTGCTGAGATGCCCAGTTTCTTAAGCGTTGCTCTGAAAACTTGCCTGGAGCATCACCAGCATTACAGGCCAAAGGGGAATGTGTGGCTGGTGCAGGGAAGGAGGCTGGGGCTCTGTGGGGCTGGGCTGCCTGGGGGCGCAGTGCGGAGGTGCAGGGCTGCAGCTGGGGCTCCCCTTTCTAGGGGGATTCCAGCCTGAAGGGGGGTTTCTTAATGCTGCTCTCTTTCACCCACAGAGCTCTGACAACATCCCTCCAGGCTACGAGCCCATTTCCTTGCTGGAAGCGCTGAACGGCCTTCGCTCTGTTTCCCCCACCATCCCATCAGCTCCTCTGTATGAAGAAATCAACTACTCTGGCGTGGTGGATGGGATGCCCCCTGCGAGCCGGCCGCTTGTGGGCATGGACAGAGCTGTGGAGAGCAGCCACCAAAAGGGCAAGAGGAGCAAGTCTCCAGATAGGTCAGCACTGGGATGGAGGGGTCTGAGCCCTTGGTAAGCCCTGGGGGCTTGTGGCCACACATGCTGGGAGACAGGAGAGGATGTGGCTGGTCCCACCACTGTTATCTTCTAGTAGGCCAGCAGGTACTTGTGCTGGCGAGAGAGCTGGGGCATCACCCATGTGTTCAGCCTGAGGTTACAGCTTATGTCTCCGAAGGCCTGGCTTACAGGATTTTTAACAAGGAGAATTTTGGATGGGAATGTCTCCTTTCCAGTGCAGTTAGTCCCTCAGTTTGCATTCAACGTCCAAATCTTGCTGGATTTCAGCTTTCCATGAGTTCCCCAGGAACAAAAGAATGGGGAGAGAACTGACCTGAATTTCGGAGCACAGACTTCTGAGTGAGATCCTTTAGTTGTTGTATTAAGCCTCCTCTATTGGCCTTGTGATGGAGGATGTAGGTGTGGATGCCATGGAATGGGCAGCCCACTGCATGTGCCCTTTATGTGTCCCTTGTGGGCCTGTACAGGTGGGGTCAGACTGGGTTTGTTCCTGGCACTCCACTTGCTCCATTCCAGATATCCCCCTGGGAATGGAGCCCCCAGAGGTGTGGGGAGCAGTGCGGGCCCCGTGTCTCTTGCTTTCCCTGCCAAGGCAGATTTGTCCAAGCTCTGATACTGTGAGGAAGCTCTGCCCCAGAAACTGCTGCTCTTCTCCATGCAGCTGATACCAGAGGCCATGATGAATTTATCTCCGTAGCTGAGCTCCTGCTTGTGCAGGTTGGCTGATGCTGCTGGTGGAGACACAGGCAGGGGTGGTGACAACTTGAGCTGCTGCCACCAAATCCACTGGGGTCGTAGTGCGGGCAGCACTGTGGCTCCTTGCGAGTGGAGTTTCTCTTGCTGCAGCACACTACGGTCTCCCTCATCCCCCATCCATGAGGAGGATGAAGAGAAGCTCTCGGAGGACTCTGACTCACCGCCAGCACTGAGCGGGGCTGAGCTGGCCCTGAGGGAGAGCAGCTCTCCAGAAGTAAGTGTGTCCTTTGCTGGGGAGCTGCTCTGAGCCACAGCTCCTCTGGGGGGGCTGCTTCTGGGACATGAGGTGCCTCATGAAGGACCATCCCTTCCTCAGTGACGGGGTAAAGATGAGTGTGTTGGCATGTAACGCGAAGCCAAGGGTCTTGGCTGCCTTCGTTTACACATAAGCTCTATGGGGAAAGGACGTGGTCGCTCCCTGTGTCCCAAACACCTCTTTGGGAGCTGAGGCACTGGAAAGCTGTGTCAGAGCTGACCTCCCCTCATCTGGCTGGGCTTTACCCACTGCCATTGAATGTAAATCCCTCCATCCCAGCCCATGGTGCCACAGCACTGGTGGGTGGCCGTTGGTCCTTCCCTGAAGCAAGTCCTGGCCCCAAGCACAGCTCTGGAGGAAGCCATGGCAGGATACAAGTGCAGCAAAGCCTCCAGCCTGCAGGAGTAACCTGTGCTGTTCCTCCTTACAGAGCGTGGCAGGGGAAGAGATCGAGGATGCCTTGTCCCTGCAGCAGGGTAGGTGTCCACTCGGCCTTGGCGTGGCCAGATCTCATTTTGGTGTCCACCTCTGGTGTGGTGGGATGGGGACAGCTGGGGAGTGAACATAGGAGCTGAGGAATACGCAGCCCCTGAAGTCCAACCCTGAGCTGCTGTGCTTCACCTGGGAAAGGTGCCAGGGTCTTTTCTGGGAACTAGGTAAGCAAAATCAACAAATCTGGTTTATCTGCCAAGCACCAGTCCTTGCTGTGAGCTCTACACATGGGCTACCTGCTCATACACCTGAGGGAGAGATGCCTGCATGCACCACTGTGGTCCTGGTGAGAGCATGGCCACTGTACTGGTCATGCAGGATGTGTCCCAGTGTCTCCGGTGCTCAGTCAGCATCCTGAGGGCATGAAGAGAGATGGGATTGGGTGCATTGTGGCACATGAGCCTGGGCATGAAAAGGTGGCCCTTGAGCACCATGGCCTGGGCCAGTCTGACCGGTTGCCCCGAGCCCTCCGTGGGGCTGAGGAGCTTCCTTGGGTCTGGGATCTTGCCCATGCTCCTGGCCGCGTGCACTGAGGGTCTCTCTGGTGCTCTGCTTGCAGGCAGCCGCCCGCCCTCGCTGGAGGACGTGCTGCAGGACGCGAGCTGCGGCGAGCACAGGAGCCTGACGCAGTCGGAGAACGACCCTCCTGTTGACGTCTACCTGCCAGGTAACGGCCGCGCCGTTGGGGTCGGCGGCACCGCCTGCGCTCGTGGTGCGGGTTCATGGCACGGAGGGGTTGTGCGGATGGTGGTGCCCCGGCAGTGCTGGGACGGGAGCTGCCCGGAGCACGGGGAGAGCGAGCTCTGGGTAATTCGCCCCCCTTCTCTCCTCCTCCCTCGCCCTTTTGTCTCTGTCCTTCCCCTCCTTTCTCCTCTCTGGGCTGCAGCCTCTCGGTGCCACAGTTTATGTGGCAGTGGCTTCCCGTGCCTGCCCCAGTCGCACTCCTCGCCGAGGGACGGGAACCGTCTGGGCCGGCTCCTGGGGACTGAGCCAGCGGGGGGCAGCAGGGAGGGCCGCGGTGTGCCCGGCTCTGCTGGCAAGCGGGGCTGGGGGGTGCTGCCCTCACCCCGACTGCTGTCGTTGCAGCCTGTTTTCTTCCATAGAGTCGCAGTCTGCTCTGAGTACCTCTCTAATGTCTCCTTCCCTCTCTGTCTGCCTTCCTCCCTCCTGTTTTGGGCAGCACTGGGTCCTGATTCCTGCTCTATTGGTATAGAGGAGTAAGCTGGTACGTCTTCTCGTTCTACTTACGCATCGCTGTTGTGTGGGGCAGCAGGACCCCTCGGGGAGAGCGGGAATGGTGCTGATTGTGGCCATCAGAGCAGGGAAGGAGGGGCAGCAAACCAGCCAGGCTGCACCACTGGCTCTGTCCTGGCTCTATTCCCATCCCTGTATCCCACAGGGATCCCCGCTGTTCCTGAGTGCCTGGGCCCTGGGCAGGGCAGCAGAAACCTCTGCCCTCCCCACTGCACTTCTGGGTGAGGGCTCTGCTGCCTCTTGGGCTCCATGAACATTCAAGCCTCTGATGGCTGCTGCCAAGGCTGGTGGCAGATAGTGTGTCCCATTAGTGGCCCCTGTCCAACCCCCGGCTGAATCTGCATCTTAGCAGGGGCAGAGGGCATTGAGCTCATGTAGTTGCTCCAGGGCAGGAGAGGTTGCAGGGGTACCCTCTCCCTAGGGCCTGGGCTCTCAGTCTGCCTCCAGTACTGGCATTATTTGGTCTGAACCCCATTTTCCTCCCTCAGGCTCATCCGACTTCACCAAGGCGCTCCCCGGCCGCAGCACCGGCAGCCCCACGCAGCCCCTTCTCTTCGAGCAGACGTGTCTTCACATGGAGGATGAGCAGAACCTCTCGTGAGCGGGGCCCGACCTCCCTGCCCTGGCCGCTGGACCCCCCCGGACCCCACGCACGGCCTCTCCCCCTCCCCAGCGAGGCTGGCCCATCCTCACTGCCCCAGGGACCCACCGTTCCGGCTGTTCTGTAACAGACATGCATGTATCCCACTGGCAGCGGCGATGGATGGGGCGGTGGGTAGGGCTGGCGGCGTGGTTTTACATGGGAATCGTGGAGGGGGGGGGGAAGGTTTGGGGCTAAAAGCAGCAGGCGGAGGACACAACCGTTGTATATTTTGTACACACCGAGCACAGCCCTTTGCTGTCACTGCCCCTGTACATAGCTGTAGCCCTCCCTCCCGTCCCATTAGCCCCGTTGGGCTCTGCGCCTTCCTCTTCCCAGCTCTGCGTGCTGGGGGACCCTTGCCGGGGTGCAGGGCTCCGCTGAGGGGTAGCGTGAGGACGGGGGGTCAGCCGAACGGGGCGTGAGCCGAGCCACGTGGGACGGGGCTGACCCCCACATCCCCCCCCTACCTCCATGGAGCCCGGCGCTGCCCACGCCGTGTGCCTTGTTCTGCTTCTGCGGCGGGTCCCGGGGCGAGCCCCCCTGTCCCCCCCTCTGTGTTTGTAGTAATAAACCCGTGGAGCAGCCGCGAGAGTCCGTGCCTGCGGAAAGGGGGAAACGCTCCGGGGGCGGGGCCTTTGGGCTGGTGGGCGGAGCCACATGGGTGAGGGGCGTGGCTGGGGGCTATGTTACCGGGGACGTAGTCAAGCGGCTGAGGGGCGGGGCTATTGGCTGAGGGGCGGGGTCACGAGCCCGCGGCGCGGTGGGGGGAGGGGAGGCCCTCTCCTGCCCTCGCCCGCCTCCTTCCCGGCGTGCCCTTCGGCGCGCCCACGACCCCAAGCTTTGCTCTCATTGGTGGCGAGCGCCGCCGTTCCCCCGCGCTCCTTTTCTCTAATATGGCGGGCGACGCGGCGGCAGCGCCCCAGCCCATTGGTCAGCCGCAGCCGTCGGCCGCCCAGCCAATGAGCCAGTGAGCCCAGCCCATTGGCTCAGCGGCGCACGGCGAGCCCCTACTGGTTCGTGCGGCTGGCGGTCCCGCCCTCCTTCAGCGCCGTCGCGCGTGCGCGGAGCAGCGTCCCGGTGCAGGGCGGCGAGGCGATGGCGGCCATGGGGGCCATGGGGGCGATGGCGGCCATGGGCGCGCTGCCGGCGGGCGCAGCGGTGCTGCCGCCGCTGCCCACGCTGGGGGTGCCGGGCGTGCCCGAGCTGAAGCCGCTGACGCGGTACGATGCGATGCGGCTGGGCCCGGGCTGGAGCCACTCGTGCCACGCCATGCTGTACGCGCCCAACCCGGGCATGCTCTTCGGGCGCATCCCGCTGCGCTATGCCGTGCTGGTGAGGGGCCCGGCTGGGGGCCCGGGCGGGCAGCGGGCACAGGGCCGGGGCGGGGCCATGGGGCTGGGCCGGGCCGGGCCGCGGGCGCAGGGGGAGGCGGGCTCCGGGAGTCGCGGGTGAGGGCAGCGGGCGGGGGAAGGTGGGGCCGTCCGGTAGTTCCTGTGCAGGGCGGTAGCGTCAGGCTTGGCAGAGGCGGCGGCGGGCCCGAGCCCGGGGGGGAGCCCCCGGGACTCCCGGCTGTGCTGCCGGGCGGCGGGATCCGCCTCGGCTCCCCGGCCCAGGGCCGCGGCGAGCTGTCGGACGCGGTGTCGGTGAGCTCGGTGTCCTGGACGCGCTGGAGCTGGTAGGGCAGTGCCGGAGCGGCCCGGAGGCCTCCGTGGTGCCGGGCTGAGACGCCCGCGCCTCCCCGCGCCCTCCCCCCGGCTCCGCTGTGCCCCATTAACACCGTGCGCCTCTATTGCAGATGCAGATGCGATTTGACGGACTGCTGGGCTTTCCCGGGGGGTTCGTGGATCGCCGTTACTGGTCCCTGGAGGACGGTCTGAATCGGGTGCTGGGCTTGGGTTTGGGCTGTGTGCGCCTGACGGAAGCTGACTATCTGTGCTCGCACCTGACAGAGGGGCCACATCGCGTGGTGGCACACTTCTACGCCAGGCAGCTGACCCTGGAGGAGCTGCATACCATCGAGATCAGCGCGGTGCATTCCCGAGACCACGGGCTGGAGGTGGGACATCCAGGGAGGGATGCGTAGAGCTCTGAGCGTTCGCTACAGGGAAGACCAGGCTTCCCTCCTAGGTCTGCAGGGCTGCCGGCTCCCGCAGCCCCGCGGGGAATGCACCGCATGTAGAGCTGCTGGCGGAGGGTGCCATGCACCGCCGCGCAGCACCGGCGATAGGAGGCCTGGCTGTTGGCTGGGGTCGTGCCTCAGGCTCCAGAGCATAGCGGGCTCCAGCTCCAGCCTCTCCTGGTGACCGCCCGCGTAGGCAAGAGCCCCATGTACCCGCTGGATGAAGGGGGGGGTCCGTCTCGTGCCTGGTGGGCGCCTGCCCCTGCCTTGTGCTGAGTAACGTGGACCGGAATCGCGACCCGCGCTGTGGCAACGTGCTGCTCTGACCCGAGCTCTCCCCGGCTTGCACGGAGGCAGTGTGGGATGCAGCTTTCCCTTGCTCCTGGGTAGTGGGGTCCGGCTGACGCCCCGGGGTAGGGTGCAAGAGGCAGGGTGTCCCCGTGCGCCCGCGAGGCGCTCGGTGGGTTTTGGCAGGTGCACACATGGAAGCAGTTGGTTGTGGTGTGGTCGAGGGGATGTGTGGGTAAGCCAGGGTGTCCCTGGGCTGGCCAGGCAGGGTGTGCAGGGGAAGTGGGGCTCCCCATAGCGGCCTGGGGCAGCGGGATCCCCCCCAAAGGGGCAGGAGGGGGAATGGAGCCAGGGCTGGGTGCAGGGCCTGGGCAGGGAGAGCTGGGATCTAGCAGGGTTCAAGGAGGGCAGAGCAGGGGCTTCAGATGGGCTGAGGGCAGGCAGGCGAGGGCAGGGCCGGTGCGGGAGCATGGGCAGCACCTGGCAGCAGGGGCTGGGCTGGGTGGGCCTGGGCCGGTGGGTGCTGGGTGAGGGGCTGGGGGACGGGGGGGTTGGTGTTGCTGTGGGCTCTGCTGAGCTGTGCTCTGTGCTGTTGCAGGTGATGGGCATGGTCCGTGTCCCCCTCTACACCCAGAAAGACCGCATGGGCGGGCTGCCCAACTTCCTGGCCAACTCCTTCGTTGGAACCGCCAAATTCCAGCTGCTCTTTGCCCTGAAGATCTTGAACATGGTGCCCGAGGAGAAGCTGGCCGAGGCGGTGGCTGCCACGCAGAAGCTGAAGAAGCCGCCCATTGACCATGCAGCAGGGGCGATGGGCAACCTGGGCGCCAAGTCAGCAAATGAGCTGATGGCACAAGCTAAAACAGGCAGTGAATTAGGAGATCAGGCAGAGAACCAGGCGGTGGTGCAGGCAATGGCCGAGTCAGCAGAGCAGGTGCTGGTGGGGCTGGAGAGCCAGGCTGTGGCGGAGCAGTTGGTGGCTGTGCCCGTGGCAGAGGCGCTGGAGCAGGCGGTGGCGCTGGGGGCAGAAGCTGTGATGCAGCAGCCGGTGGCTGAGGCCATGGAGTGATGCTGCTGTGTTTGAGCTTGATTAAACGTGGGTGAGACCAGAGAGACTTTTAACTTCCCAGTGCTGGCTGCAGTTGCTGCCCACACAATTCCACTGCCCAGCCGGGAGGGATTGGGTTTGTCTGAAGCAGGGGAAAGCGATGTATTTTTATGGCCATTAAACTCTAGTGAGCTTCCCAGATCAACCTGCACAGCCCCCTGCAGCGTTCATGTGCTTATGTGAGGGCGCTGAAGCCTTAGGATTACGCTTTGATTTCAGAGACACGCAGTGCTGTGGCCAGGTCCCACCTTCGTTTTTAAGGAACAAAATGTCTTCTTTTTTAAATGCCCCGTGTAGCCGTGGCTGCGAGCGCAGCCGAGCGAGGGGGCTGCTACCCCCGCACCTCCGCCACTGTTGGCGGGCCGTGGAGTGACCGGTCATGAATTCCTTTTGGGGCACAGGGGCACATCTGTAGGTTTCAACCTGGAGATCTGTGGGAGCAGGAAAGCGGAATAAATGGCTTTGCTGGATGTGCTGCAGTTGGATCCTTCTTGAGCACTGGGGTAGAGCTTTGGGGGTGCAGGGGCTCCCTCAGGGCTCTCTGCTCTGCTGGCTGTGCCAGGGCGAGAAGCTGGAGGGAAAGGGAAGGGCAGCCCCTGTGAGCCAGGGCCGCGGGGCTGGCTGCAAACCCGTGTTCAGGTGCTGCTGTTACTCCAGCATGGCTCAGGTCCCACAGGGGCTGGTGAGAAGCATCTGTGCTGTTGCGGGTGCCAGAGCACCTCAGAGCACTGGCTCCAGGTGTGGGGTTGTCCTGTCTAAGCAGCAGCCAGCAGAGCCCGGTTGCAGTGCACAAGGCCCTGCTCTCCGTGCAGGGATGCACCAGTAGAATCCACCCCCATCCAGCAGCTCGGCTGCACTGGGCAAGCTCTGTGCTGGCTGCCCCGATCCCAGCAGGAGCTATCCCCCATCCCAGCCAAGAGAGAGGTCACCCTCCATCATGGCAGAGCAGGTCAGGTGAAGGTGCTCGAGCAGCCCCTCAGAGGCCAGCTCTAGCGCAGAGTGAGAAACAACTCAGGAAAGAGGTTTACTTTAATTGAAGACGTTTGGAGAGGCCAATGGCGCTCCTCGGGGCAGGGTGGCAGAGGATGCAGCAGTCACAGCTCCCCTCAGGGCGCGCCCAAGAACTGCAGCAGCGGAGCTGGGTTGTGTAACGGGCAGCAGGGAGAGTGGGGAACAGTGCCAGGGAAGCGGGAGAGAAAGAGGCCTGGTCCAGAGAAAGCAAATGCTGAGGAAAACCAGGGGCTTGAGCTCCTAAAAAACCTCGCGAATCAACAAACAGGCATGTTTAAGTAAACAGTGGATGAGCAAAAAACCCCCAAATGTGGCAAAATAAATAAGGCTGGAAGGGTGCCTCAGGTCTCCCCACGGAAAGCACTGTGGAATGGAGAGGGTCACAGTGCTGCCTGCCCTGGCAGCAGGGCCCAGCCAGGCTGCAAGAGGAGCACTGGGGACAGCCAAAGCTCCCCAGCCTATGGCAGCCATGGCAGCAGAGCTCCTCTCCCACCCTGTGACCCAGCTACAACCCCAAGAGAGGTACCAAGGCTAAAGCTTCCAGCTCAGGCTGCAGCTCCCTACCCCATTGTGGGTCCTCTGCTACAGGACTGCATCCCTTGAGCCACGCTCAGCCTGGCTGCTGCTGCAACTGCACCCAGCTGCTTGCCCTGCTGAGCCAGAGGATGGGTTGGAAGGGACTTCTGCCCTCAGAGCAAGGCCCACACCAAGGTCAGCCCCAGCTTCCCAGGGCTTGAAGGTCTCCAAGCATGGACTCTTAACAGCTTCAAGCTTGACCATCCTCATGGAAACCTTTCTGCCTTCTGTCAGTGACTGAGTTAGACCTCTTTGATCCCAGAAGAGGGACCAGCACCCCCAACCAGAACAGCCATGGGCAGTGCCAGCCCAGGGGCACCAGGCTGGATGATAACTGCTAGTGAGCTGAGACCCAGCCCCAGGCTGGCCTGCCTGTAGAGGCTCCTGCAGCCAGGCCACAGCTGAGCAACCACAGAACAGCCACCAGGAGACTGCCTGCTGGCGCTGCCCTGGGGGTGCCCAGACCATGGCCTGAAGCACACCAGTGAGCAGCAAGGAGAAGCTGCTGCGATGTATGCACAGATCTCATCCCTAAAGAGCCTGCAGAGTCCAGCCCCACAGCTGAGGGAGGGTGCATGCAGTGGAGGAGCAGGGCTCTGGCTGCAGCAGTTCTATACCCCAGCTTCCCTCCCCTGCTACATTTCAACTTGAACAAAGGCAGAAAGATCTATACAGTATAATATATATATATTTCACTATGAAATAGCAATTTCATTCCCTGCCTTCTACTTGATGCATCCTGAATGAGATGCTGCTTTGTAAGTCACTCTGGAGGGCTGGTGGGGCTGGGGGGTTTTCATGCGAGGCAGTTGCCCTCCGTGGAGGTTACCTGCAGGAAGCACCAGAGCCTGACCTGGCAGGACCCAGACATGATCTCCGCTTCCCCTCACCCAGCTCCCCCTTCCCTCTCAGTAAGGGCATGACTACATCCTGCCAGGGCACTTACGGCTCATTTACATGGTCAGCACAGATTCATTAACCTCATTCCCCCTGCTTTCAGTAGCCATGGTGTGGAAGCAGCAGCTGAACCCCTCTACATCACGTATACAAATAGGAGCAAACCAGAGGCAAGGGAAGTGGCAGGGAGAGTGCAACATGCACACAGAGTGGTGATGCAAAGGGCCCTCAGCCAGAGTACAGCCAGGGCTCGAGGCCATGAGGGTAAGTTAGGGCTGCAGCCCCGCAAGTGTGAAGTCTACCAAATCTCGGTCAATCTGTGGAACAAGGAGTCCTGTCCAGGGGCTGGGTCACTGATCAAGAGCTGTCATCATCACTGGCACCAATGCAGAGCCAGATGGTTCAGGAGATGAAACGAAGAACAATCCTATGGAAAGGAAAGGGAAATAAAGTGTTACAGATTTCTTCAAGTGTACTGAGGAGCTGCTGTCCTGAGCACCTTGTTGTCAGAGCCAACAGCACATGGGCTTCTAGTTACTGTGCTGGGCAAAGAGTGAGGACTGTGGTCACTCTGAGCCTTGCAAGCTGGTCTAACAGAGCTAGGAAAAGGAGAGACATCAGGGCCAGGTTAATCTGCTGTCAGGCTCCGGGCTCAAGAAAGCAAGATCAGAGTTCAAACTCCATTCAAACTGAACCAACGGGAGTCTGGCCCCCAGCTGGAGGCTGGGGCATTGCTGTGCCCCAGACACCTTACACAGCAGCTTGCCCAGCAGCAGAGCTGCAGCTCCAGAACACTTTCAGCTCCCCAGGATGGTGGCCGTGGGCACTGCCACCACATCACTGCTGGCCCTGGGCAGAGAAGGGAGCTCTTCCCCAGGTACCCACCCTTGCTTTCTGTACCTTCCGCTCCCATCACATTGTCCGGCTGTACTCAATGCCGCTCTTGGCAGAAATGCCCGACCAGGGGAGAAGGCTGCAGAGGAGGCTCTGGGCCTGCCGATATATCCTCTGGGGAATTGAACATGGGCTCAGGCTGGCCAGCGTTGATCCAATGTGCTGTAGGTAGTCAGTGGCCCCAGTTAAGGACAGCAACATTCACACTGTAACTTAAGTTACTCTGGGGACTAGCACTCCCTAAAGAGACCCCATGATACAGTGAAAGCTGCTCTGCTCAGTTACACAGATCTACTCTTGGTATTAACTGCCTGCTCCTTTCTATCAAAAGCAGGTCTGCTTTGCACTGTAGAGGACGGCTGCTTGGGAACACTGGCTCCAACTTGAGTGGGAAATACCTTCTCTAAGCAGCTGCTGGTTCCCTTTGCACTCCACTGCAAGTTCCTGTGGGGATGGCAATCCATCCACTTGCCTGGAGGGGTTTGGACTGACCAGCTACACCCAGGAAAGATCAGGTTTCTTCTCCATGATCCAGTGACCTGAAAAAACTCCCAAAGCCAGTCTGAGAGCAGCCGGCTGAGATCTAGGCCAGGCCAGGGTCACACAGCATCCCAGGTCACAGGAAGCAAGACAAAGGGCTTCTCTGCCATGCTCCTGGCCAAATCCTGCACCCCACAAGCACACTTTGGCTTAACACCAGCATTCACTAGCACTAGTATCAAACTTGCTCCAACTTAGAACTCAATGTACCATCCTACACTGCCTCTCTGAACTGTTCCCAGAGGAACCAGGGGACAAACAGGCCTCTGTCCTATTCCTCTGACATCACCTTCCTTCCAGTTCCAGATTAAACTCATGCCTGAGCAGGCATCAGTCCCCATACCTGCCCCAGCTCACACATTGCTAGATTGCTATTGTCAACCCAGAACACAGTTTGGTTTTAGCATGCTCCACTGCTAATCAGACTGAAGGTAAAGGATATAAGATTGTCCAGGGTGGATGTCCACCATTGATGTACAGGACATAGGTGAAGCCATCTTTGAGGACCCCTCTGATGGAATAATAATAGGGAAGATAGTGGTGCTGTTTAAAGTCTCTGTTTTCATAGAAGGTTATTGCTGTGTTGTTAGTGGTGAGGACGTGCAGGTAGATGGCTTTGCAGTGATCCTGGGCAGTTGTTGATATATGGTCTTTTAAACTTTCAAGCAAAAGTGAACCTGTTGAAGGAAAGAGCAGCAGAATCACACAGTGCAGCTGCTGTCACAGGGCAGCACAAGGGTTTGAAGGTCCCAGCTGAGATCTCCTGCACCCAGTGTCCAAGCAGCGACTGCTGCACACACTTGGAGACACCAGGTCTAACCCAGTTCTCACAAACTCTCCTGATGAATTAAACAGGACCACACTATGTGGTTTTAATATGAACCTCACCTTGCCTATGAGCATGGCTTCACAGAACTCATAAAGACAGAAACTTCTGATTCAATAACCACAAAGAAGAGCCAGATACAGGAAACTCAATAATGCCCATCCCTGGGCAAGCAGCTCCCAGCTTTGGGGAGGGTCAGTGAGTCCTTTCTAACAGAATCAGTTCCATCACATATATGAAACAAAGCACATTTACACACACAAAGCAACCTGGTCTAGTGGAAGGTGCCTCTGCCCATGGCAGGGCAGCTGGCACTAAATGAGCTTCAAGTTCCCTTCCAACACAAACCACTGTCCTGTGAGGCTATGATTCTATGTATTTTAAAACCACTTACAACAGGACTTGACAAGCAGGTTGTTGCACTGTCTGCTGAACTTGAATTCAAATCTAAAAACTGGTAGGATTTTAAGATCTCTCCTAAGGAGGGGAGATGGGATACAGTCTCATTCAAACTGGATTTGCTGCAGCTGCTATTCAGCAGGAGAAACCGGAGACAGGCACAGAGTATACTCCAACCCCAAGAGCTGAGACCCGGAGGTTCATCCGAACTACCTCAACATGGCATGAAGGACCCAGCACAGCCTGCAGGGGAACTTGCTTCCATGAGGTGTGGTAAAAACAGGCTAAAGAAATAGCTTGGCTAATACACACAGATGAGATTCATGCTGCTGTTTCACAATCCAATATAAGACTCAGGGACAAGGACACATAGGATTTCAGAGCAGAAGTCAACAGCACTGACTTCATGGTCACTTGATACGTAGTGAGGATTTTTTATCAGCCAAGCACAAAAACACCACCACAGAAACAGGAGAGCTGTTTTATTGTGTTATGAGATATTCCATGCTTTTATCTCTCAGAGAACCAACTGCCCTCTGGTTTAAGGGTAACAGAGAACTACAAACCAAAGCCTTTTAATGTCTGCCAGGGAAAAATCAGAGCTTTAGTGCTTAGAAGTGTGCCTGGGGTGAAAAGCCTCCTGCATGAAAGACTTCAGCTTCAAACACAAGTAGAAAAGCTCTCAAGAGAAAGCTCTCAGGAGAAGCGCCAGCAGGCAGCAGCTTCTTTAGGTTGTTTTGCTACATGTACAAGACCAAAGGTTTTGATGGAACACAGCAATGTGCTGTAGAGATGTAATGGGTACAGAACACACTAATCCTGAAAGGAGAAAATTCCAGCAAGACGGAGCTTGGAAAAAAAAAAAAAAAAAATCAGCTTTTGGAAACTGAAAGGAGACTCAAATCCACCACAGTTTTATGGAACAGAAGACCCCTTTACCACCTCCTCTGAACATTATCCTGTGTTCTTTGTATTTCTGTACAAAGAAAATACTTATCTCCAGTAGCATCTCAATGCAAGTTTCAACTACAGTGCTCTCACTGAGGACTCTTCTGGTCATTTCTTTATGTACCCTAACAGTATGTATCTTTCTAAACATGAATGTGGGAGGAGGGAGGACTTGAAGAAGAGGAGTTATACCTGTATCAGCTGAAGAAACATCAGCTGGGCAACACTGGGCCATGCTGTCAAACCTGGCCTATTTCCTTTTGCAGATCAAAGACAGAGATCATGCTTGAAATTGCCCCACAAGGGCACTTATTTGATGACAAAACACATCCTGTTCTAAACAGAGATGATCTCTGACTGCAGGATTTTCAACTGGATGCAAAAAAAGCTGTGTGCTTCAGCAGGCATTCAGAGCTGACTTTTAAATGCATTTGACAGATTTCATCAGGTCCAAGTTACACTCTTTTTCTTCTAAATGTTTGTTCTATCTGCTAGGCAAAAAGTTATAAGCAGCTCTATTTTCTGCTTCAGGGACCAGGCTTCTGACACCCATGAAAGAAAATCACTTCAAACCCTGCTCCAGGGTCAAGTCCTGGCACTTTCAGTCTCAGCAGCAGGAGTGCAAGTTTTTTGTGTGCTCAGTTACCCCCGGGATCAAGATGGACAAAGCCAGTAACAACATTTCAGTACACCTACATTAACACCAAGAAGGGATGTGAGGGTGTCACCTTCCCAATTACTGGCACAAATCAGCAACAAGCTTGTCTTAAAAGGGTATTGCAGGTCTCCTTCAGCCATGTCCACACATGACAAATGACAGCAACAGAGTTGTCACTTTGCAGCATCTTACCTATTCCATGTTTTCTGAACTCCTTCACCACTCCAAGACTTAGGATGTAAGCAACTTGCGTGTCCAAAGGAAAATTGGAAGCTAGGATGTCTCCATCCTGAGGAGAGAAAAGACAAGTTATTTAGTAGGATATCTGGGGAGGCACAGAAGAAAGCAAGAATCCCAACCCAGAACATCTGAAAACAAGGCTATAGCTGGGAACTTCTCACTGAACAGTCTTAACTGAAGCTTCTGGAAAAGATGTGGGAAATTAAAAACTCCAAGCATGGTCCCTTAGGGGTTATTCCTACTTTCTTATAATCTTCCCAGACAGAACACAAATCAGGATCTTTCCTTACTATATACATTATTTGTGAGCTTAAGGACAGAATATATTTGCGTTCTTTACCAGGAAGGATTCCAAGTGCTAATTCTGGAGTTACCCATCAGTATCCACATCAGTCCAGCAACAGTCTTTATTGTCTGCATGCTCCATCTGAGCTTCGTGTCAGCTGGAGGTCTCTGCATTGCTGCAGAGGACAAGGAGCATGTTTACAGGCCCAATGGCCTGGAGCAGTGGCTGAATAAGCCCCTGGCTTTCAGCTTGGCTGGAACAAGAGCCTTTTGTTAGAGTTGCTGAAGATGCAGTTTCTGAGTTTGACTACCTCTGAGGTGAAGCCAGACAGCTAAAATGAAGAGACCCATGCTACTCAATGCTCTCAGTCTCTATAAATGTTAAGATTACTGTTTAATCATAATATTGAGAGCCTTTTAGAAGTTATCTCTGCATTGTCCTGCTTCTTTTTAATCCACTTGCCTATGCTGTTTTCTGTACACTAACCCAGTGGTCTATTCCCATACTGCCTTCAGAGACCATCTCTTCTTCACCTCTCTGCTGTACTGTGCTGTCTGCCCTGGCCTCCAAGCTCTGTCATCCCTGAAGCCTGAGCCTTCTGCAGACTGGTTGCCTCTGCTTCTGTTAGAGACAGTGACCATGTAAATGAAGGAGTTTCTGCAGAAGTCACTGTAGTGACTCACCCTGAACAGTGAAGGAAGTTCAACACTTGTGTAAGAACGGAAGAGGTTCACTCTCCTACAGCTGCTCATACCTCAGTCACCAGTGATGGATGACCAGGAACACTGAAAACAGCCAAACAGGTACATGGCCTGCTACACAGTCACTTTTGGATTACATTTGCATGACTGGATCTCTCTGCACAGCACATTGAGCAGTCAGCTTCCCACCAGCCACAGCTGCCTAGCTGCAGCAGGAAAAGACTATGGTTCCAGGCTGCTCAGCAGCCCATGTGTTCAGACCCATCCCATCACTCCATTAGCTGGAGATCAGCATATTCCTGGTTTCTTAACAAGGGTCTGGATAGAGGGAGAAAAAATATCCCAAACAGGTCCCATCCCAGTTAACCATGGCAAGAGGTGGACTATCTCTTACTGAAGTACAGTTTAGTAGCATACCTCTTTATGAACCTTTGTCCTGCTCTTGATCTCTGCCACTATCATTCCCACAATGGAGCCTCTATATGTGGCTGCGAGGGAAAAGAACTTCTTGTTGGAAGTGATATCCCGGTACCATGAGTCAGGGTACCTGGGGAAGGAAAGAAAAACAGGAATGTTTAGGGACACAAAGTCCATGGGAGTAGGCAGTGCCACAGCCAACACTGTGCCAAGATGCTGCTCAACTGGAAATGGACAGCAACATCTTTAATGCCAGTCACTGGAACTGCAGACCAATGTATTCTACACAAGACTAAGGGCAGGAAGCTGTGCTACTGAAAGGGCTGTCTTCTGCACAGCCAGCCAGCCGAGTACCTCAGACATATGCCAATCTAAAGCTCTGTGATTTAGCTTATTCCATGTAATCTGGGTTAGAAAGTTATTCACCCTTCCTGTCTTAACTCTTGTATAGTACCAATGAACATCAAACAGCTGCTGTACCCCATTTGGTAGCATGGTTTCTTTCAATTGCATCTAAGCAGCAATGCAGGCTACACACGTAATGGCCTCCTGCCTTGCTAAGACAACCACATTTCATTTTATATTCATAGCCCAGAGCTTTCACTTCCATCTTTAGCAAGTTATTTTTAAATGCAAGATCCATCTGCCCTTATCTGAGATGTAAAGATCTCATTAACTTATACACATGTGAAAAAATGCTGCATATTGGTACCAAAAAGATTGCCTCATCAGCCTCCAGCTCTCCTCCTCCTGCAGCTACTACAGGAAACCAGCACACATTCATTTATTTCCAAGTGAGAGCACAGCATGCCTCATGTTTAAAAGAAATCTACAAATCCAAAATACTATGAATGCTTTGGCTGGTTTGTTACATTTTATGCAATCTTAATTACAGTCCACTAAAATCCTCTGTAAACCTTCTCAACAAAGCTAAAGAAATCCTTGAAGTCTACAGCTGTAGTTTCCCTGGAAGCTTTAAGCCAGAAAGCTATCCCTGTCCCCCAGAGAAGCTCCTTATTCCCATGCTTGTGCTGACACAAGCATTTACCAAATGGGGGCCTGGGGAACTGACCTGGGACAGACTGAGATCAGCTTTGAGCCAGAGCTTTGGGAGCCACAGTATATATGGGCAAGTACTGTTTGGTCTCCCCTGTGACATTCAGACAGACATTCCTTTAGGAACAGTTGCTCCAGGTCAGTTTGGTTCAGCTCTGAGGGTGTTTTCGTGGCACACACTCCAGAACACAGCTTTCACAAGCACGAGGATGCTATCCTTTTCCCTGGAAGTGTGCTCCTTTCCCTATCTCAAACACAGTCTTTCCCAAGGAGATGACCCACCCCCTTAATAACAAAGCCTATTTCTCTGCCAAAATCTGCATACAGGAACTTTCTGATCAGGACAAGCAGCAAAGGGCCATTAATAGGAACACCGCCACAGTGCATAAGAGATTCAGAACTGGCTCTTATCTTAGTCCATATGGCTGCAGAGCCCTTGCTGTTATCTCTGAACTGGGCCCGTGCAGGTTCACACCATTTGTTTCTAGATTCCCACCATCTCACCCCAAAAACCATTAACTTACTCTATTGGGAACCAGTCACCACAGAGCTGTTTCACTGTGTCTATGTCATTGTGGCAGAGAAGACGCAGGTTTACGTCTGTAAGTGCAGTGGGGGGCACCTCCTCTGTCATTCACGCCTGCAAGAAAAGAAAGCAAGCATGTTAAGAATGATGAAGCTCAGGTTCTGAATGCCAGCTGCAGCCAGGCATCTGCACAAAGGCAGCAGGAGGGTCTCAGCATCATGTTGTTTTTCTTAGCAGAATAAGTTTTCAAGAGAGACGAACCAAAACATGGCAACATTAACCCAAGAAGCAACTCAAAGCCCTGCTGCCCACAGGATCAGCACGTTTCACTTCTCAGCCTGACCCAGCCCCCAGCCCTGCATCTCTACACACCATGGTCCAGCGATGCTGCGTGAGGGAACATGTGGCACCAACCACTTCTAAAAAGAGCTCAGGAAGCTGCATCAAGTAAGCCAACAATGTGTCAAGTGTAGCTTATGATGCACGGAGCTCTTCACATGTCTACGCAGGACCAAACAAAAGTGAACCAACAGCTTAAAAAGGAAGCACTGCTAGAAAAACATTTATAAGCTCTTACACAATGCCATCATCTCCAGTTAGTACATATGCAGAGGATTCAAATTCTTTTTAAAGGTTCATTTTGTTTAACTTATGCTGGTGAATGAGTTTCATTTCCCCTTATTCCTACCTGCTACAGATCCACAAAGGCTTCCTTTCCAGCCCAGCAGACAGCGTTCAAATACAGAAATGCCAAGATACCCTTTTCTTTCAGCACAGCACTACCACAACCCTGCTAACCATGCACAGGACACTTACTCCAATGTCTTCAGCCTTTTCCTAACAAGGTACCAGCGGCAAAGAAGCAAGCTGTAACAGAAGCAGTTGTAAAAGCATTTGTAGCACAGACACATGAATGAAGAACAGGGAGGAAGAAGAAACTGGCACTGGTTTGGGTGGAACTTGGAACACATAAAAGAGCCAACATATCAAAAAGAGAAAACATACAAATAAGGTCCACTATCATCTAGGGGAATCTTCTCCAATGTAGGCAGAAAGAATAGCAAAATGCTTTAACAGAGTTCTGAGGACATTCTCTTACAGCTCTTGGAAAAGGTGAAACGGGATGGGTTTCTTCAAGCAAGGGATCCTTCCCAGACACAGCTTTCCTCCCAGTGACCAGTCCTACATATTTCCCCAAGAAGGGCATCTGCAGGGACCCATGTATCGATATGGATCGCTCATTCTTCTCCAAACAAGTCCTTAAAAAAGAACCACAGCGACTTCACAGCCTGTTCTAGGACTCTGGCTGCATATTTACCGAGCAGCCTACAGCTTTCACAGCCAGTCAGATGCCAGTTTCAAACCAACTTTAGCTCCTAGAAACCCCACAAAGCCAATACTCCTGGCTGCTTTTAAAACTAATTTTACACTCCTAGAATCAGCTCAAGCCCTCTGACGCTGGACTTCAAATCTGTACCCTGTTGTGGCAGCAAGCACACTCTCCAGCACTAGCCCCTGGTGACCTTCTAGCATGCTGAAGTACCCAGTGCACAGCAGTGTGGAGCTCGGTGGCACACTCACCAGACCCTTTCTGAGCCATTGCAGAGCAGTGGCCCACCACAAGATCACAAAGGGAGGGCAAAATCATTCGTAAGCCAGAATTGCTTGGCAAAAAGCTCGGGTAGCATAAGGTCAGCTTCAGGGTGGGGGTATAAAGGAGGAGTGAGCAAGCACATAGAGCCAGAGCTGCTTTGGCCATGGCAAAGCTCCAAGCCCCAGTACATCGCTATGTTAGAGGACATTAAGCAGGCACTCCGGTTTGCAACAGGAGTGCTTTTTCTTGTACATTTTATTTTCCTTTGTCAGTTCTGATGCTCCTGTAAGGCAACACCCCCCCCTCAGGCAGTATTCTCAGCATTAAGGAACCAGCTAAATGAAACAACCACAACAGAGCCATATTTTTGCAAATGAATAGAAGAGGCAGGGGCCTAGGAGCAGCTGCAGCTGCTGCTGCAGGAGAGGCAGAGCCAGCACAGGACGCATTCTTGAGAGGATTAGTCTGTGTTTATTTAATGCTATATTCTCAAAGAGCTGCGCAAGCATCGTGCATTATCCTGTGGCTGAAGCCAGCCTTAGAGTAATCCATGACCATTTTGCTGCACAGGAGAATTCCTCTCCCCTCAGATCCAGACAGCCGTTTCCCAGCACCAGCTGCATTTGTGGGGACTCGCTACATCTGCTTTGCATTATGTGGCCCAATGCAGATGCTCCTGCACATTTACAGAACATTTCAGACACCACCTAGCACTGTGTCCTGCCACAAGGTTTTAGGAGAGCACTTCCTTCCCCGGCCAGGTGTTGCTGTTGCTGGAAGAGCTGTGTCCAAGGGAGAAGAAATCCCAAGGAAGTCAATTCTCTTCATACCCCGATGACAGCCACTGGCTCTGCAGAGATATCCAGGCAAACACCCAAGACCCAGGTCCTGGCCCTCTGCACACCCTGTGGCATGCTGTGATTAGCAGAGCCAGAGCCCTGAGCAAAAGCCTCAGCTAGCACAGTGACCACAGCATCACTTTTAGAGTCAGCCTGCTTTTAGAAGGCAGAAGATATGTTTGGAAGTAACCAGTATCAATGTAAAATAGAACCCCAGCACCCAACAGAAGTTAAAAGGGCCTTAGGAGTTTATAGGCTCCACTCACACTGCAACACTGACAACACTCAGCTCTGACACAAAACATGGCTCCAGCCTCGTGCTGTTGAAGGGGGGAGGTCCACAGCTGCTTCTGAAACCCCAAAGTCAAGTCATTTTGTTCAATATCTGTTCCCCAGGTGTCAGCCCTTTGCTCCTGTGCTCGGCACACTCTGAGAAGTGGCATGGTTAACAGCATGCACTGCTCCACCCAGAGGGCACAGACACCTCCCCCTTGTGTCAAAGTGGGAAACATTCATCTACGGCGAGTATAAAACCAGACAACATTTTGTGCTTATGAAATAACCGTGCAGTTAACATTTGAAAGAGCTCTGAGGACACCCCCTCCCAAAATAACAAAGCTAGCAGTGAGCAGAATTAGAGCATTTGGTTTCCTTTCCTACCTAAAACCTGCAGATATTAATATACAACAAACTGATTTCAAAACAAAGAGAAGCCCTCCAGGAAAGTATAAAGATTTTGATCATTTCCACTACTGTTCTGCCTTGCTCTATTGAAACAAATGTAGCAAAATGTTTTGGCCTTGGGTGCACTGGAGATCTGCACAGCAACCTGTCAAATTCTCATTATAAGTATTTAGCAGTAATGGACGTTGGATGAAAAGAAAGAGTAAGTACATTACTAAATGAGCCAACTTAACATATAATTTTAAATCAAAGCATATTGTAAGGCCTAACCTTACCATTTTACAATAACAGCATAAATCTTTAGCATCACTAAGCTCTAGCTGTGATGAGCTCAAGAACAGTATTTCACAGTTATTCTGCCTAAAAGGCAGAGGAGCCACAGCCCGAGCAATGGTTGGGACTCCATGAACTATCGCTGTTCACACACCACAATGAGCCAAGTATTGGTACTCACATGTTTCTACCACCTACTTGTACGTCTCATTGTGCAAGAGCACAATGGTTGTTTAGAGTTTACATTAGCTACCAGGTACACGGACAGTTTCTTTACTTGAACTAGATGCTTCACACCTAAGAAACCTCAATTCAGGATTTCTCAAGAGCAGGAAGTTTTCTTTCCCCTCTTAAGGTTCTTGTATTTAAAAAAAAATACATATAAAAATCTAGATAATGCCATTATTTCTAGAGAAATTGTGAGAAACAGCACTCTTAATCCAATGGGGTGTTCAAATCTGTCATGGTTTAAGCCCAGCCAGTAACTCAGAACCGCGCAGCCACTCGCTCACTCCCCACCCTTCCTCCCCCTGCTCCCAGAGGGATGGGGAAGAGAATCGAAAGAACGTAACTCCCACGGGTTGAGATAAGAACAGCCCAGTAATTAAGGTATAACACAAACCACTGCTGCTACCACCAATAATAATAATGATAAGGGAAATAACAAGGGGAGAGAATACAACTGCTCACTGCCCACCGACTGATACCCAGCCTGACCTGAGCAGTGATCTAGCCCTTCCAGGTGACTGCCTCCAGTTTATACACTGGGCATGACATGCTGTGGTATGGAATACCTCTTTGGCTAGTTCGGGTCAGGTGTCCTGTCTCTGCTTCCTCCCACCTTCCAGTGCCCTCCTCAGTGGTAGAGCATGAGACTGAAAAAGTCCTTGGGCGGAGTTAAGCATTACTTAGCAACAACTAAAAACATCGGTGTTAACAGCACTGTTCTTAGACTAAAGTAAAAAACACAGCACTGCACCAGCTACTAAGAAGGAGAAAAATGACTGCTACTGCTGAACCCAGGACAAAATCCAGAATAAGGCCTGATGCTTACTAGAATTTGGCAGGGAGCTGCTTAAATGAATTTGAAAGATCCCTCGAGCACTTCCATACCTGCAAAAGCTTGGTCAAGTGGTTCAACAAGATTTCCATGGTTTAACACTATTAAC
This sequence comes from Lathamus discolor, assembly GCF_037157495.1. Lineage (NCBI taxonomy): Eukaryota > Metazoa > Chordata > Aves > Psittaciformes > Psittacidae > Lathamus > Lathamus discolor. The sequence continues at coordinate 80,669,188 of NC_088889.1, read as the reverse complement.
ACACTTCAGCAATGCTTCTGCCCTGTGCCTCCTGCGAAAGTAAGTTGGAATTCAGCAATGAACCATTACAAGATGCTGGGTTCATGAACTTCTGTTTGGACTTCAACCTCCATCCAGATAAGCTCATGAAAATACCAAATAAAATTTTTATCATCTAGCAACAAATATCACTGAATTTCCTGGCAGAATAAAACCAAGGCAATCTAAGATTAAAGTGAAATGAATAGTAACTAGAACTGTATACATATATAACTTCAATAAGAAGTGTATTGGCTTCAGATTCAGTGTTCACACAAAAAAAAAAAAAAAAAAAAAACTTGAAGGTATCTTCTTCACTTGCAGAAACAAAGACTGAAGTTCATCAAAATCTTTTACTTTCCGATTTTATAGCTAATGGAAATCAACTCGTCCTCAATGGAAAAAAGCAAACCTGCAGGAAAGAATAAAGAAAAACAAGAACTGTCAAGATAGTTTTATAAAGTGATCCTACAATTCAGGAAGCACTGTCCCAGAAGACACACAGCCAATCACCCTGGTACTGGAGGCACCTCTGCCATTAAATAGATCAGACTTTATTTACTTGGGCTGAAGATTCTTTACCTTCTGGAATTCAAAGCATTTTCTCCAAGCACTCTCCTGCTAGATTAGTAAGGATTATCTGCTTGTTGAAGGAAAAGATTAAGTTCCTCCAGACAACTACCAAGCAAACAGCGTGCACAGGACAGGTTTGAGGCACCACATCGGTGCAGAACACATCTGCTCCGCAAAGGCAGCATGTGAGCTGGCCCTTGTCCGGCTGCCAGTTCACATCCCTCCGGCTGCTCCTACCCAGCACTTCAGCCAGGGGCAGATGCACAGGAGCCGTATGTCACATTACATGAGCACACCATCTGCTTGGCACAGACACAGCCTGCAGATACTCCCCGGAAGACTCACATGCATGCACAGCAGGGCAGAGATTCATTCCCTTGTGCCTTGTACCTCACCAGAGGTGCTGCTCCAGCACTGCCACCAAGTCCTTGTTTCATGTGTGTGAAGAGTCCTCAAACCCCATCAAGACGAGATTTCCGGGGAAAAAAAACCTTTGATGGCACCTGGCATCATCTCTCACTTGTAAATAAACAGAATCAAAAAAAGCCCAGGCAGAATTCAGAGCTACTCAAAATGCAGGACAGACGTGTTAGCTGTGGCTGAGCTAACAGCTCAAAACAGACACAAGCTTGGCTATTATCTGGGGAGTATCCCTTCAAGAGCACCAGCAGTTTTCACTGTAAGAGAGCTCTAAGTCTCTCTACCTTACACCATCTGGCACAAGGGATTTGATTTACATTAAACCACTCAATCTGAATCAACCAAAGGTCTAATTCCAACAAAGCAATAAAGATTTCCCTGCTGCATTTAATTTTAAACTTACTGTGTTTTTAGGCTACTGGTCTCACAGGGAATGTTCCACACGGACACCCCTGTTATCAAGCTCTTCATTTAACACAATAAAATTGTAACTGGATTTGAAAACATCATGAATTCACTCTTAAGAATCTCAAAGAGGCACTTCTAGGACTTAGGGCAACATTATTAAAGCCAAATTTTAAAGTTATTTTAATACTTGGTCTTTATACCCCCTAGGTACCACTCTAAGTCTGGTAGAATTAAAACCAAACCAGGTTAGAAGGACCCTTTGGGGTTTTAACTCAACTTAGATCAGGCTGTTCAGGCCCACAGGCTCACATAACATCAGTGAGGAGCAAACCTCTTCACCCTGCCTGGGCTCAGACTGGTTCCTTTGCACCTGAAGGCACAACCAGAAAGCTGGGATATTAAATGCGCTGCCTGCACTGGTACAGCCACCTCTGCTGTGCATGCGATATAAACATACCTCCATATGCTATTTGTCACACTCCATTTATCCCTTCGAATGCTCCTTCTAGGAATCCTGTGCAGGTTCATTTCAGATTTGCAGCACACAAACCCCAGAAGACGCAGTACTCCTTGTTCCCGGTATGTTATGTAAACTGATGGAGCCTGGAGTTCACAGTCACGAGCAGAATAGTGATCATTTCACCTCCATTCCTGTACCATTTCTCATCCCATAGGAGTACTGCTCAAAACTGCCATCACTTAATTCCCCACATTAGCAGATGTTTGGAGTAAGACTCTAAATAGAAAATCTAGGACAAAACAACCGATTTTGCGCCTTGGTCTGAAAAGAATGTGAGAACATGGCTGCAAACAGGCTCTGATGCTAGATTATGTCATTCCACAATAGTCATTTTGATCCAGGCATGATGTTTTTCTGTCATTTCTACCAGACCCACAAGCACGGAGCCTCAGAGCCCCTGTGTACCCCTGGTTTCTCCGGAACATGCACTAGCTCAAGACCTTTTGCTACTCATTATTTAAGCTCCTTCAGTAGCAGCTTCCTTCTGTGCAGAAAACTGCCCTGCTCAACCACCTCCCCCTGCAGAGCCTCCTAGATCCCCATCTTGAAGAGATGCCTTTAGTCCAGCCCTGCTATGCAGATCCTAGTTGCCTCCAAAGCACAGCCTGACCTTGTCTCAGGGACATCACTCTGGAGAAAGAAGTTTGTTACTGTCTGGACTTTCTTCTCCAGTAAATCCACCCAAGGCAGCGTCCCTGACAAGTACCCCCTGCCACTGGAGGAGGCCAAAGCAACAGTGAGCTTGGGGAAGAATGTACTGTAAAGAAAACAGACTTTATCTCAATACCAGGGAGACCAGGAGGGTAACCCTGGGTTTAAATACAGCTGCACCAGTGAATCACCAGGTGCCCTGACACAATATACAAAGAATAATGCCTCCCTGAGCTGGCCAGACCAGCACTGGGGGAGCATATATTGTGGCTGAGCACAAAATATAGAAACCAAACAATTAAAAAAAACAAACTCTGAAGAAAGCCAAAGGCCTGAGCTGGCTCCAATCTGTGTATTCCTTCCCGGTGACTGCAGGCAGTAAGCACCATGACAGTGAGCACATGGACCAGTAACAGGCATCATACTCGTATTTGGATTCAACTGTACACTGCAACTGCTGCATTATGCTTATGCTGTGATTTCAGTTATCACGCTGCTAAATCAAAATCCTACATAACACCAAAGATACCAAACAAGTAAACTTGATATTAAACTCTAGAGTGGGATATCTTCAAGAGCCTGGCCACTGGACTCGGACAGGCAAGCAGGTAGCATGTCACACACAACCTGGGAGCACCCATCCTGGCACGCAGGGCTCCCCCCAAAGGCTCCCCCCTCAGTGCTCAGCCAATTCTTCTTCACCTCTGAAACCATTGTTCTAAAAAACTCACGTGTGCCTTGTCCCCAGCTCTGCACTTCATTTTCTGTTACACCCAGATTCAGGTGTGCACAACACAGAACTGAATGCCTGAAGGCAAAAACTACAGAATCACAGCGATATAACACTTTGGCTTCCTGCCATGAAGGATCAGGATTTGAAACAGATCCCACAAGGATATTAAGAAATGAGAAGGCAAAAATGTAGTTCTACCTGCATAGCAAGCAGAGGCTATTCATTTGAAATGAAAACACTTACTGTTAGTGAAATCCCTTTATACTTGTATCCCTGATCTTCTGCACACTTGAAGTTCGACTTGTCAGCCTTCCAGAAGCAGAAATGTTAATGTTTTGCACGCAAGCTGCTTGCTGGGCTTTTCTTTTACCCTACAACTCTAGATAAGTTACTGAAGCCACAGATTTCACAAGAGGTGATACTCAAAGTGTCTCCAAAACACGCTGCAAAAGGTTCCGCTTCCTGCTGCCCCAGATACAGCAATTCCTCTGGGGGATGGTAAACAAGAATCTCTAAGAGGGTTTTGCTGTTAAATCTTTTCTTGTTAAGATGCAGAAGAGAAAATCTGCTCTGTGACAGCAGCACTGCAGAGAGTTAAAACTAAAGGGTCACAACAGAGGCACATTTACAACAAGAAGCTCACTAGAGGAGAGACCTAATACCTTGCAAACGTTGAACAGGGCAAGTTTCCAATAAACAGCTGTTCCTCCAGAAAACGAACAAAAAACCCAACTGAACAACCCATCACATACACAGCCCCACTGCCATTCCCAAATTAGAATAAACAGCCACGCAGAACTGTATGTAGTGACTAAAAAAAACCATCCAGAAATTCAGCCTGCTGTAGTACAAACACGGGCAGAGGGAGTTCGAGCCTGCCTCCATTTCCTCCACACTGTCCTCATTACCCAGCAGCAACACACGGCTGTCGATAAACCCAGCCCCTTTGCCCCCTTCACTACAGGAAGCAAAACCAAGGAACTTTTGAGAGGCTGTTGCAAACAAGGTGCTTAAACAAAAACCAAACAAAACAAAAAAACACACACAAAAAAAAACAAACAACAAAACAAAGCTTGAAGAGCACATTGCTGCCCTTGCTGGCAGGCACCTGCTGCAAACATGCACCTCTCCAACATCCCAAATGTAAGATTTGAGCCAACATGGTTCCCTTTTCTTTCTCAGTGGCATTTTCCAGCATCAGACACCCACGTTTGACTCAAAAAAACACCTCCAAGAGCACCGCTGCTACCGTTTTAAGCTAGCAACATTTAAAATGGATTTTGGCACAGATGTCTGCTCTTACATCCACAGTAGTAAGCTGAAAATTAAAAATGTAAAACTGAATTAAAAGCTAACCTTGGAAAACTGAGCAGCTCCCATTCCTACCATTCTGGGAGGAGGGAAGTGTGGGTGGGGGACAGTGTAAGACATGAAGCTCTAAGTGTTTTTGCAACACTCTGCATTGAAGCTATCAGACAGGCTGTGACTGGTTAAAAAACGCAAGCAGACAGGAGCAATACCACTCTGATTTCAGGCAGCATTTCACTTTCAAGCAGGTAGAAGAGCTGCTCAGCTAAGGCAGAACTTTCTCTGCTGTTACACTGAACAGCTTAGCCCAACTGTTCCTTTAAAAGCATCTTAACACCAGAAGAGCAAGGCATTAACAGCAGCCGGTGGCACCAAGTCACTGACGGGAGTTCCTGCCCATTATCAAAGGCTGCCTCCAGCCCAGCAGCCCGTGATGAGCAGGAGGGCAGGGCTATGACCACCTCTGAATCAGCACTGCAAACCACTCACAAGGAAGTCCCCAGGTTTGTACCTGTAACTCCTCAGGTATTTCACCAGCGTTGTCACTCAGAGTCAGCCTTCCCAACCACAGCTTCACTGCTCCTGCTCACTCGATGAATTACACTGGGAGTGGCTGGGGTGGGAGGCAGAGAGGCAGAAAACAGCCAGGTAGAGAGAGAGGATGGTTTCTTGGCTGGGAGGGCCAGCTCACACAGCAAATAGGCTAAGATACCAGGCACCAGCTCACTGACCAACTTGTCAGACTACACTGGCCCAACAGCTATATTCATAGACACACATACACACACCCCAATCCCCCAAAACCCCCCATGGAGAAAAACAACCACCCCCACATGCAAATAAAGATCATCCTTTCTGGGAAATAAATAGCAACAGACATTAAAGAAGTACCAGACCTCAATAACAAAAATAAATACAGGGATTATGTTAGAGGCTCTTTGAGCTCCCAACTACACAAGACCATTTTTCTGAACTCCACTGGCAGCTCCAACACCTTTTCCTGACAACTGAGGCCAGCCCAGGTACCAAAAGACAGGATCATACCCTTCTGGCTTAGGAAAAGCAACAAGAATTAAGAATGCCACAAGTTTTTAAGAGGGCATTCACAGGACAGCAGCCACTTACCTATTGCTCAGACATGTTAAACTTGCTTTAAATACAGCAAGCAACCCACTGAGAGAAACAATAGCAGCAGCTACTTCAAAGAACAAAATGACATATTAGAACAATGCTCACATACTACTGCATGGTTCTTTATTTGCTACCAGGCATATAAAGACTAATTAAAGCATTAGTTTATAATACACCTCCTTATTTAACCTGCAAGATAAAACCATCAACTTTAAAAGCCTTGTCAGACAGCACCCAGTGTCACTGCTTCCAATGGGGCTGAAGCTGCTCCAGTGTTATCTCAAAATGAAAGTTTTCACTCTAATTATAATACGTTGGGAGAAAGCCATCACCTTTTTTAATTAAAGAACCTCATGTTTAAGAACCTGCTAGAGTTTATTCATACAAGCAACTGATGAGTGAATAAATACCACACACCAGCACTCCCAAAAAGCTACCAGAAGCATCCCCATAAAGGCTTTTGAGAAAACCAAGCTGGGCTAAGGAGAGTCTATGGCACGTTAAAAGAAAGGAAGCAAATACAGGATGACTCCATAGTGAAAGAGAGATTCCAGCTATAAACTGTTCAGCAGATTCCTCAAAAACAGACAGAATAAGAGATGAATAGATGCACAACAAAAGTGGCTGATGATCCTTTGGGTTTGGGCACAGTAAAATCTAAAGCTGTTCACAGTTGTCAAAAGCTCTCACAATGCCAAAAGACTAATGGAATGGCAGATAAAGTCTGAAAGCTGGTAAACAGAAAAAAGAACGCAGGTTGGAGAAAGGCAAACATTCCCAATCTGTGTTAACTGCTGAAAGGGAAAACAAAGCAAACCAAAATACAACATGTTCTCACAGCGAGTTCCCTGAGAACATTAGTTTGCTGATCAGCAGTACTCAAATATGATAACAGGAATTATTGGAACAAAAGGAGAAGGAAAACCACACCTAGAAAGCCTTTGGTCTGAGCTAGTTACAGATACGTAACACCTCTATATATCTGTCAATAAAAGGCCAGACACTCAAGCCCATGTTCATGTGGTTCTCAAGAGCAGAGAGAATAGCTGCAATGAGCGGCCAAGGGTCAGGGGAGCTCACCACGGTCATCTGGCACCGGTTGGGTGATACTGGGAGGTGCTGCAGCATAACAAAGACAGGAAAAACTACAACAGATACAGAGAGCAGGCTCACGGAGTTCAAACCCGACACAGCAAACATAACTGAAATACGTAAGCAACTTACTATGGGAGATGATAATTTGATGCTTGTATTCAAGAACAAATGTCTAAGACTCATGCTTTAGCTCAGGGCTGGAGACAGCAACCCCAGTGGCAAGGATACCAGCCCTGGTCACTCCAGCAGGAAATGGAAGGAAGCTGCACCTTCAGCAGTCTCCAAAACACAGACACTGCTTTTGCCATACAGACAGTATAGGTATAGCCCAGCACTATGCAGCTCAAGGGACTGGGCACAGCAGCTGGAACACCTCTAACAGAGCCAGACACCACTACGCCACCACACCCAGCAGGAAGCCCCCTGCCTTGAAGGAAGTCTTCGGAACTCAAGTGTGATCAATGCAAAACCTCAACACACATCTTGTAAAAACACCCAGCTGTCGCCCTGCTTAGATAGAATGTTGAATATTTGCTTTCTCTCTGCTAAAGCTCTACAGGCTGGTTCAAAAGAACACAACGCTTCTGCAGGGCAAAGCACAGAGAAGCGAAGCCGCTGTGGTGTGTGTGAGCTTTGTGCGAGGCAGGGCGATTTGTGAACCATGACCCAAGCTACCAGGAGACACAGAGCAGCACCCATGCAAGGGGAAGAGCTGGATCTAGTGATGCACTACATATTCCTGGCCTTCCAGAGAGGAATTTTTTTACGGAGGAGAAATGGAGACGGACTAGTTAAAGCTACAGACCCCCTGTGCTGCTGGCTGAGCCTCTGCACATAACAGAGCATTCCAAGAGAAGGAATAGCTGTCAGTGTGGCTGCAGACCTCCTGCAGCTCTACCAAAGCCAAGCAATAGTTCCCTCCCTTGACCCCGCTGTACCCGAGCACGGGGCGGTGCCAGCGAACTAACTCCAGCTCGAGCTGGGATTATTTATTGTTAACAGCCCAAATAACACAGCTTCACCAACACAACCGCACGGCTGCCTCGCGAACCCGGCACCGGAGAGCCCCGCACCCCTCCAGGCTCGGACCGAGGAGGCTGCCCCGGGTCTCTCCGGATCACGGCGACCAGGAGAACAGCCCGCGGGGCCGAGCCCCGCTGCGCCGTCCCGGAGTCGCCGTGCCAGGCCCGTCCCGGGCGCAGGTCGCCATGGCAACCCCGCCCTCCCTCTCTTTCCCCCCGGTGCCCGCTCACCTCGGACTGGCGGCGGGCGCCGTGCGGGCGCGCCGCGGGACGGCGGGGCGGGTCAGCGCATACCGTGCGGCGGCAGCACCGGCGGGCGGCGGGCCAGCGGCCGCGGCGGACACCGGCGGGCGCTTCCTCTCCTCGGACACCGCGCAGCAAGGGGCCTCCCCATAGGCTGCCCGACGGCACGTGACCGGCTGCGGGCGCGCAAGCGCAGAGGGCAAACTCCGCTCCCCGGGGCCACGCGGGCGGGGAGCGCAGGGGAGCCGAGGGCGCTAATTAAAGGGGGTGTTTAAACTAGCGATGCAGCTGCGGGCCCTAGCCTGGGGCGCGGGGTGCAGCGAGGCCATGTCCCCGTGTCACCTCCCCCTCAGTCCTGCACTGTGAGGGGCACCCAGTGACCTGCCCCACTGCTGGGGCTTCACGCCAGTAATGACTCTGATCGTGAAACTAAGATTTTAAAGGTTTCCCCTTGTCGCTGACGCTCCACAAAGCGAGAGAGGATATTTCAGTTAGAAGGGACCTACACCGACCCCCTCATCCAACCGCCTGACCCCCTCGGGGCTGACCAAAAGTTAAAGCATATTATTTTCCTTTTCAGGAGAAGGGCAGAACAGAGTTTCCTTTCCAGCAATTTCATTCAAATAGTTTTTTCACATCTGATTTGTTTTTTCATAGGCAGTGCAGAACCACAACTACCACATCTCCCCCAGTAAGGACAAGAGCTTTGGAGATCTTTGTTGTAGTCACCAATGTAGAAAAGACTTTTCTTCCTTGCTTTTTCACCCATCAGAAGGAGCTCAGAGAACCACAGCACAGCAAAAGAGCTCAGTTAAAGGGGCTAGAGGGAATGTTTTGCTGTAGTGCCAACAGCAGCAAGCTCTGCTGCCTCTCCTAAACACATCTGCACCCACCTGCACCTCACTCTGAGCAGCCAGCCTGCCCTTGGCCAGCTTTCCAGCCAGCTGCGATTAAAAGCAACAGATTTCACCCCAAAGTTTCATGAATCGCTGAATGAGGCATGTAAAGAGGGCATTCCCCACCCTAGAGATGAGGGGTGACTGCAGCCATAAAGGGGTTTTGTTCCCTCCCTAGAGCAGGCCCAACGCATTGACCCATCTAATCAATGTTAGAAAGATAAAGTGGCAGAATTACTTTATACTTCTTAGATTGTTTCCTTTAATAGGAAGTGCTGCTTTACTCTACCTTGTGCTTCTGAAACAAACATTTCTGTTCCAAAAATATACAGTGTACACATACTCTGTAGCTATAGATACAAACATTTACAAAGAAATGAGCAGGCTGGAGGGGACAAGCTTAAGAAAAATCTCACACCTTTCTTGCTGGCCCTCCTAGAGCAAGACTAGGTGGGCTCAGTGTGCCATCAACCGATCAGGACTACAGAGAAACACGATTGAGAAACGTACCCTTGGTGAGTCCATGAAACAATGGGGATCAAGAAAACTTCCACACACTGCAGAGGTTTGAAGGTTTTGTTGCCTCTTCCCACCCTCTCCTTTTGTCCCTATGATCTGCCTTAGCATCTGTAGCCCTCATCCAAAACCAACTGCAGCCAACCCATCTGCATCTTCTCCACATCCAAAGGGCTAAGCCCTCCCACAGGCACTGCTCAGCTTTACGCCAAAGAGGAAAATGTGGTTCCCGAGACATTTGGTTTCATCTGCAAAGGTTCCTCAAACTAAGGGAAACCGGGTACCCTCTACAGTCCTAGCGGATCGGTCGGTATGGGAATGTCATTCCTGGTATAAACGTTTGCACGGGATGAGCCGGGAGCGCTGGGTGAGCCGGGAGTGCAGGGTGTGCGGGATGTGCGGGGTACCCCAGGGGTGGAGTATGGATGTGAGGATAAAATCCTGGTGGCAGAGCGCCATGGGTCGGTTGCTGTACTGGACCAGAGATCACCAGCTGGAGCAGGCTGTGGAGAGGAGTTCAGACAGACATGAGGATTATATCAGAGAAGGCTTTTGTCACAGCCCTGCCCACCCCACAAGGGACTGACTCTATAGACAATTCATAACCAACACACAGCAATGCTAAGGCAAGAGGACAGTGACTCAATTATGCTCTTTACAGCTTCCAGAAAGACTTTTTTCCCTCTTTCCCTTTTTCTTAATAAAATTTGGCTCCTCTTTGCAAAGAGGCAAGAAGCACAGTGCGGTTAAGCTTAGGGTCAGATAAAACAAGCAGGGAGTTGGGGATGGGATAACTCTGGGGCAGGTTCCACACTGTAATTTCATTTCCCCTTTCTGTGCATTTATTCTAACACAGTGTGGACAAGATCATCTACATGGTGGGTGTCACTGAAGCATCCTTCAGTCAAGAGTCCAGCTTGCAAGGGAAGAAGTAGCAAGCACTGTCTGTCACCTTTATCCTTGTGCTAACCTGTGTGTGAATAAAGGCTGACTTTCAGAAAGTAATCACAAATTTCTACGGGAGATTTTGCCTCACCAGCCCCCAAGTATGAGCCTTGGAATATGCATCAAAACTGACATGGCTGTAGAAAGGCCTCTTACTTGTTATGTGGTAGCCTGGAGCACACAGTTCTCAAGTCATCTGAAAGAGGACACAAGACATCACAGTAAGGGTAAAGCAGAAATTAGAGCTATTTTCCTCTCCACTCTCCTTTCTAGGAAAGTCAGATTACCAAAAAAGCTCCACTCATCAACAGATCCAGAATCCCAACTCTCAGACCAAAAACCTCTGTAGGAAAGAAAATGTTTCTCCATCTCACCAGTCAGGTTTCCATACCAGACACTTAACTATGTAATTAAGACAGAGGAAATAGAAAATATGACTCTGCCACTGAACATGGCATTTATGATGAGGTCAAAGCAAGGCAAAATTTACCCAATACCTGTTCTGTGCTGGTTTGGGATGTTTTAAAAGAGTGCTAGCGTAAAGAATGGGTTGGGGTTTTTTCCCTGTCTATCAAGTAGAAATTGTGCTTTTTTTACCATAACCAAACTTCTGCTAAAGCAGAATAGCTAGAACCAGGGTAATTAACAACATACCCTGCTGGTAAGAGTCCTTCCAGGAATAGCCTGAGAACAAACTGTCCCTTTGTACATAAACAAACTTCCAAAACACTGAAATAACTGTTATTTCAGCAGCTCCTTATCCTGAATTACCTTCCACTTCCACAGTAAGAGCAAGCGTTCGGAATGTACCATGTAAACAGCTAAGAAAAAAACACAGCTGAAATAAGCCATTAACTTAAAAAAAAAAATGCACTTTTCTGCTTGTTTTTATTACACCCAGAGCTATTTTGTATGTAAAACATCAGAAATCAGAACACTGAGATCTTACCAGCAGCGCTGGTTCAACCACAGCAAAAATGTCAGGTACCTGCTTAGGCAGAGGCCACTCACTGCATCTGGGGTCTGCACTAATTGTGTGGCTGTTGTGAAGCTTTAAACTCTCTGGTCACACACTAAAAATTACCTGTTTTCAAGAGAATGTATCAAGAAAAGACTCTGGTTGACCCTGTGCTGTGTCTGAAGGTCTTTCAGAAAGAACTGGTTTAATAGGCAGGACAGAAAGACAAAAGCCACATAAACAGGCTTCTATACTCAGTTTAACTGAAACCATACACACTGTAGTGGGGTCTCATTACAGGAGAGCTAAAGGCCCAGAAGTTCCAGATGAAGAGTTTTGGTTTGCTTTTCAAACATCTTGTCTAGCATACCCACCTCATGGGTTTATCTGCTTCACAGACTCTCCTCCAGCAGCAAACTCAGAGAAGTCAAATTGAAGCAAAATTAATCAGTGCTTTATAAACAGTTACAAGCAATTCTGAGGGAGTCAAAATTGTCCCTGTACCAGCTCTAACCCCTCTGTGCACACTGCAAGGTCAAAGACAAGTTCTTCCGTTCTGCAAAGCAACACACCAGCCACCTGCAACAATGATCTCTCCTTTCTTACTCTCCATCCAGTTATTTTTCCTCAACTATTTCCTGCACTACTGCTTTCTAAGGGCAGCAAATTACTACTTCTGCTATGAACACATTGATCTTTAATTCCCCCATCCCAAAAACTCCCTCTTACAACTTCTGCACACTGGAGGAAAAGAATCCTGTGCCTGGGTCTCCACCAGCCCCACCGACAGCTTACCTCTAGTGCACAGGAGTGCTCCTGATGCCATGGCCACTTGCAAAGCCTGAGCCAGTCTGTCTAGAGCCAGTTCAATCTCTTTGGATGCATTGAGAGGATTGAGTTCATCAGATAGTCTGTTAATTTCCTCAACGAGTGGAACCACATGGTCAAAGGGTATTAGCCCCAGGCGCCCATAAAGGTTCTTCTCCGTTAAATGCCCCTGAAGCATCATGAGAACCTGCAGGACACTTAGATGCAGTTTTGAATACAGCTGGTGGCAATCTCTGTCTTCTCCTGAAGTGGAGTCCTTGGCAATTTTGCTGGGAGGATGTCCATTTGAGAGAGAGGCTTTCTTCTTCCTTTTATAAGCCAAGGGGGCCTTCACACACCAGCGGATCAGTCCAGTCAGTGGGGTGAGCTCTAAAAACCCTATTGGCAGGTTGGCTGCAATAGGAGTGTTTAGAAAGGTGATGAGGATCAAACGGGGGTCTTCAAAGATCCAGGACACAATCAACTCCAGCAGATCCGAAGGAGGGATGAGGTCATCTGAAGACAAAAAAGTTATTGTTGGGTAAGATGGGTCTTGAGCTGGAGCACAGGACAGCAAACTTTATTTAGTCTCTCACACAAACCCTTCCTGCACTGTCACAAGTACAATTTCACAACCTTCCAGACTTTGCTGGTTTTTTTCAAGACACCAAAGGTAAGATCCTTGTTTGTCCCAGGGAAGACATAACAACTTTCCTGTCAACTTCACATTCTCCACCTATTCTAAAGACACCACCAAATGCCAACATTTATCCTCTTTCCCATCAAAGTTACTTCTGACATTTTCCTCTCTACCACCCATCATCTGCCCAATTTTTCTTTAAACTCAGTCTCCATTCATCCCTTGCCACAGGAAGTACAATGGACAATGGAACAGGAAAAACTTGTCGGCACTTCTTTCTCTTCACATCATTCAATTCATTTCCTTTAAGACTCATCTAAACAAGCACGTCTGGTGGAAAAACTTAACATGACAACACAGTCACATGCCAGGTAAAGGATTATAGGATTATGTAAAGCTTCAAGAAGTGAAAGGTGGTCATGAGCTGCAGCATGGCTACAGACAAGAGAAACGCTGACTTCACAGCAGTTGCACATCATCCTGCCACAGGGGCGGGCTACTGGATTGAGCAACATACTTTGTTGCTTTTTGCATGCAGCCTCAACAAAGAGCTCAGCACAGAACTATCTAGTCAGGTTTTTCTGTGCCTGAAATGACTTACAGGAGAAATCATCTGGACTACAGAATTACTCATGTGCTCCAGATACAGAACTGGTATTTTTCAGTATTCAGCTTTTCTGAGAACTGTTTCACAGATACTGCTGTCTGTGTCATGCACTCCTATCCTCAGGACATGGTAGAGACTGCCCACTTACAGCTCACTCTTTGAAGAGCAAGCTTCCTTTTCTTGTGCCACCAGTGACATCTCTAATAAAGTAAGGAGTTAAAAAAAACCAACAATTGCTTCCTATAACTCTTGCAATTTCCCTTCTGGCACATCCTTTAATAAGCTGTTTAAACTTGTAAGTGATAGCACAAAACAGACATAAAATACTGAGGAAGAATATGCTATGAGCTCTACCAAATATTTAAAAGAAAAAAGTCTAAGCCTGCACCTCTCTCACTACCACCAAACTGCTTATCTGGAGAAGACCATGCAAAACATTTCCTTTATCAATAGCAAATATATTTGCTTTTTTGCATTACACGTGGTGTTGGTATTTAGTGTACCATTGTTCTCTAGTCTACCATGAGCTCTCTTTCTGTCTCTGAGCCGTCTCTCTTTCTGAATAAATGAATCTTATTTTAGACACCTACACATTTTCAGTGTCTGAGCAACAACAGAGACATGTCATATCACTACCTGGTCACACATACAGTTAAAAAGCATATTGGAGTACACTGTTGATTGCATTTCTCATCAGCACTCAACAGAAACCCAGCTTCAGTTTGCAGACATTCAGAATTTGTGTTTCTCCCCTTTTTGGAAGGATCCAGACTGACAGATAGCCCTGAGTCTATCTGCTGAGTAGGTGCCATGCAATAGGGAGGTCCAGCTGCCCAGCCCAGGCAGATCAGCTTTCACTCATAGAGCTGCTCCATCAATAAGGTTCCCATGTCCTTTGAAGCTCTGTGGAGGACACTGCGCTTTGTGTCAGGCATTACATGGCTGCTTCTCTAACAAAGACTTTACCTTCAGTAGATAAAAAAATAACCAAGTGGTTATTTTTATCCTCACCCCAGAGAGAGATGAGGCAACAGCCATACCCGAGCTGCTTCTGGTGTCGTAGTTTAAACCAATCCACACAGGTTGTCCACTCACCCCCCCCGACCCTCCCCACTCCCGGAGGGATGGGGAGGAAAATCAGGAGAATGTAACTCCCACGGGCTGAGATAAGAACAGCCCAGTAACTAAGGTATAACACAAATCACTGCTGCTACCACCAATGATAATATTGATAAGAGAAAATAACAAGAGAATACGATACCACCGCCGAACGAGTTCGACCCCCCCGAAGAGCGAGAGCCTGCCCCTTCCAGGTAACTTCCAGTTCCCCCTCCAGGCATGACGTGCTATGGTATGGAATACCTCTTTGGCTAGTTTGGGTCAGGTGTCCTGTCTCTGCTTCCTCCCGGCCTCCCTCGTCCCCAGCAGAGCATGAGACTCACAGAGTCCTTGGCCAGAATAAACATTACTTAGCAACAATTAAAAACAATCGGTATTATCAGCTCTCTGCCCAGGCTGGAAGTCAAAACACAGAGCTTGCACCAGTTACTAAGAAGGAGCAAAACGGCTCCTGGTAAACCCAGGACATCTGGCAATCATTACATGGTCACAACCACCTGTAGAATTTCAGCAGTTAATTCCCTTGCAACAGTTAACCTGTGTTGCATTATACTGCTCCTCTTACTTCCAAAGACACAGCTTGGAAACACTTACCTGAAGAGAGGTCATAGAGAGCTGTGACAGATGTAATGAACTGGCAGCAGAAGCGAGGACTAGCACTGAATATCTGCTTCAGTGTCTGGATGGACCCTGGCACCAAGTTGCAGTAGTCATCAACCAAGGCTCGGGCCAGCCTCACACAGTACACCGCAGGGGTTCGCTGCAGCAATGTAGCATATGACGAAAAGCAGGTTAAACCCAGCCATAGAAACTCCTGCAGAGCCAGCTTCGAAGTTTGTGTTGCCTATACACTGTGCCTGCCCCCATCACCCATCCTCTCTGCTGTTTCAACACCTGTGTTCCCTGTTTCCCAGCATTCAACAGTGCTTTCTCTTTCTGCACATAAAATATTCACTCAGAAATAAAATTAGTTTCACAGTACTAAATAGGTGATATTTCATGTTTACAGTATCTGTAGTTTAAAATTAAAACCTTTTACATCAGTATTTTTACTTAGATTGAGATTTTCTTTACTACTTCAGCAACAGTTCTATAGTTCAACTAGTTCAGTAACCTCTCAGTTGTGCTTGACATTTTTAATCTGGAAAAAAATTCTGTGCAATCCTCATGTCACTTAAGAGCTGGGATATGCAAAATGCTATGCAAAATGCTACACCTTCTGCTATCCAGGTTACATCCCCTCCTCCCCTACCACAGCTCTCCAGGTAGGAAAAGAGGGACCCCACAGAAACAGTATTGCTTTGCCTTCCTCCCACCCGTCCCTCCTAGCGCAGCCTTTCTGCTCTTCCCCTTCTGTAAAACAGGTGACTTCTGCTTTTCTCACTAAGGCAGCAGCAGCAAAGATGCTGATTCCCGGGGTCTACAGGGGTGAATCTCAATGGGCAAGAGGGAGACAAAGGACAGCCCTAACATACTGTATTCATGGAAGCCAGACACGGGTATTTTGTGCCCAAATCTCAAGCCAGACACAGGTATTTTGTGCCTCTTCTGCCATGCACAACTTTGCACATCAGGCACAGCTTACTTCCTAAACTGTAGAGTTGGCTTCTTTGGGCAACGTGACTATGAACTGCCATGGTTTTGTTCCCTGTGTTGGCTGAACCCTTCACTGACCCCTTTCAACAGGCAGGGCTTGAGAGGGAGGAAATCAATAAAACCTTCACTGACAGTAAAAATAACACCAAATTTTCTTCTGCCAGTGCGCACAGAAGTGGTTTAGCAGTTCTCCCTTATGCTGGAACAGAGGAATGGACACAAGCACAGACACAGGGAGAACACAGCTGCAGCAGCCAGCTGTTGTTATATCAGCTTAAGCTGCCATAGGAGCAGCAGCTGACTGCAACCAGCTGCCACCAACCATTAGGTGACACTGCCCCAGCTCACCCATCGTGGCACTTCCCCCTCGCTCCTTCCCCAAGATTGCCCTGCCTGCACAGGAGCTGTACCTGCAGCCAGAAGGCAGCACACTCCAGAACAGGAACCCTACACACGGCCACTGCCATGGAAACCAGCTTTCCTAGCAAAGCCATCCTGCTGTCATCTGCTTTGTTTCCTTGAGGGCTGAAGAGAGATGAGAAAATGATCTGCCGGACTGAATCCTTGGTTTGCTCTTGAAAATAATTGCACATGATCTCAAGGAGCTGAAGTTCCTGAAGTGAATTCAGTCTCTGAAAGAAGACAAAAGCAAAACTGCAAAATACACTGGGGCTCTTGAAGAACCAAGAGGTGAAAAGGCAGGAAGAGTAAAGAGTTAGAGCCTCCTCAATGGTTAGAAACTCAACCTTTACGCGCAGCACACATACTCAAACTTCCTGAACCACCACTGCATTTACTTTGTTATAGTGAAAAGCTCTAGGTGGTGTCTGAATACCTGGATAACCAAGACTGGCTCTTGCTGCACCTGCAAGTGCTGCCCTGAACTGAGATATGAGACCGAGAGCAATACTGGAGTGAAAACTATTTCTTTTCTCTGCAAATAACAGCAAAGGGTGTTGCTGGGCAGCAGGGGGGGGCGGGTGTCACAGCTGGGCCCAGCAGCCCTCCATGCTCCAGGCCCATGCACCCCATCATTCACCAGCAGCTGTGGTTTCTGGTCACTGCTGTCTGGGAGGACCCAGCCCCATTCCACAGCAGCCACCTAAAACCTCTCTTAGGGCCCAGCTGCAACGCTGTGAGCCTGCAGGTAGCTCCCAAGGGCCTCGAGGTGCCCCACACCTCCCCTCCCTAGGGCCCTGTCTGGTGTCCCAGAGTCCTGTCCAGTCCATTGGGGCCTTGCCAGGCAGGCCCTCCCGGCCAAAACCCCTCCGTCACCAGCACCCGAGGGACCCTCCTGGGGCCTCGGTCCTCAGCAGCAGCCGCCCCGCCAGGGCCCTCATCCTGTCCCCATAAGGCCTCAGGCTCCAGCAGCAGCGTCCCCAGGGCTCCCGAGCAATTGGGGCCTCGGCCTCCACACCCGCTCCCCGGGGCTGCGTCCGGGTGCCGCTGCCCGGCCCCACGCCGTCAGCCCCGGGGTCTGCCCGGCTTCCCGCGGGCCTCGGCCCCCACCGCCCCCCGGACCCCGTCCGGACGCTCGGGGCCTCGCTCGCCTTCCCCCGTGCCGCGGCCGGGGCCCACCTTGGGCGGCGCGCCGCGCTCCTTGGGGACCTGGAAGAGGAACTCCTCCAGGAGCTCGGAGGGGCCCTTGTCGACCAGGGGCAGCGGGGCGCTCTGCAGCTGGCTGCTGAAGTAGATGTCCAGGTGGTACAGCACCTCCTTGGCGGCGCTCAGCGCGTCCCGCCGCAGCAGCGAGTGCCGAATGTCGCTCATGGCTCCCGCCGGACCCGACCGGGCCCCTACGGACCCCTATGGACCCCTACGGACCCCTCTGCCGTCTTCCAGCGCGGCGCGGAGCAGCCTCCCAGCAGCCGAGGCGCAGGGCGGGCGGGCGCTACGGCGGCCCCACATGGACAAAACAGGGCAACGCGCGCTCGCCACCTGCAGCGCCCCCTGGAGGGCTTGCCCTTAGCGGGGGTCTTGGGCCGCGGTGCGGGCGGGGGGATCCAGCCCTGAGGGGTCTCTTGGCCCGGGTATGGGGGGGCCGCTGCAGGGCCCTGCCGTGCCCTAGGGATCACCCGGCATGGCCTCTCTGGGGACGCGGCAGCTGCGCTCGGAGCCCGGGCATCCGGCCAAGGCCGCTGGGGCAGGGCTGGGTGAGCCGCGGGGGTGTGCGGGGCAGCACCCCGGGACCGGGCCTGACCCCGGTGGGCTCCCGGGTCAGGCACGGCGGCAGGGCCCGCTGTTACCGGGGCTCGCAGTTCCACACCCCAGCACCGGGGCCATGGTGGGATACACCGGCTGTGCTCAGCCCCAGCACCAGCCTCCCACCAGCTCCCTCAAACCAGCTTGGTGGCAATGCGGGATTGGTTGGTGTTGGTGAAATAAACACTTTTTAAGATAAATCCTAGCTGGTGAGGAGCGAGAGCCGCCCATACCCCATAGTGGAGAGCTGCTGATCCCCACGAGTGGTCTCTGGGGTTCGCTGGCACCTCGCAGATCTCCTGTTGGTGTCTGTCTGTTCAGGCACACTCTCAGCCCTACCTGTGGCAGGCGGTGCTGGCACTGGTTTGAACTGGTTGACTTTTCCCTGAGCAGACCTTTGTTTCCGTGGGAAATGCCATATGGAACCCGCGGCCTCATGCTCGCGGGCAGGTGAGCACTTGGCAAGGGGAGCGGGTCCCTCCCCATAAATGCAGGTGCAGATCTTTCCTCTTGCAGAGACCTTGCACAGCACCAAAGGTACGTCCTGCTCCCCGCTCCCATCGCCTTCTGTAGCTCAGCTTAGTTTTGCCGTGACTGCCGAGGCTGAGCCCGGGCACAGCTCAGGAGCATCACCCGGGACGGATACGGTCCTCTATAGGACCTGCTGCACTCCCTGGGAGGAGGGAGGGTCTGCAAGGCTTTGGGCGCTTTTTGCCATGACCAAATCACAACATTACTGAATCATGGCACTACCGAATCACTGCGTTAGCAACGGGAGGAACTGCGGCTTTAGATGTGCCAGCACCTGCAGCCGTAGCAAGGATACAGGTGGGGAATGGAGAGGATTTAATCAGAGCAGAAGAAAAAGTGAGCCTGGAGGCAGCAAACCTCATGTTGGGCATCAGGTGTGCCGAAGGCTGGGATGTTTGCTGGTCCTCCCAACCCATCTGACTGGGACTCCTGGCGGGATCAGACACTCAGGGCACCTGAGCTGGGCTCAGATCCCATCCGCTGGTGAAATATTACCCGAGGGAGCCGGGTGCCACGGGAAATACTTCCTGAACACCTTTCCCAGTGGGTGGGAGCTGCTGCGCTGCTCGCCAGGGAGTCGGGGAGACTCCAGCCTGGGTGAGGATGGGGCAGGGCAGTGTCGGGGAGCAGAACACCCCAGTGAGGGTGCTCCTGGCAGGGAAGAAGGTGGGGAGGTGGGGAGGTGTGTCGGGCTGGGGGGGATCCGTCCCTTG
This sequence comes from Lathamus discolor, assembly GCF_037157495.1. NCBI lineage: Eukaryota > Metazoa > Chordata > Aves > Psittaciformes > Psittacidae > Lathamus > Lathamus discolor. The sequence goes on along the minus strand of NC_088889.1, from coordinate 80,649,536 downwards.
TTGTGTCCCAGCAGAGCTTCTGTAGGGTCATTTGGGGCACAGACCCTGGGGAGGGGTGGGAGAGGGACAAGCAAAGGAACCTTGGTGTCCCAGACTGCTGGGACACATCCCAGGCCAGGAGAAGCACCTGGGTGGATGAGGAACTGCTCTGCGTCACCATGAAATGGCATTTGCTCCTTTGCCAGTGAGTTATCCACTCTGGCCTCCTTCCAGGAGCAGCAGGCAGCATGAGGCCTTATGTGAGGCAGGAGCACAATAGCGGGACAGGGGTGCACCATCCCTGAGTCCTGGTGTTCACTAGAAAATAGACACCTCCCGGTGAAATCAGTATGGCCAGGTGGGAATGCCCTGGACATCCCCGTCATCTGTGCCAAATCCCCATCCTAGCCAGGAGGGCTGCCACTCTGTCGTCTGCACACGGGATGGCAGCCTCGAAGCAGGTGCTGTCACTGCTGGTTGCAGCTCTCCTGCTGCACATGGCCACCATGCTGAAGATCAGCGCTTTCAACATCAAGGCGTTTGGGGACAGCAAGATGTCCAACCAGACCATCGCAGATATCATCGTCTCTGTGAGTGCTGGGGGGAGAGGAGCAGTCCTGGCTGCAATCTGGTCTCTGTGATGCAGCCAGCTTGGGACAGTTGGACACCAGCTTTCTACAAGCATCCATCCATCCATCCATCCATCCATCCATCCATCCATCCATCCATCCACCCACCCACCCATCCTTCCATCCATCCATCCATCCATCCATCCATCCATCCATCCATCCATCCATCCATCCATCCATCCATCCATCCTCCCACCCACCCATCCATCCATCCATCCAAGCCTCCATTTATCCATCCATTTGTTCTTCCTCCATCACCATCTCCAACCTTGGGCTATCTCCACTCTTGCCAGTCCCCATCCAAGGATGGGTGATGCTTGATGCTGCTCAGTTCCTCACTCAGAGCAGCCTGCAAGTGAGAAGCTGCTGGGGTGGTGGGTGGTAGATAGATGTGTGTTAGAGGGCACTGTGTCACCCTTGGGTTCCTCCAAGCCAGAGGATGCTGGCAGAGGAGCTCCGTCCCTGGCTCTGGGGTCCCTCCTGCCCTCCTGTTGCCAGCCTGGGAGCTTTCACAGCCCAGCCCAGGCACCCATTGGTGCCCCAGGAGCAGCTCCCAGCCCGGGGCGAGCAGCTCTGATTTGTCCCCCCAGATCCTGTCGGGATATGACATCACCCTGGTGCAGGAGGTCCGGGATGCTGACCTGAGCGCAGTGAAGAAACTCATTGACCAGCTCAACAGGTGCCCCCGATAGCACAGGGCGAGGGGTCCCTGCAAAGGGGATGCTGGGGCAGATCCCAGCCGGAGCCTCGCTGTGCCGGGTCACCTCTGTCTCAGCCAGAGAGAGCCCAATGGGTGCTGAGGGGCACCAGGAGCCTCCTCTCAGTCTCTCTGTACCTTACCCCCAGCATGTCCCCGCACCCATACAGCTTTTTGGATAGCATCCCCCTGGGCCGGACCAGCTACAAGGAGCAGTACGTCTTCATCTACAGGTAAGGGATGCTCCCGGGTCCAGCATCCCCTGTGTCACTTGCTGTTCTCCCCAGTTGCCCCCAAAGGGTGGTGGGCATATTTGGGGGCACTGGCTGCATCAGGAGTGGTGCTGGAGGCTGCTGTGCTCTCCCCCTCAGGTTGGACATGGTCTCAGTGCTGGAAAGCTACTACTACAATGACAGCTGCGGCTCCTGTGGGACCGATGCCTTCAGCAGGGACCCCTTCATTGTAAAGTTCTCCTCACCCACCACGCGTGAGCAGAGCCGGTGCTGGGGCTGCCTTGACCTGGCACAGGGTCCCCTCTGCACAGGGCTGATGCCAGCCAGGGAGGTTGCACCCTGGAGCACAGCTCAGAGGCTCCGCTGGGGTCCTTCACTGCATCAGGGCCTTCTCCCACCCATGGGTGCCCAGGGGTCCTGGGTACCTGCGCAGCATGGCCAGCACTGCCTGCTGTTCCCCACCATGTGCCATCTCTCATCACTGTCATCTCCCACCATGTGTTCTCTCCAGTCGTGTGCCATCTCACATCTCCAGCTGTTTCTCATCTTGTCCCATATCCCATCACATGCTACCTCCCATCTTGTGCTGTATCCCACCATCTGCTTCCTCCCCCTGGGTGTCATCTCCCATCATGTACCATTCCCCATTGCTTGCCATGCCGCATCACCTGCCATCCCTATTGCATGCCATCTCCCACCTTGTGCCATGTCTTACCCCGTGCCATCACCTCCACCTCCCAAGAACCTCTTAAGGATGCACACACTCCCCCATCTCTCTTCCACCTACATCTCCTTCCCAAACCCCCAGTGTCTTGGAAAAACTGATGGGAAACAAGCAGCAAACCCCAAACCACGTGCAGGGGGATGCAACTCCCCACTGGAAATTCCAGCAGACCAAAAAAACCCAATGCACCCTTTCCCTTTGGCAGCTTTTCTCAGCTGGTAGCTGGGGCTTGGCCCGGGGTAGTTCCCGGGGTTCCCACTCCCTTCCCGGGTGCTGCACCCGAGCTGGGGGCTGACAGCCACCTGTCCAGCAGAGGTGGAGGAGTTTGTGATGGTGCCGCTGCACGCCGAGCCCAGCAGCGCAGCAAAAGAGATCGATGCGCTCTACGACGTCTATACTGATGTTGTCAACAAGTGGGCAACCCATGTAAGTGGTGGTGGAGAGCTCAGCTCCAGCCTGGGGCAGCCTGGCGTACAGCCACCATGCACGGACGTGTCCCATGGGACACCCCTCATGGCCATCGGAGCAGGTACCACCTCAGCAATGTTCAGGCAAGGAGCTGCTGGGTGGCTCCACTACCATTACTGGGAGCTTGCCCCCAGTGTGCTGGGGAGGTTTCTTTCTGCCCCTTGATGTTTTTGGGAGCACGTGGTGCCCCCTAAGGTCCACGGGCAGGGACAGAGCTCACTGCCCCACAGGACATCTTCCTCCTGGGCGACTTCAACGCTGACTGCTCCTACGTGACCAGCACCCAGTGGCCGTCCATCCGCCTGCGCTCCCTTGACGCCTGCGAGTGGCTCATCCCCGACAACGCCGACACCACCGTCAGTGACACCGACTGCGCCTATGACCGGTGGGTGCCGTGGCAGGGGAGGGTGCTGGTGCAGGGGATGCTCCGGGCACTAACACCCCCGTGATGCCCTGGCAGCATTGTAGCCTGCGGCACCGCACTGCGCCAGGACATCGAGCCCGGTTCTGCCACCGTCAATGACTTCCAGAAGACTTTCCACCTCCAGAGCAAGGATGTGAGTGAGGGCCGGGCACATAATCCCACTGGCACTGGGATCCAACCTACCTCACCTCTTGGGGGCAACGGTGGGCTCCCTGTTCCCCAGTGTGCACCCAAGGGTGTTCTAACCCTAACCTCTGCACTGATGCAACCCCCCCAGCTTGAGCATTTTGGGGTATGCTCTGAATCTGGGGGTTGGAGCATTGGGGTCCCAGCTGCCCATGACAGTGGTGAGGGTCTGGACAAGCTCAGCCACCTCTCTCCTTTCTCCCCATACACAGGCTTTGGCTGTCAGCGACCATTTCCCGGTGGAGGTGACTCTGAAATCCCGCTGAACCCATCCCCGTGCTGGCTACTAGGACACCCCAACATGCACCTGCACCCCTGGTGGGAGCCCATGCACCGCCAGTGCCAGCCAAGCTGCCTGCTGTCTCCATAAGGATGTCCTAGTGGTTCTGTGGGAGTGGGATACTCTGTTTCCATTAAAAAATTAGTCCTTTCCAGCCCCTGCACCTCTGGAGGGAGTCTCCTCTCAGCGCCCCCAGCAGCCCCCTGTGCCCAAGCCCCCTGCCCCGTTGCCAGGGGCAGCCCCACTAGGGCTGGAACCAGCATGTTCCCTAGGTTTGGGGGTCCCCTCCTGCCACTGAGAGAGCCAGACCCACAGGGTGACAAGCTCTGAGCTGCCAGCAGCAAAACCAGAGACACCAGGAAGGGCTTGAGAGTCTCTGGGCAGGATGTGAGCCCCTTGCCGGGATGCAGGATGCTCTTCTGACAGCTTGCAGAGCCTCATCCTGCTGGAACCTGCCTGGATGTGGGGTGGCTGACAGGGTGCTGACAGCGAGGGTGGGGGGAAGCAGAAGGCATGAGTCAGTTCCCAGGGGGTTCGGTGCCTCCTGGGGGGGTTTCGGTGCCGGCACAGCGTTGAGGGACACCAGACTCATCCCGTGACTGGGTGTGAGGGTGAGAAACCTGGGATGCACGGGACAGCCCAGCGAGCCCAGGCATGAGCAGCCATCGCCTCCCTGCCTGCCCTGCTGCTGGCACCCTGGTACAGCCGCCCGCTCCCTCGGCGGGGTGATGTCATGAGCAGGGTGATGTCATGAGCAGGGTGATGCCATGTGCCGGTGTGTGGGATGACAGCTCCACCGGGGCTGTCCTGGGTGACCCCCAGAGCTGCTGCAGTGGATTGCAGCCATCCCCTCTCGCCGAGGCTGGCAGCACTCAGCCTGCCTGACCAGACACCACACAATTTCCTCCTCTCCCCTCTAATTACACTGTCTGAATCACTCACATTAAGGCCATCGCTCTTCACCACCTGCTTTGTTGCTGTGCCCCACACTGTGACCTGGGGACCACTCTGTCTGCAGCACCCTGAGTCCAATGCACCCACCCAGCCCTGCCGAGATGCTCCAGCACTGCCTCACCTCTCCAGACACCCTGCGATGCATCGGCACAGAAGTGGCTGTGCCAGCCCCACCCCGCCGCCCCATGGGGTTTGGGTTTCCCAATGTAGGAAGGAGCCCAGAGCCGTGCCAAAAACCCCACGGGGGTGTCCGACTCATCCTGCTTTTCCGGCAACTCCGTCGGGAATAAAGCCGCCCATCCTGCTGCTGGGAGGGCAGAAGTGTCACGCACTCGGCAAGGTAAGGACTGATCTGGGATCAGCACCTTCAGCCATGAACTGGGAGGGACTGGGATGAGCTGGGGTGAGGAGTCGCTCCCTTACCCACCCAGGCTGTGATCAGGTTTAAGGACGTGGAGCAGCCCAGGGTGCCGGTAGTGGTGGGTGATGGAGATATCCCGTTGGGGAGCAGAGCTGGGTCATCCTACGGGCTGGCAGAGGTGCTACTGAGAGGGTTCATGGAGGCAGGACAAGAGTCAGCTTCCCCTGGGACCAATAAGCCAATAGACAGCCCTTGCCAGCGCCACGGGCTGCTCCAGGCAGTACCCACCATGGCACACTGTGTGCCAGGACTTAGGGAGGACCTACATGGGGTGGTTTTCTTTGCTCTATCCCAAAATCTAAAGCAGTTTGAAAGTTTGGCTCCCATCACTGCATCCCTGCTGAGCATCGCTCCCAATGGGAACCGTGGTGCTGGCACTGTACCTTGTGGCTGTGGCTCTCCCATGCCTGGCCACTGCCACGCTGCGCGTTGGTGCCTTCAACATCCAGGCATTCGGTGACACCAAGATGTCCAACGAGGAAGTGGCGGGCATCATCATCAGCGTGAGTGCAGCCGGTGCCGTGCAGGGATGGGCTGTGCACTGGGGTGGGCCCAAGAGGTGGCTCCTGTGCCAGGAACACATCCATGGCTCCTGTGCCATGGGGATGGGATGGCACCCCAGTGCTGGGGATGTCCTGGGTGGATGAAGGCTTGTTGGGGACCAAGGTGGGGTGCCAGGCACACACCCTGCATGAGGGACATGCAGGACCCTGTGGTGCTGCACCCAGCACCATGTCAGGGTGCCCAGGCAGTAGATGGGCTCGCTCTCACCATCACTGTCCCTCTTGGTCCTGCAGATCCTGAGCCGCTACGATGTGGTGCTGGTGCAGGAGGTGCGCGACTCCGACCTCAGTGCCGTCACCCGGCTCATGGAGCAGCTCAACAGGTACGAGCAGGGCTGGAGCACCCGTCTGGGACATCAGTGTTACAGGGAAAGCCAAGCTGGTTGAGCAATAAAGGGCAAAACCAGAGTCATCCATTAGCAGAGGGCTTGCTTCTGGAAAGGGGAATGGGAGGAAAGTGCTGCGGCTGAAGCTTGGAGCAAGCTGAAGCTTTGGAAAAAACACTGGGAATAACCTCGGGAGGGGAAGAGGGATACAAGTGGTACAAAACTCCTGCAAAAGCTGCTGTTCCCCTGGAGCACACAGCATGGAAAGGGACCACAGCTCACAGGACCCCGGGATGGACCCAGTGGCAGATGATGCTATGAAGTGAGCGGCTCAGGCACCCCAGTGAGAAAAGGGGCTGCTGGGGTGGGCTGGAAGTGCCCATGGCAGTGTGGCAGCCCCTCACTGGCTGGGTACAGGCAGGGGCCAGGGCTGGATGGAGGCTGCTGCTGCCTTGCTGTGCTGGAGCAGATACACCCAGCCCGCACCCTCACCCCTCTGGTGTCCCCTCCAGCACAGCCACACAGCAGCCGAGGCGGGGAGGGCGACGCCAGGCTCTGCAAAGCCTGGGGCTGCTCATTGACCTAATTTAGCTCTGCTGCACGTGAAGGTGAGGAGCGTCCCTATGGAGCCGCCTCGTGTCCTGCCATGCCCCAGGTGGTGTGGACAACAGGGTGGCTTGGAGCCACTGCACCCATGTCACCCCATAGACAGGGCACAGTGGTGCACGGGGACAGCACAGCAGGGCTGGCTGGTGCCAACCCCATGGCCACCCATCAGTGCCACCCCAGGATAGTACCAGCCATGTCACTGGTGCTGGAAATGTCACCATCCTGCCTTTGCTTCTCCACAGTGTGTCCATGTCCCCATACGACTATGAGATCAGCGACCCCCTGGGACGGGACAACTACAAGGAGATGTACCTCTTCATCTACAGGTAATGGGCTGGGTGCTCTGCCGCCTGCCTGCAGCACCGCGGGGCTACTGACACCATGCAGGGGACAAAAGGGCCATGCCAAGCCCCAGGGTCATCACCCCTTTGGCCCTGCAGGACAGATGTTGTGTCTGTGGTGGACACCTACCAGTATGAGGATCCCCAGGATGTCTTCAGCCGGGAGCCGTTCATCCTGAGGGTCTCAGCACCCAACACCAGTAAGCAGGGGGACAAATGGCCCCGGGTGGTGGCATGGGGTAGCCATGGGGCTGACATCTCTTTTCCCTGTCAGAGGTGCAGGACTTTGTGTTGGTGCCACTGCACTCAGCCCCACATGATGCTGTCACTGAGATTGATGCTCTCTACGATGTCTACCTGGCCATTGTCAACAAGTGGGGGACCGATGTGAGTGTCACCAGCATTGGGGATGGCACTGAGGGTGGGCGCTGAGCTGCGGGGACTGTTCGACCCACACTAGTTCCCTGTACCAAGGCAGGCGGTGGGATGGGGACCCTGCTCCTGCCCCATCTCCTGGCACGGGAGGCTGCTGTTTGGGGACAGCCCAATTCCCCAACCACCCCAAGCCCCCCATCTCCCTGCTACAGAACATCATGTTCCTGGGGGACTTCAACGCCGACTGCGCCTATGTGCAGCACAGTGACTGGTCATCCATCCGCCTGCGCACCAGCGACATCTTCAAGTGGCTGCTCCCGGATGGCACCGACACCACAGTGGGGAGGTCAGACTGTGCCTATGACAGGTGAGTGCTGCCACGACACGGCTGGCTCCCCTCCTGGCACCCCCTGCCCATCCCTCACCACCCTGAGTGTGGGGACAGGAGCTGGACCCACCACCCGTGTCTCCTGGGCAGGATTGTGGTGTGTGGCGCCAAGCTGAAGAGAAGCATCGTGCCCGATTCCGCTGGTATCTACAACTTCCAGCGTGCTTTCCAGTTGGAGCAGGAAGAGGTGAGCCGGGCTTGCAAACTCAGGGCTCAAACAGGCACCAAGGCTGAGCTGCCCTGGGCAGCACTGGCCCAGGGGCTGCTGACATCTAGCAGGGATTAGGCAGCTCAGTGCTGCCATGTAGCTGCCGCACTGAAGGATCAGCTCAAAACGGCAGCTGAAGCAGCTCCAGCAGCACGAGCTGGCTCTGGCTGCAGCACGTGTGCCCAGTGCCTGTCTGCTCCTGCACAGCTCCTGCGCCAGGCATGTGGAAGCTCAGGGTGACAAGGGACCTGTGGGTGGAAACAGGAGTGGGGATCTGTCTGTCCCTGGCAGGGGAGAGATGAGGCACACAGGGTTTTGCATGGCTTTTCGTGGGCAGGTGCAGGCAGGGCTCCAGGGCATGGGGCAATCCAACAATCTTCAGCCACCCATAGCTGGCACATGGCTCCCAGGCAAGACGCAGGGGTCTCAGAGGGCAGGCACCCCCCTGCCAGTGCCAACCACAGGCTACCTCCATAAAAGGTGCAAAACTGGAGCCTCGTGTGTTGAGTGTCAGGTGGGAGACATCGTGTCCCCCTCCAGCAGGCAGGTTCTGGCAGGGCAATCACAGCCTCCTTGCCGGTCCCACCAGCACGGTGAGGGGCTCACCATTGCCTTACACCTTGCATTACACCTCCCTAACTCTCGCCCTCCTCCAGGCCCTGGCAGTCAGTGACCATTACCCAGTTGAGGTGAGGCTGACGGTTTGAATTGTCCTGCGGCCTCATACCACGATCCAGCTTCAGCTCCCACCACCAACCCTGTGAAGCCACCCCTTGCAGCCCCATCCACCACCCCTGCACAAGGGCTGCTCCAGATCCTGGTCTGAAGAAGGGTCGCAGCCAGCCACCAGCCATGCCCAGACCCCTCAACCCACCATGGACCAGAGCCTGGGGACAGGCCACCAGCCAGGAAGCGGTGACCAACAGGCTGGGAATGAAGCATCCATCTCCTACCTCATTGAAGACTTTATTGACAAATCTCTTTTCATGATTAACTGCTGGATAGGAGGGAGGACATCCAAGAACCAGAGGACTCAGGCCACAGCGGTGTCATGACCCTCTCCCTGTCTGCTCCTCAGGGGACTGAGCAGACTGCTCTCCCACTCTCAGGAAAGGCAGCAGTGGTGTCAGGCACTCTATGGGGACTAAAGGGGCGACTGGGGCGGCCATGGGAGCAGGTAGCACATCACCAACTGCTGACACTGCAGACAACTTCACTGTGAAAGTCTACAGCTGCTGCAGCGTTTCAGGCTCCTAAGACTGGGCCCTGGGTGGCTCCTCAGCTCTTCTTCTTCTTCAGCATCTCCATGTACATGCGAAGTGACTTCTGGATGGACTCTTTTGAGACAAAGCTGATGAAGTTCTTAATGTCTTCTTCCCGGTGAGCTACCAGGCGGTCCAACAGTGTCTTCCTCATCATGGACTTGGTGATCTGACGGGCATGGTCTGCAGAGAGTGGGGATGAGGAATGTGCATGGTCCTCACCCTGACCAGCTCTCAGCCACTGCCCCCCCGTGCAGGTGCCTCCAAATGAGGAGGTACTGCACAACAAAGGGCTCCTTAGACCAGCAGGGAAAGGTGTAAGAAAACCCCACCAGCTGGAAGCTGAACTGGATAAATTCTGATACAATAAATCATGATCTCTACTGCTGAAACTACTGCTCTACTGGGACAGATGACAGGAAACTGTGCACCTCCTTTTCTTTGTACTCTCCAGAGCCTAGCCCCCATCCCAATAAACACCAGGCTCAGGACAGCAGTAACCAGAAAAAATTCTCTGCTACTTGAAACTGCTCTGGCTCTAAGCTCCCAACGACTCAGACCCTTCAGCCTCTGGCAAGACAGTCTGCTCATGCCAAGCATGCTGTATGGAAGCCAGCAGCTGCGTCCCCTTGGGCTTATCCCAACAGCAGGCTCTGGGCCTGTGCCACTCTATATGAATACGTGGATGCTGCTGGAGCTGACTGAGGCCTTGAGCACCCATACACACACAGAGCCAAGGCCAATGATGCGGCAGCACATCTGTGGCACAGATGTCGCACGCGCGCTCTCACTGTGCTTTAATGACGATAGTGAAGAAACGACCAACCCCCCCATGCACTGGGAACCCCAAATTGCTCCAGCTCCTGTGTGCTACAGACACCTTCACCAGGGCAGACTCCTCCTGCTCTGATTTAGGGCTCTGGGAAAGGATCTGCATGGTGCCTCCTGCAAGCTAGGAGAGAGATGAGATGCGCTCCCCACTCTTTGGAACTGAGGTGCCACTTTAACACCAGCGAGACGGCAGAGAGCTGCTCAGGGACCCTCTTCCAAGGCTGGGACACAAAGTGACAGTCTTGGGACCCCTCTTTCTGTGCAGTTTCATTCAGATTCCTACATGAAAAGCAGCTGAGGGGTGCTACACAGCTACAGCTCCCTGCAGCCCAGGAGGTGGCATGGGATGGGATAGCTCACACCTAGCCCTGGCCACAAGAAGCTGTCTCCCAGCCCAGGAACCCTGTGCTGGCAGTCACAGAGCAGCTCAAACATGCATATAATGTCTGTGCCGTCTGTCCTCACACCCTCATCACTATCTCCAGCTCAGCAGAGTGCCGAGGGCTGATCCAGACCACAAAGGTGAACTGGCAGCAAGCCAGGCACTCTCACTCTGCCTTCTACCCCAGCTCCATGGCAGTTACCAGGAATGGGGTAACACCTCCACCGACAGACACAGAGATTCAATTTGTATCTGGGGCTCACGCACCTCCAGATTGACTCAGCAAGGGCTGACAGGGTGAGCCAAGCTGGAGTCATGTCCCTGCACACCCAGCACAGTGTCCTCCCATAGAAGGGCACTGGCCAGTCCATCTCTGTTAGCCCAAGGCTGCCTGGACTGCTGTGCTGAGCTTTCCTACATCCCAGCCATCCACACCTTCCCTTTAAATGAGAACTGTCATGTAGCTCCCAGGTACCAGCTGGGGTGCTTGTCCTTCCCACCCAGATGAGGTCCACTCCGACAGTACCCTCTGACAGGTCCCCTGCCACCCGTACCAGGAAGGGCCAACCACTGTGCCATAACAGCTGCAGCTTTCTCCTGGAGCTTTTCCTCTGGCACCAGCTCGTCCACAATGCCAAACTTGAGGGCCTCAGGTGCAGGGTACAGGGAGCCCAGCTGGAGGGAGCGCTCAGCAACTCGCTGTCCCACAACATTCACAAATGTGTCCTTAAACCTAGAAGAGATGGGAGGCAAAGCCACGGTCAGGGAAACGAACACACAGCACCAGCTGCACTGACATCAAAGCTAAGAGCACGCTTGGTCTCACTCCTCAGGCTGTAGGCTCAGCCACGCTGTGCAAAGTCAGGTGAGCAGAGTCATTTTGGGTTCTACCAAAGTTCCCCCTCCTCTTCATGAGAACTGCTCTATTTCCCCTAAGTGCCACGTTCTCAGGGCAATCAAGGGCCTGTGACTTAGCATAGTGGTGTCCCTAAGCTTTCTGAGATCTTCACAGTTACGGTATTTTGCAGGTACACAGCGTGTGTCCAGAGAAAAGCATATTCCCAGTCTGAGCCTGACCAGATCTCCCAGAACTTGTTTCAGAGTTGACTGCAGAGTCAGAACCGAGGTCCTCATTGATGAAGGATGTGAGGACATTCTGCAGCCTGAAAGCTTTTCAGATGCCTACAGGACAGAGAAATGAGGTGCTGTCTCCTGCAGCTGCCTGATCACTGACACATAAAACTACATCTCAGTGGCCAATTAAACTGATTCATAAACTCCTTGAAGATTAATTCTCTTTAGAGACCAACACATAACACTAGAAGTGGGAGACACTGGCCTACCAGAAGGGAGCCACGATGCCCAGCTGGGCTTCGTTCAGGCCGATGGTGTATTTGGGGTTCTCTGCCATGATCCTGTAGTCACATGACAAGGCAATGAGGCAGCCTCCTGCCGGGCTGGACCCCTGGCAATGAGAAGGAAGGAGTGAGTCTAGGTCATGGTTACAAATACTGACAGAATAGATAATCCCTAAGTCTCCGATTACCTGGTTTGAAACAGCCCTAAAGAAGATATCTGGTAGGTTTACCATGGTTTACCCTTTTCATTTTTCAATGCCCTTTGTTGCTCTCTTCTTAATTGATCCATGTTACTCAGATCACAAATCCCACAGTGGTTATTTGCTAAAGCATTTTCTTGTAACCATACCTGAGTCTTTAACACCAGTTGAGTTTGTAAACCTAAATGTCACAGAAACAGTTCTCTTCAGGGCCTTTGTAATACCTTCTGTCTATAAAACCTCCATTTGTGATTATCTTTGCCACTATTCAGTGTTTGGTACACAGGATGCCTGCGTGAAGCCATCAGAGACCCAATTACCTTCAAAGACAGTCTACAGGCAGATACAGAACCAGGAAATGCCAAAGCAGCACTGCACCAAAACATGAGAACAAGACACCAAGCAGGTAACAGCCCATCTACAGACACTGAGATTCAGACAGGACTTCCCTGCTAGTCAAGAGCTGTGGCTGGAGGAACACAACCCAGTGAAAAAGGGCTTACAACAAACTGCATTGCCAGAAGCATTGCTGCCCACAGGACTAGGGACACTTGTGCAATGCATGGCTGCCTCCCACCTCCTCCCCTCCAGCAAAGCAGTGCAGCAGGCAAGTGACTAGGCAACTCCTAGAGTCCCATCAGTGAGAAAGCAGCCAGTGGGCGTGTGACAGGCACCCTCTCGCCTGCTCCTACACCAACCAGCTTCTCCAGCACGTGCCTGCTACTGATGTCCCTTTGGGCTCTACCGCTTACCTAAGCCCTCCTCCTCGTCCTCCAGCCAAGTTCTTGGGGCAGGGTATGGCTCCTGCTGCACAAAACACTGCCGAGGGCACCTCAGCCCCCATTGGCAGAACATGAGTGCCATGCAAGCTCTCCATGCAGCTGAAATGCTGCTACACCCCAGAGCTCCTGCAGCTTACATACATGGAACCTGCAGCATCCCACGCTTCCAGACCTTCCCACACCCCAATACGCTGACCAACAGACATGAACTTTGCCCAGACATCCCAACAACAACATCCCTGTGTTTGTTTCAGCACTGACAAGCTGCTTAAGCTGTCCCTGCCCACGTGGTGCAAACAAAATAGACCGCTAAGGGTGACTGGGACAGTGGGTCTGAAGAACATACATTGATTACGGCAAGTGTCACCATGTTGGAGCTGTACAGCCGGAGCCAAATTTCCTGCACAGCTCTCCAGAACTCAGCGTAGTGCTCCGTGCTCTTCCCACACATCTCGGTGATGTCCAGCCCAGATGAGAAGATTTTGGGGATGGCCTGGAATTGGGAAAATACAGATATCACTCAGAGTCACTGCTCAGGGATGACCCTAATGCACTCAACCTACAGTCTGAGGAAAGGGAAAGGATTAATTAAATATGACATGAACCAGGGTCTTTTGGGGTTCTGAAACAATCTCCCCAGTGCTCCCACAGCTTGGATCATCCCATCACCATGGGCTGCAGGGCTGGGACTCCTTGTGCACAGCATGAGTTCTTATTATGAGGATGCCTGTGCTGGTACATCAGTCATGCAGCACAAAACCTGTTTTGTCCCATTCCCAGGCACCCACTTTGTACAAGCATCACATCCGAAAATAAACACTGGCATCTCCTAGCAGCTCCCTCTGGACAGTTCAAGAGATCTCAAGGGACGTGTCAGCTTTGCAGGTAAGGAGCTTTGATTGTAACGACAAATCACAATACTTGGTTGTTGTTATTGTGCTAGAAAAGGGCACAGAAAAAAGAGCACAGCACTTCCAAGAATCCCCTCCCCTCATTCCAAAGCTGATCAAAGCTGCCTCATTTCCCTCCTGTGCCAGTGACCATGGAGCCAAGAGACCAAGCACGAGGAAGGGAGTGGAACCCATTGCTTGCACGTTAGATCCAGCTCAGGACAACACATACGGATGTTATGATGACGCCACGGCAGGCCCGGTCATTTTCTAGCTTCTCCAGGCTTATACAGAACTCGGTGAGGAAGTCCAGGCTGAGGCTATTGACTGGGGGGCTCTTGAACTTCATTGTGGCGACACCTGCACCATGGTAAACACAGAGACATCAGAACCCCACTGACACACTGCTTGCAGTGCCTTGCCCAAAGGAACTTCACCCGCCTCCATGCTTCCCAGCTCACCCAGATTGTGTCTTCCCACTCTTGGCTCTTCAAAATGCCCTCAGAGCAGTGTGGCCAAGAACAGGCCAGACCTGCCTGCAAGCCGGGCTCACTGAGCCAGGGGTGAACCTGGTGCATTGACAAACACACCGTGTCCCAAAGACCAGACACCTTTGGGGTAACACTGTCCATCAGCTCCCTTCTCTCTGGGCTCACTGGATAAGGTTTAGCCTCCTGCTGCTATCACAGCAAACATCCCATGCCCAGGGGATCACACACCTTTCCCACCCCGCCAGCAGCTCTGCCACCCTGTCCAGCACTGCGGGAAAGGCTCTGAGCCCTTGTCCCCACCCCAAAAGGTGCTGGAGTACTTGGTCTGTGTGCTGCGGCCCTGCTCAGGCTGCGGACAACATGAGGGTGCACCCAGGGCCCTGGCAGGCTCAGGCAGGCTCTGGGAAGCCTCAAGAAGGGGCACCCTTTGTTTGGTGCGGGAACATGGCCCCATGACAGCTATTCCTGGCAGGCAGGACACAGCAATCCCAACAGCTGCTCCCCAGAGGAGCGCCTGCCACTCCACCAGGTCTCCAAAGCAGGGACCCTGCAGAGGGGACGGTGCACAGGCAGGGCACGGGGTCTGTCCACAGTGACAGCTAGGGTTCGCCTGTGGCACCCAAGCAGCCCCCAGCCACCTGATGTGACACCCTCGTCCTCAAACGCTCCTCTCTGAGGGTCCTAAGCAGCTGAAGCTGGAATACGTGGGGCTTCGGTAGTTTCCATGCCCAGTGCCACACATGCCATGGGGCAGGCAGGGAAGGGGCCCTGCCTGTGCCCCACAACTCCCCGTAGGATGAGGGTGACACCGCAAAGGTGCCACCGGCTGTACCTGAGCTCTCGTTCATCTCCACCTGGATCTTGTTGTTGCTGAAGGCACGACATGGGGCAAGCGGGAGGCTGGGGGGCTGCCGGATGGCTCTGCCCCACGCCGGCAGCCGGCGGCACAGCGGCAGCACACCTGGGGGCACAGCAGCAGGTAGGGCCGGGCAGGGCACAGCCCCACAGGGAGGGACACAGGGACACCCCGACCCACCGAGGGAGGCCATGGGGCACCCTGACCACGGCGGGGGGACGCCGGCAGGGGCGGTGGGGCTGTCCGCAGTACAGGGGGGGCAGGGGACACGGTGTCCCCGCGGGGGGGCGCGGGGGGACGCGGGGCCGGGCGCACCTGAGCGGGTGATGCGATGGGCGAGAGCCGGCGCCGCCGCCATCTTCTGCCGCCGGCTCAAGGGTACAGGGCGAGAGCAGAGCCGCGCGTCACGGCCACGCGCCGCGGGACACGCCCCCTCGGCACCGGCACCGCCCGCTTGAAGCCCCGCCCACCGGGAATGAAGCTCCGCCTACAATGGGCGCTACCGCCCCCTGGTGGCTCCAGACTGGCGGCATCGTCCTGGCCTGCCAGAGCCGTCCAGCGCAGCGCAGCGCAGCGCAGCGCTGGCCGCATCACCGGCCCTGCCCGCATCATCCTGCCCTCCCGCACTGTCGTGCCCTGCCCGCACCGTGCTGCTCTGCCCGCATCATCCTGCCCTGCCCTCACTGTCCTGCCCGCACCATCCTGCCCACCCTGCCATGCGGCTGCCCAGCCCACTGCCCCGCTCGGCTGGGCCACCTGGGCCATGCACCCAGGGTCTCCCCACACCTCCCCTCACCTCACGGCCCCTGACCCGGGCAGCCGGAGCCCCGGGGAGCGCCTGGGCAGAGGCCCACGGCCCACGCCAAGCCCTGGCCACTGATGGCGGCTGCTGGCCCGCGCCAGCGGTGGCTGCGGATCTCATCATGGTGGAGGCTGCCCCGGGGGACCCCGCGGGGGCCGGGGCTGGCCCGGCCGCGCAGGCAGAACCCGTCCGGCAGCGGCATGGCCGGGACAGCGCTGCCCCTCTGCCTGCTCCTCGCTGCTGCCCTGCAGAGCAGCCTGACCCAGGGGCCCAGCGCCCGCCCTGGCCCTCTGCTCCTGCGGCTGCTGCGGCTGGAGGAGCAGGTGGGTGCCGGGGTGGGGGGGAGGCACAACCCGGCCTGTCCGGGGGGCACTTAGCGTTCTGGGGCAGGCCGGGGCCAGCCGTGCACGGGGACGTGGGCTCACCCCACCTCGCCCCACTCCTTTGCAGTTTCAGCGGCTCCAGGAGGTGACACTGAGCCATCTCCAGAGCATCGCCGGCAACTACAACATCTCCTACAACATCGACGGACGCTTCAGGGCACTGGCGGAGCAGGCAGAGGCGGCCACCACCGCCCGGGCTGCCCTGGGGGCAGAGCTGGCCCGCCTGGCCGCTGCCGGCCGGCGGCTGCACCGCAGGCTGAAGCGGCTGGAGGGAACAGTGGGTGCCCTGAGCCCACCGCACCGCCTGCTCACCCACCCGCTGGGTGCACCGGGGGAAGCTGGCACCAAGACACACAGCCCGCTGGATGCTGCCCGGAGCTGGGACAGCCAGCGGGAGCGGGAGCCACATGGCCGGGTGGCCCCCAGCACCCCCAGCCCTCAGCGCCCGAAGGCGAGGAAGTGGCAGCAACGCCGGCAGCAGGAAGGGCACTGGCGGCCGGCTGATGCTGGGCATGATGGAGCAACCAGGGAGGATGCAGAGCCCGCTCACAGCGCAGCACTCGGCGCCCGAACAGTGGCACTGGTGCTCCCCGCTGTGACCATGGTCCCCCAGGAGCAGCCGCCAGCCCCCCAGCAGCCAGGAGAGGGTAGGTACAGGCTCCCCACCCCGGCACCCACCCCCCCAGCCTGCCACACCGGTGCTGTCCTGCTCTTCCCCAACACCTCTGCCGAGCATGTGGCCATCCTGGGGCTGGGGCCACACCGGGGGCTGCGGGCGCTGTCGCTGTGTGCCTGGGTGGCCACCCCAGCCGCCTGCCTCGGCGCTCTCCTCTCCTACACCACTGAGGACAGCGGCAGCGAGCTGGCCGTGCGCGGCTGTGGCAGGGACCTCCCCGGCTCCACACAGTTTGTCATCGGGGACGGGCAGCTTCGGGAGCTACCAGTGACGCCGCTCCTGGATGGTGAATGGCACCACCTCTGCCTCACCTGGTCCTCGGGCCAGGGCCAGTACCGCTTCTATGTGGACAGGCGGCTGCTGGCTGCTGGCTCCGGCTTCAGGCAGGGGTATGAAGTTCCTGCCGGTGGCTCACTGGTGCTGGGCGGGGAGCAGGACCACCCCGGCGGGGACTTCAGCACCGCGGCAGCTTTTGTGGGTCACCTGGCTGGCTTTGCGCTCTGGAGCCGGGCTCTCCTGCCCGGAGAGGTGGCCAGCATGGCGACCGGCCGGGGGCTGCCCCGCGGCCCCCTCCTCACCCTGGATGATGCCTCCCTGCGGGGCGGCGTGCGGAGGGTGGCATGCCCCTGTCTCCAGCACTGCCTGTGAAGAGCCTGGCAGCGGGAACGGTGCCGGCTCCCAGCAGTATCATGGCTGGCTCACGCTGCCGACACCAGCATGAGCTGCGTCCTCCCAAGGTGATGGGACATGCTGTAGAGAGCATCTCAGGACTGGGACCACCAGAGGTGGGGACAAGGAAAAGGTAGTGGTGAGACGCAGTCCTGGTGCTGGACAGTCATCAGCTCCTGCCTGCAGAGGATGTACCACCCCATCACTTCTATTAAAATGCTCTGAGCAGGGAAGAAACCTCACTCATTTCTGGTCTTGCTCTTCACTGTAACGCTCCGTGCCACTTACAGCCGGCTAGGAGCTGCTTCACGCAGGCAGCTGGATCACCAGGCTGGGTCACACACAGGTGACCCCTGCTCATCCCCTGCCTCCGCCAGCATCTGTCACTGAGTCAGACCCACGGGGAAGTTGTAGCATGGAAAAGCCCGTGACTGGGATGAGCCAGAGGTGCCAGAGCGGGTGCGGGCTGTCCATGTGCCTGCCCTGTGCGAGGGGCTCCTTATGGGGAGCAGAGCTTTGGGCCGGGCTGGGGCTCGGGTGAAGCACACAGAACGCTCCCCGGTGGCTGCCCTGCGGCACTCTGCCCGGAGACTGGGGGCAGCGCCGGCCCCAGCCCCTCTGCATGTCCGGGGCACTTGTGGCGGGGCCTTGCTGCCCGGGGACGGGTGTGCCTGGGCCCAGCGTGGGGCAAGGCCTCGTTACGGCTCTGCAGCCTCCCGGGCCTCCGTCTCCGCTGTCCCGCCCGCGGCAGCCTCAGCGCGGCAAGACGGGCCTGGTGGCGGCTACGGACCGGGACTGAGGCCGGAGAGCGGGGCCGACGGGACTACAACTCCCATAGCGCAGCGGGGCAGGGCAGCTCCCGCCGGCCGCCGTAGCGCTCACGTGAGGGCGGTGGCCCGGCTATCACATGACTGGCCGGTGAGGCCGGGCCCGGCGGAGGTGTGTGTTGCCGTCGCCCTGCATGGCTAACGTCGCTAAGAAAGTGTCCTGGTCCGGCCGCGACCGCGACGAGGATGACTACGATGAGGACGGGCGAGCGGGAGAGACCACCCCGCTGCTCAACGGCACCGGCCCCGGCGCGGCGGCGGGCAGCCGGCACGTGCGTACCGGCACCGGGATGGGGGTGCTGGAGCACCGGGAGGGATCTGCTCTATCCCTGGGCTCCCCGCTCTGAGAGGCCGCCGGAGGCGGGCTGGGCCTGAGCCTGGGGGCTGGGGTCATGTATGCGTCCTCCTCCCCTGTAGCATTTAAGTGTGTTCGGGGCTGGGCTGGAGCTGCCGGTGGGGAGCCACTGGGTGCCCAGGCTCTGTGCCCAGAGCAGCCCTCGGGGGAGGTCGGGGCTCCTGCGGGCTCCCCCGAGCCGGGGAGAGCAGAACCTGGCAGAGCCCGATGTGGGGGGGAGCCAGGGCTGGGGCCTCGGGTCGCTCCTGCGGGAAAAACTGAGCGTGGGACCGACTCACTGCGGGGCAGCGGGGCAGTTCCCGCTGCAGCCGGCTGCCGTCACGAGGTGCCAGCTCCCAGTGATACCGGTGCCTGCCAGGGCCCTGCTGCAGCTCTGCGGAGCTGACCTGCCCCCTACCCGCTCCTCGGCCATGGGTGCAGGTGGTCCCTGGCCTGCCTGCTGGGGTTGCCCCCTTCATCTGCACTAATAATGCCATTCCTTTGGAGGTCATGTTGCCTGGCACACTGGTGCTGTCCAAGCCAACAGGTTGGGCTCAAACACAAGAGCATCTAATGCTGGCGTGGTGGTGGGCATCGTGCAGGATGTGCAGAACTACAGTGGCAAACAGCAGGTCCAGGGTGGGCCATGTTGCAGAGGGAAGCCAATTTCTTCTTGCAGATTAATTTTGGGTGATGAACTGAAGATAAGCTTGCCTCCAGTGTACCCAGAGGCTGTTACTCTGCCTGTCAGTCTCTCCTCCACATGTGCTGTGGTTAACTGAAGCACATCATGGCTCTGGCCACGGCACTTGGTGCCTGTTACGGAGCAAAGCTGCAGTTGAGCAGCTGTGCTGAGTGAGGGCCATGGCCTGGGTGGGATGTTGGGTGAGATCCATGGGGGTGCTTCTGTGTCAGTTCCAGGTGACAGAGGGGCAGATGATGCCCTCGAACTTCCTATGAAGAGTTTGGTGGGAGACTTGAGCTGAGACAGGGAGCAGTGCCAGCTTTTGGCAGCTGTTAGCAGGGACTGCTTGCTGAGCATGATTCTGTGCTGCCCTTCTGGGCAAGTCAGAACAGCAGGCTAATTAGGGTTCGTTAGGCTGGAAGTGCCTTGCGTGGCGCTGCGGGAGTGAGGGATGGCGGCTGGAGGAGTCACCTGTGCCACTGCACTGCTCTGGTGTGAAAGTGCAGATAAACTCCCTGGCCTGTACAAGCCCCTGTGTATGTACAGCACGGGTTGTCTTTGAAGACCACATGGTGGGTTCTGCAGGTCTGAAGGGATTAACCAGACCTCGTGGCTGCGGATCAGTTGGGAAAGGGCTTTTCTGGTGGCTTAGAAAAGATGCCTGAGCCCCTCTACAGTAGGGGTGGTGGAGACCCAGCCCTGTGATCTATCATTGCCGTGTCCCTTCACAATGTGGATAGCTGAGGTCCCAGCTGGTGACAAGGTGCTACGTGGCATCTTCCTTAGCAAAGGAGGAGAGTGAATACCTTGCTGGAGCTCTGAGCCCACAGCTGTCCTGACCACACGTGCCCTTAACAGGGGCACTGACCTGGCAGTGGTGGTTGGGTTGTTACCATAGTCCTGGGGTTGCTTTTTGGTGTAGGACAGCTGCTTCTCTCTCACACCATCCCTTTGACCTTGATGCCATTTTAGATTGAAGCAGGAAGGCAGGACAGATTAGGCAGAGGAACAGAGACTGGAGCTGTTCAGCTCACGGGAGGCTTAAAATTGGGTTGCGGCAATACAACAAAAATGTCCCCAGTGGAGCTTCTTCCCTTTCTCTTCTCAACAGCTGGGCTTGGTTAATAGAAATGAAACTGACCTTAGAGTGACAAAACGAAACAGTCTCCGGGTGACTGCTGCAAGAGACTGAGATCAAGCACTTGTGGGTGGGAGGTGAGGAGGGGCTGGATAAATGTGCCCATGACCATGAATGGATGCTGCAGGGCTGTGTCTGAGGTCGTCTCTGGTTTTGTGGCCAGCTGAGCGCTGCTTCAGAGCTGACAGAGCCTTTATCCTCTCACCGGCACTTTTTAGTGCCTCAAGTATATCAAGAAGCAAGAAGTTGCCAGTACATCTGAGCATTGTGCCTGCCATGGGCTGCCCCCTTCCCATGCTCTCGAGCTGAGTGTGTCAGTTCTTAGGCTGAAAACTGGCAAATTGTAGTGGGAACAGCCAATGTCCATCATTAGGCATTTTTCTAGAAAGAACACTTCCCTTTTGCTACCCATCAAAGATATGCTCTGTGTTTGTGTTAAAATGCCTTGACTTTGGGATTGGTATAATGCCCCTGCTCCAGAGGGGGTCTGGAACAGGGGGGTTGGGCAGTGGGGAGCCATAATGTGACCAGGCTGCTGCTGAGCAGCTTGTCCTTATTAACCCCCAAGGGTTTATTCTACATAAAACGCTGTTTGTCTTGTTTCCTCGTAACTTCACAAAACAGGCTGCCGAGTGCAGCCTTTGTGGCTGGGGGGCAGTGCTGGAGGGCTGTGCTTGCTGCAATCACAATGTCTTGATTGGGGGGAGGGAGGAAAGAGAAGTCTGGGTGAGCCCTGGTTCCTGCTGGATGGGCTGCAGGTTGCACATCCCCTGGGTACCGGCAGAGAGGCTGCCGGTCCCTGCCTGCCCGCTGCTAGGAGCTGGAGTCCCTGGAAAGCCATTGTCCTTGGAGCCTTCCCAAGGAGAGGGGATTTAGCAAGTCCAGTCCTCTGGCTGGGTGCATCATCCGGGACTGCAGCAGTGTTTTAACCTTGCACTGCTTTCTTGCACATGGATCAAGGTGCCTGGAGGAAGGCAGAGGGGTCAGGATAATAACAGCATCTCCCGGCCTGGTGCAGGTGAGGGGCAAGGAGCGACTGTGCCCAGGAGTGACAGCAGGAGGCTGGAGACAGAGTTGTAACCAAGGGGTGACAGCAGAGAGAGAGTCTGGATTCTTTCTCCCCCATTATGGGCCTCGAGGTGAGGAGCCTTATTCTCTCCTGGTGTGGTGCATTTCGGGGATGACGGCTGTGTTGCTTTGGAGCCCATCACAGCTGTGCTTGTGTCAGAGGAGGGGGATTCCAAAAGCCCTGCAGCTCATCCCCCCCGTGCGCTGCCATAGCTGGTGACAGGGTTTCCCCTGTCAGTGAGCCACCCAGTGACACAGCCTTGCAGCCTGGAGCCATCCCTCTCACCCAGGCAGGTACCAGGGGCTCAGAGCATGCTGGGGCCAAGAGGGCTCTGGGGCTGGAAATCCTCTTCCTTCCCTATCACTGCTTCTGCAATACCGCTGTGGGCTCCCAGTGTGGGCTGTGCCGTGCTTTATCTCACTGGTCACAGAAAGCCACATGCTTCCAGTTCGTTAGTGAGCAGGACAGTGATAAGGGGCAGTGTATGGGGGAGCGGGTATCTTCACACCAGCGGTGGTCACTGGGAGTGGGGGTTGTCCTGGGTTATCCCTGTGAAAATGCACTGTGGAGCAGGGTCAGGCGCTCCCTATTTATGGTTCTTTGGAGCAGTGTTTGAGAGGCACTGCTGGGTCACAGTGTGCACAGCCTGGGTTACTTCTGCAGTGCCTTGACTAAAGTCATTCTTGTCACAAACAAGGATTGCTCTTTGACTGCTCTGCTTGGAGGCAAAATGCTGCTGTGGCATTATGTATGGCAGCGTGGCTTCTTATCACCTCTGCCAAATGGGGATGCTGGCAGCAGTGCTGCTGTCTCCCATCCTGACCTGCAAAGCTCTGGGCTGCTGCTGCTGTCTGTGTTCACTGCTGCTGTTGCCTGACGTTGGTGATAATCCTTTTGGGGCATGGGTGGTTGAGATCTTCTCCCAGATTGTTTTCCTTGTTGAGATTGATCCTGAATTTGCTCTTGCCAGTCTCAGAGTGGCACTGGACTAGATGGCAACGTGATGAAAGGGGAAGCAGCCTCAGGAGGTCTCCAGCCCAGGTCCTGCTAAGAGCTGATCTCTTAGATCAGGTCTCCCAGGGCCACGTGTGGTGGAGATTTGGGTGTCTCCAAGTACAGACTCTGCACCCTCTCTGGCACCAGATTCAGTGTGCCACCATCGTTTATTTCCAGTGTCTTTCAGAAGTTCCCTTGCTGCAGCTTGTCCTCTGCTGCTTTGTGCCCCATCAATGCGAAGCTTTGAGGAAGGTCTGGCTCTGTATTTGTAACATCTTGTTAGGCATCCAGAAATGGTAAGATAATCTCCCTGAGAATCACTAGCTTCTCTTCATCCATCTTACTGGGTGCTCCAGCCCCTGACTGTCTTTCTGGACTCACTCCTGTGCCTTTCTGGTCCCAGGGATCCCAAACTGGCTGCCAAGTCCCAGGTGTGGTATCGCAGGTGCCAAGTGGAGGCATTGGGATCCCTTCCTCACACCTCCTGGCTGTGGTCTTTCACCACCCAGGAGGCAGTTGACCACCTCCTCTGCAGGTTTGTGCCACTGGCACCTGTTCAGCTGCTCCACCAGTTTGCTGCAAGACCTTCAGCAGAGCTCCTTGCTAACCACTGGGGTACATCCATCCCAGTGCAGGGCTTTGTATTTACCCCTGTTGAACTTCAGGGGCTTCACTGCAGCCTGGTGAGCTCCCTCTGAGGAGCAGCCTTGCCACCAGCATTCCAACTGTCCTGCTGACAAAGATGTTAAGCGGTTTGGGTCCAGATCAGGGCTCCAGACATCTCTTTGCAGAGCTTGAAATGGGTAAGGAATTAGCTTTACCACCCAAACAGGACGAGTGCTGATGGCTGGGTGCTGCTGCTGTTTGCGTGCTGCTGTTGGAGGCAGGGTCGCTGGCCCCAGAGCCTCTCCTGGGACAGGGGAGCTGTTAACTCCTCTGTGCCCTCTGCCTTTTGGCAACAGTGTGTGTTGTTATGTGGAGATAATTGTACCACGGTCACCCCAACATCATGAGTACCCGAGGTCAGCAGCTGTCTTGGCCTGAGTTTGAAAAACATCTGAAGGAGGGTAGTGCTGCCCATGTGTTTGGTGAGCTGATGGGCCGTGCACAAATAACCTCTGTCTTGGCTCCTGGCTACTTGAATCCCTCCTGTTCATCTTCTGAAAGTCAGGAGCTGATGAAAGTAGCTTTTTTCCGCCCTCCCAGCATGTGATTCCCCCATGCTGGGCAAGACAGGAGCCAGCTCTGCTCGCAGTGACAGAGGGATGCCAGGACTTGAGGGGGCATATTAAAACCATGATGCTTGTGGTTTTGGAAGCTCAGGTTCAACTGAAGCTCCTTTGCTCCTTTCCCTTCATCTGTGGTTGGGTCCTACTGCTGCCTAATCTGTTGAGAGTGGAGCTGCAGTGCCCTCCTGGCCTCTTGCCCCATAGGGAAGGGATGGGGATAGGAGAGTGTCACCAGTTCAGTCACATCTGGTCTTTTTGTGGACCCCCTGGCTAGCAGAAGAATTTCCCTGAAGGACTGGTCCTGTCTGGGGGCTTGGTGCCTGAGGTCTGACCCTGGGTGTGAGCATGAGTGACCACCTCCATCTTGTTGCCTTCATCTTGCCCTATACATGTGGCACTTAAGGGAGCCTTTAATCTTTGTTCTTCCCGAAGCTGGGTGCAGGTGGGTTCCCTTAGCAGGTCTCAGTTTTGTCCCAGCCAGGGTTTCAGGTTGAGGACCGTGTCCTTCCCACCTCCCTAGGACAGTGGGATCCCAGCTGGGACTTCTGCTGCCACCAGAACAGCTGGGCACCAGCAGGCACTGAAACAGGCAGCTCCTGACTCTGTAAGTTCCCATCCACATCCCCCAGGGAGGTGGCAGCTTTCAGTGTGCCCAGCTCACAGCAGTCTGCTCTGTTTGCTGGGATAAAGGTCCACCTGGATCCCTTCCATGGTGATTGTGGAGCCATCGCAGACCAGAAACAAAGCCCAGGCTGGTCTTGCCAAACCAGTGTTCAAAAGCGGTTGTGTGGAGCACTTTGTGCTCAGCCCCTCCTGTGGTCTCAGGCTGCTGGGGACAAAACGGCGCTGAAGAGGGTTTGAGGAGCTGAGGTAAAACCCGCCTGCAGGTCAGGGGGTGAATGGGAGTGTGGAGCAGACAGAGAAATGGGAAAATAGGTCAGGCTGCAAACACAAAGGGGTATTCTTCATCTGCAGTGACGTGCACGGCTCCTGGCTGCTCTGGCCTTCATGTTCCAGATAGGATTGGTGGGGGATTAAAGCAGCAGGGGCTCTGTCTGGGATCTGTGAGCTTGCTGGCACAGAGGGACCAACATGGCAGGGCCCTGCTGCTGCTCACCATCCTGCTTTTATTCTCCAGTCCTTAAGCCAGGCAGCTGGGAGGGGTGAGGCTCCGGAGGGAAAGATCTGATTGTTGAGAAATGGTGTTTGGGCTGTGCTTAGTGACGGTGCTGCTCGCACCCTTGTGCATCCTGGTGTTTCACAACAGCAGAGGAGGGTGATGGCAGTGTGCTGCTTCTGCTGGGTCCCTCATAGCACTGGCTCCATGCAGCCCAAGCCCTTGCCTGCATTGGCCAGATGAGAAGTGCCCCAAAGAGTTTGAAAACTCTCATGTGATGCAATTGTGCTGCCAGTACCCAGCCTGAGTGGTCACCAGTGAAAGGGGAACCTACTCCCTGGGGGAGATGCAAATGCTTCTTCCCATCACAGTGCTGGGAAGGCACTGGTGCTGCTGCACGAGAGCATCATGCCCTGCTTCCTCCTGTGTGCATCGGCTGGCAGCCAGCCCAGCCATCGCTTCAGTCTTGGCTGCTCACGGGGAGATGGACATGCCGATGTGCTCATCTCCCTGGCTGGGAACTGCTCCCTTGGAGCAGATGGCAGAGCCAAATGTGCCCTTGGCCATCCCTTATTGCTGTCTGGGTGCATGAGCTGAGGGTGGCCCCAGCTTGTGACTTGTGTGCTTGTGACTTTGGAGATGAAGCTTTCTGCTCAGGTGGTCTGTTCCTGCCCTGCTCCAGGGGAGTGTGGAGCGTGCTGCTCGGCACAGGTTTGCTGGGGTACCCCACTCGTTGCCCAGAGGCTGTTGGTGACTCTCGCCAGCTCTCAGGGCTGCCAGTCCCAAGCGAGCTGCTGCTGTCTGGCACTTCCCCGGTGAGCCGGCTCTGCCAGCCAGCAGGCTGGAGCAGCTCTCCCAAGCCCTGGCAGGCTGCTGCTGCCTGTGCTCCTCTGGGGCCCCACCTCCTCAGTGTGCCCTCCAAGAGCAGTCCTCTGCAGGTGCTGCACTTCTGGGGCTCTGGTGGTGGCAGGCAGAGCTCAGCAAGGGGAGCTGAGCACGAGCACCCGTGTGCCTGCTCCTTCCTCCTGCCAGGGCTGGCAGCACATTCAGGAATTGACCCCTCTTTCCTTTCTCTCCTCAGCTCACTCCTTCCTCCTTCCTGCGCATTGGGCAGCTGAGCAATGTGGACCTCAACGAGGACGTCCATGAGCTGGTGAGTGGCATAGAAAGGGGCCCATTGTTACCAAGCCCCCTTCCCTTCCTCCACTGGCAGGACTTGTAACTGCTATTATTCCCTCTCCTCACATCCCACGTATTCCACGAGGGCTCCAGTGCTTCCTCCTGGGCTGGGTGACCATCGTAGCATTGGCAGCTCCCTGCTGCTCTGCCCTCTGCTGTAACCCTTGCTGCTTTCCCTTACCTGGGGAAAGCTGGCCCAAGGACAGCATCTCTTTGGGTGGCAGCACAAGGGCCACAGGCGGGTCTGATGGGAAGGGATTTCTTCCTTGTTGACATGACTGCTCCTTAAAGCTGCTTCTCCTGCTGCCCAGCTCAGAGGGAAGTATAACAGCAGCTGGGGGGAGGTGTCTCAGCCCTGGGGACAGGGTTAGTGATAGAGGGGGCATCTTGCAGGAACACTCAGATTTCAACTTACCCCCCTCCCACCTGCACACATGAAAAGCTTTTTCTTCCCTGGATGCTCCTGCTTCAGCTCTGGAGCTGTAGAAAGTTCAAATTAGAAGACTTTTGCTAAATATTTCTTGTGGAATGCTTAAATGGGAAGGAACATGCCTTAATCCAGTCCCTCAGAGGACAGGCTGGGCCTGCTTTGGCCACAGCTGTAATGCAGGGCCAGGGAAGGGTGTGGGGTGCCGCTGCCCTGGGGGTGCCTCCAGCATCCTCAGTAAATGCCCTAATTTGGAGCTGGGAACAGCTTGCACGGTCAAAGGTGTTTGGGAATCAGAATTTGGTTTCTGCCCAAACCCATGGTTTGAAATAACTGCTTGAAATAGCTCCTTGCTTTCGGCTGAAGGAATTTCCTGCCGAGGTGAAAGGTTGCCTTCCTCTGGAGTGTGGAGCTGCTTGGAGGCAGCACTGGATCAACATGGCAGTGTGGCACCTGGCTGGGCAATCCCTCCATCTGCTCGTGGGGAAGAGTCCCTCCTGAGGGTGGATGAGGGTGTACACCTCACAGCCTGTTCCAGCTGCCTTAAATCCCGTACATCCACCAGCTGGTGGAAAATCATCCCAGATCCCAGCCTGCTAGCAGCTTGCACTTTGCTGTCCTCCTGCCTCTCCTGAGCATGAAAGCTAGTGTTAAACCAGCAGTTATGTGCCAGAGGGGAGGGCTGGACTGGGACCTGGCTGTCCTAACTTATGCACCACATCCTGCAGGAGACAGAGCTCCCTCGGCAGCATCCCAACGAGATCCCCCACAACGAGAAGCTCCTGTCGCTCAAGTACGAGGTAAGTGCCCTCTGGGATGCAGTGGATGAGTTACACGGATCTGGGCTGTGGCTGCCCAGCTGAGGGGTTTCAGTGGAGAAGCAGCTGGTTTGAGGGAGGAAATGACATGAGGGTGTGGAGGGGCAGGGGTGAGGGCCTGAGGGCAGCCCTCCCCAGCACAAGGTTTCTTCCTCTGTGCTAGAGAGTAACAGCATTTCCCTTTCCTAATGTAGAGTTTGGACTATGACAACAGTGAAAATCAGCTGTTCCTGGAGGAGGAGAGGAGGATAAACCACACAGTGAGTCTTGCCCACTGACCCTGCAGCTCGATAGCCCAGGAAGCTGTTCCCCCTTCCTGGCTCCTGGGGAGCTTCTCCATGCCAGAGGAGGTTGTGCTCAGAGCAGTGCTTGAGCCAGGGTGGGTTTAAAGATAGGCCAACTTGTGACAAGCCTTAAAACCTCATGGGCAAGAACTCAGCACAGAATGGTTCAGATGGGAGCTAGCCTGCATGCACATGGTAGCCAATGGCATGGGGTAGGTCCCTGAGCAGAGGGACTTCTGGAGCAATGTGAAACATCTGCCTTGGGGACTTTGGGAGTCTTGCTGCAGCAAGATGCCCAACAGGAGGGGCCTGACAGAGGCAGACAAGCTGGAAAAGCAGCCTGCTGTTGGGGATCCCACAGAGGGGCACTGCCAGGCTTTGCAGTCCTGAGTGAGCCAGCATTGGCTTTCCAGCTCCTACGAGAGCTGCCAGGCTTGGAGCTGTGCTGGAGAAGGTGGCCTGGGGTGGGTTGGGGTCTCCCTGTCGCTGGCAGGGCCCAGGCTGGGTAGCAGTGGGCTCTCATGGCTCTGTGCCCCCTCAGGCTTTCCGGACAGTGGAGATCAAGCGCTGGGTCATCTGTGCCATGATCGGCATCCTTACTGGGCTTGTCGCCTGCTTCATTGACATCGTGGTGGAGAACCTGGCTGGGCTGAAATACCGGGTGGTGAAGGGCAGTATCCTCCAATGGAGCCATAGCCATCAGCCACCCAGGGCTACGGGATCTGTGCTCCTGGTGCCTGCCAGAAGGGTGCTGGGGAAGAGGACAGCACTTCCTTGCCTGGGTTTGGTGACACAGACCCTGCCACGTGAAGTGCTGCTGTGTGCCTGGCTGCTCTGCAGAGCTGAGCTGTGCCTGGGCACTGCTGTAATGGGGGGGGCTCTTTGCAGCAGCCCTGGCTAGGTGCACAGGATCTGCTGTGCTGGCACAGCCCGAGAAGCATTTTCACTTGCATTCTCATGGTGGGAGGGATGGTACCCAACCAACACTGGCCTTTCCTTGAGCTGCTTCTGCAGACATTGACAAGTTCACAGAGAAAGGGGGCCTGTCTTTCTCCCTGCTGCTCTGGGCCACCCTGAACGCCAGTGTGGTGATGGTGGGCTCCGTGATCGTTGCTTTCATAGAGGTAAGAGTTTGGGACCAGTCTGGATTGGTGTATCCTTGTGCTTCCTGCCCCAGTTCTTCACATGGGGAAGCAAGATCGTGTCTCCAGAAAACATACGAATTCATGTAATAGCAAATGTATTTCTGCCAGATTGGCTCTTGGTAGCCCCACTTCTCAGCATTGGCTCTATCTCTGCTGTGGGCTTTCTCTGGGGTTGTCAGACTGACAGTGCTGAGCCAGGAGCCTGGCGTAGAGGGTCTGCTCCAGAGACTGGGGCTGGTTATGGCTGGGAGTAGGCAATGGCTCCCTACAGGCCACTCTGGGTCAGCAGTAAGCTTTGTGGCTTTGCCCTTGCTCTCTCTGGCCACCAAGTGTGAGTCTTCTGCGGCGCCTGGCCCCTGGCCATGGCGCGGTGATGGGAACACCCTAGTGTCCCCCAGGAACCCAGCCAGATCCTTCTCCCTGTCACATTTGCCCTTAGGGGGAATGGGTGCCTCTCTGAAGCCCTCCTCCAGAGGCTGTAGATAGTCTTTGGCATCATCTCTGAGCCTTCCTGAGGTTGTGCTTGGTGTGCCCTGTGCAGAGAGACAGGGTTAAGGTGGCCAGTGTTTCCCCATGCTGTACGTGGCAGCCACTCATGCTCTTCGTGCTCCCTGCAGCCCGTCGCAGCCGGCAGCGGCATTCCCCAGATCAAATGCTATCTCAATGGTGTGAAGATCCCGCACGTTGTCCGCCTCAAGGTAGGAAGCATCAGGTGGTGGGGTGAGTGCCTTCTGCTCTTGGGGGTGATCCTGCTGCACTGTGGCAGAGGAGGAGCTGGCACAAGCTCCTGGCTTCCTTGCTGCACTACCCAGCTCCATAGCTGTTCCCCCCAGTGCTGGGTGGTTAAACCTCCTGCCCGGGGATGAGCCTGGATCCCCTGGCTTTGGGGAGAGCAGCTTTGGGTAACTTTTTGCTCTGTCCAAGAAGAAATTTGGCCAAACCCCATTGCCACAATGGGGGGCTGAGAGTCACAACCTCCCTAGGGTCCCTGCCTCCTGTGGCTAGTTGGGTCTGTGTCCCCATGGCTGCCATGGTCGTGTGTGCCGTGCCGTGCTGTGCTGTGCTGTGCTGAGCCTGTCGTCTCTGTTTTGCAGACCCTGGTGATCAAAGTCTGTGGAGTCATCCTCTCAGTGGTCGGCGGCCTGGCTGTTGGGAAGGTGATGTGCACAAAGCAATCCCTGGCATGCTGCTGCCATGTTGTCACCCGCTGCAGGCACACATGATGCAGCCCATTGCCAGCCCTATGCTAGGGGCCCTCCAATGACTTCCTAGTTTTATTCCCTAGTCTGCTGGCCAAGGTGACACCCTGGTGTGTGTGGTGCCACCAAGCAAGGCTGTGTGTGGCTGGGCTGAGGGCAGAAGAGCAGCAGTCCACATCCATCAGTAGCTGTCCCTGCAAATGTTAGATGGGGGAGACCTGGGTGCCCTATTGGAGCCTTTCTAGCTTGCTGGGATTGAAGGCAGGCAAGGGAAGTTCCTGCCTCCTGGGCTGGAGGGAGTGCTGGTAAGAACAGAAGGTGCTACAGAAACCCCTTCACAGAATGAGGATTTAAGAGGGCAAAATGGCAAGGTCTGTATTTCCTGGAGGCAGATTCTCCTGCCAGTTTCTTCAGGATTGCAGCCTGGTGAGCAGCATTCATCCATCCCTGACTGTCCTTGGGGTTCTTCCTTATCCAGTCTGACTCTGCTCTACTGCCCACAGGAAGGACCCATGATTCACTCTGGAGCGGTGATTGCTGCCGGCATCTCCCAGGGAAGATCCACGTCTTTGAAGCGAGACTTCAAGGTTGGTGTTGAGGGCCAAGGGGCTGTGCTGGAGGTGCCCCTCCTGTGCCCAAACTGGGCTGTTCCTTGGGGTCATGCTGGTGGCTTGGGTCATATATGGCCTACGCTGTGTCTCCACTAAGGTCATTCCTGTGGCCAGCCCTAAACCTGCCTTTGTTTTGGTGTTTCAGATCTTTGAGTATTTCCGCAGAGACACAGAGAAGAGGGACTTTGTCTCAGCTGGAGCTGCTGCTGGTGTCTCGGCTGCGTTTGGTGCCCCTGTGGGTATGTGTGTTGGCTCTCTGATACTGGCACTGCCTGCATGTGCATCTCATCAGGAGGTGGCTCCCACTTGCACAGAGACAGCTGCTGGGATCTGCCTATGGCACTGCGGGAGCCCTCCCACAACATGCCCAGCTCCACAGCAAACTGTCCGACCATGCCACAGGTCTTAAGAAGAGAGGAGGTGTGGGGTCATCTGTCTCGGATCCCAGGTGTTGCCTCCCTGGGATGGAGGAGGGCAGTGGAGGGTACTGCCCCATCATTGATGGCTCAGTGGGCTTCTGGTCCCTTCACTGGAGCCTGTGAGGTCTGGGACTGTATGGGACACATGGGCTGGGATGAATCTAGATGTCTCAGCTGGTGCTGTGCATTAGGGGTCTGTGACATGTGCCACTTTTGAAGGTGTTTGTGTGTTGCATTTGCAGGCGGTGTCCTCTTCAGCTTGGAGGAAGGGGCTTCCTTCTGGAACCAGTTCTTGACGTGGAGAATTGTAAGTGCTGGAAAGCCGCAGCAGCAAATTGAGGGCTGCAGTGTGAGGCATTGCCTTTTCCCCATGCCCTGCAGTCCCAGCCTCCTGACATCCTTATCCCAGCCAGGCAGCTGTGTGTAACACATCCCAGGGAACAGTATCCCATTCCCCTTCTGTGCCCTGGTCCTCAGCTTGAATTTGGTCCTGGCTTAGCTCCATCTTGCTGTCAATCTTTTCCCAAGGGACCTCCTTGGGCTGTGCCCCAAGGCAATGGATAGGTAACAGGAGTGAGCCCCTGGTTGGTGTAAGCTGCCTAGAGTGCTGCCATAGGGAGCGTGGCCTCTTGGCCCCCACTGTGGTACCAAGCTCTCCCCAAAGGCTTTGGAGGGGCAGTTTGGGGAAATGGGGGGGGGGGGGGGGCACATGGTGAGGGAGTAGGGCTGGGGGTGTCTGGCAGTGACTGAGGGCTGCATCTCCTTCCAGTTCTTTGCCTCTATGATCTCCACGTTCACTCTGAACTCTGTCCTGAGCGTTTACCATGGCAATGCCTGGGATCTCTCCAGCCCTGGGCTCATCAACTTTGGCAGGTTTGATAATGAGGTACGGCACAGATGTTCCCCATATAGGGCTCTGCCATGGGGGTTCAAAACATCCCACAGCAGCCTGGGGCTGTCTTAAAGCATCACCCAGAGGCTGAGGCAGGCTCTGCCCTTGCAGGCTGTGGGTCTGGCCAGAGCCCAGCTCCACCAACCCAGCAGAAGCCTTTCCTGCAGCCACGGCTGGGCCTGGGGCTGTTGAGTGCCCAGGGGAGGCTTTGGGGCAGCTCTGGGGGCTGTAGGCCTGTGCTGTCCCAGCAGTGACCAGCTGCGGGGCTGCAGATGGGCCAGGAGACCTGAAATCCATTTCTTGCTTGCAGAAAATGGGATACACAATCCAGGAAATTCCTATCTTCATCTTTATGGGAGTGGTTGGTAAGAGAGTGCTGCTCTTTCAATTTGATTAGTCTGAATAATTTTCTATGTTCTCTGTCTGAGTCTAAAAAGCTTTGGGATAGAGTTTCCCAGGGAGAATGGGAAATGCATTAAACTCTGAAGCACAGCCTTGTGGGGCTTACAAGGTGGGGATGAGAGCTGAATCCTGGCCTAAGCTTTACCCTTGTAGCAAAAGCAGACCCTTTAATCCATATACTGCAGTCACTGAGGTTAGTGCATTGCAGTCGTGGGCAGCCCTTGGCTTTCCAACTGCCCTTACCGCTGTGGAGTTGGTCTGTCCCTTGCCTGCCTAGTGCCAGTGCTGTGACACCGGCCCCAGCCACCCTGCTGCTGCTGTGGGGCTCCTCTTGGTGTCAGGTCCTGCCTTTCTCTGCAGGGACAGCATTCACGTGTCCCAGTGCTGCCATCACACTGGAGGGGTTGTTGGTGTCTCCCTGAGCTTTACAGGTTCCTTGTGTCCTGGGCAGCCATAGGAGACCCTGCGACCCGTATACTGAGCTTTTCCTTCTTCATTTGCAGGTGGGATCCTCGGAGCCCTGTTCAATGCCCTCAATTACTGGTTAACGATGTTCCGGATCAGGTAAGAGCTCACAGGTAACTGAGGAGATTGACATAGGTTGGCTGGCACCTTCTGTGCGCCCTCGAAGTGGCATTTGCAGCCAGAGCAAGGCCGTTACATCACACTTAACACGAACAACAACAGCCCTGGAAGCTGGGGGACAAAGACGCTATGTGCCTCTCACTGCCTGCTGTCAAGGCTGTGACCCACAGCTTCCCACTGTTGCTCTGGCCTTGTCTAGGTATTGCGCTTCACTGACTTTAGGGCCCAAAGAAGTGCAAACACTGAGCATGCACGCTTCTGAGAGTGACGAGAGAGCTGCCAAAGCCATTCAAGCCCAGTCTGGTGCAGCCAGTACTTGTTAGCAGCTTTTCAAAGACAAGGACTGGCCTCGTGGCCTCAGGGAGGTGGAGCAGTGAGGGGCCTGCAGCAGCTTCCAGTGCTTCGCTCCTCTTGGCCTTTCTGTGCTGCAGCTTTCTGCGCTGTGCTCTGCACTGTCCCCATGGCCGAACAACACCAAGCTTCCCATGGGATCTGTGCCTGGCTCTGGGCAAGGAAGACAGGCAGGTCTGTTAATGGCTGGCTGGGCAGAGCTGCTCTTGCTGCTGGCCTCCCTGCCCAGTCCCCAAGACTGCTTTGCCAGAGGATGGAGCACAGGACAGCCTGGCAGGGCCTGGGAATGGAGCAGCCTGTCCATATGCCCAATGTAGTGTGCCAAGCTAGGCTGTGGGTGATCCTGTTGGCACCCCTGGGGGCCACCATCACTCTGCTCCCTTTGCAGGTACATCCACCGGCCCTGCCTCCAGGTGGTTGAGGCCATGCTGGTGGCAGCAGTGACAGCAACTGTGGGGTTTGTCATGATTTACTGCTCGAGAGACTGCCAGCCCATCCAGGGGAGCACGGTGGCATACCCGCTGCAGGTAGGAGATGCTGGAGAATGGCTCCCCAGTGTGGGGGGCACCCTGAGCCTGGTCTGAAGCTGGGGGCTGAGCAGGGAGACAAGACCTTGCTGGGTTTTGTGGCACTGGACCTCACAGCGAGTGCTCCCCGTGGCAGGCAGAGCTACAGAGCAAAGCACGGTGTTGCTGTGCTTGCTGCACAGCGCTGCCTCATCGCTAGCACGCATCCCCCTGAGCCTGCAGCCTTGGCAGCCTGGATCTGCCACTTCTAACTTTGTCTTCTTCCCCCTTCAGCTTTTCTGTGCTGATGGAGAGTACAACTCCATGGCCACTGCCTTCTTCAACACACCTGAGAAGAGTGTTGTCAACCTCTTCCATGACGCTCCAGGTCTGTGCATCTGGTGAGCAGGTCCTTGAATGTGAGCAGAATGGGGGTGGGCTTTTGCGAGGTGGCTGACCTGCTTCCTGGTTGCTCGTGGGACAAGGCAGGGGTTAATCAGCACAGCCCCTTGCGGGCAGGATGGGATCCAGCAAAGCACTGTGCCCACTGCTTTCCTGCTGTGGTGGAAGGAGGAAGGATGGGTGCTGAACTGGTGGCACCTGTGAGTTCAGCCAAAGGGCTGTGGACTTGGGAGCCTGTGGATGAGGACCTGGTTTTGTTGCATGTTTCCAAGCCGTTGCTTTTGAGTTGCGTGGGAGCACGTCTGACCCTTGCTGCTGTCTGAGCTCCGTCCTAGAAACATCCCTGGCTGTTTTCTCCATTAGCAGGGCCTCTTGCCCCAGAATGACTTTACCTTCTGGGCAGGCTGCGGAGGTGGATCTTGAGGTTTGGACTTGCTTGAGAAACGCAATTTGGCTCCCAGGTTCCAGCTCCTGTTTCCCTTGGACCTAGTGTTGTGACAGCGTGCCCTCTGCCCGCTGGTCCGAGTTTCGTGACCAGCTGCACGTGGACAGGGAGCAGACAGCTCCACGTTTCTAAATCCTCAGCCCAGAGAGTGTGGCTTGGCCATCTGAAGCCAAGTGATGACCGTCCTGTGTCTTGGGGCTGCTTCCTGCAGTGCTGGGCCCTCCCTGGCTCAAGGCTCTGGTTTCTTGACCTCCCTGTGGAGGAAGGGTTGCAAACTACTCGTTTAAACCAGACTGAGCTGCTCAGCAATCCTAAAATAGCAGCTGGCTGAGTCCTGAGGTCTCCCTGTGATGGCACAGCCTGCACCGAGGGGCAGCTTGGGGCTGGCTGGAGCAGCCATGGGAGATGTGGGACGCGATGGGGTTTGCAAGACCAGCCCTGCTGAGTTCATTCCAGGGCTGGCAGCAGGACCCCTGCCAGCTCCCCAGCACCTCTGTCCTCCAGCACTGGCTTTCCCCGGGGGCTTTGGAGTTCATCACCTTGCCTTGTGGGAGGCTGGGAACCGCGGGGCTGGGAAGGAACGGGTCATCACAGGTCACAAGATGAAGGGAAGGCATGTGCTGGATTCAGTGGGACGGGATGGCTTGGGATGGCACTGGCCGGTTGGCAGGGCCTTTGAGGGGGCAGAAATAAAGAGTCTGTTTGAAAGGCTCATGCTGCCAGGATGGCAGAGGGGCTTCCGTTGCTGGGAGTGTGTTGTGGGGCTGCTGCTGTCTGTTCTGTGGCTGTAATCCATCATGCTGCAGGACCAGCACTAACTCCATTCTCTCTCCACCTCAGGTTCCTACAACCCCATGACACTGGGCATGTTCACACTGATGTATTTCTTCTTGGCCTGCTGGACCTATGGCCTCACGGTGTCTGCGGGGGTCTTCATCCCCTCCCTGCTGATTGGTGCTGCCTGGGGAAGGCTGTTTGGCATCTCCCTGTCCTACCTGACCAAAGGCTCGGTGAGTTGCTTGTGGGAAGGGGTGCTGGGCAGTGGAAGCCATGGCACCCAGCCCTCCTCCCTTGCCTCTGGACAAGAGGCATGTGCAGGCAGCATGGAGCTGGCTGAGAGCTTGGCACAGCAGTCTGGAATGGGATGTCTTCCTAAACTGAGTCTGGGCTTTCCCATGTCCCAGTGGGGCCATGTCAGCTGCTGGGTCATGCAGGCAGCCTCAGGCATTCCTCCCCACTTCTCGGAGGGAGGGTCGGGGCCAGGGCACTGCTCACTGTCTCTGGGTGCCCTGGAGCCAGCAACTGACTCAGCCTCTTCTCCCTCCTGTGCTCAGATCTGGGCTGACCCTGGGAAATACGCCCTGATGGGAGCTGCTGCACAGCTGGGTGAGTGCCTGCTCGAGTTGGGGTGAAGGTGGCATGGGAAAAGGTGGTTCCTGCTTCCCTGGCTGAAGCGCAGCCTTGCTGTCACCTTCCCAGCTACCCTGCCAAGCACAGGCAGCACTGGGGCGCTAGTGAGGTCGGCTTGTCCCGGGCACCCCTGCCTGTGTTGGCAATCCTGGATCACTGTGCAGAGACTCGGGAACCTCTGGTGTTCTGCTATACCATCACCCCATGTTCCCCTGCTTTCCTAAACTCCCAGACCCCTTGGGTGTCTCCTGCAGGTGGGATAGTGCGGATGACGCTGAGTCTCACAGTCATCATGATGGAGGCAACAGGCAATGTCACCTATGGCTTCCCCATCATGCTGGTGCTGATGACAGCAAAGATTGTGGGAGACTACTTTGTGGAGGTGAGAGCTGGTGTGCTCGCCGGGGTCCGGGTTGGTGACGCTGGGGGGCCAAGGACAAGTGGTGTCCTTTCTCCAAGGTGAGCTGCTGTACTCCCTGGCGTCTCAGCAGGCTTTTCCTGATGGCTCGGCTCTCATTGCAGGGGCTCTATGACATGCACATCCAGCTGCAGAGCGTGCCCTTCCTGCACTGGGAGGCCCCGGTGACGTCCCACTCCCTCACAGCCAGGTAGGTGCCTGAGGGATGCTGCCAGTCCTGGGGCAGCAGCTTTTGGACCACGCTGTTGGCCCGAGCTGGCAGTAGAGGTGGTGCCACACTTTGGTCACTGCTGTGTGGTGCCACCAGCCCAGCTCCTTCCCCAGCAGGGAGTGTGGCCTGTGGTGCATTCCCTCCCCGTGTCCCTGGCAGGCTCTGGGGACAGGGGAGACATCAGGGCTGCAGAGGCCTGTTGGGGGGTGGGATATGTGGGGCGTGCCACATGTGGGGCTGTGTTTCACATTGAGCCTTCCCTGCAGGGAGGTCATGAGTGCTCCCGTCACCTGCCTGCGGAGGATCGAGCGGGTGGGCACGGTTGTGGACATCCTCAGCGACACCTCCTCCAACCACAATGGCTTCCCGGTGGTGGAGAGCAACCCTGGCACCACGCAGGTGAGCCAGGAGCCACTTGTGAGAGCTGGCCATGGAATGGGACCCTCCCCCTTGCTCCATCCCCTTCCCAGCGCCATCTCATGCACCGTGCTCTGTCACAGGTGGCAGGACTGCGGGGTTTGATCCTACGTTCCCAGCTCATCGTCCTGCTGAAGCACAAGGTGGGTGATGCTGCGTGGCGGCCATTGGAGCTATGTCTGAGCCCTGGTGCCCCTGTCCTGCCTGTCTTGCTAAACAGGAGCTGGTGGATGGTCCCTGTCACCAACCTCAGCTCACCTGAGGAGAGGGTGGGGGCTTCCATGCTGTGCTGCGGTTACCCCAGCGTCTTCCTGCACCCCACTGGGCTCACAAGCCCTTGAGTGAATAGGAAATGGTTCTTCTGCAGATGGTCCATCTGCCCCATGTTCCTGCCCTCTTCCCTCCCTGCCCTGTACATTGCTCTGGTGCCTGTTGGTGCTTCAGGATGGTCCCCAACAGTCTCTTTCCTCCCCAGGTTTTTGTGGAAAGGGCCAACCTCAGCCTGGTGCAGCGGCGGCTGAAGCTGAAGGATTTCCGGGATGCCTACCCGCGCTTCCCCCCCATCCAATCCATCCATGTGTCCCAGGATGAGCGCGAGTGCATGATTGACCTCAGCGAGTTCATGAACCCCTCGCCCTACACTGTGCCCCAGGTAATGGCCAGAGACCCCTGGGCCACTCTAGCATCCTGGGGGTCATGGGTGAGTGATGGGTGCTGGCTGGGGATGCCACAGCCCATGTATCCCGTCTGACGTGCAGGAGGCATCTCTGCCACGGGTGTTCAAGCTGTTCCGAGCCCTGGGCCTACGGCACTTGGTGGTCGTGAACAATCGCAATGAGGTGAGTCCTGCTCACTGGGAATGGGCAGCCGGGGCTTGTCCCTGAGCTCTGCTGCCAGCGCGGGGCTGTACCGTGTCCCTGTCCCGGCAGGTGGTGGGCATGGTCACCCGCAAGGACCTCGCCAGGTACCGGCTGGGCAAGGAAGGCTTGGAGGAGCTCTCGCTGGCACAGACGTGATGTGGGGTGGCTCTGCCCAGCGGAGGGAGACTCACCCCGGCCCCTCGGAGCTGGGGCCCCCTTTTGCGGGAGGCAGGGAGGGGCCTGGGCCGGCCTGTGCAGGCATTGTGGTGCCTGGAGCACTGGCACAGCTGTGCTGCCCCGGCTCTCCTGCCCATTGCTGCCTTCCCACGTCTACTGCCTCCTCTTCTCACCCTTTCCCCTGCTTCCCTGAGGGGTGGAAACACACCCTTGGCTCCGTTAGCTGCTGGCATAGGCTTTTTCCGAGGGCTGGGTGAAGGCTGGAGCGTGCCAGGGGAGTGGAAGTGTCCTGAGCTGCCCATAACCCTCTGCCACAGCACATGGCCTCCACTGCCTCGTCTATCCAGCCCAGGCTGTCTGGGACCTAGCCCTGCCCTGGCCTCTGTCCCAGGGCCTGTGTGGGAAGCAGGGGGACATGGTGGGGTCCCTCCTGCTTCCAGGGCTGTGTCCTGCTGCCCCGTGCTGCTGCTGGTGGGGTTGAGCTGAGCCATGGGGCAGGCTCTGCCCTGCTCAACTGTGCAATAAAAGGGGCTCATGCGGTTCAGAGCTGCTCCCTCTTGCTGTTTTTTGACTCCCTTGGCCAAACTCTGACCCCAACACACACGTTGGGGAGACACTCCTGGGGTTTGGGCAGGGATGGGTGGGGGAGAGCTACCTCCTCTGAGGCAGCCTGTGCCACACTGCCACTCCTGCCCTCCTCCCACTATTGCTGCTGCCTCTCGCCTCTGCCCATGCTGGGGTCCAGAAGCACCCCTGCATGTGTTTCCAGCCCTTTCCAGCAGCCTGGGCCAGGATCCCCTGGATCTGGGGCTGGAAGCACTCTACTGGGTGCTGAGGAGGGCTCCAGCCCTGGCACCTCAGCTCCCCTGTCTTCTACCATTGTACTCCTCACCTTAGCATTGCACCTTCCATCCTCCTCACTTGGGTAAAGGCAACCTGGTGCCTGGAGGGGCTTTCGACTGTGGGATACTGTGCTGAAATAAAGCCTGTTT
The DNA here is from genome assembly GCF_037157495.1 of Lathamus discolor. Lineage (NCBI taxonomy): Eukaryota > Metazoa > Chordata > Aves > Psittaciformes > Psittacidae > Lathamus > Lathamus discolor. Next base: position 80,610,604 of record NC_088889.1, on the reverse strand, counting down.
GTACTTTTACTGTGCTGCTGCCTGGCTCTTGCTTCCCTTCCCCTGAAGCCACTTTCTGGCCTTAGGACCATGTTTGTTGGTGCACCCCTGGGGTTGAGCCAAGCCCCATCCCCACTGCTGGTGCTGGGAGGGCACAAGTGAGGGGGCTGCATGTTGGGGGGCTGCAGGGGGTGATGCCAGTGCCCCCAACCTTCATCAGCCCGGGCAGGGCTGGAGTGCTCAAGGCAGGGGATGGCTGCCCCATCCCGGGTGCTTTTCCTTTCATGGCCAACAAAGAGCTGCCACAATGCAGGGAATGCCTCGGCTGGGCCCTGGTAACAGACAGGTCCGGCGGTGGGGGCTGTGGGGAAGGGCCGGCTGCCCTCCCAGCACCGGGAAATGGCTCTGCTCTCCATGTGGGTCTGGTTCCCCAGCACTGCCATGGGGCAGGGGAGCCCTGGGGTGCAGTGGGTCCCTATGGCAGTGATGGGTCCCCACTGGGTGCTGGCAGCCGGGTGCTTTGTGAAGCCCCACGTCGCCCTTTGCCCTGGCGCAGCTGAGATAAGGGACTGGGATGCACTGACTTGGGCTGCAGAGTAAACACGGGCTGCTGGCTCCTGCCGGCACCGCGCTTCCCTCCTTTCCCTGCTGCCGGGGCAGCCGGTTCCTGCCGAGGGCCGGGCTGAGCAGTGGCCCTTTGTCACCGGCGGTGGGTGGCGAAGGACACGGCACACACTGGTGCCTGGCAGGAGTCATTTATTCACTCGTCCCATGGCCGGCTCTGCCCCGGCAGCTCCAGGTGCCCCGCGCTGGCACCGCTGCTGCCAGGTTTATCATTAACTGGCGGCGCGTGGCGGGGCTGGGGGCCACGGTGGGGTCACAGCCCGGCAAAGGGCTCGGCCTCCAGCCCCGGGCGGCCCAGCTCCGGCTGCAGCTCCCGCCCAGCGCCCAGCTCCGGCCCCGGCTCCACCGTCCAGTTGGCCAGGAGGTCGCTGAAGTCGGGGGTGCCCGCGTGGAGGAGGCCGGCGGGGCCGGGGCCCGGCTCCCTCCAGAAGGAGGGCGGCAGCTTCCTGCGGTGCATGGGGGTGATGTGGCCGTACTTCCTCTCCAGCCGCTGTGTCTTGCCGCTGGCCGCCCGGGGCGGCAGGCACCGGTGCACTCCGTACTCGAAGAGCTCGGCCAGCGGCCCCAGCCTGTGCACGGCCCCGGGGCTGCCCCGCGGCGCCTCGGGCTCGGTGTGCCGGGGTGAGCCGCAGTCCTCGGGTACGCCATGGCTGCCGGCGGCCTCATCCTGGCCCCGCCGCCCAAAGTACCGCTGGATGTCACAGCTGATGAGCTCCGAGAACCGGAGGAGCTGCAGCGTGGGCTCGGCGGTGGTGGGGACGGCCAGCTCCAGCCTCGTGCTCTCCTCTGCTGCATCCTCTTCATCCTCGTCTTCCTCCTCCTCCTCTTCCTCGGAGAGGTCGGGGAAGTCGGGCTCGGGGCGCACGGGCAGCAGCAGGCCGTGCGGGAAGGGAGAGGGCAGCCGCAGCTCGGCCAGCGGCCGGATGACACCTGCAGCCATGTCAGCACGCAGGGGCACCCCGGGGCCCGCGCTCACCCTGCGGGCAGGACAGCGGGTGAAGGTGGCACGCACCCCACACCCCCCGACCCGCTGCACTGCGCTTGGCCCTGAGGAGGCAGAGGGACGGTGTTGCGCCGTACGGCAGGGCATCCCCCACAAGCCATGGGACATGGAGCAGCAGGGATGTCTGTACCAAGCCATAGGATACAGGGCAGTGGACACATTGCCCTGAATCATGGAACACGGGGCAGCAGGGACATCCCCACTGAACCTGGGACATTGGGCAGCAGGGATGCCCCTACTGAGATGTGTGAGATGGGGCAGTGGGAACATACCCTGAGTCATGGGATAGGGGCAGTGGGGATATCCTAACTGAATCCTGGTGCATCAGGCAACAGGGACATCCCCATCAAGACATGGGATGTGGGGTAGTGGGGATGTCCATGCAAACCTATGGGATGTGGGTTAGCGGGGATGTCCATGCAAACCCGTGCAATGTGGGACAATGGGAATGTCCCCAAGTCATTGCATGTGGGGCAGCAGGGATGTCTCCACCAATTCATGGGATGTAGGGCAGTGGGGACGTTCCCCGAGGCATGAGCCAAGGGGCAACGGTGACATCCCCCAGAGCTGTGGGGCAGTGGGATGTTCCCCTTCCCCCTGGAGCTGTACATGGGCTTGAATGGTGCTCAGCACCCACCCTGCCACCACGGGCTGAGCACCTGGGACACTGAGCCCTATGTCCTGCCCACACAATGGCCCCATGTGTTTCCCTGCAACGGGGTGACCCCAGCCACCTCCCTGCACTGCCCTGATGGGCTCTGGCCACAGCTGGGTCATGTTGAGCTGGATGAGGTCCCCAGTAATTAGTGCCTCCTGTACCCATGGGTCCCCAGCTCTGCCTCACTGCAGGGCATCCCTGGCCACATGCCATTGCCTCAGCCCTGAGAGAGTCATGAGGCAGGGGACAAATCCTGGGGGACAAGTCCTTCTCCTGCTATGCCTGAGACAGCACCGCTGCCATCTCTGGGGTCACCACGCATCCCTCTTTGTGCCCTCCCCACCGCAAGACCCCCATCCATGCCGCCACGCTGCCCTGGAGCTCAGCCTCTGCAGGCACCACGTACCTCCAGCCTGCAGGGAAAGGGGCGCGGGGCTGCCTCAGCGATGGGGCCAGCCTTCCCCACGGCCACCCGCAGCCGCAGAAACACTGCGTGGCAGGAGGGCATCGCCCGGGGCCGCGGCTCGGCACTCACCTTGGCGCTGCCGCCTGGCCATGCATAGGCTCCCGCGCCGCTCCCCCTTCCCGTCCCTCCACCTGGGCCTGAAGTATTTATAGCGGGGCAGCGAGCTGACGGCTGGCAAATATTTGGTAGCTGTATTGTAATAGTAGACTCGGTAAATAGAGCCGGGGTTTGCTTTAGCACCCAGCAACGGGAGAGCGGCGCGGGGAGGGACGTGGGGACGGAAGGCAGGGCTCACCTTAATGGTTCACTAGCCAGGGGATTTTCAAGTGTTGTTCCTGTAAATTCACCTATTAAATCGGCAGCCCCAGCTGCCAAACTGCCCGCACACTTGTGCCGAGGGCTCTTATCTCCGCGCTGATTGGAGGTGAAATCAAGCTTTGTCAAATAGGTGTAAAATTGAATTTCATGCTATTTTGACTCCTGGAGTAGGGATCTTCTGAAGAACACACTGCCTATCGAGCCATGCCTCTGCAAACAGGCGCTGCCGCCACACCAGGTGAAGCCACTCCATGGAGTACCCCTTGGTGCTATGCAGCCCCCATGTGGGTCTGGACCTCCCATCTCCAGCTCCGTGCTCCCCAGGGCAGGTGTAGGGCTCCCTGACCAGCTCTGGATGGGGTTTGGAACCTTCTGAGGTAGCAGGATATGGTCACCATCGGGAGATGCACTTCAGGGTGCTGTGGTGCCAGGGGGCATGGGGCTGAGTGCCCAGGGGTGATGGCTCTGGCCAGGCAGTGCCCATGGATGCAGAGATGGGGACATGATGTGTGGAGAGCAGCTGGGGCAGCCCTGTGGCTGGGACCAGCACTGAGGACTGCAGTGCCGATGGGGTGCCCCATGTCTCTGCTATGGGACCATGCTGGCCACATGAGGGACTAAGGGCAGTGACGATGGTGAGCAGCTCGGGTCCCACAGCAGCTGTGGCTGGAGGTGCTGTTCTGTTTTGGCAACAGGAAGTGCCAGAATGGGCATGCAGGGCACAGCTGGGGGTCACAGACAGCTGGGGTTTGGAGACTTCTGCAGGACACAGGGCGCTGAGGACACAGATGGCCAGAGGATGCAGGACGGCTGGACGGCATGGCATGGTGGGAGCCTGGCACAGCACCCAGACCCCTGTGACTGCCGGTGCTGGGGATAATGGCCATCGGGGCTGGGGATAGCCAGAGTCCTGCTCAGAGCTGCCCTGTCCCCTGCTCTCGGGGTGACCCCAGTTCTCGGTCTGCTCTCCCTCCACCCTGGGCTGAGCGTCCTGCACCCTGGGTCTGAGTGGGTCCCCTGGTGCTGAGGGCTAGGTCTCAGCCTGTGGCACATTGCAGCACTGGCAAGGAGAGGGCCATGGCTGTCACCCTCCCCTCCCGGGGCAGCAGCCCTGGGGCACCCTGCGGGGGCAGAGCAGGGCACCGGTGCCGGCTCTGGCTCCAAGGCGCTGCCCCTCCACTCTCCAAACACCCTGGTAACACCGGGGTGGGAGCAGCAGCCATCCCGCTGGGGCACCGCTGGGCAAACACGGCGAGCGGGAGCTGATAAACCACAGCCACTCTTCGGTCTGCGCCCTGATGTCACCCGCTCGCCTGCCCACAACGGCTCCGCGCCGCACAGCTTGGCATGGCTCTGCACGGGTTGGCACCGCCGGCTGATGGCTCTGCATGGCCTGGCACGGCTTGGCGCAGCCCGGCAGCCGCTGTGGCCCATACCGGTACCACACGGTCCGGCCTGGGGATGCGTGCTGAGGCACCCAGGGGCAGCGCTGCTGGCGGGGCCCAGCGAGAAGCCCGCAGCCCGCGCCGCCGCCCGGCGTCTCGGCTGGTGCGGGGCCCCGGAGCAGGCCCTCGGCCACCCTCTCCCGCAGGGCCTTGCGGCGCCAGGGCGGGGCCGGCTGTGCGGCTGCGCGGCTCCGGCCCCCCGCTCCCCGCCGCCCGCCCCGCCCCGCCGGCGGACTACCGGTCCCGGCATGCCACGCGGTGGCGGGAGGGGCCGTTTCCGCTCACCGCCCGCCGCGCGTCGCCGCCGCCGCTGAGGCCGGAGCCGTTGTCGAGGCCGCCGCCGCCCAGGCCGGAGCCACCCGCCCGCCGCGCCCCGCGGCACGGCCAGCGCCCGCCATGTCGGCCCAGGCCCAGATGCGGGCCCTGCTGGACCAGCTCATGGGCACGGCCCGGGACGGTGAGTAGGGGCGGGCGGGGCCTGCAGGAAACGCCGCGGCCTGGCGGCCGCCTCACCCCCGCGGAGCCCGGCGCGGCCGCTGCCTCCGCTCCGGACCTGCGGGGCGATCGATCCGCCCGCGCCGGGGGGCGCGGCGGGTCAGAGCCGGAGCCGCGGCACGCCCCGCGGAGGCCCAGGCCCGGCCCCGGCGCCGCCGAGCGAGCGAGCGGCGCGACGGGCGGTGCCGGCGGAGTGGGCCCGGGCCTCGGCGCGCCTCTGGGCGGCCCGGCGAGCTCGGCCCAGGGAGCCCGGTAGTGGTAGGTCGCCTCGGCCCCGGCCTTAGAAAGCGCCCGGAGTGGGCCAGCCTCGGGAGGAGCCCGCCGCTCCGGGCCCTGGCTGCCGCAGAGGTGGTAGGGCAGGCTCCGTGCCCAGGCCGCGCCGTACGCACGGAGGCGTGTAGGTAGGTTGCCTGCAGGAGCCGGCCGCTGTAGTTGTTGTCCAAGAAAAGAAATGACAGCCTGTGCAAAATATGTTCCCGCTGCGGTTTGTATCTCCCTTCTGCGCCTTGCTGAGTACTTAAATCCCCTCTGGCACGTTAGCAGGGCTGTGCAGGTACTTTGCACTTTGTTTCGTAAGTGAATAAGTGCTTTTCTTTCTTTGTGTATTGAGTTGCTATTGAATTGCTTCCCATATTTTTATTTCATACAAACTGAACAATTGTGGCCCCTCTATTTTATTTATAAAGGTTCAGTGTATCTTTGCCTGCCTACATCAATCTGCAAGGGAGTTGCAGAAAAGCCTCATGTTCATCGAGCCGTGAGTCACAACCAATTTTTAAAGCTGTTATAACAAAAACAAAAAAAAGTGTTTGCTTTTTTTTTTCACAAGTAACTTTAATAAAAAGTGTAGCTTAGAAAGAAAAAAAAAATAAGAAAAAAACCCCCATTTTCAGTAGACACAACATTATTCCTGGATGCTTGCAAATCCTAAACTATATTCATACTTTAGTATTACACATACCTGTGTCATATACACAGATGAGCTTTAAAATTGTCACATACCATTACCACTTTGCCTTTACTTTTATGTATCATTCCCCTGACTTCCTTACTGCAGGTGTGGGCAAGAAAACTTTTCCTTTAAAACTTTTCAACAGTGGGCATAAAATTCTGCAGCTGAGGTCTTGAAGAATGCAGATGGGTATAGTATATGTTGGAGCTCGCAGTGTGTATTGACTAACTTTGTTTCTTTTTTTACTTTTAATTTCTTTGCTTTTCTGATATTGTCTTGTTTAAGTGGCTCCTGAGTGTAAAATGTCTTCTGAGGGTGGGATGCGGGTGGGAAGCACGCTTCGTGTTCCAGGCCAAGACCTGCAAGATTTGTCTTTGCCGGCCTTGGGAAGCAGACTGCAGATTGGGTTTTCAAACCAAACGGACCGATGCTTTAATTGTCAGATGAGCAAATGCAGTCACCTATAAAAACTGGCCAGCACAGCCCTGTTCTGTGAGTCATGGCCCTCCAGTAGCATGGGGTTTGGTATCTTCTGCCCCTTCCTTACAGTAAAAAAGGGGGGGGCTAACCCCACAGAACATAAAAAGTTCTGGCTGCGAGCCAGACTGTCTTCTTTTTTCTCCTCTGGGTGTGCTGTCTCTTTATATGGATGACAGGCCTTGGACATTACTTGGCTTGCCAGCACTGTGTTTAACATGGTATACTGGATGACTAAATGCTAAAATAGTATTTTTTCCTGGTTAAAAGTGTTCCAGAATATCCTGATACCCTCTAAGATTTTTTTTTTTTTTTGAGTAATTTTGGGGAGCAGGAGCACCAGGTATTTTAATCTGCATATTAAGGTGAAATGATCATACCAAGGTCTTTGTTCTTGAGTCAATATTCTAATGTCTCCTTATTTAAAACCACAAATGAATTTCAGGAGATGAAACCAGACAAAGGGTGAAGTTTACAGACGATCGTGTTTGCAAGAGCCACCTTCTGGATTGCTGTCCCCATGATATCCTCGCAGGAACAGTAAGTATATTCTCTGTAATAAGGAGTTCTGGGGAGGCAGATGTTGATACAACTCTCCTGGGCTCAGCTGTGTGTTGTGGCTACCTTCTAGAAGAGATCAGGCTTTCTGTGACCAAGGAGCAGTCATAGTTCTAATTTTAGTTTGTGTGACCTGTGTATGGAACCAGTGAAGTCAGGAGCTCTCAGAATTCACTTGAATCTTCCTTTTTCTCCCACTGTCACACATGAACTTACAAGATTATTTCTCTTTTAGCAGTTTGAGATGTTTAGGGCTTGAAATTTGTCTTGCAGAGGCTGCAGGACCATAGCTAGCCTGCTGTCCTGGGTGCTCTGGTTGCATCTTCAGGTTAGCAGGCGTTTTCTTATGTGCTGCAATAGTCGTTAACCCTTGGAGCTTTTCAGTCTCCTTTTGCCAGCCATGTCATGTTCCCTGATGGCATGGCAGCTTTTTGATCATTCCTGCTTGCCATGGTAATGGCAGGTTGCAACTCAGGCTGACTTTGTCTTTAGAGTTGGTTGGTGTGAGCAGTGTGTCACTCTGCCTGACTGGTTTGAAACTGTTGGGTCGGCTCCTCTGCTGCTGCCCTCTGGGGACAGAGATGGCTGGTTTTCAAAGGTTTGGCTCACATGCTCTCTCCCTGAGAGCAAAACATATTGTGGACTTTTAACAGTGGGACCTTGCTGAAGTAGGTATTCAGTTTAGGCGCCCAGATGAAAGATGCAGTCTGACTTTTGAAAGAAAACAATGCACATCTCTTGCAATTGTTGCTGTGCTACAGAATTGCAGGGTGGAGATGAATATGGATGTTTGAAATCCATCTTTACCCTCCCTGTTTGAGACTAAATACTGTGGCAGTTCACATTGTCCATCCGTTTAACCAGATTGTTTAAAGATACTGTCGTTATTTATAGCTTTTTCTGCTGTTATTTCAGGAGCTGGGTTTGACACAGTGGGGTTACCAGCAATGGGAGGGCTGGCACTCCTTTCTCTGTGTGTGTCACTGTGATAGCAAGACTCTGGCAGCAGTAATAGAAAGAACTTTAGTAAAAGCTGCCTCAACTCTGAGCACTGAAACTTTGGCTTTTCAATGCTATTACAGAGTACCATTGGAAGAGTTAAATACCAGTCTCTGTGTATCTCTGTGTTTATTTGTTATTAATTTGAAGCTCAGATGTATTTTTCAGCAGTGAGCCTCCGTATCACCTCACTTCCATTTCAGGAGTTCAAAGCCACTTAGATCACCCTCTGCCCACCTCCGTCCCTCATACAGGTCACTGTGGTTAGGGTATACCTTTCTGACACAAGAGTCTACAAAGTCTTTTTGGGCCCAGACGGTGGTTTGAAGGTACAGGCTGCTTTCTGCCTCTTCTGGTACGTTTCCAGGAAGAAGGTAAACGGTGAGTCAGAGGGGTTGAATTAAGTGACGCGGATGACTGCTGGAGCAGGTGCCAAAGTGTGGAGGAAGTCTGAAGTGTTCAGATGGGTTGCGAGTTCCTGGGGCTGAGAAGCACATAGAGAAAGTTGGTCCTCTTGCTTCTGATGTTGCTTGTCTACAGTGAGTCCTCTTGCTGTGGAGCTTATGCTCAGAAGCATTACAGGGGAGCAGCACAGACTGCTTCTGTGCAAATGGTTTTATGGGTCACTCAGATGATCTTGTGGTGGCGTTTTAAGTGGCTGTGGAGCTCTCTGCACCACTGTTACCAGGTTACTGGGGCAAGAAAAAGTATTGATGCTGCAGATCTGTGTTGAAGGAACATGTGATGTCCAGAATGGGAACAGCATTTCAGCACACAATGAAACTTATCTGGAACATGTAGGCTTTCCTTGTGATCTCAGTCAGGTTCCCTGACAACCGTGCTCCATGAAGGGGAGAGCTGCATAGGTGAAGCAGCCTCAGCTGGATGGGGTAGCATCCGTCTCTGGATGTGTATTACTGCAGAAATCAGGACTTTGGCTCTTTTTGGAACCTTCCAACAGATGCTTCAAGCCTTCTGGTGCTGGTTATGTTGCATCCTTCCCCTGAGGCATTGTTAACTGCTGCATCCTGCATGTGTGCAGATATTCCTTAGTGGGAGACTGGGGAGAAGCAGGATCTGGATCCCTGGGTTCACTGTGCTCAGTGTAATGTGATGGAGTCACATTCACTGGCCTTCATGTTCTGAGTGAGAAGAATCCAGACCATAAGTAAAGCAGTAGAATATTCGTGAGAGCTGCAGGAGGCATGCTGATGTTTGCTTTATTTGCCAGTGGTCCTGGTCATACAAGCTGTAATTTTAATTTGGTGGCTTTTTGTGATTATTCTTTTTTGATTATTCCCAGAAACTTGTCCAAATGTGTCACTAAATAAACTACAATAGTCTCTTCTTGGTGTCTGTGGGTAGGGAGGAAACTTCTGGGAGAACAGAAGTTGGTTTAGTGTGCCCATATGCTGTTATCGGGGGACTTGTCATCCAGATCATTAATGGCATGCACTGACTTGCCTCAGCAGCTGATGGTAAACATGTTTCTGTCAGTGGAAGTACTGCAGCATGTTCAGAGGTGGCATCAGCTGGTAATCCTGAATTTTAGCTCCACTAATAAGCAGACAGATCAGTCTGAAAGCTGCCCAGGTAGAACACAGCTTGTAAACGACATTCAGGGAATTAATTGTGTTCCCCACTGGGAGATGTGAGTGAGCTGAAGTCTGTAGGTTGCAGGGTGATTTTGTAGGGGTCTCTGCTTTCCTTTTTCACTAGGGTGAAACTCTGCAGCTCTGATTACTATTAAAAAGCCTTCCTCATAGAAACAGCCTTTCCAGTGAGTTAGCAGTTTAGTGGAGATCGTAAGAGATAGTTCACAATGTGGATTGCTCAGCAAATGTGAACAGGACTAATTATCAGTGGCATCTACATGTATTCAATGTTTATGTGCATGGAGGAGTTTAAATCTTTACTCAGGAACTGCTGGGCTCCTTGGGACTGGTGGTGACTGGGGAGAGAAGAGGATGGCTGGCTGGGTGTTCCTGCCATGACATGTACCCTGTAATTTGTTCTGTGGCTCACACTTAGGCTTTTCATTATTTTGGCTTTCAAAACGTCATTCTTTTTCTACTTTGAGAAATGTTCTCTGTTACATATTGACAATGTTGAAATGCCATTTCCATGGTTTGACAGCATAATTGACTTTGGGTTATGTGGCTGTTGACTATGGGGAAAAAAAATCCAAATTTAAATGGCATTGATTACAAGGGGAGTGAAAAGCAGTATGGAAGTCAGAGCTTTCTGGGAAGGGAGATGCTCTCAAGAAGGCTCTTGTTAGATGGAGTCGTGTAGGATTTAGCTTTGCTGGGCATGTTTAAAAGTTTCAGGCTGCAACTGAATATGAGAAGGAGCTAGCTAGTAGAATTAGGAGTGGTGTTGAGTGTGGGGTTGTGCTCATCTACTGACAAGAGCCCTTATTCCTTTAAGTCCATTTGTTCTTGGTGGGAAGCATTCTGTCTGTGTTCTAAGATGTGGTATCTTTCAGTTTGTTACTAGGGCTCATCCTGACACAGGTGCTTTTCCAGGTGAGTTTTAAATACGGTACGAAGCTGTGTGTTTTGCTGTGCCATAGTAGGAGGCATTTGTAGTTGCTGCTGCAGCGTGCTCTGCCTTCCCAGGTCCTTCCCAGCAATTTCTAAGGCTGTTCTGTGACCTACAGGAGTAGGATTGGACTTAAAGCATTTGGGGTATTTTAATGTTGTCCCAGGAACACCTAGAAGAGGAGTTCTAGCAAGCATGTGATGCTTCTGGCTAGTTCTGTTACTGATAGGTTAAGGGGGAGCTCTTTTTCACCAGGAGACTTTATGAAAGCTGGCAAGAGTTAAGTATCTGCTGTTTGTTGCCATAATGGAGGGTTCTTACATTGATTTTGCTTTTTATTTTCAACAGCGAATGGACCTTGGAGAGTGTACAAAGATCCATGACTTGGCACTGCGAGCAGATTATGAGATTGCAAGTAAAGAGAGAGACCTGTTTTTTGAGCTGGATGTGAGTACAGAGACATTCCAGTTACTTTTGTGGAAACTGCCTCTTGAAGTTATTTGGCTGAACAGTACAGCTCAGTGGAAGTTTCAGCTCGCCATGTTGTTTGATGTGGAGCCCCTTCCCCAGGGTCAGCTTGATTGCTGCCTTAAAACTGAAAGTAATTATGGCCCTTGCAACACCATTAGTCCAGCTAATGAGGAAGGCTCCTCTGGCATTCCTTGCATCCCACACCTGCTGCTCTGTACCAGGTCATTGTAACCTCATGGCCTGTCCCAGAAGGGGATTTAACATTAAAAGCCTTCTGCTCTGTGGTTTCACTTTCCCAGATTTAGTTTTCTGTAATATAACAATTCAGGCAGAAGAACAATTCTGTCTTCCCTTTTCATATTATTCCAGTGCTTTTGTCTTTGCACCTGTTGGTTATGCACTGGAAGTTCCAGTGCAAAGCAGTCTTTGTGTGAGCATCCTCTTATGTCTCAGAGTAAAGGAACTGTATCAGGTTCCAGGCACATGACAGACTTAAGGGTGGGGATGAAATGTTACTTTTTCTGCAAAGTTCATATCTTTTTTCTCAAGGCATCTGTTCTTGGGGCTTTTTGTGCATTATACAGGAATTGCTGTTGGCTGTGTCTGGCTCAGAGGGCACCTTTATTCACAGTTCTTTGTCTGAACATGCAGGCAATGGATCACCTGGAATCCTTCATCGCAGAGTGCGATAGGAGAACAGAACTGGCCAAGAAACGCCTGGCTGAGACACAGGAAGAGATCAGTGCTGAAGTGTCTGCAAAGGTATTTTCCTTGCGGTGAATGTTTGTTGTGAAAGTGTGTGCAAGAGCACTGGAGCTGTGTTGTCTGTGACACCATTGATACTCAGGAGATAGGCTTCACAAAACCTTTGTGGTTCGCAGCCATCCTGCTCAAATTCTGCTCTGGCTGTTCTTGTGGCAAACTTACTGGTACAGAGGACCATAGTAGTATAAGACATGAACTCTAAAATAGGTCACTTTAGCATGGCAATAAAGCATGTTGGTTTCTTCCCCACATTATTCAGTGTTAATGTAATAGCTTACAATGTTAATGTAATGTAATAATGTAATGGAATAGTAAGTCTATCCGATGAGTGTCATCTTTTCACTAACAAATCCTCATGGAGTTTCCTCTTTGGGAAGCTTTCCTCTTGCTTCATGGGGTGAATACAAAACATTCTTGAGGCTGGTTTTGTGGATTCAGTCTTGTCCTGTACGCCAGAAACGTGCTGCTTTTTGTGGCAGCATTGGTGACGTCCTCTCCATGTCATTTTTCTGTTTGCTATGTGTCTGTGCCTGCATTGCCTATACTTGGTCCACCAATTCCTTTTTGTTGGGAGTCTTGATTTTTGGAGACATATGGTCATCTTCCAACAGCTGATTTTGTTAAGCAGGGTTTTTTGGAGAAAAAAGAAAAGTTGTCATGCAAGGGTTTTTTTTGTCTTACTAAAAACTACCTGTTCTCTTTAGGCAGAGAAAGTACATGAGCTGAATGAAGACATAGGGAAACTCCTAGCTAAAGCTGAGCAGCTGGGAGCTGAAGGAAATGTTGATGAGTCTCAGAAGATCCTGATGGAAGTGGAGAAAGTCCGAGCGAAAAAGAAAGAGGCAGAGGTACGGTGTTGCTTCTTCTATGAACTGCAGTAGAGGACTAGGCTAGGCTGAGCCATGACAAAGAGCTGGGTGGTTCTTGCCTCTTTTCCTTTGTTGCCAGTATGTCCTTGTTCAGTTTCAGCCTTCTGCCAGCAAGCAGTTGGCAGTGTAGTGTGGTAGATGAAGAATACAAACTTCTATCTAGTGAAGAGAGCTGACAGAGCAGGGAGGGATTTATTCTCCCAAAGATTGGGTCGCTAGTTGCTTGCAGGGGGAGACTGTCAGGGTAGTTGTGCTTGGTAGGTGTATGTTATGGCACCTCCTGTATATTGAGGGTGGGTTTTGATTCTTGAAAGTAGCAGTGCAGTTCTTTGCAGGGTTTTCTCTGGAGGGCTGTGACTGTGTAAGGGCTCCCTGACATTTGTGTGGGGTTTTTTTTGCTTACCTTTAGGAAGAATACCGAAATTCAATGCCTGCATCCAGTTTCCAGCAGCAGAAGCTCCGTGTGTGTGAAGTCTGTTCAGCGTATCTGGGTCTCCATGACAACGACCGTCGTCTTGCTGACCACTTTGGAGGCAAATTACACTTGGGTTTTATTCAGATTCGTGAGAAACTGGATCAGCTGAGGGTAATCCACTCCATTTTAAGCCTTCTTGTAGTTTACTAAGTTCATACAGAATTCTTTGCAGAGTGCTTGTGAAAGTCCAGGAATTTCTGATTGCAGAATCCCTGAAACCTCAGATGAGGGTTTGCACAGGCTCATCTTGGGTTTATTCTGTAATTTCTGGGTAACTAAATATGTGCACTCAGAATTAGGCAAACCAGACCATTGCTGTCATTCGTTCCTTACAGCATTGGTGCACTCACCTGTATTTTTCTCATTGATATGGCTGAATTTTATCACTCTGGGTTTTTTAGCTGAGATGTCTTAATGAAATGCTTGAACTGAAATTTCATGTTGTGCTGTTGGTGAAAAAGGTCTCCAGTTGCTGAAATGATGAGAAGTTTTCTGAAAGGGTTCATAATGGAGTTCTGATACTGGCCTTGCTTGCAGAGGCCATCAGCCTGCTCGAGTAAGAGTGGTGAATCCTGTGCCTTATTCATGAGACAGTATATTGAGGTCAGAGCCTCGAATGATCATTGGCACAAGGCCTCGGCACTGTTCCATTGTGAGTTGTGTACACTCATGGTGAGACAGTCCTTTGCCTCAGAGCTAATGAGCTTGTCTCTTAAGAGCTCAAAGCAGAGTAGGGAGTGGCATTTCTTGCACTGATGGATATTAGTGAAGTTGTGAGGAAAATGGAAACCTTGATAGAGACCCTAAGTATCCCATTAAATGCAGTGGAATGTGTATTTGTCTCACTACCTTTGTCTTACTATTGGAATAGTCTCCCTGAAGATATCTGACCTGTTACTATATGGCTGAAATACGATGTGGACTTTTCCTTTCCTAGAAAACAGTGGCAGAAAAGCAGGAGAAGAGAAACCAGGATCGTTTGAGGAGGAGAGAGGAGAGAGAACGAGAAGAGAGAATGGGCAGACGGTAAGTGGAAGCTGATAACTGGCTTGTGAAGTTGGTTTTGAAGTAGTCTGATTTCTTGTATCTGAGCATTGCTGGAAAGCAACATCTGCTGCTGGATTAGCTGTTGGGAATGCTCTGGGTACTGAGCATGCTGGCATTTAGTTAAAGATGAAAACAAATGCACAAACCCCCATGTTAGAGTGATTGTATGTATATTGCGTATTTCAGATACACACCTCCATTGTGTATTTGAAAGATGTGAGCTCCATGTAGTCTTCAGGCTTATATTGGTCTACTCCCTGTCTTTGGAAATCTGAATCTAGGTAAAATTCCCTTATCCAATGCATCTCAGTGGGGAAGTTTAAGACGAGTGAGGGCTGGGTCTGCTCAAAAGGTGCTAGTCATGCAGAAATTCCCTGAGCAGCCCTCCTCGCTTCTAGACTAGAAGATGACAGCAGAACAGAGCTGATATATGTGAGCCAGGTGGTGAAGTGCCTGCCTTGCTCTGAAACTTTTCTACAATAGCAGCGAGGTGCTTTTGGCACAGCTTTGGGAAACATTTCTTACGGGATCCAAGGGATCTCAAGGAGGTGCTGCTTCTGCAGATTGAGGCCATATGTGTCACCTGCTCATATGTGTATAATCTGAGCAGTGGGAGTGGCTGCATTGTTGGTATTCTCAGGACAAGCTTTTCCACATCTTGCCAGCTGAACTGGAAAAACTCTCTCTTCTGTACCTGAACAGAACAGGTTCACTTGTGTGTCAACAGCTTGGTTAAACAGTCTGGTGTGGAGAGGGTGGTTATTTGCCGTAGTCAGGCAGAAGATGTGGCTGAATAGGAATGCTGCTCTCATTGTCACAGCATCTCCCCAGCTACCTCATGTGTTTCTCCTCTTGTACTTCTTGCATCAAAAACCCCAACCTTACTGCCTGTGGAGAGCTCTTTTTGACCTTCAGTGTCAACTGAAGAGTGTATTTCAGCCATCCATGTCTGAGGCATGAGATACATAGCTGCAGTATGCTCTAAGATGATGCTGGCTTCAGGGTGTATATTGCTGCAAGTGCTGTCGAACAAATACCAAAATTGAAGCAGCTTGGTGATTCTGGTGTACAGTGAAGCCCCAGATTTTTAGGCATTCTCCATTCGTGGTGTTTCCTGTAGGTTTCCTCTCTCTCTGGATTACCTGGTATCATATGAGGCACCCGTTCATGCTGCATTTTTCTCCTGAACTGCAGCTCTTTGTGTAGAGCCTCACAATTTTCTGGCATCCATGCAAGAGTGACAGTGAGTCAGTTATGTTTGGGAGCTGCAGATTCTGGAACTGGGTGATGAGTGCAAGAGTTAATTGAAAGGGTTACGTTGCTATGGTCAGAAAGATGGAAGTGAAGCAAGTGTCTTCCTGTGCAGCTACTTTGTGGCGGGCTCTGTCAGATGCACAGTAGGACCATCTGTAACCTGGATTCAGTTTGTCTGTCTCCATGGTGTCTCTTCTTTCTGGAGTTTGTTTCTGTGTGAAAAATGCTCAGCAGAGTTGCCTTCAGGAGGAGTCCTCTGTATCTCTTCTTTGGTCTTCATCTCCTCAGAATACTGGCTTTCTTCCTTCTGTGGCATGTCCGTGGTTTTGGTTTTGTGTTGTTCTGTTTTAAGTAACCCCAAACCCTCAGTTCGTGAGAGCTAGGAGCCTCTTGTGTTCAGAAGTAGTCCATATGTGGATGAATCTGATGAGGGGATTTGAAGACCACTTTTGAATATTTATTTAATCTTTTTAAGTAGGAAGGGTTTAAAAACTGCATTGAGTTAGCTTAAAGTCTGGGCTCTTGCTGATTCCGTACATAGCACTACTTGTGCTAGAAGTAGTGTGTGGCACAAGACTGTGGCCAGCCTTTGCTCTCACTCTGTGTGGAAGCATCCTCTGTTAAGATACCAAAGAAAAGCTTGTTATGAAGGAGTTAGCAGTGCCATACAGAAGAGGTCAAATTATTTGCCTCTCCAAAATAAGAACTTGACCCAAAGAAGGAAAATAGTTTTCCAAGTGGGCACTCAGTGTCAGAACTGGAGTCAGAGCCCAGATTTCTCCATTTCTCAGCACCTTACCTGCTGGGAGCTGTGGACCACCGTGCTTGCAGAGGCATCTTTCCATCAAAAACTAATGGGCAACTTCTACTGCCTTTCAGACTGCCTCTCTTAATCAGAGCTTGATAACTGTAAAACCACAGAAGACATATTTCCTTCATAACTCTTCTTGTAGTGTCTTCATATGCAACATATTCAAGGTGTTATTCAGTAAGAAAAAGAGTACTGCTTGACTTGGACAAGTGACTTACAAGTGTTATGATGTACCATGGAAACCTGTAGATTCACTTGTGAAACTCTTACCTCTCACAGGCTTTATTAATTTGTCAACTAAACTGGTTTCCACATAAGGATTAGTGAAGTGGGCTGTCAGCCCTAGTGGTAAATAAACACAAGTCCCTTGGTGTTGCTGGTGGCTGCAAGCTACCCAGTAATCTCTTAAGACTGAAGTTTTGTGGAGAGGTGGCATGCTTGGAAGTGGAGACCTCTGATTTGCTTCCAGAGTACACCAGCAAACAGGTCTAGGTGGAGTTGCCAAATGGGTTTCCTTTGTATTAAGTTAAACAACACACAAGTTGTGAAAGTCAGCACATAGCCTCTGTGATACAGGGCCAAAAAAAAGAGGAAAAAATAAATATGCTCAGCTTCTCATTCCTCTGGACAGCTCTCTTCTACTGTCTCCTGCTGTATGCTGATTCAGGCTAGCAAGGAAAGTGCTTCTTTTGCTGGATGCCTCCTGGATTCTGAAGTTTAGTGCTAGGGAGTGATTGCCATGTTATTGTACACATTCCTGCTCAGATCACAGGTGTGGAAGGTCAGCCAGGCTTTTCATGGGCTGTGGAAGGGCTTTGTGTAAATGTGCGCACTGGTCATTCAGAATAAAGTGATCAGGAGGAAAAGAACATTGGGAACTTGGAGTAATTACAACCACCAAAAAAATTCAGCTGCCTGCCAGGCGTCTAGAGGAGGTCCTGCTGCTCTGTCAGGTCCTTTTCCATGAAAAAGGAGGTGTGTGGTTATTGCCTTGCTCTCCTGGCTTAGCAGCTTTACCTTCATCTGGTCGTCTTGTGTGTTGCCTCAGATCATGGTCTATTTGCCTGACTCCAAGTTCAGCTCCACCCTGTTCACAGTCCTTCTACTTGAATTGCTGCCCACATTTTGGGTTTTTTTTGTTTTTACCATGATTGAACAATCCCATTTCATTGTGAAGGAAGGTCAGTGCACATTGATTCTCTTTATCTTGTCTTACCCCGGTACAGGTTTAATTGATATTATTAAAATAGATGCTTCTTTATCGCTGTTTAAAATTTTACCTGTGTGTAGCTTTCATCCTCATCTCTTGTTACAGTGCTCCAACAGCTCTGTGGCTGTGTAAATGGAACACCTCTGCGAGCCTGTACGCAGTGGGGAGACAGGAACAGTTACAAGAGTGAGTCCCTAAGTCACTAAGACCAGCCACTTCTCAGTTAAAGCAAAAAGAGGCTGTTCGCACAGGGTGTCATGTTTTGGTGTAAGCTGGATCTGAAATGTGGCCATAGAGAAAAAGGGAAGGTCCATATTTCACAGAGTAGTATTTTACGTGGTACTGAGTAATGGTGCTGCAGAAGTTGAACGAACTGAGACGTTGTTATTTGCAGACTGCCAAAAGCTAATGCAGCATTAAGCTGAGAGTGCCGCACATGAGCTCTGAAGCCATGGAAATGTGGGAGTAATAGTGAGGCTTGGATTGTTCTTCTGAAATGGCTTTCTAAGTCTGAGATGAAGGATTTTTAGTGTCTCTCTGTTACTTTTCAGTAATTGTTCTTCCTTTGTGTCTGTCCCCTCCTTTTTTCTCGCTCAGGCAGGGAAAATACCATTGATGCAAATTTCCTCCTAATGTTTGTTAAACAAATCTGATGAATGAGAAAATGATGATTTCTCTTTATTAAAAACTTTTTGATGTGTAACTACCTCAAAGGAATCAGTATCTTTCTGACTGGAGAGTGGCACTTCAGAACGTTAAGAGTTGATGTAGCTGATATGAGACTGCAGAGCGTAAAGAGCATATAATCAATATGCACAGTCAGGAAGGTTTGTTGTGGTGTGTTAGTAAGAGACTGAATTGGTTTGTAGACCTTTTAATTTCTGACAGGAAGCTCTGCATGTAGAAACTAGTGTTTCTACAAATTTCCTCAGTTTTTGACACATTTTCCCTGCCCCCCAAGTTGGAGCTAATTAAATGTTTTAATGGCAAGCTTTTTTTAAATGGCATATCACTTGGGGAGTGCTGTTGCATTCCTGTGAAGAGCTGCCAGGGTGGATGGGTTATTCTGTTGAAAACCCACTGGCTATATCATACCTTCTCTCGCTTACCTGTTGTATTCTTTCTAGGTCTGGATCAAGAAATAGAGACCGTCGAAGGTGAGTGCACATTTATCCTGCGCTTCTCCCAGATGCCTGTTTGTGTTTCTAACTACTGAGATTTTTCCTGTGCCTCACAAATGGAGTTCACTCAGTGCCCTGGTCTCTTTGTTTTGCTCCCTGAAGGAAATGGTAATCACTGCTTGGGCACCTCAGTGGTGGTCTGCAGCCTAATGTCACTCATTGGGCCATAAAGTAGCCTAGTCAGGACAGATGGTGTTGTGTGCAGCAGAGTACGAGGCTAAGAACATTCTTGATGCCACTTTCAATAAATGTCTAAGGTACTTTTATAGTTTTAATGTTTGAAATGTATCTATTACCTGTATGATACCTCAGATGTAAAAATAGAGATTCAAGATAAAAGCTCCCCCACCTCTATAGAGAGCTTGCCTTAATTACGTGACAACATTCTCAGTGGTCAGGTAGCTGGAGATCTTCCTCTCTACTGCTTTCCATATAAGTTGAAATCCTTTGTTTCGTTTTTAGAGCAGACTGAAACAAATCTGCTTCTAAAGTGCAGTACTTCCACAAGATCCTCTCTTAGCAGACTGTCAAACTGGTTATGGTAATTTCACATGCCACTTTCTTTGGCCTCTCCTGTTTAAACAGGCCTCACTTTGAGCAAGGCACAGCTGGTAGGCTCTGCTCTAGGCATTGACACATGCTTACAGTAACAGTGGGAGCTTTTTATATAAGCTTCCCAGCAAATCAAACTTAGCTATTGGCATTTTGTTGGTAGCATGAGGCCCATGAGGGAGGTGCCCACCCTGGGGCTGATCTGCCTTCTGTACTGGCAGGGGGGCATGAGTGCTGGTGCTCTGGGTATTTGTTACTCGGGAATGTCTGAGAGATGGACTCAGGTGTGCAGATCCGATGCACTGACCCTTCTCCTGAGTCTGAGGCAATGTGTGTCCCTCCAGATCACGGTCTCGGGATAGGAGGCGGCGACGCTCGAGGTCGGCTTCCCGTGAGCGGCGGAAGTCTCGCTCCCGGTCCCGCGACCGACACAGACGCCACCGGAGCCGCTCCCGCAGCCACAGCAGAGGTCACCGGCGGGGGTCCAGAGACAGGAGTTCAAAACACAAGTATGTATTCTGTGAATCTTTGGCATTGCAGTGAGCCTCCCCAGTCCCTTAGAGCGAGCAGGAGTGCGACAGGGTTCTCATGTCAGCAGCTGCAGCGTCCCGTACCAGCTCCTGGGCCAAAGCAGGGCTTCCCAGTGACTGATCGTAGATGGCCTCACATTACAGCAGTAGTGCAGTTGTACAGTGAGGTGCCAGCATAAGAGGACAAATCTAGGAGATAGAAATGTCTCCCTTGTTTGCAGTGCTGAGCTGTGAGAAATTGCTGGTTTCTTGTAAGAGAAGCAGCACAAAGGCTTGCTTGAGCTAATTGAGCCTCCCCAGGCCTGTAAAAACCAAGTAACTGAGAGGCAGTTTTGATGTGACATTTCTATGGTTACCTTCTGTTTCCCAGCTTCTTTCAGTGCTGGCACGGGGAAGGAAGTGTATGATTTGAGATCTGGGGGAAGTCATCTGTTAGAAAGCTGCTTGAGAGAGAGGGGATTTTTCAGGAATCTGCACTGGAGGGAGGGAAGAAGGAGGCCATGAGGAGGAGTTACGCCATTCTCCTGTTGTTGAGGAGAAGTACTATAGTTAGAGGAAGGGCTTTTAGCCTCTTCTGAAACTCATCAAAACACCTACTGTGTTGGAGGAAGGATGAGACAAGCATATGTAGGAGTATTAGAAAAATTGAATCCTAGTGTTTCCTTGCAGCTCTTTTAAGCCCAGGAGCAAGTCTGTCACCGGGTGAAAAGCCTGCTGAAGCTTTTTTTAAGTCCTCCTAATTCATAGGGGAATGCTTTAGCACTGTCTCACCCAATTAGGCACCACTGCTCAAGTACAGTTCTAGAAACAAACCAACCACTGGGTGTCTTGTGTTACTTTAGCTGAAGGGTAAGAACAGGTTTTAAAGATACCTGATGCTGGGGAGGGAAGTAATGGTCTGAAAAAATATATCTTAATAATTGAGGGGGGATGTGTAAATACTGTTAATTCTCCAATGGCTGAGATACTAAAGTCCTTTTTTAAATCTGTCTTGAACATGAAAAATAAAGAAAAGAAGTTTGGACAATTAGGAAGTGAGGAAGACCCTGTAATAACTATTACTAAAGAGCAGGTAAGGGATTACTTCAAAAACCTTGAACACATTCAAATCAGCCCATGGAGGTTGTAGGGGGATTGGCTGGCTGACAACTTGGGAGAGACCAGGATCAGTTTAAGAAAACAAACCAAGGAACAAACAGAAAACCCCTGTTCCTTGAAAGAGTATAGCTTCTGTTTTCACCTTGAATTAATGAAGCCTGCATTCAGGTTCTGGTCTGAGGCCTCACCTGTAGAAGGAAACAGGCTGTCACAGGATCTGGAAGTCTTGGGGCAGCAGGCATTGCTGTGGGAACAGGAAAAGAGTTATTATCAGACAGATACATGTTGTCATCTGGTTAAATGTCACCATTTAATGAAAATGAAATGGCTTGTGATACAGAGAGCTGCAAGGTTTTAATGTATCAATTGTGCAGTATTTCCAAACTGTACAATCAATGTGAATGAAAGCTGGAACCTCTGAGGTGCCTGCCAGGTCCTCCTCTTGTGACTGTAAAGAAAAACCTGAGTGCTGAGTCCCTAAGTAAAATGTAGTGGCCCTGCAGGGTCTGTGAGAGCCTCTGCCAACTTCTGAAGGGGCTTGGGCTGATAGGGCTCATTCTGGATCAGCACCTTTTGAAGGCTGTGAGCCAGTAAGCTGGTGTAAATCACACAGGAAAACAGCCTTTTTGGAGTGGGCCTTCTGCTTAATTCTGAGTGGGCTGATACAGTGAAGTGCTGCTGAATCTGCAGCTGTCCTTTGAGCCAGCTGTGAAAGGCTTTGCCTGTGGTGTGGGCTGTGAATGTAAATCTGAATCACCCTGACTTTGAACCCAGGGAGCTGCCCAGGCCTATGCTTGTCAGGCTGCACAGTAAAAACCCCAGGGCTGAGTAAGCATTTGATTCCAAAGAATACAGTTGGTATTTACAGTGGCTGAGCAGAAAGCCACTAGCTTAGAGCATAATGAAAAAACCCTCTAGAAGACACAAGCAGAGCTGATTCATAGGTGAGGAAAAAACTGGAAGTGCTTTAGCAGGGCCCAGTTAACAAACAATGGGCCCAGGAAAGACCTCAGAGAGCCCCTTTAGCCACAGTTTGAAAGAATTACTCCAAGGAGAAAGTAACAAAGGCTGAGCTGTGTGCTTAGCACGGTAAAACTGGTGTTCTCCTACATAAAGCTTGTGGAGGGCCCAGGGTTGCTGTCTCAGGGCTGCCAGTCCCTGCAGTGCAGTACCTAGGCACATTTCTGCACAGAACTTGTGTTACACCACAGCCCTTTTAGGGAAAGATGCTGTCATTTTGTGAGTATTTGAAACTTTTAGTTGTGAAGCTCATAGCGATGGTTTACTTTGTACTTCAGATCTTCTAGAGATCGATCTTCAAGAGAAAAGTCACGAGACAGAGAGAGGAAAGAGAAGAGCTCTTCTGAGAGGCGGCACGAGAGCACAAATGGCAAATCTCGTTCCAAGAGATCAGAAGAGAGAGAAGCTGGCGAGATCTGAACTCAAATGATCTGTGTTGCACTGTAAATAGTCTGATAAAACATTCTACACAAAGCCTAAATTCCCCATTTATATTTACTGAATACAACTCATCTTTTGTAGTTTGGAATTTTTATTGTTTGGCAGATAGCTGTGAGTTTGTAGAGACAGAGTTACGTACTGTTTAACAGGATCTTGTTTTAGTAGGAATCAATAAATCTGGACAGATTGTTTCCAATTCAGGCCTGTGGCTGCCACGCTGTGTTTGTCTGACCCAGTGACCGCGGCCACCTCTGCAGCGCTTCAACCCTTCCCTAAAGATCTCCCTGACCTTCTGTGAGCACACCAGTAGCACTGGTTCTCAATTAATTTCTCCTTATGTTTATATGAAATTCAGAAGTGAGGTGTTTTTTTTTTTTCCTTTTAGCGCTTACACATCTCTTTTTTACACCTCCAGCATTTGAGAGCTGCCTTGCTACTGCAGCTAAGTCAAGACAGACCAAATTTGGCCCTGACCTGCCCATTTTGAAAGCTGTTCTTCTTTTGTGAGGATGACCAAATGATCTGGAGCACATTTCTAAGTGGGGCTCAAGTCTTGTTTTAGTACTTTTCCAGTTCAGATACAAACAAAACAGTGCAAAATCTGGGCCAGTGTCTTCAGTAGCAGGGTACAGACCCAGCCTGCCTGTTTTCTGTGCACTCCGGAGTCAGGACCACCTCCTGGTGTTCTCTTGACTTGCAAAACGTTTGTGCTTTATCCAAGGCCAGGCAGGCAGAAGGTGGCCGAGAAGCAGAGGTGACTGGGGCTGGAGCAAAAGCCAGGGCCAGGGTGAGGGAAGGCAAGGTAGGAGCTGCCAGCAACTGCACTGCTGCGCCTGGGGCCTCAGCACCAATGTGTGGAGGAACTTTGCATATTGTAACTCGCTTGTTTGTAACTGGGTTTATTTTGCAGTGGGGAGGAGCCCGCCCCGCTGTGCCTGACACAGCCCGGACCCCGGACCGGTGTTCTGTGAGTAACGCACTTGCTGCCAGCCGGGCTGGGCGCTGTTGGGGCACGGGGCTGGCTGCTGCTCCTCCTCAACTCGCTGAGGCCGGTGTCATTGAACACCGCTCTCTCCTAACGCGAACAGGAGCGTGTCTGTCAGCCTGTGCCCTGGCCGTGGCCGTGCGGGGGGGTCCGGCCGGTGCTTGTCCCTTCCCATAAAGCTGCTTTAACAGTTTCGGTTCCCCGCGGCCTCCCCGCGCCCCCTCGGTGTTAGTCCTTAGTGCATGCGACCCCATCCCTGTTGTTTTACATCTAACCCGCGGTTCGCGTACTGTTTTGTGACCCCCGTGCCGGTGCGGGGAGCGCGGGGCGGCCGGGGGGCGGCGGGGCGCTCTCGGGGTGTCTGTACGTGCCTGTGCTGTTCTCTTCGGTCTGATCGCATTAAAGACTGTGTTTGTGGCTCTCACCGCTCCCGGACTCGTTCTTGCGGGGCCCCCGCACGGCGGAACTGGGCAGCTGCGTCCTGCCGTCACTTCCTCCGCCGGACGAGGAAGTGACGGCGGTGGCGGCGCGCACGGGGTGAGTGCGGAGCGCGGCGGGGCGGGGGCCGGGCTGTCTGCCCGTGCGGCTCGGCCGTTGCGGGGCCTCCCCGGCTACCGGCGGGGGGCGAGGTGAGCTCCGGGGCGCCCGAAGGCCCGGGCTTGGCTCCGGACCGCCCCTCCGGCACTGCAGGGGCGCCTGTAGAGGAAGGGAACCGGCTGCAACGGGGCGGGCGTGGCGTGCGGCAGCCGCTGCCCCGGCGGGACCCGCGCCGAGCCGCAGCTCAGAGCTGGGGGAGGCCGCCAGCGGGGCCGGAGGGGAGCACCGCGGCGCCCGGCCCTCCCGCTGCGCTTGTCCCATCCCGGTGCCCCTCCCTGTGGTCGGGGGCTGTGCGGTGTGCTTGCTGTCCATCTTAAGCGGCTCAAGAACTGGCCTAAAGCTATACCGAGAAGCCGTCGGAATAATTTAATCCCTTTTGCAAGAGGCGGGGGCTCTGCCGAGGGAGCTGGTTTCTGTGTTTGATCTGAGCTGGTTGATCCCAGGTGGTTGGGCTGCGTAGGAGGTCTGCGGAGATGCGCTCGCACAGCGCTGTGCGTGTGGGTCTGTGTTCAGACAAACAAACACGAGAAACCCCTCATCTCTACAAAGCAACCTCCAGCCTTCAACACCCTTCCTGGACAGGCTTCAAGTTCCCTTTTCGTTCTGCCTCAGCGGCTCGTTTTCAGATGTGAATTAGAATGTTTCCCGCAGAAAGAAAAATGCTTTAATATGTTGAATTCCAGTCTCGTTTCCACCTTTTTTTCCTTATTTTGGAAAGCAAAAAGCTCAGTGTGACCAGAGCCAGCCCTCTGCAGTGGAGGCTGGAAGCCAAGAGGTTCTGCAGGCTGGGTGTTGGGTGTGCAGGTAGAATGGCTTGTGTATGAATGAGGTTTCCTGTGTGAATGTGTGTAAGAGAGAAGAAGAAAAAAATCCATCTCGGGGGGGAGAAGAGAGGTTTCTTTGGGAGGCAGCTGACAACAGCAGAGGCTGGAGGAAGACAGTTGTTTCATCCTGCCCTGAACCTCGCTAGGCTGTGCAGGACCCAGCGGGCAGCATGGTGTTTGTGACCTGTGGAACAAGTGTTCCTCTTAAATGTACTTTCTTTCTGTCTTACAATAGACCCACATGAAATGACTATAGCCTCTTCTCAAGGGTTTTCCTGCACCAAGATCTCTCTGGCGGTGCGGAGAAGTCTCTGTGCTTCTGACGCAGGCCGGGGAGCCCCATGGGTGAGGTGGGGATGTCTCTGACATGAGAGATTCAAACAGCTCTCTAACTACTACTCTTGGGGTTGACGCAAGGGATCTGCAACAGTCAGTGAGGGTGAGTGGCCTGGATCCAGCGAAGCTTGTAAGTTCCGGGATGATAAATGGCACATGTTCCTGCTGGTTGTTATTACTGGCCTACACTGTAATTAGTTCCATGCAGCTCTGTGGCTCTAATCATGTTCTTCATCTTAGAGTTTTGCTTTTCCCATTGCTCTCTTGGGAACTTTTTGGATCGTGTTTTGCTCTTTGCTAAACAGATCCTTTCTCTACTTGAATCCCTGTCTCCTGCCCTGGAAAACAGAACTTTTCTCCTACAAATGACAAATTCATCGCATTCTAAGGTGGTATTTGGTGATGCTCTGAGGATTTTCTAACTTGCGCTGTGAATTCTCTGTGGCGCCAGGCGGTTATGTGTCATTTAAGAAGAACTTGATGTTCTGGAGAGACACATGTTAACAGAGGCAAAACAGCAGCAGTGAGGGGAGGGCAAAGGACAACTGTAGCAGCAGAATGTGTTTCTCTGAGCTGGGTGCCTGCGTTGCCTTTGTGTGGTCTGGGTTACGGTGTCCTACAAAGGCTGTGTGGACAGGAGCAGGAGCAGAGGTACCCAGCACTGGAAGGAGGTGGTCTCCTCAAGGCAATTCTTCCTTCCAGCCTGTGCTGTGACTTTATATTGAGAAAGAGTTATGAGCTGCAGATGACCCAGCCAAATGACAAGCTTGTGTGCAGGGGGTGAGCATACTTGGAAAGGAAAATCTCTTCATTTGTGGGAAACCTTAGGTATTATTTCCTCTTGGCTGGACCCTCATGTAAGTGGAAGCAGAACTGCAGAAAAGGGAAAAATGATCCAAAAATGTCTGCATGACTGCCCGGTGACTTTGCTGCAGAGCCATGACATACGTGGGATCAAAACTGAACAGTCTGCTTGTGGAAGGAGCTGTGAAAGGAATGTTGCATCTTATTCAAAGAAAAACTTGGAAGCTGTTTCATCAATATTAATTGCAGCTTGGGGCTTCAACGTTTTTTGGCTGACAGAGAGGAAGCCTGTAAGGTGCTTAAAACAAACAAACACAAGAGCCAGGCCAGCCAAATGCTGTGTTTGGGTTCCTGTTGGAATCTGAATTCATCATTCTGTGAAAGGTATAAACATACTGAACATCAAACCTAAGTTATGGTGTTTTGCTAGGAATTTTCCAGGAAGAACTAGCGCCTGGTGAGATTACAGATGCCAGGGATTGGTATTTTATGGGTGGAAGATGAGTTAAACCTTCCATCACAGTGATACTTATATGGTTTCTGTCACCAGTCTTCATACACCTGACTGCATGTGGTTCTCTGTGCTTGTCAGGCAGCTCTAGCTGCCCGGTAATGATAGCTTGTCTCTTGGATGTAGCTGTGGCTTGGTGTGAACTGCTTGCTGCACAAGTTTCACTGGTTTGGTTGAGATCAGATCTGTAAATCTGCGCTGTAGCTTCAAGGAGAAGAGGAAAGTCAGTCCCTGTGAAGGTGAGTAAAGCTGTGTCTGTTCTGAGCCCAGCATTGTTGCTGTGGGACAGGAAAGGGTGTTTGTTCCTCCCTGGCTTTGATCAAGGACTGCTTTTAGCTCATCCAGTTGCTGGGGAGAGTAGCCTTTGGAGCTTAGGCAGTGATGGAAGCACTCATACCGGCAAATGAAGTGGTGTGGGATGCAGGCCCTGGCTGTACTGCAGTGGGTTCAGTTTGGGTCTCACATGTGGTTTCTAGTTATTTCCTTTCCTGTGAAGTCTTTCTCTCATGTTTTCTCACGATAATGCCTCCCATCCACAGGTAGCTGTGAGACCTAGTGCATGCAGCGTGTGTTCATAATGCAGCAGCACAGGATCCTGTCACTGCTTACTTCCTTGCAGAGTGCCTGGATGGCTTAAACTTCCCAGTGAATTATTTGGTGTCCTCTGCCAGCAGGAGACAAAATGCTGGCTGCTAGAGGACAGTAAAACCATCTGAAACGCACACTATCATTTTCTGCTTGTCTTCAATTAAACCGATTACCAGACTTCTTTGTTGTTCAGAGCTCAGACCATTTCCCATGCTGCCAGCATGTACTTTGCAAGTGCAAGCAATGGGATTTCCTGCATTGTTTGAGTCTTTGCCATTGACCTTTGTGGTCGTTGTTCTGGCACTGCCTCTGCTCTGGCAGGGGTGCAAAGGGCATTATTCAAACCCTGAAAGAAGACATAAAAGAATTGCTTTAAATGCTTTGAGGGCTCTTTGTAATCCGTGGCTCTGAGGGTCATTGCTGCAAAAGAAGGGGAATTGCTGGGGCTGTCAGGATAATTACCACTTTTTTATTGTTCTCATCCCAGTCTAGATGAGAGTGGTGTGATTTGTAGTAAGGCATAAAAATAGACCTTGCATACAGCGTTAGGATGGTGTCCCTTTTGGACTAAGTGGGGAGAAGCCCAGCTTTGGGTCTTCTTGGGGAGTTGCATAGGAGCTGGAAGCACTCGGCTGTGCCCTTGAGGTTCCCTGGCTCCGTCTTGGGGAGCTGGAGAGGCCGGTGGTGTTGTGCTTGAGCCCTGCTGCAGCCCGTGCCATGGACACTGATTACCACTGTGTTCAAGAAGATCCACCTCTGTCTGCTGCTGGAGACAGGCATGCCAGAGGCACAGGAGCCATCTGCCTCATGGCAAGGGAGGTCACTAACCCATTCCTGCCGCTGTCCCCCATCGCTGCAGCAGTGGTTGCTCTGCTCTGGTAAATCATTTGCTTGGCCTGTGCATAAAGCCTTGTACCTTGAACCTGCCGCAGGTCTGGTGCTTGGCTCGCCAGCACGGTGGCCAGGTCAGGGGGAAGGCTGGATGCATGACTGTTCCTTCCCCTTTCCATCTGGAGCCTTCCCTACCCCTGTCGGGTACCTGCAGTTCGTCTGCAAACAGCCAGCTCATGAAAGTCTTTTGTGTTGCTGGTAGACTGATGTGAAGGGCAGATGAGGTCTTTAGAGCAAGATCTTTGGAGTAAGATACAGCTTCTACATTATTGATTCAATTGCATTTGCATGGTACTGTTCTGCTTGAATTAAATTGTCTGGAGCGAGATCTTGTACTCGGTGTGCTGTTGTAGAATAGATGCCAGGGTACTCAGGTTGGAGTAAGTGCTCCGTGACTCCAGCCTTGTAAGTCCAGCAAGCATTTGAGGTTAGCTGCAGGACTGACTGCAGCATGCCAGGCTGCCGTGCTTGCCCCAGGCACTCAACTTCTGCCTTGGTGTAGGTCTGGCCCCACTGTGATTTGTACCCAGAAGAGAAGAGGCCTCTGCAGCATTTCCCTGTGATGGGACAGGGACAACCCCAGGAGGTGAGACCCCCCCCAGTGGAGCTGCAGCTGCCTGAAGGAACCCGGCCTCCCAAGGGTGCCTCTCATCTTGTTTCTTTAAACCTGTAAATGAGCTTGAGCATGAAACATGAGATGCAACAAGCCCTGTTGTTGTTGGGGTTGAAAGCCCAGGCTCTCTGCATTGTGTTGGTGCTGAGTTTAAGCTATTTTCTGCTGGGGAAGTAAATTGCTCCAGTGGACAATCCAGGCACGTGACTGCTGGGGCAGTCATGGAAAATTGGCTCAGTTGCCATGTTTATTTGCTCTGATATAACTTTTTATGACACTACCATGCAGCTTTTTCCAGGCTATTGGAATGTGTTATTCTGTATTTCTTCCCTTCTGCTATTTTTTGAAAGAAGCACTGTCAACATCCATAGCATTGTTCTTGTGGATGATGACTTACAGGCTTCTGTAAATGACCAGGGCTTTTTTTGCCACCCCTCTTTTTTATAAGGTGGATCTTGTAGCTCAAGGTTATGACTTACAGCAGGACAAGTTAAAATAGCAATTGTTAGCTGTTCTTTCATTGTGATGAAATCAAATTTGCCTGATTTTAGTCTCAATTTGCACCTCATTTTCCTCCAGGGAGGGAGGAAAATCACTCTTGCTTTCTGCAGGGCTGGCTTGCTAAATGTACCAAGTGGTTTCTCTTCTGAGAAGGTGTTGAGTAGCTTTGTGTTGTTCCTTACAGAATACGCTGGTGTTTGTTTCTCTCCCTGTCTCCTGGGGAAGCTCAAGTGCTCATTGCAGTAGGAAACAGCCTTATGTTGGGGTATAAAGGTCATGGGTGTTTCCTTTCACCTCTCCATCTGGGAGTCAGACGGACACACACAGGAGGTAGCAAGAGGTCTTTGCAGCAAAAGGAGATTTTGGTGTGTTTTTCTTGAGGAAGACCTACAGACCAGTCAGTCCTTTCTGCTTAGAGGCTGCAGCCTGCTTTGTCTGGGTCTAGCAGAGCTGATTTCTGGAGAAGAAATTGTGCCCTTCCTGCATCCCACAGTCTCTCTCCATTGCTCTGTGTGGGAGACGTCCAGAACCAACGGTGTTTTATATCCAGCTCTGCAACAATACTCCGATTTTCTTACCTCCTGTTGAGTATTTTCAGTGTGAATACCAGCTAGTAACATAATATTTTGGGTTGGTTGTTTTTTTAATATAATCCAGAATCTGCTTTAACTGTTCTTTCCATTACTGTAGGTGAAGGGAAAGAAGGGTGTCAGCATACCTACGAATGAGCTGTGATGGATAACAAAGACTCGGAAGCTGAGATCCACCCTCTGAAGACTGAGGATGTAAAAGTTCAAGAGAACCATGAAAACTCTGTGGAGAGAAGAATAGTGAACAAGCAGTCATCACAGCTGTCCCGGCTGTCCCGGTGGCGCACTGCCGCCTTCTTCATCTCTTTATTTCTGTGTCTCGTAATTGTGTTTGCTTTCTCCTTTATCATTCCTTGCCCAGAGAGACCAGTTTCAGAAAGAACATGGTTCCGAAACTACAACCATGCAGGTGAGCTTGCTGTAAAAGGATAAATACCTACCGACGGTCCTTTTCCTTTACATGCCATGAGTTTAAGTTGTGCCCCTCTATCTAATCATGATCTGGAACCGGGCCTGCAGGGATGCTGCCCTTGGGAGCAAGAGCTGCGTGAATACCTGACCTGAATAAGCAGTGGCCTGTCATAATTGGAGTAGCCTTCCAGGAGGTGTTTACAGGATCTAATGGACAAATTAGATGCTGCTCTGAAGCTCTAACAACGTAGCAGGCTGGCCTCATTTGGGAAAGAATAAGTGGGGAAGTGCATCTAGGAATAAAACTTTGTTTAAATTTGGTCTGTAAAATGTTCCCTTGAAGTTTGAGCTGAGGTCTGGGGACAATTAGGCATTTTTTTCCTCTGTCCATATACTTTCTGACTTATCCCCATGGCTAACAGGAAGGGGAGAAGAAGAATTGCATCTTGTTGTGGTTTTTATAAGTTGCACACGTTTGTAGTTGCTTTAGTTGGCTCTTTAGCCTGGGTACTGCTCCCTGATGGCTCAGTATTCACTTCTGTGAAAGCTTTTCTTTTAGTCTTATGTGCGGTGGGTGTGTGCTGGTCATGCTATAAACACAGAAGTGGTGCTCACCAGTGGGGACTGAGCTTTGTGTGTTACTGCAGACATCTGAGTTATGTTGCTCTGGCCTGAAAAAGGCTGCTTTTAGCTGAGTGAGAAACATGGAGTATCTGGGGCTGGGTTTGGGGTTGTTTTGGGGCTTTTATATTTCAGAAGTAGTAACCGCACACCAAGACCAGAGCTGTTCTTTGTTCAGCATAGTTCAGACTCTGGTTGGTTGGCTCTTAAAAAAGGACAAATCCTCTGGGGCATAGCAAACTTAAAAAATCCTTTGGCACTAACTTCCAGCCCTCAGTACTCATGTGGATGGCTTTTTTTAATACAAAAGCCAATTTGTCCTGAGGTTACACTGTCAGAGATGGAGGCAGTGAGTAGGACTCTAGGAATTTGTTTTGCTCCAGCTAGCTTTGCTGTTGGTTGAGGCAGTCCTCACCAGTGCCTGCCTTGTGGTCTTCTTTACAGTGGCCTACCAGTTTCTCGCCATACAAGATGTGAATGAAGACAAAGTGCAAGATGTCGTCTTTGCATTCAAAGCTAGCAATGGCAGCAGCAGCTTCAACAGATCCTGCCTGGATGAAGGTAGCTGATTCAGAAACAGAAAGCCTTGCAGTAAGGGCTGGTTTTGCTCTTTTGGCTCCAATTAGTGAGGCTGCTATGGGTCTGGGAGAGAAAACTGGGTTATCTGGGTGTGGAGAGGGACTGGGTGAGTCCCAGCTCTCAGGTGGTGTGGAGCAGCAAAGGTGGGGTGTGTAGGTAGTGTTCCCTCTGACATGTCTCCTCCTCAGGTCTGCCTTCTCCATGTGCCTTCATTGCTGCTGTATCTGGCACCAACGGGAGAGCGCTGTGGGAGAGGCCTGCTGCCGAGGAAGTGGAGTGGATGGAGTGTGGCATCAAGCAGCTCGGGGGGGCTGAGGCCCCGGGTTGCCTGGTGGTGGGGAAGCCAGTGTCTCTCACAGCAGTTGACCTGCACACAGGTGAGTGGTGAGCAGGGTACCACTGCCGTACTGAGGATGGTGCTCCTGCTTTCCTCACCCGCTGACCGTGAGACCTCTGCGGCTGGGGACGCATGCCAGCGTGACATGACTTGCTGGTACATGAACAATGGGCACAGAGTATTTATTATCCTTCCCAGAGCCATTCGCTGGGCTGTTGAGAAGCGCCTGTTCTCTCAGCCTCTCTGTTCCAAAGGCTGGACTCTGTTGTGGTGGTTTGTGCCAGCTGCTGTATTGTAAGTGCAACATCTCAACAGCTTTTGAAACAGGAGCAGCAGTCACCAACTGTGAATGTTACTTCATACTGTCAGGGGTTGCACCTGCAATGCTTCTCAGTCATTTGTGCATGTGTGCTAGGAGTGCCTACTGTGACAAGAGGAGTGTTAGGGATTTATCATTTTAAAGTCATCAAGGAGAGCACTTACATTCACGAGTCTGTTTCTGTAGTCCAGGATTTTGCATAGTACCTCTGAAAGCCTTCATTTCTGAACCCATAGATGGAGAAATTCATTATCAACTTGCCTAATGTAGGGTGGAGGTAAAGAGTGCCTGTACATCTCTTGGAACAGGGCAGTGATCATCTTAATGCACTTCGAACCTTCCACACTGGTGAAGCTTGAAACACATTTCCATTTTGGTGGTCACTGTTTCAGAGGCTCTAAAAAATGCGTGTTTTCCCTTGGAACCAATCCTAGGATCCTGTCCTCTGTATCTGGTATTGAGGCACTAGCACCCTATTATCCAAAAACTGGAAGAGAAACAATGAGAGGTTGAGGAAGATCTACTGTAGCTTTTAATTTCCAGTGTGGATGGAAGTACAGAGGCGCACATAGCTAAAAAGCTTCTGTAGCAACTGAGATATCTTAGCACCATTTCCCTCATCAGTAACGTTTAGCACAGGTTATTTAGACTATTAATGAAGCAGTTGCTTTCAGGTCAAAGTGTAGGAGCCAAATGCATATAGCTAGAGACAGCCATAAAGAAATAGCTCCTGGAAAGAAGGAACCAGGCTAAGCCACAGGTCACAACAACAAGACAGTAAATAAAATCTATTTACTGTATTTATTCTATAAATAAATTAAAAGCAAGAGATTAAAAATTGCTTCAGACAGAAAAGTGAATAACCCAGAAGTTAATGTGTTTGTTACCTTCATGCTATTAAGTAGGTTAAAAGGGGTTTTTTGGTGTAGTTGACTTTGGCTGGGGGGTTGGAGGCCAGAATAAAATGTGTTTAAATAAGCTAAATGTACTTAAATAGGCTAAATGTATCTAAAGTGGCAAAGTCTGACTTGCATCGCATTGTGCTAAAAACAGTAGCCAGAACAATGTTTAGCTGTTAATGATTCATTATTGTGGAGCATTCGTGAGATTCCAGGGCTCTCAGGCTGTCTAACCTCTGCCTGTAGAGAGATTGGAGGAAAGATAGGCAGATCATCATCTGAAAGTATCTAATGTGGTTTTGATCTTTAAATGCTGATAAAGCTAGTGCTTCTGTATCAATTCTAGTTGTGTTAAGTCTTGCTTTCTTCATTCTCAGAAGTGACCTGAGCATACAAGAAGTGTAGGATTGCATGCTTCTGTTTGTGTGGGACATCTGACATTCCTGCATGTTTATCTTACAAGCAAACTGAGACACAGGAATTTAAGATTAGCTATCCCAGGTCAAAGCAAAAGTCTGTGTAGCTGCGTATTCCATCTCTGCCAGGGCCAGGTGCAGAGTCAAGACGAGGACAAGAATAAGTCTTTTGTTGCATCTTCTCTCTTCACCTTGTCCTCCAGCCGCCTGCATTGTGAGCCCTGTGAGTAGTTCTGGTCTCCTGAGGGGTATGGCAGAAAGTGGACCACAATGATCCCATGTGTGAAATTGTTTCTGTGCAAGTAATAACTCAATAAACCAGAACTCCAGCCTGGAGGATGTCTGACAGAGAGAAGTCCTCTGCGGCTGCTTGAAGCAAGAGCTGGACTCAGTCCTCCTAAATCCTAATTTTATTATTCCTTCTGGACCAAAAAAACCCTAACCCTTTCACCCGGGTTTGATTTGCTGTCCAGGCACTTGTCTAATTTCCATCTTGCTTTCTGTTGCCACGCTTCTGCTGTGAGCTTGGGCTCTGAGCAAGCACCTTGGTGTTAGACAGAATAGTCCTATCTCCAGTTGATGGAACAGGATGGGACTGGTTTCATAGTTAGTGCTCCTAGAGCATGAAAGCTCATGTGCTTTGTGTTGAGTCCATCTCACTGTTACCTGTTTCAATTAAGTCAGATTGCTCTTCTAAGAGAGTAAGATGCCTCCTCCAAACTTTATCCGCTGTTTGACCAGCAAAGAATAGAGCCTTATGCATTGAAATGCAAGTATCATCAGCCTGGTCTTACTGTTGTAGCTTTGGACTGTGCTGAACCCACGATATAGTTAGTTAAAACTTCAGTTCTCCTTTGCCTTTTTGTTTTCTCCAGGGGTAAAATTCCTTGCCTTCCCATGATTTCACAGGGGCACTGTTCTTCACATCTGTTGTCATAATAAAAAATCCAAGTATTTTTTTCAGTGTTTTAGGAACAGCTTTGGAGGAATCCTACTGCAAATACAGCCTGCCTTAAATTATTGCAGACAGCATCAGGTAGTAATTCTTGGCCTTCAGTATAACTGCTTTCCTGACAAAGAACAGGTTATTATGTTGCATTCCTGAAGTGATAATTACTGTATGTGATACTGTTTGAAGGGGAGGGGAAGCTTTTTCCCTCTAAACACCTAGTTAGTCATTTAAATCTTCCTTAAAAAGGCCCCCCCCCCTCAGCAGTCTCCCCACTCTCACACCAAATTCCACTGCAAATTCCACTGGGCAGTGACTGGAAAGTGGCCAGCAGCATATGGAGTAGAGCCACTCAACTGGCCTAGAGCTGTTGAAGAGACACCCCCCCCCCCCATTATTTAGAAACCAAATCTTTGCCACCTCTATTTACACACAAGTTTGAATGTGCTGTGTGTGTTCTTTAAAAGAGGGAGAGGGGGATGTGAATGGAGTTGCAGCTGGTTGCATCACCATGGAACATCTTGGGGAGGCAAGTTACAGCAAAGAAGGTTTTGTGGGGAGTAGTCACAATGCTGTGGTCAGAATTCAGCTGCTTTATGGTATCCAAATGTCTGTACAGATTTAAACACGCAGCAGCAAGGTTTGCATCACAAAAAAAGGATTCTCTGTGCCATCAACATGCTGATAAATGTGTTAACCCAAGGCACAAGAAAACCTGTCCTTGGGCCCAGGATGTTTGGGTGCATTTGTGCAGGCAGCTAGAATTACTTTCCAATATAACTTGAAATTGTGGCTATTGGGACTCATTTGAAATGTGGAAATGCAATGAAGTACCTTGTGATGAGCATAAATGTGACTGGTTTGTGGTGCTGATGGACTGTAAATGGCTGGCTGCTGCAAAGTACTTCCAGGAGCAGGGGCAATAAAAGCCTTTCAACCTAAAGTGCATTTTAGTGAATGTTTCCTGATAACTTGTCTTCTAGGGGAAATTCAGTGGAGACATTCCAGTAATTTTGGAGCTAATTATACTGTGCTGACTCCTGTGTCAGTGATTCCAGATGTGGATAGTGATGGAGTTCAGGACCTGATAATCTTCATTGCTACAGGAGATAAGGTATGTCACTCTGAAGCTGTGATAAGCCCAGTGGCTGGACCACAGGGCATGGCAGGAATGCTATTTATTTCAGTCTTGTAGTCTAAGAGGGGGTGTCCAGAGGCCTCTGCTTTCTGTGGGTTTGGGACAGGTTCTTTCCCACCCTGCAGAGATGAATCTAAACGCTCCCAAATCAGTGCCAAGTGATTTACAGTTAAAAAGGAAAGAAACAAGTAAAAAAGCAGGCCAGGCGTCCCTGCTCTTTCTCAGTGTGCTCTCCACTGTGTGTTCCTGGGCTGTGTGTGGAATGAGCCTAGGCTAGATCAGCTTGCAGTTTTCTGGGACTCTGTTCAGAGAAGTGGAAGTGAACAAACCCTGACAGGTTTGGCTCTTAGATCAAAGCACAGCTGACAACCAGTGCTTTTGTACCACCACTGCCCTTTTCTGACACATTATCTCTGCCTGTGGTCTGCTTTGCACAGCTCTCTTCCTAGTGTCACTGTGCCGGTTACTTCTGACTTGGGTCAGTGAATAGCTGCCAGTTGTGTTACCTTCGTATTTCCCATTTCTTAGAGGGGGAAAGTCATGTATCCAAAAGTGTTTTCATGCTAGAGCATCTTTATCTGTGATTGCGTGGTACAGCATCACCTGCATGTGCAATCTGTCCTGTTTAAAGCATACACAAGTTAGGTACCCTGCAAGTCTGATGGGAGGAGTGGGAGCTCCGTGTCCTCGTACAAAAGTCCTCCATAAGCAAATAAGGTTTTGCTGTCCAAGGCATTGTTGTTGCCAGAGTCATCAGAAATTCCATCCTCTCGATTCCTATGGTTCACTTCTGTTTTCTTTCTTCCTTGTTTTTGCTATCCCAGTTATCTCAAGGCTTCTTTTTATTTTATTAATCTTAGGTGGCCCAGAAAGGTTTGAATGTAGTCTCTGTTCTGCAAACTGCCTTTTGATTTGTTTTCCAGTTAACCTCTCTAGCTATCTTGGTACCAAATCCCTTCCTCCTCCGGACTTGGCAAGCACTCTGTCAGCTTAAGTAAAAATATGTTCTTTTTTGAGAAATCACACAAAATGTAGGGAGCTTGAGTGGGGCTCTGCAGCTTGGAAAAAAGCAGCCTTGTCGGAAGGCAGATTCAGAATTTGAGTAAATTAGCTTTGTTGCTAAGAGGGGCTGAAGCTGAACATTACTTTATACTGCTCTTCCCTGACATGGCAGAGCTTTGAGAGGTAAGCAGGGAAGGGTCTGTGTGCAGGGGGTTTAGACGGCAGCTTTTTCTGAGAGGCTTATTGACCCCTACCTGCTGCAAGCTTCAGCACTAACATGTCCAGGAACATACAAGATTTTTTCAGGATACATTGCCTGTAACAGCACATAGAGGTATTAAGCAATGCAGTGAGTAGAGCGGTGTGTAGTTGCACTTGCTGTGTGAATACCTCTGGCTGTTGCTGTCCTGGGGCAGCTGCTGAGCTAGGGCTTGTGAGTAAAGGTGAAGCTGATCTACAAGAGCTGGTATGTGTCTCCTCCCAGTGCAGGAGGCTGGGAACAGCTGGTGGATGCATTGCTGTCCCTTTCCAGCTTTGACTTTCATTCTCCCCAGGAAACTATTCCTTATTTACCTGCCAGACTCCCCAGATGCACTTCCAGAGCAGCAGATCTTCTCTTTTCCATCCCTCCCTCCCAAGGAAGAGAGAAGGGTTCCTGCCTGACTCAGCATCTCTGAAAGATGCTATTTCTCTGGGTCTCTTTTCCCTAGTGTGTATTGCTCTCCCCAGACCATGACTATTGCCCAGACATCTGAATCTGATCCTCATTTTAGCCTTAATTCTCATGGGTCAGATGTTTTTAGTGGATTCTTTTACCCTGTTGAAAGAATATAAAGAAACATGTCGGCTCTTTTATCCCCTTAGATTCATGTCAAGCTTAAGAGGAGTAAATTAGGGCACTTAAAATATTTAGCAGAGCTACCGTGTGAAGCCAAGTTTCCCCTGTGTCCATATGCTGGTATGTTTCTCCCTTTAGGTCCTCTTCATCATTGTCACTGTTCAGTAGGCTTGAGTAGTTCTTTGCTGTCCTTAGCAGAGCTGGGACTTGCTGTTGGGTGGTTCCAGCTTGCAGGGGAGGTGGTTGGCAGAGGTAGTAAAATCTCAAGGCAAGGGGATGTGCTGAAAGTGACTTCCAAACTTGAAAGGGGGATCATCTAACTCATGCCCACCTCCAAAACCTCCATCCCAGCCTATGCTGCTCCCATTCAGCTGCTATTCAGTACCAGCTGCTCAGAAGCGTAGTGAAACACTCAGGTTTAAGCAGCAACAGTGCTGTAACCTTTTTGGTAATCTTTAACCTTTTTTAGTTTTTATCCCTTCCCTCTGTAGATTAAGACCTTCATCCATTCGGGAAAAAATGGCAAACAGATCGGCTCCACTGGAAGCCTGACTGTGGATGGGAAACCTCGTTACATCAGGCTGAACCTGGGCTCCTCCTTCTACTTTCTTTTCTATACAGGTACAGTTCTGTTTGTGAATTCAGTCTGAAAGCAGTAATTATAACTATGAAATGGGGATTCCTAAACAGTTGTCTGAAAGAGTGTTTTGCATTCTTAAAAGCTGTGTCATGCTTTCACCTAGCAAAAGAGCTATTCAAGGCCAAGAGAAGAGGTGGCTTCTGCTTAAGCTAAGGTTTGTTACCCCCTGTAGTAATTTTATTTGAAAAAATGTTGGGAATGTAAGGTTTAAGTAGTCATTTATAGCAAGTGATTACTGTGGAACACTTGGATTATGAACAGATAAGATGTTAAAAGCATTCAAATGCAGGCTTGAGTCTCAAAATACCACTACAAGTCTATGATGCAAGTCCTAAAAATGCAGTTGATCTGCCAGATCTGGAAAATCGTAGAGTTCAGAGCAAGGGCAAGACAACTTATCTCCTTCATTCTTGCTTTTTTTTGCACAGAAAACTCTCTGTATGTGTATTCCCTGAAAGATCTCTACAGTGCAGCAACTGGGATGGAAATTAAGCTTCCCAGCCTTCAGCAAGATCCTCAGTGGGAGAAGAACATTGACAGCACTACGCACCGCTTGTCCCTTCTCAGGTGTGAGATTGTTTTGGTTGCTGGTGGAGTGGAGGGTGCTGGTGTTCCTGACAAGATGGCTTTGTTCTTTCCTGGCTACATGGCTTTTGGACTACGAGCACATCTGAAGCTCAGGGAGAGTGCTGGTGTTGATGGCTTGGTCAGGGTTTCACAGGAAAGGAGAGAAAGCAGGCTGGGGTTTCCTGTTTGCATTTACTATGCAGGGAGAAAAAAAGCCAAACCAAGCCAAAAAACAAAACCCCGCAATAAACCCATCCACAGTCGAGAAAGCATAATCATCTCTCTGTCCTTGTTCAGCTTTGGGGACATCCGTTACCTGGCAAAAGTTCCTGGGCAGTCACGGGAGAACATCCTGGTTGTAAACTCGGACATGGCTACGCTGATCAATGCACACAATCTGCAGACATTGTGGACCCTCAACGTGTCCCGTGTTGTGAGGTAGTGTTACCAGTGTGGGGTGGATGTGGCATTTCCAGGTTCCCTGCAACAGCAGGGTCCTGGCAGATACGTTTTCATTTGAAACACAGGAGCCTGCTTATCTAGACCATACTTGCTGTGTTGTGCGTCCTCTGCTAGCAAATGTCAGGTGCTGCTTTACAATGGAGGCACCCAAAGCTTTGATTCTTCATTCTGTGCCTGTTGTGATATGCCTAGGACTGGGCTCAGGGTTGGAGTCATAGCAGGCTAACCTAATGTTGTGGCAGTGAAGTCTCCTGACAGGGGAGCTGTGGGAGGACAGAGGTTGCTCTGAAAGAGCAAGGTATGCCCAAGCCATCAGGGTGCGTTATGATCTGTCCCTTCTCTTTCTCTCCCTTAGTGAGCCGCTGCTTGGTTACTACAAACCCGATGTTCTTGGTATTGTCCTTGAGAGTGAAATTGGACCCAACAGGAAGAAGGTTTGATATCTCTTCCCTTTAACCTCACTTTTCTCTGCATCTCACAGCTCGAGCAGGTATTGAGTTGAGGACAGCTGGTGGGATGTTCCCTCTGGCTGGTTTTAGGAAGCTTTAGGCAGGGAAAAGTTCTCTTTCAACAGGTTATTGAGGCTGGTTCAGGCACTTTAATTCTTTTTTCAGCAAGAGGCTTCAATGAAAGAGCTTTGAACCCCTTGAAATAGCTACAAAACTTTGACGTTGTGCTAACGTGGCCTGCCCCAGCTCCCACAGCTCTCTGATGCTCAGCTTCAAGTATTTCATCAACTTCCCTTGAATCAGATGCTTGTTCCCATAGACTGTGTGGGGTGGAAACAGCTGACTCGATTTCTCTCTGATGGCTTGTCAGAGCTCTTTGGTATGAGCTCCTTTTCTTTCTTCCCTGCTAGGTTATGGTTGTTGAGAGTGGATCTGGAACAGTCCAGTGGAACCTGAAGCTAAACTCAAGAGCAGAGAGCCCTGGGCCAGCCACACTTCCTACTGCTGATCACCGGTCCACCTTCCTCATCTGGGGTGAATACCAGGTGCCAGGAAATGAAACGGTGAGTAGTGCTGCTGAATGGTTGCTGTTCCAGGCTTTGGGACAGAATTGGATGGAGTTTCTCCCAGTGTTCCCATTTGCATTTGTCTGTGTCGCTAACACTGCAGCCTCTGCACTGGGTGTGGGGGCTCTGACCAGTCTGGCCTGCTTCAAGCAGGCAGACCTCTGCATGTGGTCTGGTCTCTGTGGGGCCCTCACAATGTCCATAGCAATATCCCTGCTAACAGCTGGTAGTGGCAGCAGCACCTTTTGTCATCCTCAGCCTGGCTACGTAGAGTA
The DNA here is from genome assembly GCF_037157495.1 of Lathamus discolor. NCBI lineage: Eukaryota > Metazoa > Chordata > Aves > Psittaciformes > Psittacidae > Lathamus > Lathamus discolor. The sequence goes on along the minus strand of NC_088889.1, from coordinate 80,570,654 downwards.
AAGGGACTTAGTGGCTCTACAAGCAAAGTCCCTGGATGCCCAGAGCCCTGCCTTGGTGTGGTACTGTAGGTGAGGTGAGAGGCTGCTGGCTTGGTACCTCTGGGGTTGCTGCTGTTTGGCCAAGAGCCTCTGGTGGCAGTACCACAGGCGGTGATCTCCCATGGCCACGTGAATATCCTCTCTGTGCACCCAGGCAGCCTCTGGCAGCCTCAGTGCGCAGCTCAGCTGTGTCACAAACAGCTCTCTGGGGCAGTAGCTGGCAGCATTAGTGACAGGTTGTGTCTTGGAGGATGCCTGAGCCCCAGCTGAGCTTCTTGTGCTTCCCTGCTAACTCAACCAGCCCTAGGGCAAAAATCTGTCTCCTGCCTGTGGCAGACAGGCCTGCTATTTACAGCAAGCTTGGGATGGGGAGGAGAGCACTGAACAGTAAGCAGAATCCCAGCACTAGTTCTAGTGGCATCAGACAGGATAAGTTGGGCAGATGTGGACAAGTAACTGGGCATATTCTGAGTAATAGCTGAGCCTTGTGCTGGTGGTGTCTCTGTGATAATTTATGGGTCCATGTCCTGATGGTGTCCTGTTGCAGAGATCCAGAGCTCCTCTCCAGAAGCTGTATCTTTTCCATCCCTCCTACACTAATGTCCTGTTGGAGCTCCGCAATAGCACAGACCAAATAATTGCATTCGATGGTAAGTCCCCTCCTTCCAGCCCTCCAGTGAGGAGGCACAGGAGGACACTTCTGGTACCTCCTGTACTCTGGGTGCATGGTGTTGGGTTTGGTGGCCACTGAGCACAGAGACCTGAGGCTGCACTTTCCCTCTGCTCTGCGTTACAGCTCTGCTGTTCGAGCGGAGCCGTCACGCCTGCTATGTGCTGCTGCGGGGCCCTCAGCCCAGCGAGGAGCCAGGGACGGTGTCCCTGATGAAGCGTAAGCTGAAGGAGGATGTGTCCGGGAGCAGGGTGATCTGGCTGAGCCAGGTGGCTGTGGACAGCGAGCAGTACATCCGGGACCGCCTCTACAGGATGCGATTCCAGAGCCGAGTGTGAGCTGGCCGAGGGAGGGGGAGAGGCTGCCCAGGGCTGGACGCCTCCACGCTGCCTCTCCTCTGCAGCCGTGCTCTTGGCAAACCCAGATCACGGATTCAAATGAGAAGCTGCCTTTCTTGATCCGCAAACCAAAGCATGGCTGGTGGAGAAGCACCCCCAGTGTCTGGGGATGCCCAGGCCGTGGGAGCAGCTGCCAGTGCATCTGTCCTCAGAGCTGATGGGACTTCAGTGCTTGACGACCACTGAAGTGCCGTCAGCTCGGGGAAGAGGGCTTTCCCCTCGATCCTTCTGTGCCACAGAAGTATGCTGACTCAGCCTGTGTCTGGAGGAAGGCGTGTGCTTGCTGGGGATGCCAGAGTTGATTACTTCTTGGGTGCTTGTCTGAGAAGTGGAGCTTCGGTGTGTGGTGTTAGGTGTCCTTTCTGAGTCAGCTCCTGGCGTGGGAGAGGTGCTTGGCTGCAGGTTGGTTTGCAATCACCCTCTCCTGGATTTGGGCCCCTGCTTTGGTAGTCATGGGGTGTGCATAGTGATAGACCCCAGCCGCGGCGAGATGTCACCCAGGCCAGCAAAGTGCCAGTTAAACCGTTCATTCTACTTAGAAAATGACCTATTCTCCTAAGAACAGCCCTGTGTGCCCTACTGTGCAGTCACAAATCTACCTGTGTCTGTCTCCTCTGCTGCTTCCTTTCCAGCTGGGCTGTGCAGTGTTAGTGACACAGAAAGGGAGCTGGTCTCTCACCTGTTTCATGCATCAATTTTCCTCCTTGCCCCAAATCTGATTATAAGTGGTACAAAAACCACCCTTAGCCCAAGCTGGCTGATCCCTGCTGGTTCAGACACCACCTCTCTTGCTAGTTTTGAGGTGCCAGAGGATGTAGGACATTATTTTCACAGTAGAATTGCATGTTAGCCTTTCCTGGGAGCTGGGCTTGCCACTCTCAGAGCCCTGTTACCCCAGTGGCAGTGCCAGCTGCCCTGCAGGTACTCATTCAGCCTTGCAGCTGCTGAGGATCCATCTCCAAGCACTGTCCCCTCTGCAAGGAGGTGGGCAAGCTGTAAGACTGCACGGGGAAACAGTGCAAGTTCTCTTTGCAGCACAGCTCCAAAGAGAGCTCTGTGCCCTTGGAACTGAAGTGATGCTGGGTGAGGATCTTCTGGTGCTGTTCTCTCTGTCCAGCCTGGTAGCCTGAGGGAACGGAGCAGGTTTCTGAGTAAAGGTGACATCTCCCCTGGAGACTTCTGTGGCTCAGTGTCTTTGCTTTTCCTGGTATGGTCCAGTGTGGAATGTGGAAACAACAGCCTGGAAGGAAAGCTTTGAGTTGGCTGTGCTGTCCTGGAAAGCTGCAGTCACCACATCAGCTGCTCTGAGACATGAGCCCTTCAGCTCTCCCAGTCCTGCAGCAAAACGAGCTGCAGCATCAGTGGTCTGCCTGGACACTCACCTCCTGCTTCCAGCTGGCCTAAAGGTGCCCTGGCTCCCTTTGCCCTGTGATCCGTATCTCAGGCAGTCAAGAGAGCCATGTAGGATGAGTGCTGCTGGCCTCTGCAGTCCTGGCTGTGCAGGAAGCTGGGGATGCTCCCTGGAGAGCACTCAGAACCTTCAGAGCACCCTGGACTCACACCGGTGGGTTTTCCCTATGTTTCTGTCTGTCCAGGCTGTTCCCTGCGGAAACCTGGGAGTGCAGGGATGCTTTCCTGCTGTGTCCCCCAGCTTAGGTTGCCCCTTTGCTCAGCAGAATGAAGACCTGAAGCGCAGCAGCCCCACAGGTACCTGTGCAAGCTTTACAGGGATCACGGGGCTGTGCCAGTGCCGCACATCCCAGGTTGTGAGGGCTGGATTGAGCCTGTCCTTCTGGGGCAGAGCTGGGAGCATGGCTGTGGGAGCCCCAGGCTGAGTGCAGTCTGATCTGAGTGTTGGATGCGGATTGTATCCCACTGAAATTCCCCGGGCAGGGAGCAAGGTGCCTGGGCTGTATGCTCTCTGTAGTTACACTGTTGTGGCACTCTCCCTCCTCCCATCCCTGCCTGGACCTGAGCTTTCCCATAGGCACACTGAATGTTGCTTCAGGAAGGATGGATTTTTGGCTTTGGGGGGCTTTTCTGGCTTTAAGTTGTTCATTAATGTTTCCAGATACTTTGGAAATGCAGATTTCCCTGTGGCAGCTCAATTAAATGCATCAGTGCCAAACCAGCACCTTCTTAACAAGTCCTTTTTCCAGCTTGTTTCCCAGTGTAATTGTTTCTTTGCAGTATTTAATGAATGACTTTGTGCCTTGATTCAATAACTCAGATGGGTGATGATGGCATATATCACTGTGTTACGTATTAGTGTGGTTTTTAACACTAAGACTGTTTGGTTTGGTTCTTTAACTTATTGCAAATTGTGCACTGTAGGACTTGGTCTAACTGAATGGTTTCAATAAATCCTCTTTTGCATTGTTTGTAAATGGTGCCCTGCTTTTGGTGTGGCAGCTGAGGTTATGCAATACTTGGGATGTTCTGGCAGCCCTTTGTGTGACTTCCCCAAGGCAGAAACCCCCTGTTTCAGGATGGATCCAGGTGTTCTGGTGATGCTTTAATGGCTGAGCTGGTCATGGCTCTGCCCCAAGCCACCTTCTGCTGCCTTGTTCTGCTGCAGGGGATGGACTGGGAGACGGGACCATGCGGAAGGAAGCTGGAGTTAGATAACTGAGCTCAACCAGCCCATCCCTGCCTCCCGCCTGGGGCTCATGACCTGGTTTTACACCCCTGCTGCAGTTCATCAGCATGAAAATCTCATGCCGGGGTTTGGCTTTGGATCAAGCCGGAGGGAGCCGCATGGCAGGCGCTGTCTCCTGGAGCGTGGGACCATCTGTCACTGCCCAGTGGCTGCCAGCACCAAGCTCCATCCTGTGACTGAGGCTCCTGCAGCTTCCCCTGCACCAAGGTCCCTCTGTCTGACCCCGCATTGAGCCATGAAATCCCCCCTGCTCTGTGCCAGGGGCCCCAAGCTCTGCAGCAGGGAAGGATGCCGTGGTCTTGAGCATTCCCAGCACCCTGCTGTTCCTTAGCTGGGGTGTGGGCTGGTGCTGCTCATTCCGTTGTGGGCTGGGGATGCCCAGCAGGGGCTGGGGTCTGAGGCTGAGCACTGGTGGGCACCGGCCCCCCTCTCCTTTATGTAACTGCCAGCATTAATCCTGCACAGCTGGGGCTCTGCTCCCGGGAAGAGAATAATCCTGACGGAGATCCTTGGCCTCTGCTCAGATTAACAGGCCGTGAGCAGGCAGAGGCTCAGCTGCCAGCCTGCAGCACCATTGCAGCCGGGTTTGCTGACCCCTGGCACCTCTGGCCCCACACGAGGGGCTTTTTTGTCCACACCACGGGCTGTAGATGTGTGCACCAGTGGCAGCAGGGTGACCGCCTGTCCCAAGTGCTGGCTCAGCCATGCCAGGAGGGCAGTGAGGTTGACAATGGGTCTGGTTTTACCCCTTGGCACAAGCAGAGCCTTGCTGGTGGCTGTACCATGGGCGCACGTGGCTGGTACGCCTCTGCCTGGGGTCAGCATCCTCGCTGGGTGCTGCAGGCAGGGGAGGGTGTTGCTGCCATCCAGCCCCGTTGTCAGCGTGTGTGCCCCCACCCTGCAGCTGGTCACCCCTCCCCAAAACCATGGGAGCCACAGCTTTGCCCATGAGGGCTTTATTGTCTTGTACCGGGGGGTGGGTGGGAGAAGGGTGCAGGGTCCCCAAGGGGAAGAGGAGGGTGCAGGGATGTGAGCAGACGGTACCGGGGGGGTCTATGGCTTCTCTCCTTCAGTGCTACTGCCCCACGGTGCTGCGGCGGGGCCGGGGGTGCTGGGCAGGGTCTGCGGCCACGCCTGCGGGTGCCGGGCCTGGGGGCTCCCGTGCTGGCGGGTCTGGGACTCTCAGCTCTCCTCCTCGGGGACGGGGGCCGCCGCGGGGCCGCGGCTCCGCTCCTCGGTGTCGCCCGCGGGCAGGAGCAGCGCCGGGCTGGGGCTGGAGTGCCGCGGTTTGCGCATGAAGGGGAAGACCCTGCGGGCACAGCAGCGTCAGTGCTGGCAGCGAGCACCCCAGCGCCGCCCGGGGTCCGGCCCTGCCCTCACCGCTTCTTGGTCTCCGGAGGGATGACGGCCTCGGCCAGGAGGCTCCTGTAGAGCTCCGACTTGAGGAACCGCGGGTACGAGTCCTGGGCGGGCAGAGGTGTCAGCGTCCTGCCCTGCCCTGCCCTGCCCTGCCCTGCCCTGCCCTGCCCTGCCTGCCCGCCCTCACCCACCTTCTTCATGAGCATGTAGATGTGCATCTGGGCATCGTCCATCACATAGCGGTGGGGCGCCTTGATGCCCTCCAGTGTCCGCTCCATGGTCTTGCTGTCGATGTTCACCCAGCGCGTGGCCCCGGGGGCCAGGAACTGCCTGGGGAGTGCCCAGCCCCCGCACTGTGATGGCCTGATCCCCCCTCAAAACCTTGCCCCCCAAACCTTGCCCCACTGGCACTCACTGGTAGATGGAGTCCACAATCTCCGGGATGCGGGACTGCTCCCCATAGCGCAGCTCCTCACACGCCTCCCAGAAGCTCAGGTTCTCGGCTGGGGAGGGGGACATGGTGTTGGAGATGGGGATGTGGTGCTGGGCGCCCCCAAAGTTCATCGTGGCTGGGCACATGGCCCTTCAACCACCCCTAGGATGGAGCCAGCTGGTGTGAAGTGGTACAGGGGTGCTGGGACAGGTTAGCTGGGAGGTCCTGGGATGGGGAGGTCAGGTGGGGGAGGCCAGGACAGAGCAGTGGGTTGGTTTGGTGTCGGGATGGGACAGTGGATTAGGTGGTACTGGGACATGGTGGTGGGTCTGGGGGTGCTGGGATGGGAGGTTTGGGGTGCAAGGCTGGGGCTGCTCACCACTGAACTCTTTCTTGAGGAAGTCAAGGAGCTGTGCCCGGCCCAGGGGGTCCATGAGGAGCTCGCTGAAGTTGAAGCCCCAGCGCTCCACACGCAGCTTCGTGGGGGTCGGCACCCTGTGGGCAGCACCTCGTGGGGCTGGCAGGGGCAGCCCGTGGCTGCCTGCATGACCCAGCACCTCATCCTGCAGGGTGGGGTACTGAGGAGCTGGGGGCTGGCAGCCCCCATGTGAGTGCTTACGTGGGGGCATTCATGGCCCAGTACGTGGTGTCGTCTGTGATCCAGGGGTTGCTGGGCAGGCAGCCGGACATGATGGGGTCATGGGGCACGTACTGCTCATTGAACTTGATGTACCTGCCAGGACCAGCGGCTGGAGGTGGCTGGGGCCACCGGCCACTGCTGCCACCGGCCCCAGCCACCGTGGGGTAGTGGCAGGGACAAGGTGGGAATGTGCTTTGTGATGAGCACGGAGCCTCGGCTCCGTTCCCTGCTGGGGGCGATGGCAGCGCAGGAGCTGTGGCTGCAGGGATGCGGGCGCTCCCATCACCCCAGCAAGGACCTGGCAGCCACCAGCCACTCACCCCTCGAGGCAGATGGAAGACTTCACCCTGGTCCTGGCCATGGCCTTCCTGCAGTACTCGATCTGGGGCCAGGCACAGGGGACACATCAGGGGTGCCAGGCAGTTCATGCCCCCCGGGGGCAGCCTCCATCCCTTGCCCCACTCACCTCCCGTTTGTAGTAATCCATGTTCTTGGTCTGCAAGAGATGCACAGGGTCGGGTGAGGGCATGGTGGGGCTGAGACACTGTGCACTACCCTTGCCACCCTGGGCAAGAGCCCAGGCACCCAGCCCCCCTGCCCACCCCAGTACCCCACAGCCCATCCTCGTGGCCCCGGCCTCATCCCTGCACCCCTCCTGGCTCAGCCAGCACAGCCTGTGGTGTAAACCCCAGCATCCACCCCCCCCCCCCCCGGCATGACACCAGCCCTAGGTTAGTGACACTTACGTGGGCAGAGGACACGGCACACGGCGCAGAGAAGAGAAAGTGGGTGGTTAGTGAGGATGAGCTGGGGGGTGAGAGTGTCTGGGGCAGCGTTAGTGGGACCATGACAAGGGGAAGGACCCGGGGATGGCTGCTGGCACCTGAGGTGCTGGGCTCCTCATGCACAGCTACACTGCAAGGATCAGGGGTGCTGGCACAGAGGGGTGTCAGGTACACAGGCAAACACATGGATACCACCCCAGCTTGGCAGGGGGACAGGTTGGACACGTGGATGTTAGCAGAGCTGGGGCTCACACCCCAAATGGGATGTGTTATGGGGTGGCAGCTCAGCACCCCAGCACACAGGGTGGCTGTGCCCTGTGCCCCTCACTCACCAGCTGGACGCGGGTGGTGTGGCAGTTCCTGCGCTCGGGGCCCTGCTCCAGCACGTTGGGGGCTCCCGGCTGCAACAAGAGCATCGTGCCGGGGGCTGGAAGCGCCCCCGTGCCCTCAGTGCTACCCCATCACGTACTCACCGGGGGCCGGTTGACGAGCCAGTACGCCTGCTCCTGACAGTCGATGACGATGCGGTCGCCCTTCCGCCGCTGCTTGGCCGCCCTGCCCATGCAAAGGCAGCAGGGAGGCACTGGCACCCTGCCTGTACCATCACCCAAGGGTGCTCCATCCCTGGCAGCTCCCTAGGGTGCAGCAGTGCCGTGCTCGAACTCACCGGAGCTGCTCCCGCGCCTGCATCACCACAAAGTCCCACGTGTGGTTGATCCGCTTGTGCAGGAGGTTGTAGTTGTCCTGGGGAGCAGCAGTGGTGGTGTCACCTGGGTAGGCACGGCACGGCACGGCACCCATCCCCGTGCCTGGATCCGGGTCCCGTTGTCACTCCGGCACAAGGAGTCGGTGTTGCCCCACAGGTGAGCCCCTCCTCCTGGGTGAGCTGAGACAACCCAGCTGATTGCAAGGTGAGGAGGGCAGCGCTCACCTTCTCGTGCTCGATCAGGTCACCCTGCTTGCGGATGTTCTTCTTGGCCAGGTAAATCGCTGCAAGAGGAGCAGCGGCACCTCAGGGAGGCCAGGAAGGGGCTCGTCCCATGCCGGTGCAGGTATGTGGTGGCACCTACCGTAGTCCAGCTCTGTGGCCGGCCACTTGGTGCTGGTCCAGAAATAGGGGGTCTGCAAGGGGAGGAGGAAGAGGCTGAGGTTCGCACCCTGGGTGCCGTAGTGCCGGGTAGGGGGAGCCCCAGGGCTGTGGCTGCAGCAGGACCCTACCTGGAAGCGGTAGGGCGACTCGTCTGCCCGCAGCACCAGGCTGCGGGGGTCCTTGAGCGGGTAGATGTAGCCGTGCTTCACAATGAGGTTGCCGAGGTGCAGCGATTCTGGGGGAGCAGCAATGGGGCTGCACGTCTGCTCGGCAGCCCTGGCGGCCCCTGCCGTGCCGGCTGCGTGTGCCAGGGCACTCACCCTCCTCAGAGATTCCATACTTCTGGATGAGCCACTCCACGATGTCATTCCCTGGGGATCGAGGCAGTGTTTGCAGCGTGCAGTGGGGTCCCCCAGAGTGAGCACAGGGAGGTTCCGGGGCCGGAGCACCACGGTATGGTGGGTGCCAAGGGAGTCACACAGGGTGATGGGGGCCCTGCCAAGGACATGCTGGGCCACCCACCCCGGCCAGCGCCCGCCCTGCTCAGCCGATGCATAATTGATCCCAGCTGCAGTGCTGAGCACCCGCGGGTGCAGGGAGGAGAGCGCTGTGGGGTGCTGCGGGGCTGGGTGCTGCTGGAGTCCACCCAGGGAGCTGGGTGCTGCGTGGGATCCCCTCAGGGAGCACCCAATGCCTCCCCACCCGTGCACCTCTTGGGGCACCCCGTTGAGGGTCCCACCTGTCATGGCGTGGGGGATGACGGTGATGAGCAAGCGCTGGTTCCTCATCTTGACGCCCATGTCGGGGTCCTGCATGCTGACGATCATCCGCTCCATCTGCCGGGCAAGCACCCGCCACGCTCAGCCCCCTGCCCAGGGCACCGTGCCTGGGCACTGTCTGGATTCACCCACCCCGACCCTGGCACCCTGTGCCTGGAGCACGGACAGCCCTGCACCCCGCAGCCGGACCCGGGCACCCCGCAGCCGGGCGAGTGAGCAATGCCGGAGCTGCGGGGTCATCCCCGGGCCGGGGAGCCCCGGTTTCGGTGACCGAGCTCTGCCGGGACCGTGGTAGCGCCCCGGGCCGGCGGGCAGGGGCTGAGCACGCAGCTCCGGGCCCTGCCCGCGGGCGTCCCCCCCGGGGGCCGTGCCCGGTGCCCGCGGTGCACTGGGTGGTGCTGGACCCCTGTCCCCGGAGATCCCGACGCCCGTGCCGCCGGGGGTGCCCTGTCCCCGATGCCCGCGTTTCCCAGTGCAGTGCCGGTACCCGGGTCCCCTCGGTGCCGGGTCCCCACGGTCCCAGCACCAGGTCCCTTCGGTACCCGGTGCCCCATAGCGCCTGTGCCCGGTACCCACCATCTCAGCAGCCGGTTCTCTCGACAGGCGGTCCCCAGTGTCCCAGCGCCCGGACCCCCTAGTACCCGGTCCCCAAGGTACCAATGCCCGGTCCCATCGGTCCCCAGTCCCCAAGGTGCTTGCGCCCAGTCCCCGTTATCCCAGCGCCCTGACCCCGCGGTACCCGGTTCCCCCTGTCCCAGTACCGGGTCCCCTCGGTGCCCGGTCCCGGCGCGGTGCCCGCTGCCGGCTCACCTTGCGCAGGCACGGCATCGCGAGGCGGGGATGCCGGCCGCGGGGGCCGCCGATGGTCATCGAGGGTGCGCGCCCCGCTCCGCGCCGCTCGTCCCGGCCCCGCCCCGGCCCCTCCCGGCCCCGCCCCGCGCTACCCCCCCGCGGCTGCCGCCGTCTTTGCTGGGCCCCGACGGGCCCCCGGGTCCGCGGCACCCCCGAGCCCGATCCCCGGTACCGGCCGCTGCCCTGCCCACGGGACCGCACGGCCCGGCCCGATGGGGACCGCCCTCAGCGCCTCCGCGCCGCCGGGGACCGTGCCTCTGCCGGCTGGGTCGGGGAGCGCAGGGCTCGTCCCGCTCCTCGGGGGTTTGTGCTACTGGGCGCAGGCAGAGACCACTGTGCCCGTTGAGACGGGTGTGCGGGCAGGGAGCAGTACAGGCAGGGCACGGGCACGAGCACGGTGTGGGCAGGGGGCGGGCAGTGCACTGGGAGTGCAGGCAGGAAGCTTGCGGAGTGCGGGCAGGGTGGACAAGGCCTTGGCAGGGTGCGGGGCTTGTGGGCAAAGGGTCGGTTGGGTGCAGGCAGGTGGGCCTGGGCATGGGCAGGTGCGGGCAGGGCTGGCAGTGGAACAGGGTGCGGGCAGTGGGGCTGGGTGCGGGCAGGGTTTATGCAGGACACCAGTGGGGCAGGATGTGGTCAGAATGTGAGCCGTGGGTCTGGGTACAGGCAGTGGGTCTGACTGTGGACAGTGGGTCTGGGTGCGGGCAGTGAGCCTGGGTTTGTGCCGGGTTTGTGCAGGGCGGGCAGCGGGGCTGGTTGCAGGCAGTGGGGCAGGGTGCGGGCAGGATGCGGGCAGTGGGGCTGGGTACGGACCGTGGGGCTGGTTGCAGGCAATAGGCCCGGGCGCGGCCAGGGTGCGGGCAGTGGGTGTCGGTGCGGGCAGGGTTTGTGCAGGGCGGCAGTGGGCCTGGGTACAGGCAGCGGGGCAGGGTGCGGGCAGCGGGCAGGGTCTGTGCGGGCTCGCGCGGCGCTGCGCACGGCGGATGAGCTCACTGCAGTCTCGCCGCCCATGAGCGGCGGGGCTGGAGCCGCCCGGCGCCGAGGGGCGGGGGCGGGCGGGGGCGGGCAGCGGAGCCGCCGCGTCTGCGGGAGCCGCCGCCGCCGCCCCGCCGGGCCGCGCCGGGCAGCGCAGCGGGAGCGCAGCGGGAGCGCAGCGGGAGCGGCCGGAACGCGGAGCGCGGCGGCGGCAGCAGCGGGCCCCGGCGGAGCCGCCGACACCGGCAGAGCCGCGCCCCGGGCCCCGGCAGCGGCCGCCCCGCCCGGCCCCGGGGGCGCTGGGCCCGGCCCGGCCCGGCCATGCTCGGGCTGGATGTGTGCGAGGCCGGCGGGCAGCTGCTGGAGCTGCTCTGGCTGGCGCTATGCTACCGAGGTGAGCGGCGGCGGGCCTGGGGGCGCGGCCCCGCAGCGGGAGGGCATCGCCCGGGTGGCCCGGGGGCGGCGGCGGCGGCGGGGGGGAGCATCGCCCCGGGTCCGCAGCGGGTGAGCATCGCCCCGGGCACCCGCTGCGTTCAGGAGAGCGTCACCCCAGGCCCAGGGGGACCGGAGCACCACGTACGGGCGGGGTGGGGGGCTCCCCCGCAGCCCGGCCTTTGGCACCCAGCTCGGTTCGGCCACCCCCGCGGGGCTGAGCGAGCCACGGGGAGGGGGCATCCCCGGGTGGGAGGCAGCGCGGCCGGTGCCGCACGCTGCCGTGACAGCCGAGGTGCAGGGGCTCTCGCTGGGGGCCCAGAGGCGCAGCGGGGCCATCGCTCCGTGCCCCGCTCACTGCCGCTGCCCCGGGGACACGCGCAGCTGGACCGGGGCCAGGAGCCCGAGCGCGATCTCCCCGGCCCCAGGCTGTGTCCCCAGGGATGGGGTTTCCAGGGGTTCTGGGGGGCTCAGTGCTTGCAGTCACAGGGTGTGGGGGGCGATGCAGCAGGCAGGGCAACGTCGGGCTGTGGGGACAGCCCCCACCCTTGTGCCCCCCAGCAGCCTGGCACCCACTGCAGGCGCCGTTACCCTCAGAGCTGGCTTTATTCCCTGCAGCCGCCGGTGGTTTGGGTTTGGGGTGGGAGATGGGGCTGGTGGCTGCCCAGCGGGGTTGCAGGAGGTGACAAGAACCTCTCTGGTTGATGAGGCACGAAGGGCACCCGCGGGCCGCGGTCGTCTGCAGGCACCCCCAGCAGTGTGCGCACCACGTAGGCACCAGCGCATCCTGCTCCATGACCACGCGGAAATGCAGCCGGCTGCAACACCTCTGCTCTCAGCTGTGCCACCAGGCCCTGGGGACACGGAGCCTGGCAGCATCCCCATGGCCCTGAGCAGGGGCACAATGCGGCTGCCCCACAGGGGTTGCCTGCATCCATCCGCAGTGTACCCCAGCTCAGCTGCCCCCTGCCCACCAGTGCCTGTTTATCAGAGGGTGGGGGTGTCCCCAGGGAGTCCCTGGGGTGTCCCCGGGGCGGTGGGACTGCCACTGCCTGTCCCCAGCAGACATCATGGCTGACAAGGAGGGGGTGACGCTATCACTGGAGGAGGAGGAGGATGCCGACGTGGCCCTGGCGTACAAGACGCCGCAGAAGAAGAGCCTGCGGGAGATCCAGGAGCTGGACCCGGGAGACGAGAGCCTGCGGAAGTACAAGCAGGCGCTGCTGGGTACCATCCCTGTGGCCGTGGGTAAGGCTGGGGGCTTCCCCCCAGGGCTGGGCCCCCCCCCAGCACCCTGGCACCCCCGCTGGGTGATGCAGCCTCAGCGCATGCAGGTTGCTCAGGCATCCCAAGCGCCCATGGGGCGTCCCCAGCAGGGAGGGCTGGCATCACCCATGGGTGCTGCCTGTGCCCCCCACCTGCAGAGAGACCCTGGCATCCCCCTGCAGACAGGGTAATGATGCCCGGGGACCCCGGTTGCCTTGGTTACAGGATCACCGCTGCAGTTTCCATAGGAACGGTTACAAGGGACCAGGAAATTCATTGGGATGACGGAGATGGAGCAAGCAGCCGCAGGAGGCTGGGATGGCATGGCTGTCAGTGCCCACATGGTGCTCCTCACTCCCCATGGCACCCACAGCAGCCACCCCAGCCTGGTGCTGCCCTCAGTGTCTGTGGGTGCTTCCCACAGATGTCTGTGGAGTCCGCGGGCTCAGCACCCTGCCATGCTGCCTGATGGGTGCATGAGAGCTGGGGGGATGGTGTGTGCAAGCTGGTGAGGTGTGTGCAAACCAGTGGGGTGCATGAGGTGTGCACAATGGTGTGTGTGTAAGCTGGGGGGTTGTGCAGGCTGGGGAGTGCAGGAAGGGTGAATTAGACCAGTGCCTGTGCTGAGGGATGCCTTTATGTGCACATCCTGCCTCTTCCTTCCCATTGCTCTGGCCTGCTCCTGAGCCAAGGAGCACCATACCCCAGGAGATACCTGCGTCTGGGCCCTTGAAATGTGCTCTTACCCCAAAGGTGCTGACGCCACTGTCAGGGCTGGGCTGAGATGCTCCCAGTCTCCTGCGCCCTGCCTGGGCTGCGCAGCACTCGCTGGCTCCTAGCACTCCACCATGGACACTGTGGCCCTTCATGCTGTTACGGGGGGGCACGGGCAGCCCCCTGGCTGTGTGGGAGCAGAGGTGCTGATGGCAGTGGGCTGGGCACAGGTGGGTAAGAGCTGCACCCTGCTGCTTATCCCTAGATGCCAGCGTGCCCAACGTGCAGGTGACGAAGCTCACCCTGATGTGTGAGCAGGCGCCGGGGCCCATCACCATGGACCTAACAGGTGAGCGATGGGCACCCATGGGAGGAGGAGGAGGAAGAGGAAGGGGGGCCGGGCTGAAAGGGCCATTTTCCTGCACAGGAGACCTGGAGGTGCTGCAGGGCCGAGCCTTCGTGCTGAAGGAAGGGGTGGACTACAGGGTGAAGGTGTCTTTCAAGGTGAGGTGGGCTCAGAGTGCCCTGCTGCCCTCACACCCCGGGGTCCCTCTCCCATGGGATCCCTGCTCCTCATGGGTCCTTTTCCCACATGTCCCTGCTGCACATGGTCCCTTCTGCACCCATGGGGCCCAGCTGCCCTGGCATACCTGACACCCAGGGTCTCTGTGCCCTTGGGGTGTCTGGCTCCCACCCCTCACCCTGAAAGGCCGTGCCCCTCTGGGGGTCCCTGCCCCTCTGGGAATCCTTGCTGTCCCCATCACTGACACCCCAGTGTGCCTGCTGCTCTCAGAGGTTCCATCCGTGTGGGGTCTCTGCCTTTCCCATTGGTCCCTGCAGGTCTCACTGGGGGGGGTGTCCCTCCCATCTCAGGGTCCCTGCCCCACTTGGGGGTCCCTGCCACTCTTGATATGCTGCCCTATGCCCAGTACTGACCAAGAGGCTGGATCTTGCGGTGGGGGGGTCGGGATGGGGCTTTAGTGGTGGGTGCACCCCACGCAGGCCAGGGGTCCCAGGGCAGCAGTGGGTGTGCTGTGCTGTGGAGCAACACCCATGGCACCCCTGCCTTGTGCCCGCAGGTCAACAGGGAGATTGTCTGCGGGCTGCGGTGCCTGCACCTCACCTACCGCCGGGGCCGGCCCGGTGAGTGGGGTTGGGGGGCTGGAGGGCGGCTCATGCCACTCTGGCCCCGCTCATTCCTCCCTCCCGTCCCCTTCTCGCCCAGTGGACCGCGATGTCTTCATGGTGGGCAGCTACGCGCCGCGGGCCGAGGAGTACGAGGTGGTGACGCCGGCGGAGGAGGCGCCGCGGGGCTGGCTGGCGCGGGGCTCCTACCGGGTCCGCTCCCTCGTCACCGACGACGACAAGATGGAGCATCTCTCCTGGGAGTGGGGCCTCTGCATAAGGAAGGCCTGGGAGGACTGAACCCCCCGTCCGCACCCCGGTTCCCCCCCGCCAGCTCGGGGCCGCGGTGCCTGCCAGCCCGGGGGACCCCGCTCCGGCACCGCCGCTGTGCGGGGCGGGGGGTCCATGGGCAGCGGGCGCTCGCGGTCGCGGTCTTCGCAACCAAAGTTATTTTTAATTGCTGTTTTTATTTAACCCCCGGCGCCCGCCCGCTCCCCATCGCCGGGGCTGGGCCGCGACCCCGCCGCGGCAGCGCCTGGCCGGAGGCTGTGCTCTTCCATCGCCATTAAACCCCACGGACTGGTCTCTTACTGGTGTGTCTGCGCTCCCACCGGCTCTGCCTGCTCCCCGTCCCTGTCCCGCTGGCAGGGCCGGGTCCTGCTGCAGGGATGCGTGGCTGGAAAACGGCCACCTGGTCCCGTTGCCTTATCGGCAGCACCGGGCAGCCAGTAGCGGAGGGACACGAGCCCCAGGGCACCGGCACCACCCGCCCCGGGCCCTTATCTGTGCCCGCCCCTCCCCGGGCACCAGCTTTGGCGAGGGCACCATGCGGGGCTGCGGGGCCCGGCTGGTTTGGCTGCTGGTGCTGGGGCTGGCCTGGCGGGGACCAGTGCTGGGGGGCGAGGGGAAGGATGGGGAGGTGGAGGCGGAGGAGGAGGATGAAATGCTCTCAGATGAGCTCGGGGAGGAGGATGGTGTCCTGGTGCTGCACGAACACAACTTCGCCCGTGCCCTGAGTGAGCACCGGCTGCTGCTGGTGGAGTTCTGTAAGTGCCCCACTGCGGGCAGGGGTGTGGGTAGAACCGGACATGGACGTGGGTGCAGAAAGGGGCACAGGATGGGGATGTGGGCAGGGGCACAAGGCATAGATGTGACAGGGCAGGGTATGGTGCACGGCATGGGGACGGGGACACAGAGCAGTGACACAGGCAGAGGCATGGGGCAGGAGGTGTGTAACGGGAATGGGACACAGGGCACAGGCACATGGTTGGGGCGTGGGGTATGTGCCCTGGAGCAGGCTAGAGCCCAACGTGCTCACGCAGCCTTTACGTGCCCTGGCAACCCACCAAGCCCGCCCTGGGGACCAACCACCAGCCCTTGCCCACAGACGCGCCCTGGTGTGGGCACTGCCAGCAGCTGGCCCCTGCCTACACCCAGGCGGCTGCGGCGCTGAGGAACGAGTCCAGCCTGGCACGGCTGGGCAAGGTGGATGCCACGGCACAGACAGCCCTGGCCAAGGAGTTTGGCATCACCTCCTACCCCACGCTCAAGCTCTTCCGTGGCGGCAACCGCACCCACCCCATCGACTACACCGGTAGGGCTGTGGCCACGGCACTGTCGTGGGGATGCTGTGATGGGTGCTGGGGTGGGATGGGTGTGCAAGGATGGATGGCAGTGGGTGATGGTGAGGTGTGTGCCTGTCCTGATGGGGACTGCAGGGTGGTGATGGTGAGCAGGTGATGGCATGGGGTGATGGCACGGCGTGGGTGCAGCCCGTTGAGGGTGGCCGGCGTGACGGCCCCCATGGCAGGCCGCATGGACATGAAGGGCATCGTGCACTGGATGCAGCGTCGGGCCGGCCCCAGCGCCACACTGCTGCAGGACACCGACACCGCCAGCGCCTTCATCAGCTCCCAGGACCTGGTGGTCGTCGGCTTCTTCAAGGTGGGCTGGGGTGGGTGAGGGCTGGACCGGGGCTGTGCCTGTGGCCATGGCTGCTCACGGGTGGCTGCACAGGACCTGGGGGGCGAGGCGGCCCAGGTGTTCTACGAGGTGGCCATGGAGATGGTGGATGTGCCATTTGGTGTGGCTGAGGCGACCGAGCTCTTCCAGGCGTACGGGCTGCTGGCCGACACCGTCTGCCTCTTCAAGAAGGTGAGGAGGGAGCACAGGGGCTGTGGGCACAGCCTGCCCACCGCAGCCCTCACCGTGCTCTGCCCCGTCAGTTCGACGAGGGGCGGACGGACTTCCCCGTGGACCCGGCACAGGGGCTGGATGCGGCTGAGCTCACCCAGCTGCTCCGCGCCCACAGCCTGGAGCTGGTGATGGAGTTCACCAGAGAGGTACAGCCCGTCCCTGCACCCATCCCTGCGGGAGCCAGGGCCCTGCCCTCACCCTCCTCATACCCCATAGACCTCCGACCAGATCTTCAGTGCCAAGATCCCGCACCACATGCTGCTCTTCCTCAACAAGTCATCGTCGGCACAGCTGGCACTGCGGGATGGCTTCCGGGCGGCTGCTGGTGCCTTCCGGGGCGAGGTGAGCAGGTCCCTTGGTGGGGACCCACAGCTGCGGGTGATGCCAGCCTCATGTCCCCCACCCATCTCCCAGGTGCTGTTTGTGGTGGTGGATGTGGCCGGGGACGGTGCCGATGTCCTGACCTTCTTTGGCATGACCCCCGCCGACGCCCCCACCCTGCGCATTGTCAAGATGAAGAACAACCGCAAGTACCGCATGGAGCAGGATTCCTTCTCGGACACGGCCATAAGCACCTTCATCCGGGCTGTGCTGGATGGCAAAGTGAAGGTGAGGGGTGCGGCACTGCGCCAGCCAGCGCCAGGGGTGCTGGTCGCTCCAAAGCCTGATGATGGCAGCTGTGTGGTGAACACAACTTGTGTCGCCAGGCCTGAGGGTCTGGGGGGGTGTCACGGGAAGGAGGCAGGGGATCCTTGGTGTGGAGACACACAGGGCTGGTGGCCGGGGGAAGCAGCGGTCCGATGCACGGGATCACCCCTGGCTGCCGGCGGGGCCCTGGCGCGGCTCAGCCCCGGCTGTGGCTGTCCCGGCTGTCCCCACAGCCCCACCTGCTGAGCGCGGAGCCGCCCGAGGACTGGGACACGCGGGCTGTTAAGGTGCTGGTGGGTCAGACCTTCGAGCAGGTGGCGTTTGATGAGACCAAGAACGTCTTTGTCAAGTTCTGTAAGTGCCGGGACCCCCACAGGCCCCGGGGCTCAGCCCCCCTGCCGCAGCCCCAGCCCCACCTCAGCTCCTTCAGCCTGACCCCCGCAGAGCCGTGTCCCTGCCTGGTCCCTGGCACTGCGCCCGCCCCACAGACGCGCCGTGGTGCTCCCACTGCCAGGCGATGGCGGCTGCCTGGGAGGAGCTGGGGGAGCGCTACAAGGACCACGAGGACATCGTCATCGCCGAGTTGGATGCCACGGCCAACGAGATGGAGAACATCACCATCACTGGCTTCCCCACCCTGCACTACTTCCCCGCGGGGCCGGGCAGGAAGGTGGGTGAGGGCACCCGAGGGTGCTGTGCCAGAACCCAGGCGATGGGGTCACTCATCATCATCCATCTTTCCACCCCGCGGCTGCAGATGGTTGAGTTCAAGGGCTCCCGTGACGTGGAGACCTTCTCCAAGTTCCTGGAAAACGGTGGGATGCTGCCCGAGGAGCCACCTGCGGTGAGCGGAGTCTTCCCACCCCCCTGGGGTGCTCCCAGCCTTTGCGGGGTGGGGGACAGGTCCTGTGGGATGGGGATGAGGACAGGCAGGGGCTGTGTCTGTCCATGGCTCACTGCTGCCTTCCCCAGGTGCCCAAGACCCCCAAGAACGGCACAGGCAGCAAGGAGCAGAGCGCATCCCGGGATGAGCTGTGAGCCCTGTCCCACTCCAGTGCGTGCTATAAACGACCTGGAAACCATGTGGGCTCTGGTGTGTGTCTGCAGCTCCACAGCACCCTGGGAGCAAGTCTTGGGGAGCACCCACGTGTCTTGGGGACAGGGCAGGGCTGACGATGGGCAGAGGAGGGTGCAGCAAGGGGCCCTCTGCCTCCCCGGAGTGCTGAGCCGGCACGGCCCCATGTGTGCTGCAGCGCTTGTCCAGGCAGCCCGGTGATGGCACAGGGTGTCCAGGGCTGCAGGGAGCACAGCTGTGACAGGGCCGTCTCCCTCCTGCTGGGCTGCCAGGGTGCGGGCGACGGGGGACTGGTGGAGCCCATTTCATAGCCCGGGGGACTGGTGGAGCCCATTTCATAGCCCGGGGGACTGGTGGAGCCCATTTCATAGCCCGGGGGACTGGTGGAGCCCATTTCATAGCCCGGGGGACTGGTGGAGCCCATTTCATAGCTTGCAGGCAGCTCTCCCACCGCACACCTGGGCTCCACAGTCGTGCACCAGCCCAACACGGGGCTCCACACGCTCCTCTTCAGCCTGGCTCGCAACCTCTGGGACCCCCCCAGCATGCCCTCACGGGCCATCCCCATCCCCTCTCCCCTGGGCTTGCTGCTCCCTGACCCCCGGCTGCTCCTCCGTGGGAAACAAGTTGGCTCCCTGGGGCCGGTACCTGCCCTGCCACCCCTCCATGGAGCCCATCACTGCCCCAGCCCCACCATGTGCCCAGGCCCTTCGCCATCCTGCTCCATCCTCTGGCTGCCCCAGCTGGGCGCTGGAGGCCGCGGTGTCTGTTCCATGGGGAAGGAAGAAAGCAGCAGGCGGTGGGACATGGGGTTTTATTCACTTTATCCAAGTACCTTTGAAAAGATCATTGTACAAGTCAGCACATGAGAATGTAGAGGAGAATGGGGCTGCGCGGCCACTGTACATATTTACAGGGGACCCCCTGAGAAAAAAGGGGGAGACGGAAATCCTGGGCATGTTCACAACCTCACTGGACACGATCATCAGAACTCAAAAAACAGGGAGGGAAACCCCTCGTAACGCTGTTCCTGGGCTGAAAAAGATCGTGGATTTTGCTGGACTTCATGTAGAGTACAGGCAAGTCACAGAACCGTGTTTTAAAGGCACTCGGTGACATATACAATGGGCGCTGTGCTACAGGGTCCTCAGCAGCCCCCAGTGCCAGGAGCAGTGCTGGGCAGGGCAAGAGTCCACGTGGAAGCCCCGTGGCTCTGGGAGCTGCCCTGGTTTCAAAAGGGCTGGTCTCAAAAGGAGCTGGCACAGAGCTGTGGCCGTGCTGGAGCAGGGCAGGGCCGAGGGCAGGTGGCGGGAGCACCAGGGCAGCCCTCAGCTTTCTTGCATCTGAGTAAGCCCAGGAGGCTTCCAGGGTGCTGCTGGCTGCCCCACTGGGTGCCCTGGCTCTACAGGAGCCCCACAGACTGGCATCAATCACCCCTCTGCTCTCACAGCAGGCTGCAGTTCTCTCATGCTGCCTTCCGAGACACAGAAGCCAACAAGATGCAGGACTCTAAAAAGACATTTCTTGTCCTCAACTTTAGTGTCTAATCAGTTCCATCCCCTATGTTTCTCCTAAGAAGGGTCCCCTGTCCAGAGCTGGAGCTCAGCAACAGGGGCTACAGTGAACCCTTCTCCAGGGGCACACTGTTGAGGGGATGAGCACATGGGCTGTGGGATGCCAGCACCCAGCCTGCCAGCCCAACTCCGAGCCGGTCTTCCCAGCCCTGAGAGCTGGCACCGACCCTTCTGTCCCTCAGGATTTACTCAGTCGCAAGAAAGCTCAGGAGGAAAAAACCCATCCTACCATGTGCAGCAGCTGAGACTGACAGAGAGGGCAGAGACCGACTCGGTCCAAGTGGCTCAGTGATGTTCCGAGGTGAACTGGGACCACAGCCCCTCTGGAGCGGGGCTGTGCCATCCACACTGGGGGCCAGGGCAGGGTGTTGTGAAAGTGAGGAGCAGACGGAGTCTGATGGGTGGCTGTCCACTCTGGGAGAGCTCTGCAGTACCTGTACGCTTTACATTTACATAAGAGCACTGTGACATTGGAAGTATTTTCCTTTTATTACAATATATCAAAAATATGCAGCTTTAGTAAACAAGGTCATATTACACTTTCTAATGCACTGTACAATGCTACATTACACTTATATTAGGTACGGAGAGGGAGCCCAGGCTCCCACTGGCAGGTTTGAGGGGTGAAACAGTGTCCACCAGCAACCCGGAGCTTGGCCAGGTCCGTGCCGGTGCAGGCTGCCGCTCTCCACCCAGTGCCCACAGCAATGGCACCACCAGCATCCGCCCCAGGCCTTCTCCTCCGGTCCCAGAGTCCTTCACAGTCCTGTCCTCGTGCCTTGGCAGCCCTGGAGCCTAGTCGATCTTTTCCACCTTCCCGATGATCTTCTCTTCAAAGATGGGCAGGATGGTGTCATCCTCCCGCACCTCCTCGAAGACCACACCACAGTCAAACTCATCACTCACCTTCTTAAAGTAATACCTGAAAAACAGAAACATGGGGGAGAGAGGAAAAAAACGTGTGGTGCAGGGGGAGCAGCTCCCCCAGATGTGGAGGCAACCTGGACCACACTTCTGTTCCTGCAGAGTGAGCTAATAAAGCATGGTCAGAATCCATGCTAGTACATCCAGGAGCTCCAGCCATGAATCCAAGCCCATTCACAGCTCTCTCCAAAGCAATGGATGAGGCACCGGTGCTGGTGAAGGGTTAGCTAGGCATGCTTTTCCATGGCAGCTCCTACTTGGAAGGGAGAACTCTGAGAGCTACTTGCCCCATGCCTGGCTGCTTTGTGATTCTCACAGGACCCAACCTCCTTATTCTCACTGGAAGAAACTTTGGGAGTAGCCAAACCAGCTCGGGGAGTCAGAGCGTTCCCCACAGCATCACTGAGCACTGGCTGATGCTGCTCCTCACCAGCCCAGGACCCCACAGGGCAGCTCAGCAGCTTCTGCTGAAGGTGCAAACTGTGATATAAGATGCTTTTGCTACAAAACCCAATCACCTTTGCCCCTGTAACCTGCCTCTTAAAACAGCCAAGGTGCCTTGGACATGCTGCCACATCCCCACCACAGCGTGCCCTGTGGGAGCCCTCCTCCACCACGCTGCTTCACTTTGGTGGGGGCAATATGGCATCTGCCAGGGGTCACTGATGGTCTGCGGCACCACAGCACGCGCGGGGAGCAGCCCTTACCTGTAGTTCCCTTTCTTGGTCAGCAGCTCCTTGAACTGTCCCAGCGTCACCACGCGCCCCTTGACAAAGGTGCGGTAGGGGATGGGCTCTCCGCAGAAGTAGTAGGCAACCACGATGTTCTCGCACGGCTGGGACGCGCCACTGCCTGGTCTCTTCTGGGGCTTCAACCTGGCATGCATGAACACAAGAGACCTGCTGAGTATAAGCCCACAGTGCTCAGCACCACTGATGTGGGTGCCCATCTGGGTACAGGGCTTCCCAGGAGAACAGTGCAGGTCAGGTGCCACTGGAGGAAACACAATACATCCTTTGCTCCCACCACCGGCTCTCTTGGCACACATCTGCACACTGAGGCTGGTGAAGAAGGAAAAGGCACTTGTTGGAAAGGCTGGATACGGCCAGACCACAGTTACAAAGTGGGTGCAGCTCACTGAGGTTCTGGCTCGGCCCCTTCACACTGAACAAACCCATCTACATGTTTTTTGCTGTGCTTTCCAAAGCACTGCTGGTCTGGGGAGTCATCAGTAAGCTCCACACAAGACAAAGCATCCCAGGCCCATGGCAGACCCAAGTCACCATCAGCATGCTCCTGGCGTGCACTGAGCAGGCAAGGCTGGAAGCGTGCTTGGGGATGATAATGCAAACACTGCTCAGACTGCTTGGGATTACTGCTGCCATGGCCAAAATAGCTCAGCACGGCTTCCTGCTGACCTACATCCACAGGGCTGTGCAGACAGCACTGCTCCTGCTCCCCACGGCTCCCCATGGCACCTCTCCCATGGGAGATTGAGGTTGGAGGGGACAGAGGTCCTAGTGGGGCATGCCCGGGAGGCTTTGCTGCCTGTCCCATTTGCAAGTGTAGCAAGGCTGCTGCCATACCTAAAACCTCAATGACTTTCAACCTGCTGTGTTCTCCTGACCCTTAGAATATTGGTCTGCCCTCTGCTTTCAGCCCACACACTGGGGTTTTGCTACATGGTGCCATCACTGGACCGAAAGCATCAGCCCAGTCCTAACCCCATTTTCAGTGGCAGATGAAAGTAGCTGTGATAAAAATCAGGATACTTTGTCCTTCTGTAGAGCATTTCATCTGGGGTGCTGTAAATGCTGCACAAACACTGGAGCAGCCTACACAAACTGCTAAGTTGGCATGTGTGGTCTCAGCCAGATGCAGCCTTCCCCTTCAACGTCACATAAAATAAATTCGGCAGCTTTAAGAAATGGTTTTAAAAGCACGTTGGATAAAAAGGATGATTTTGTATTCACATGGCTGGAAAGTTGCTGTAAAAACCAGAATTTGCCAAGCACATGAGGTAATTGCAGCTTTGGAAATGACTCTGACCTTAACCTTTAAACACTGGCTTACAGGCAGAGCACCTATTTAATGGTATGCCCACATAAACACTGGCATTGCAAAGCAAGACTAAGCACAATCTTTACACCTCTTTCTATAGGCATGAGAGGTCTAATGTTCAACTGAACAACCTTCCTGCTGCCTGCTCTGCCTGGGGGACCTTGGGAGAAGACATAGCATCCTGAGAGGCAAGGGTCCACTCCTGGTGCCAGCATTGCTCTCAGAGTCTCTCCCATCCCCATATCAAAGCACAGGATGCCCTTTAGCTAGAAAAACATTAAAGAATTGAGTCATCCTTGGGAAAAAAATAAAATAAAATGAGCCATTTAAAGGAAAAATGGGTCATAAATTCAGGCAAATTCTGTGAACCCTGCGAGCCAGAAGTTAATTGAAGGGGTTTGGAAAACCTCAAAGTCCCTAAGCTTCCCTTAATCCTGCTAGAAACAAGTCATGACTAAGAGAGAGCTGCTGTGTGCCTGGGGACATGGGGACACAGCTTCACACCCTGTGCAGGCAGCAAAGCCGGTTCCAGGGCTGCCATTCTCCTTTGCCTGGGGAAGTGGAGAAGACACCCTTGAGCTCTGCACAGAAGCAGCAAGAGTGGGATGGTGCCAATGTCTGAAAGCCTCTTTCTTCCTCCTCCTCCTGCCATGTAATTCATTCCTGAAAGGCTGTTTCTGAACATGCTCAGCCCAGCTCCAGTGTTCGCCTCTTTCCAGAGCAGAGATGTGTCCCAAAATGATTCCTGAAAGGATGCTCCAGAGCAGAAACTCTGCACTGCTTCACGGAGCTAGAGGTAAAACAACCCCCATGGCTTTTGGATGTCCCTTCTATGCCACAAATCACAGTTTGGGTTGGAAGCGGCCTTACAGATCATCCAGTTCCAACCCCCTGCACAGGCAGGGACACCCTGCACTAGACCATGTTGCTCCAAGCCCCATCCAACCTGGCCTTGAACACTGCCAGGGATGGGGCAGCCACAGCTCCTCTGGGAAATCACCTGTGCCAGCGCCTCACCATGCAAACAAGAAAGAATTCTTCCTAATACTTAATCTAAACCTCTCTTCCAGTTGAAAGCCATTTCCCCTTGTCCTGTCACTATGTGCCCTTGTCAAAAGCCCCTCTCCAGCTTTCTTGTCAGCCCTTTTAGGCACTGGGAGCTGCACTAAGGTCTCCCCAGAGCCTTCTTTTCTCCAGGCTGAACAAGCCCAGCTCTCTCAGCCGATCTCCAGAGCAAAGGTGCTCTAGCCCTTGCAGCATCTTTGTGGCCTCTGGTTGGCTTTCTGGGCTGCAAGTGCACACTGCTAGGTCATGTTGAGTTTCTTGTCAACCAACAATCCCAACTCCTCCTTAGGGCTGCTCTCAATCCAGCCTGTGTTTGTGCTTGGGACTGCCCAGAGCCAAGTGCAAGACCTTGCACTTGGCTTTGTTGAACTTCATGAGGTTTGCACGGTTCCAACTCTCAAGCTTCAAGGGTCCTCTGGATCCCATCCCTTCCCTCCAGCACCGCACAACTTGGTGTCACTGCCAAACTTGTCGAGGTGGAGCTCAATCCCACTGTACATGTCGCTGACAAAAATGTTAAGCAGCACTGGTCCTGAGGAACAGTACTGACCCTGAGGAACGCCACTTGTCACTGGTTGCGTCTATACTTAGAAATCGAGCCGCTGACCACAACTCTTTCAGTGTGACCATCCAGCCAATTCCTTATCCACCAAGTGGTTCATCCATCAAATCCATGTTTCTGCAGTTCAGAAACAAGGATGTCATGTGGGACAGTGTCAAATGCTTTGAACAGATCGATGCAGGTGACATCAATTGCTCCTATCCAGCAGTGCTGTGACCCCTAGCAGGCTGAAGCAGGGCTGAGGAATGCAGAATCACTGAAAGTGGAATTTTCCAAGAGCTCCTCTCAGGAGGATGAGACAACACAACTGTCTCCGCTTCCGTCATCGCTAAGACATCTCCTGAGACCATGGCTTACCCAAACAGGCCACCAGACTGTCTCTAAGCCCTGCCTCATTAAAGCTTCCACCTGCACCCATTTCCAGGGTGGCAGTGTGACCCAGAAACATAGCCAGGTACCACCCCCCTGCCCCTTCTGGGATCACCTCCCTTTGCTGCATTTGTTGCAAGCAAAAAATATCACCCATTAAGGAACCAGCATCACTCATCTGACTCACTGCATCTGCATTTCAGTCCTGGTTTCTCAGCCGCATAACCCAGTGGCGCCATGACAGGGAAACTAAGTCTGTGTTACAGCACCAATCCAACCTTGCTGCCACACAGAGGTGAGGCACCTGGTTCACTCCCATATTCTCCCCATTTGCTATGGAACAGGGAGAGAAATGCTTTTTCTGCAAAAGAAGTGTGATCTATGGGAGAATATCTATGATTCCCAGTACAGGCACTACAGGTGCCTCCTTTATCTCCAGCGGGGCAGTGCTGGGGTTGGAGCGGGGTTGCTGGCACCCCAGCCAGGGCAGTGGGCAGTGAGCTGGGAAAGGCCACTGCTGGTGAGGGCTCTGCCAGAGGACACATGAGTAACTGCTGGAAAGCTCAGCCTGGCCATATCAAGCTGGCATGGTGCACTCTCTTTCCACAGCCAGCTCAAGCTGGTGCCTCGAGGACACCTCCGGGCACACCTCCACCTCTTCTGCCACTAGCACTGTGCTTCCCCAAGGCTGCTGGCAAACCTGGGACACTGGTTCCAATTTCCCAGAGCTCTTCAAAGCTCCCAACTGAAATAAACTGTTTTCACATGAGCTCTCCTCCCCACTTCTCCTTTGCTCTCAGAAGAACGACGGGGTCTATTTTCAGGCAGACTCCTGTGCTAACTGTGGCAGCAGCCTTCTAAAAAGCTGCTAGCTCAAGCTTGCTTCAGCTGGAGCACCCAATCCTGCCAAAATCCAGCAGAGAGATTTCAACATCCACAAATCTTTGGCTCCCTGGGTACCACTGCATCCATTTTTGCTTGCTACTGGGCACAGGCACGTCTGCCTTTCATGAACAATTCCCTGCTGGCAAACATGGCCCCTTGGTTTTCACACACAGAGCAGGTCAGGGGGATCCCTGCACCATAAGAAGAGCCACACCTCATGGAGAGGCAGTGTAAGCAGAGCAGCCCAGCACTGGAACTGCTCAGCCTGTTCTCCCACTGGTCTGCATGGCCTTTACCACAACGCTGTGGGGTTCCTACAAAAGCTACGCTTACCACACATGCCAAACTACTATAGGAGTATTAACTGCATATGCATATAACCCAGGTCATTGTTTCCAAAGTGTGTACCTGCATCTAGATATTTCTGGGGAAGGTGCATGAATTTAGTACAACTATAAACAACCCCAGTAATAAACCTGATCCAATTACACCAACTGAAAGGTAGATCAAATAAACTTGGCTTAACCTGACCTGGGAGAGCCCTCTAATTTTACCTGGCTTTCAATCAATGCTGTGACATCAATATGCAGAAGTCTGCTACATGGTCACTGCAAGCAAAAATAACTTTAGCTCAGCAATTAGAAGAGCTTTTTTTAAATTACACTTGTGTTTCTAAGAGCCAGACTGCAGTTTCAGGTTTTCAGAAGACAGCTATAAAGCCATGAAAGGTTTTTAATGGACAAAGTGCTTTTAGCTGTTAACAGTAATTATCTAGCACTTCCCAAACGCTTTTCATCTGAGAGCTGTGTGCCTTGCAAATAACGTTCCCTGAAAGATAAACACAGGAGCAGGAGAATTAGCTCTGCAACAGGCATTAAGCTGAGTCACAAAAAGATGCAGTGACTTGGGTACAGCCATGCAGTGAGTCAGTGCTGCGGCAGCAGGACTACAGTGCACTGCTCTCATCCAGGTGCCATGAGCAGCTTTTGCCAGAAGTCTGTGGGAGATGTAGATAAAGAGCAAATAAATATTCCTCTTCCGCACTTAAATCTGCTGCATTCTGCTAAATCCTGCTCCTGCACCAACCTTTGAAATCATCACCTGAGTGTGAATGAGCAGAGAATCAGCAAACACTGGAGAGAGATCTCCCATACCATGCCCCTTCTAGACACACTCCCCCTGCCCAGCTCCTCAAGCTCTCAGCAGCCCTTTCCCCACTCTGCCAGGAGCATTTCCAGCCTCTCCATCCACAAACCACAAACGCAGGCCCTCAAGGTGGGTTTTGGCATTTGCACCATGATGTCAGAGGGACTGACGCAGATTTCTCTGACCCAGATGGTGCTGGGAGCTGGAGACCACAGCGGATGATGTGGACTGCTCCTTCAGCTGCCACCTTCAGAGCAGTCTCCCCCTTCCCTACCATGCGCAATCAGACCCTACCTTTGTTTAAGGGGGAGTTTTCCAGCCCTTTTCTCTTCCTCCTCCAACCTCCTGCGAGCTTCTTCCAGCTGGGTGAGAGGGTTGGGGGCTGGATTGGGTGGCATGGTGGGATCTTGGATGAAGGGGTGAGAAGGCTGGACAACATTTCGGAGCTGGGCACTGACCCATGGATGCACTGCAACAGGTCGCTCAATGGAGAGGGATCGGACCATATCATGGGACAGCTGCTTCTTAGCACCAGAAGAGCTGCACACAAACACAAAGGTTTTACATAAATCAGCAAGATGCTTTGCACAGGTACACAGTCACTCCTAAACAGACCTAATGCTTTTGCATCTGGACATAGGCACCCCTGGGAAGCTCCTTACAGCATGGCTTCTGAAGGAAAGGGGAGCACCATCCACCTCTAGAGAAGATTTCAGGAGAGCAAGTCCTGAGACATCAGGGTGAGCAACCCAACCCTGACACAAAGCCCACAGATCTGTTTAAGGGCTCTCATCAAGTCCACAGTACACAAAAATAAAACCAGCAAGAGGCAGCTCCACCATTTGTGACATTCCCCCAGAAGATGCCCTTCTACGTGCTGCCAGGCTGGGAGCCTCTCCATGACGTGCGGGTCAGCATCCAGGGAAGGGGATGTTGCAGAGATGTGCTTGTCCTTCCCCAACTTCAGCAGCAGAACCTGTTGCCTTACTACACAGTGGCCTGGCACTGCCTATGGCCCTGGCACTCAGCCCCAGCTGCCTGCAGTGCAGCTCATCCTGACCTCTATCATCAAGCAAGAGAAGAAACCACCAGCAGTTTGACCACTCAGCCACCAGTGCAGCGGTTCCAGAAGGGACAAGACCCCGGATCCCTCTTGTCAACACCCAGCAAGTGCTGTGTTTTTCCAGACTGACCAGACTGTGATTAAGGATCAGTGCCCATCAAAGTTATGTTTGACTACAAAGAGATTCCCAAGACAGCCACATCCTTGGCTCCACTCTAGGCAAGTGAGGCTATCCCAGAGGATGCTCCCAGCAAGCCAAAATGCTGGGCAACCCTGAACCGTGCTAAACTGCTTACTCAGGACCAATGGCTAAAGCGCATCAGGTTCCTACATTTCTATCAGCACCCTGCAGGAGTAACAGGTATTTACAAACAGGTGAAAATCCTGCATGCCACGTTATCCACCTTGGAACCACAGAGATAATTCATGAGATTCCCTGGGGCTGCAATCTTCCGCCATGGCCTCAAGTTATCCTTCAGAAAAAAAACCAGACCTAACAGCCCCTAAGCAACCCTCAGTCTCCAAAAGGTCTAAACCCTTGTGCCTGGTGGATTCTTGTCTTCCTGAGATCTCCAGGAACATAGCAGAGTGCTGGTCAGCCTAGACACCCATGCTTTGTGCAGGGGATGCAATACCATAGCATGAAGACCCCTTGCTCTGCCCGCCCTTACCCATGGTTTGTTTTCTTATGCCTGCTGATCTCCTTCTCTCCTTCTATGATCCACTGAAGGATCTTCTGGTTTCTCTCCACGTCTTCAGGAGATCCTGGCATCTCATAGTTGGCACCATCACTTTTCCCTGAATCGGTCTTCTTAACATTTCTTTTTGAGAGCAGACTTGCTTTCCCACTGCAAGAACAAAGCTTGAGACATTAGCGCTTTGCCTAAGCCAAACCACTGCAGACCATGGCAGAGGATGGACACATCTATCTCCAGACGCATTCAGCCCTGCCAGGGTCTGGTGCTCCTGCAGTGCAGACGTGGCCCTGGCTGCCTTCCAGAGCCCCCTGGTGCTACCATAGCTCAAAAACCAACCGTGAGCCCAAGAGCAAGACTGGCTAGATCTAGGCATGGCAGACTTCTCTGTCCAGCAACCTGCAAGGAAAGGGAGCTTCTCCTTAGGCCAAATGAGCCACGGCAACATGGCAAGATCTCCTGCCACAAGAAGGGCTGTGTTAAACCTCCAGCTCTTTGCTCAGAGCAGGAGGTTCATCCTGGTGCTGCAACCTGTTGCTGCTTCTCCACACCAAACCACTGCTTCAAACCTGGACCTTTACTGTCACCCCACAGGTTCACCGATACCCCGAACTGCTGACTTGCCATGCCCAGCATTTGCTTCTCAACCCAGATTGAATCAAGGCTTCTCATCATGGTGCAAGATGACATCCTAGCAGGGTGGGCTGCCTTCCGTGGCCTCTCATGCACTGGGAAGCCCAGCCACCTCAAACACTGCAGCCAGATGGATGCCAGGCAGTAGCCAACACTTTGGCTATGCTTACAGCTGCAGCAGAGGCTCCTACAGAAACCCCATGTGCCCAGCTGAGCTGCCCTATGCTCACAAGGCCATGTGGAACTCATGCATGCTGGCCTGTCCTTGTCACAGCCTGTAATTTCATAGGACCCCCACTATCGTAATCATCCACTTGCTGTACTCCATAGGACTTCCCTACCTCTGTTTCTGCACGCTCACTAACACACATAGGAGAAATAACCTTAACACCACAGAGGAGTCACAGGCCTTCAGACAGCTTTGCTGATTTTTTGGGGAAAACCCTGGGGAGGGGTTGCTGAAGATCTACAAAGGCAGGATGAACTGACAACTTCTCTCTTCTCCCCACTCGAGGACTAGTGGGTACCAAATGAAATCCTTCAACAGCGGGTTCAGTGCAAACAAAAAAATCCCCTTTTTCTGCAGGTTGTAATCAATCATAGACACAGCAGACAGGGACTGAAGGGACAGCAGCTCAGCTGGGGTCAACCAGGAGCCAAGGTCAACAAGGAGCCAAATGAGCCACTGCAAGGTCTGCTGGCTGCCAGGCAAGACCAAACTTTGCTGCAACCTCTTGTGAAGTTCCTAACCCGGGGACTGTCATGAACTGGGAGTTTGTGCCAGAGGAAGGACAGCTCTGAACATGCCCTCTTATAACTCCCTTAAATACATGTTGTAGTTGATGCTAAAGACAAGCTCTGTGTCTAGGATGGGGCTTTGGGTTGACCCAGCATGGCCATGCTCATGCTCTGTTGAAATAACCTTTTCCCCATAGAAACAGGGCAGATTTAAATGCTTCTCTCTCCCTGGAGCTTGGGCTGCCTCTGCACTCTGCCTGGAAAGCTGGTCCTGCCCACCGCAAACCCAACCACCTGCCTTCGCTAACTATCCCACCCCTGGTACGCTGCAAAGCAACACTCCAAACCCATGGCCTGGGGGAACCGGCACAGCTCTCCCGTGGGGCTGCTCCATCACCATCCCTTACCCCAGGCAGACCACTCTCACCTTTGCAGTCATCCAGTAACAGGCCTAGCAGAACCTGCCATGGCAGAGGAGTTTTGCCCTTTCACCTCAGCATAGAGGGGATGGAGAAATTCAAGTGGCCAAGGGAAAGTGGACAAAAGCCCATAGGCAGCAAGATGTCTTTTCTGGGTAGAGGGTCCCCTGATCCAGAGAGCATCCCCTTAGGACAGGATGCCACGGCAGTACCACAGCACCCATCACTTTGCTAGGAAGAGAAAGGAGCCCTTCTGGTGAATGGCTTAGGACCTGCACTAAGGAGGGCTATTTTGTCCTCTTGCAACACCTTATGAGACCAGCCTCTTACCCAGGCCCTGAGACACAGCCCTATACTTAGAAACTCCTGATGCACGGGGAAGTAGACCAGCATCTGTAATTTCTAAGCACCTCCACTGCTTTAAGGAGCAGAAAACCTACTTTACAACCAAGACTATTAAAAATCCCAAGAAGAGGTGTCTTTTGGCACCAGATCAGAGAGATAAAAAGGGGTCTATAAGGATTAGTGGGGTCCACAAGGATTACCGGGGGCACATCCATTTCTGAAGGGGAAAGAGCAGTGGGAGGCCCTCAAACTATGTCCCAGCACAGGCTTTCACAACAACATGTGGTTCGGACACTGTTTCACTGACATGCTACAGCCGTTTATGAAAGAGCTTCCTTAGAGAAGCCACAGCTCTGGGTTTCCTGTTGGGTGTTGCTTGACTCACCTGTAGCCTAAAGAGTCCATGGGGACAGGGGCCATGCCCAAGTTTTCAGTGTAGTTTTGTGTCTTTGTTGCATAGTTATGTGAATCGACATTCCAAGCAAAGCTGTTCTGCACTCGCTGTGTGGCCTCAGCCTCGATCTGCTCTTTTGGTTTCATCATGCTATGGTGATGGATGTGGTGGTAGACATGTTTATGGTGGTATAAGTTAGATGCATCCAGTTTCATTCCTGGTTTTGTTGCGTGCTTGCCATGCCCTGGAGGAATTGTTCCTAGTGTCCCTGACAGTTTTCCTAAGTGGCCGCTTTCTGGGGACCGTGGCTTAGGAGAGTGGCGTCCAGGTCCTGGAGACTGGCAGCCTGGTGTTTTCATCACACGCTGTACGTGTTCATCAAGGATGCTTTCTGGGTTTTCTTCATGAGCATCTCTCATCTGCATCCCAGCGCAGCCCATCTCAGAGTAACGAGGAGCAAAGTGATGAAAGGCTTGGGCGGAAGGCATCTTGTGGCTAATGACTGAGGGACCAGAAGAGATATCTGCATCCTCACCTTCTTCTTCCTGCAAGAAACATGAGAACAATCAGAGAACGACAGCAGTGTTGGAAGGGTCCCCAGTCCCACCTCCTGCTCGCAGCAGGACTGCTGCCAACCCTTGAGTCAGGCCTGGCTTAGTCCAACCAGATCCTGAAAACCTTCAAGACAGAGATCCACCAGCCTTCCAGAGACCTGTCCCAGAGTGTGCCACCCTCCTGCAAGGAATTTCCTAATGCTCAATCCAAGCCTGTGCAGTCTTGCTGCCACCAAACAGAGCTGCTAATGTCTGTCTATGTACCTGCTTTTTGAGCCACCATTAGCAAGGGTCTCCATGCATTACCCAAAGAGACTGAGGCAACCTGTGACAGGCAGCCCCCACACCACAACCAGGGTTTACAGATGCAGCCTTCTGACAAGTGTAGCAACTCAATCAGATGTATGATAGGGCAGAGCTTACTAAAAAGCTCCTATGTCCCTTGAAGGTGGTTCTGTAACAACTACTGCCAGCAGAAACACAACTTACTGCACTGTACCTGTGCTTCCTATGAGCCTTTGGTAAAGCACTGCCTCAAAGCCTATCAGATAAAGCCCAAAGCTACAGGATATGTGGCAAAACAGTTCTGGAGTCAGGACCAGGGGAGTTTCTCATCCAAATGGCTATTTCACATGGTAAAGCTGGTAAAGTGGTTCCATGGTAAAGTAGGCTTGTAATGGAAGGGAACAACTGAAGGTCGACAGCAACATGAATGGTTTTGAAAATCAAACATTGATTTCTCCCAGGCCTGCTACAGGCTGGAGGGAAACACTTCATGAAGATAAAGAAACAGGCTGGAACTAACTGCTTGTTCTTGTAGTTCACAATGGTCTAGGACACAGTGTTAGCAATTTCAGTCCTTGCCAGGAAGAACAAAACTCCTCCATGCTGACAGCCACAGTTTTGATGCTGACAAACTACTTCATGCTCCAATATAAACTCAGATATTTATGAAGTTTCTTTATTGGAAGTCAGGATTCCTATTTTTTTAATTACATAAGCAGGATTCCAGCGAGTCCTTTAATCCTGCTCTCTTTTCCTCCTTTGGCATATAAAGAAATCACTTGCAGCACAGGATATCCCTGTCCTGCCAGAGAAATGCATCTGCTAGAAAACACTGACTCCCATCAGCTTTGCCTGTCAGATGTCATCATCCATCTCTTGCTAACCAGCTTCAAAGTTTCAGCTGCCAACCACACAGAAAGCAAGTAACAGACTTCCTCCCAGTTGTCACACCTGGGGACAGGGACAATGTCAGGCTTTGAAAATGCCAAAGGCCTGGGCACTGCAAGCCTGGGGGTGTGACATGATGCTCACGTCTGGAGGGGACACAGCACTTTCTAACAAATTGAAGAACTTCAGAGGCGCCTTCCATCTACAGCCACATCGCTGCAGCTGCCAACTGCTGTCCCTGGGAACCTAGCTCAGGGACAAGAAAAGATGAAGCATGTGCTGTCTAAATCCCTGCCACCGGGGTGGGCATTTATGAGCAGTTTTTGATAATCTGATAGGCTCAGCACTTCGTAGGCTTTTAGGGCTGGTACTCTGTGGAAAACGCTAAGGTTTAAACACCAACTAATGTGCAGGGAAACATGTGACCCATGCGGCGATCCCTGGGGAACAGCAGTGTGCCCTTTCTGCTCAGGGCTCAGAGCTCCAGCAGGGCTCTCACACTGGAGCAGAGTGGCATGAGAGTGACAACCTGGGATGATTCAGCCAAATGGGTGCCTGGGATTTGAGAAATCCTCTGGCTCCCTGGAACTCCATTTTGCTGATAACTGGGACCTGGTAGTTTACTTTGCTCCAAGAATGAGGTTAGGGTGGGTTAAGGGAAGGAGAGGGATGCACTGGCTCTCTGTTTGCCTTGGCTCAGCTCATCTGTGTCACTGAGCAGGAGATCTGGGCCCCAAGCATGTCCTCAGGCAGGAGCAAGTGCTGGTGAGGTGGGCTGTGTACAGGCAGGCCTGGGACAGCTGGCTTCCCACCCCCTCACACAGGTCTCAGCCCTGCATCAGGTAAGAAAGCCCCAACAGTGAGAAAACAGTAGCTAGTGAAGATGTCCCTGCTCACTGCAGTGGGGTGGACTACATGACCTTTGAAGGCCCCTTCCAACCTAAACTATTCTATGATTCTGTGAATTGGGGTGCCTATCCCAAGCTGCCCTCTCTCCCTGTGCAGGGCAAAGGGTCAAGTCAAGGCTGCAGATCCCAGTTCTGCTGAATCTTTTCATCAAAAAACTAGCGAGGTCGGGGCAACCCAGGCTGGGATTGTAATGCAGGACTTTGGACACAGCAGGGTCAAGCTTTGGCTCAGCCACACGCACTGGTGCACTGCAAGGTGCTCCTTCCCTGTGTTACCTGATAGCAGTCTGTGCCTGGCAATGCAGTAGCACCTTCCCCTCCCTCCCAAACCTGCCTGCCCCCAGCTGTACATGACTGCCACTCAGCCTGCATCCCTCTGTGAAGCAAGCACAGGCAGAAGAAAGGGACTGCAAGACAAGAAGACCAAGAGGCAAGGCAAGAGGCAATAACTGCAGCATTTTACATCAAAGAAACCTGTGGGCCTGGGAAGCCCCCCTCCAAGGGCTCAGCTTCCCTGGACGCAGGGGTGGCATGGGCCCTAGAGCTGTGTTTCAGCATCTCGCTGCAGTGAGCTGGGCAAAGCTTGGCAGCAGCACAGCCTCTCGCAGGATGGGAGGCCCCGGTGCCATAACCACTAGATGGTGCTTTGTTGACACAGTATTGTCAGAAACCTCTTCCAGCTCCCAAAGGCAGCGGCAGCCACAGACATGCAGGCTTCAACTTAGCTGACTGTCTGCTGAGCTATTTTTACTCTCCAGCAAGGCTGGGGGTGCCCTTCCTTTTGAATTAGGGAGAGACCTGAACTGATGAGCTATGGGCAAGCGATACCTTGCTGCAAACCTCCTCTGCCTTCTCCCAGTCCCACCCATCAGGCTGTTGCTGGTGGGTAGGGCAAAACAGCTCAACTAACCACAAGTGCGCTTTCGATCATCATGCAAACGATTTCCCTCTCTAGTTAGGCCATGTTTTATACCCAAACAGCATGAATCTCAGCAGCGGCTTTGCTTCCCCTGGCTTATTTTCAATTTGCTCAGTTCAGACAAGAACAGAATGATCCGTATGATACGATACCGATCAGTACGATACAATACCGATCAGTATGATACGATACTGCAGCTTCCATGCATGGACACGAGACTGAAGTGGTTCAAACAGTAATAAGGGAACACGCATCTCCTCTAATCCTCTCCCACGCTGCTTAAAATAATGAATGAATTCAGAGTTTTGGTGTTTTTTTTTTTTGAAAATCAGAAACCTTACTTTTTTTTCAGTGAAAGGCATTTGGCTTTAAATCAGATGCCTCTGCTCCATGTTGCTGCATGATGCAGCTTTGAAAGGGAGCTCAGCATGATGAAGAAAAGCTATTTTTCCCTAGGTCTTGCAAAATATTTCCATCTTCTCTGCTAAGCTGGTAACTGCCCAGTGTGAGTAACGCTGGTGATTTTCCCTCTGCTGCTGTGCAGTGAGCCCTGCAGACATGGTGAGAGGTTACCCTGTAGTCCTGGTGTCCAGGTTGCAGAGAAAAGCTCTGTGACCTATCAATCAGAATTCAAGCTCTCCTCTTGCTGATAACAGCAGCTCCTGCACCTTAAGTGCTGACCTAAAAGAGCTACAATTGCTTACTCTGAGATTTTCCTGAATGGCTAATGACAGTCACTGAAATACATTCTGGAGACAGCAAGGAGGCTTAATATATAGCATTAGTGGGAGTCCTGGGCTTAAAAATAGATTAAGTCACACAAAAATGTGTTTCAACAGACTTAAATTTATTCTCTGGCACAGTGGTATTTGCTGATTTTATGGTATTGCTACTGGAAGCTTCTTCAAGGAGGGAGAGGGCTGGGATAATGTCTGGTACAGGTGGCAGCTGCAACTGAGCCATGGGAGGAGGAGGAGTGCTCTAGGATTGTGTTAGCAGAAAATGCTGCTGTTACACTGGCTTCATCTAGAAAGCAGTAGGTACCAGGCGGAGAAATTCCAGAAGTACAGGAATCTAACAGGAATCTAATCTAATCTCACTGGCTTTTTCTGGCTGGATGCTGGATGCAGAGGTGTCAGAAGTCTGCTGGACAATTCTTGGGGCTGGAAGGAACCTTACCAATCCTCCTGCCTTCTTCACTTCTCTGCATTTGAAATGCAGATGTGTTTTAACATGAATACTTAAACCTATAGCTCCTTCCTGTTTAAAGACCTGCTAGATGAACATTTAAAAATACTCTAATGGGGCTGTAGGGTCTGCCCTAGAGCCTCAGCCTCTCTGAAAGCACAGAGCTAGCCAAAACAGACACCAACACTTCTGCTTTAAGGCAGAGCTGTGGGTTACTAAGCACAGAGCCTTTGCCTCAGGGCCATGGCAGCTATTAACTGCAGAGACCCACAATTATTTCACACAGGGTTGTAGCTACACTGACACTGGTGATGTTCAGTAACACTGTGGTGTTGTCTGAAAACTCTCCTGTATCCCCAGCACAAAATGTACAGCTACCAACAATATGCATCATCTCAGAAGATACGGCGTGAGTAGTGCTGAACAGTGTCTCACACAGGTAGTACTACATAACCAATACCTCACTCTCTCCCTTTTGGACCTTGTTGTGGAGCTAAAGACCTTCCACACTTCCCTTGGTTCATCTACCGAGCCTTCAAGCTCTGAAGAGCCCTAGTGGTACCAGGGCTCACAGCATGTGGTGCTGGGTTGGGTTTCCCCAGCCACCCATGTGCCCAGGAGAGGATTTCTGGATGCTACACCTGATCAGTTCCAAATTTTCTAGGGATGTGCTAGGCACTGATGGGCAGAATCCTTGCCTGACAGCAGACACAAACATCTCGCATCAGCTAGGCACTGATGGGCAGAAACAGCCTGATAGCATACACAAACATCTGCAAGCATAACATCGTCTGCCATCTGGTTACTAACTGTGAGGAAAATAGGGATCACACAAAACCCCACAGGTGAAGGCAAACCCCTGTTACATGGTACCTATCCTCACATGTAAGGGATTGCTCACAAAGTCAGGAGAGCACGGGTGCCAAAAGGATGATGGAAAACATCCACAACCCCTAACTGGTGGCAGAAGTGGGTAGTGCTGTGCCATAGCTTGTATCTAAAATCAGGGAGGGAGTGCTGGAGCTCACAGAGCCCTGCAAGTATGGGGGAACAGCACTGTGGAAGATCCTGGGGCAACGCGAGACTCCAGGAGCCTCCATGCAAGTGATGACCACGGCTGTTAGAGCAGGGAAGTGATCACCCCAGTTGCTTCTACAGCAGTTGAAAGGTCCCTGTGGTGTACAGTACACAGGCAGACTCTCAGGCTGGTAGAGGGGACGAGAAGGTTACTAACCGCTCGAACGCGTTTAAGGCGCTCCTCTAACTTCTCCTCTGCTTCACGTTCCTTTTGTACTTCCTCCAAACGATTGATCAGTTCTGCAGCAAACTTCTCTGGTTCAACGTGGATATCCTTTGGCATTCGGTATGTACGCTGCAAGGAAAACACACCAGGGGTTAGCAAAAGATGCATGGAAATCATGTTTGCTGTGGAGGCTTCAGTAACTGGAAATGCCAGCCATTCTGGTGGGGAGTTGAGGAAGGGCAGGCTGGCAGGCAGAGGTACAGCCCAGGACCAGGGGGCTGGAAGCTGAGCCATCACCACCGGCTGGCACCAGCTCCACACACCACCCCATATAATGGGAAGGTTTCCTGGAGGCACAGTTCAACAAGCTCTTTTGGCATCAAGCTCCACTTTGGGATGGATGTGCTTGCTCCCGTGTACACAGGGTCAACGGGAATATCCTGATCTCAAAGGGTGGGAAAAGGACGTACAGAGAAAACTCTCAAAAATCATGCTTATAGCAGTGATGTTTTGACTTTGATAGAAGGAGGACTCTTACACATCTATTCAGCTCACTCCAGGTGGATCAGTGTATGGTGGTCTATCTGCAGATCTAGCCCACAGCCACAGGAAGAACTGGAAATTCTGTCACCTCCAGGCATCTTACTTTCCTCCATCTTCTGCTACAGCCCAGTCCAGCCACAAAAGGCATCCTCTCTTACTAGAGGATCCTGCAGGATTGCATCTTAGCTCTTCAGAGCTGTGCAACTAGCAATCCGCTGCTTGCTCTATCAATACAGCGACCTTACAAGCACAGAGATTTTTCTGCTTGCTCTGGGTGAACAAATGAATATTTCTGAAGTTCAAGGGCATTCTTGGTTCCTAATGCTCAGCTACTTTGTCCTTAAATTCCTGAGCTCTGGGATAAGAAGTTCGTGTACTGAAGTATGAAGCTACCAGCTGCTAGTTTTTTTTCCCCTCATTTTTATTCCTTCTGCATTATTTCATTAAAATAGTAGAAAAAATGACACAGCAGAGATAAAAAATTAATTTGGAGAAAAAAAATATACGGAGAATTCAACAGTATAAAAACCTGCATTCAAATAGTTCGATACCAACATGAGAGATATACACACTCTATAGGACCAGAGATAAAATGAAATGTGAAGATGTGAGATAATTCATAGCAAAAGAACAAATGCAGCACCAGAAGCAGACATCGAGCTTGAAATCTTTAAAGGAGGATGAGAGACCACCCGAATATATCCCAGATCAGCCAAAAGATCAATGTGGAAGACTAAAATAAACCTGACAAAAAGTATGCAAATCACATAGGGTTTTCATTCTGCCAGCTCCCAAGTGGAAGGCAAGGGAAGAAACACAGAGGCACCGAGAAGCTGAAGACATCTTGTGTGACAGCTGAGTTGGGTTGCAGAGTCTCAGTTATAGCATCACTTGGTTTGTTCACTGAGAGCAAGACCCAACCCTGCCAGCAAATCCCAATTCCAACGCTCACTGCTGTGGCCTTCTCTTCCATGCTGGAAGGTGCTGGGCTGCAGCATCCCAGGGGACATCTGCATACACGATGTGGCTTTACAGGCAGAGGACTGCCTGCTCTAGCACTAACTTTCCGTGACAAGCAGAGGGACTGACAGCTCTGAAGCTGTCCCAGGTAGGACAGACCCATTCAAGCTGGAAAGAGCCCCAGCCAACCATCCCTTTTATCCAGGGATGCAGATGCTGGGGAGGGAATAAGCATGTTTGAGCTACCAGGTGGCTCCCACCCTGGGATGACAAAGTCTTTGCTGCCACCCGGTCCTCCAGCAAATCAATGGCCTGTATTAAAAAGAAATACTGCATGAAAAGATTTCCATCAACAAAAAATGACATTTAGTCTTGAAACATTGGCACACAGGCTGAAGTTGCATGCTTCATCCCAGAGCCTGGAACTTGTGTTGTCCAGAAATGGGCCTCAGACATGCTCCATTATGGGGGAATGCACGACAGAACTTGTCCCTGCTCTGTTACTCCCTGGGGAGCTTTTAGGATCCAAGTGATATTTCCTCCTTCCTCCTGCATAGCCCAAGGGAATACTTCTGGCTAAGGCAGTCTGCTTTCACCAGAAACCCCAAACCCATGACCACCATGCATGCACCTGGTGAGGCAGCACCAGCGACTCCCTAAGGAGGGAAATCTCTCTCTTGCCTGACAAGTCGCAACCCATCAGTGATGTGTTCACTCCTTCCTGCCACCTCAGACATGCCAACTCTCCCTGCGGTTGTTTATACGACGGCAGCACCAAGCCCTGCTCCGTTAGAAACTTAATGAGCCTAATGAGAGGCAGGTTGGTGCTCAGCAGTTACAGTCCTGGGTCTCCCTGCTGCAGCTACCACAATGGCTTCCAGGGAAAAGCAAAACTGGGAAAGAATTTCCCTTTATTTTCAAAGCCTTTGATGCAGTGCAGCATCCCAAACCAAAGTCTCTCCTGAGCCCCCAGCAACAGTGGGTGCAAAGGTTAATGTTTGCTAACCTGCACGTTCGAGTCCTGTTACAATAAGGTTGCTGCCTCCAGGCTCAGCAAAGCTTAAGTACCACAGCTCCATCTCTGATGAGGATCTGAAGACATTCAGAATCACTGCTGTAGCCAGGGAACTCAAGATGACTTTGGTCTTTTACGGCTCTCAAAGTCTGGAGGCGATTAAAGCTTAACTACAGAAATGAAAGTAACTGAACCCAAGAATCTTTAAGGATGAACTTTGTTTTCCTCTCTCTTTGATAAACCACTGCATTTGCAAAACCTACTGCCCCATATTTGGCGCGTTCCACTCAGCAGGATGGCTTGCAGAGGTCCTGTTTGAGGGTGCAAGATGCAGCCTCCTCTTTGAAGCCATTTCTGCAAGGGTCTCCCTGACCATCCAAGTTCAACACAACTGAAATAAACCTCGCTTCACTGCATAGATATTGGCTGCAAGTGCCCTGTATTGTTCTGTAAGGGACACTCACAGAAAACTCACAAGCAGGACGATGCTCTGAACACTGCTGCTATGGATCTGACGTTATTCCTAGCTCAAAGGATGAGCTGCACAGGCTTCCCCAAAACCAGCAGTATTGCAGAGTAATGAATGCAAATTCTCTGTGCTGAAACAACACAGATAACTGCTGAGGGCTCTCCTCTGTCTCCCTGGACAGCAAACATGGACTGCATTTACCTGGTTCAAAAGGCTTAAAACCGTGTTAGAAATGTTTATGGAATAATGGGCTTGACTTTGAAGGGAGTCATGCTCCATGAAGAGGATGGAGGGAGACATGCCCCATCCAAAACCAGCCAGGCTGAGCCTATGCCCAGAGGAGGATCCTGCAGGGCTTCAGAATTTTGAACTTGTCCCTGGATTCATGTGGACATCCAGAGCCCTGCCAGTTTATTGTTCCAAATGCTTTTGTTCCAAGTAAAGGGTGCAGAACTCTCCAAGAGCTGGCTGTTTTTGGAGGATCCAGCCCTCCAGTCTGAACCAGAAGGAGATCTCTGGACATCATGGGTCAACAGTTCAGAAAGAGCGAGCTCCATTTAGACCTTTCCAGAACCTTTCCACAACGCTGAGTTGTGGAGGTTTGCAGAGGACAACAGATGGGAGGGTGAATGCCAGATAGATTGGCAAGAAAGAAATTGCTTGAAGTGTTCTGCATGAAGCAATCTTTCCTAGTGACAGCTGTGAGGAAGGATTTCTTGGGGTACCTATCACCAGAACATCTTCATTGACATGTGAAGTCTCTGGTAGCTTTGGGAAGAAGCACCCTGCTAAGAACATACGAGATACACAAGCTCTCTAGGAATTCCATTTAGCACCTGCTATCATGTTTTCTCCTTTTCTTGAAGCTGACAGAGTGAGATTTGCAATGGATTTTGCCCCACGAGGCTCATGCAGGTTTTGGGTTTTGATGGAATTTACCTTCCCTGAGAAACTGAGCTCTGAGGACCAAGTTGCACACCAGAACACACCAGCATCCTAAATGTCTGGTTTTAGTACGATCTATACATAAAAGGCTGAAAGGGAAGAATCTCACTCTGGCTTGCAGGTTCTCCTCGAGAAGAACAAACCCCAGCTGCTCTGAGATGAAACAGGAAGTTTTACAACATTATCATTGGCTAGAGGTCTCCAACCAGCCCCAGGGATCTATTTCTGACACATCCAACTGGGTCAAAGAATTCTGTGCTGCTAAATCTCTCTCTTTTACAGGAGGTTTGATGCCTTCACGATGCCTGAGTGGCCAACTTTAGCTCACAAGTCAGTCTTGCAAACTAAAGGAAGACAGCAGGCTAAAGAAGCCAAGAGAAAAGAACTTCTGAACCTCCACGTTTCCCAGATTAATGCAGTCCTCTGTGACACATGGTTTTAAAGAATAAATGGTGTTTCCATACCAGAAACGCTTGTGTCAAAGCTCATGGATAGCTGAATTTCAACATCCACGTTAGCAGCATTCAAGGATTAGCAAGGAGTCCCACTGCTGCAAGGCATTTGAGAACAGCATGAAACGGCTGATGGGAATTCTGAGCATGTTTCCAACTTGCAGGAACAGAAAGCTCATTTAGCTGTAGTTATCCAGGCAGCACAAGACCAGGGCTCATCCCATACACTCCTCACTTGTACAGCATAGCACAGGGGTCACTCAAAATCTTGTGCTGCACTCAAGGACGCTATGGAAGCCACCTTGCATACATATAGCCCTGCATTCCCTATGTCTTCACCCTTCCTTTGAGAACTTGATTGCTCTTTCCTTCCTTGGTGCTCCAAGTCTCTGTTTGAATCCAAGAGAGACGCAAAACCACATGAAAAGCAACACTCGTTTGCCATGTAATGGGTTCCTGCCAGAGGCACAAAACAAAGGCCTCACTGCTTGCTAGTGATCTTCACCCCCTGCATTCCTGGGCAGAGAGCCATTTTACAAAGCACAGCTTTTCCAAACTTGGAGCACTGGTGACTTGGGAAGTGTGGAAGGTGCAGAACACAGCCATCCGTGCACCAAGATCTCCTGCTGCACAGCAGGGCATCCCACACAACCAGCACATGCCTTCATTATTAGGAGGCAGCACAGCTGTTGAACCTAGCAGGCAGTTTCCTATGAACACATAATCACTAGAGTTTATAGCTTCTGGACCTAACTAAAAGTGCTGCTATTAAAAGTAATATAAGTTCTTTCAGAATTTTGTGTAATAGCCCCATAATTCATTTGTAAGGGAACAGTAAGGTCTCTAAAGGACTTCTGAAATGGCTTTTTGGAAGTAGGAGGTTCTCTACTATCACTAGGAAAACATGCCATGCATTCTGCAAACACTATCAGTACAGACTCTAGCTACACTGGTTAGATATGAGTCCATAAAGACATTCACTCAAAGGCTGGAAATTAGTCATTGCTGCATGTTTAAAAGCATGGTAACCACCAGGTCTACGCAGCTGATGGAGACTGCTTTAGCTGTGGGCTGTGAGATAGCCTAACCACTGGCTTTGGAAAGCATCACTTGAAGAAACATTTGCATGGCTCCTTGCTAATTGGGGACATTTAGTTCAATAAGTGTGCAGTTCGAGGTGATTTTAAAAGACTAACTTTATAACATTTCACACTGGTGTTGTCAAAACATATTGTCTAATTACCTTCTCCTTTCTTGGCTGATTGATAAGTGAGGGCAGAGCTGTGCCTCTCTGAAGTCGATGCCAATTCTGTGTCAGTAATTGGCTGGCAGGAGGTGCCAGAGTGTCTGAACTAAACTTTTATTCCCTGGAGAAAGACTAGAACTAACTCGACTTCTCAGTCCTCCACTCCCATATAAATATGCATCAAGATGCCTTTTTCCCTGAGACTTAAAATTACAGTGCAGAACCTAATGGGAACAGCGGATGTTTCACAGAAAAATCCTTGTGAAGCATCTATGTGTAGTTTAGGAAGAATATGTAATTCTAAAAGACTGTGTAGATAAGTAGGATAACATAAAAATTTATAAGCAGCAGGTGGCCAATTTAAACCTTGTTTTCCTGTCCCTTTTTAAACTGGTTTCCAAAAAGCTTGATAAAATGTAATGCTAAATAAAACTAATTAGCCTGCAAGGAACTGCTGCTGGAATGACACTTATTCAGTTCAACAAAAGAAATGTTTGGCAGATGGAAGTTCGTTAAAGCAGAGCTCACTATACATATTTAATGCTCCATACTCTGAGTTTATAACCTGCAGTTCACTGAGGCATTGCCAGTGCACACGATCAACAGAAAGGCACTATTATTTTTATCCAAAAGGTAAAGCCACTGACAAGCTTTGAAGTTGGAGAATATTCACTCAGTCGTTCCCACTGTTGGGGAACAGCAACAACAATAACAACAAAAAATAAAGGCCAAGCTTTCAAACTTCAACTCTAACAAAGCCATGCTTACAGTAAAAACGGCATCGAGTGAAATAAAAAGGCACCCAGCCAGCCTTTTCAACAGTGAGCACACTGTGAAAGCAGCTGTGTGAAAAGAGAGGTGACTGAGCAAGGATGGCTAGCGAGTGTCCGCAGCCAGGGCTTTTATTGTCAACCCACTGATCAAAGCACAGGAGACCCTCTTAAATCTGAGGAAAATAATCTAATTTAAAAGGCAAAACAAAGAGTGGTGGTTTGGGGTTTTTGGGTTCTTAAAAAAAACCCAAATCAGATTAAAACAAGGGTGCATTGCTGCTGGTATTGTGCTGCTTTGAGGAGGCAGGATGAAAACAGCTGTGTCAAGTTTGAAGGCACTTCTGGAAAAAGCAGATGGAAGCTGTTTTTCTCCCTGTTTGATTTGTGCTGGAGTCCAGCTGTCCAAAGGGGAAAGAGGCACCTTTATTCCCTCCTAGATATTAAATGTCACCTGTAACTTCTCACAAAAAGAAAGTAATAATAAGCAGAGCTGCAGATGGTGCTGCAGAGCCCTAGCAGTTATGCTCATCTCCCAGAAGCTGGCTGCTTACCTGGAGCAACTGGAGAGAGAGTCAGACAAATACTTACGCCTGCACTTTCTTTGCTCTCCTGCCTCATATCCCCAGGCAGGCTTTGCTGAGTCCTTGAGAACAGGTTACAGCTGCCTCTGGCTGCCCAGTGCAGAAATACTGCTTGGGACAGTTGCATTTCTCCCCAGCTGACCTTGGCTGGGAGCTACATCATCCTCCGTGTCCAATGACCTCCTACACCTTCCACAAACACCTTCAGCTCACCCAAGGGCATGTAACCTGCTTGCAGGTAAATGCCAGCCACTGCTTCCCTTCTCCAGGAGAAACAATTGGCTACTGACTGAACAGTTAAGAAAAATTACAGGTTTTGGGGCAGCTCTGGATGATGAACTTGGCAGAAAACTACCAAGCCCTTTCTTAGAATGGTCCGCATCCGTCCTAAAACATCCTCAACTGAACACAGTGCTAAGGGGGGTTAAACTGGAGAAAGCAGAGCGACTGTACACTAGAGATCTCACATATTTTGCATATTTACCTCTGGGGAAGGAGATAGTGCTACTTACAGGAATGTGAGGTAGTGGCACACGTCCATTTGCTTTGGCACTTTCTTGCATCTCTCTGCGATGCTGCTTTCGGAGTCTGTATGGTGGGATCCCATCTCTGCCGGAATAAAACAACATGCCCTGTGTTAATGCCTTTCTCTGATACATTATGCTCACTTAAGCTTTGAAGCTGCACAGGGGCAGGTAGGAAACCCCTTTACCTTTGAGAAAGGCTTGGCATGCCCAGGGCAAGTGCAGCAGAACAAGAGGAATCTGTGGAGAATGATGCTGACAGAGGTTCCTGCACCAGCAATGCTCTTGGCACTGGGTGCCAGGAGGGACTTACATGGCATCTGCCAGGAGCAGAGTGAGGTAGGGCTCCTGCAACCACTGCTCCTGACAGAGGGCAGGGAGAAGGAGTTGGACCACATCCTGATACCTTTCATAGTTGGTTGCTTTCTCTTAAAGAGCCTGTAATATACACATTAAACCACAGAGCAGACTAGGAGG
This sequence comes from Lathamus discolor, assembly GCF_037157495.1. Classification (NCBI taxonomy): domain Eukaryota; kingdom Metazoa; phylum Chordata; class Aves; order Psittaciformes; family Psittacidae; genus Lathamus; species Lathamus discolor. Next base: position 80,525,679 of record NC_088889.1, on the reverse strand, counting down.
GGGAGAAGGAGGAGTGGGAGCTCAGTGAGCATCTACACCTTGCTTGGGGAACAAGGTATATACATTTTTAAGAGAGAATGACAACTTCTGAAATGGCTTATCAAAGTGAAGGGATAGGCTCTGCTGCCCTTACGATGATCCCCAACTCAGTCTGAAATTATGGGCTTGATACTGGAGTTACTGTGTGAAAGGACCTAGTCCTCTCTCCAGAGGAGGCTAGATGAGGTTAGGAATGGATGCCATGGGCAGTGACATCCAGTTCTATTCAGGTTTGTGCCCTTGCTGGAAAAGCTGGTGACAGAGATCTCTGCCTCTGCTGAGATGAATTGATGATGGTGGCAAAGATCCTTGGTCCCAACAGACCAGGAGCTGGGTCTGTGGCTCTGCCATGTGCTGGGGGATGGTGCAGACCAGATGTGCCAGGGTGCACGCAGGGCAGGGTGGACATCGGCCCCAGTGATGGCATGTCAGGGGGGTCACAGGCACCAGGGTTCACTAAGCACCCCTAACAGCAAAGCATCTCTGGCTGAGTATGACTGCGGGTGAAGAAAGGAAATACATTCTTGTTTCCATCACTGTGATCAGCCTGCTTACATCCAGGGTGAGAAGAATGTGTATAAAGTGGAGCCCAGTTACGAGATAGGGTCAGGGGCCCATCTCCTGGTGACACCAGGTTATTTTGAGAAAAAACAATGAACGTGAAAACACTGCTTGGCAATTTGGAGCTTTCTTTCTTTATTTTACACATTTCACTGATGCAGTAAAAGAAACTGCTTGGGAAGGACGTGCAATGCTACAGAAATGGAAGGATGTGAATGGAGGGATTTGGTTTGTCCGAAGTACCAAATAACTTCCATGCACACGCACTGTCTCCTTCCAACGCCACACCACACTGAGCGGTGCAAACAAGCCAGTCCCAACACATATCACAAAGAAAAGATGATTGCACAAGCCAAATGTATTTAGCACCTACCCCCCTCCTCAACTGCCAAGCACAGCTGCTTCTCAAGAGCATAAACTAAACAGTTTCACCAGCAGATTTCTAAACTTGAAATGCCATTTGGCAAGGAAAACACAATTTACTGTACTGCTTTGCCTGCAAACCTCCTGAGTTACAAGCACCAGCCTGTGCAAGGGTGGTCACCATCAGCTTTCCTTCCCATTTCCATCGTGCCTGCAGCCTGCTGGCTCTCTGGAAATGTGGGTGCAGACAGAACTGCCACCAAATTACAACAGAATTCAATTTCATGCAGTAACCCAGGCATTCAAAATTAAACACCATTAAAACAAAATAAAACCCGTGATTAATGACAAGTGCTTTTTAGTAGGAAGACAAATGAGACAACAGAAAATTAGCCAGGCTAATTACAGCTCTGGCTAGCGGCTGCAGGTAATGCGGGAGGAGGAAGAGCATCACCTCCGCTGCGCCTGGCAGTGACACCTTACAGGAGCAGCAATTTGCCCAAGCGTTGCTATATCGACAGGCGATTACGATGGCTTTCATTAGCCAGCTTAATTTTCTTTAACGACAAACCTCCATTTGAAAAATAGCTTGAGAGTCACAACGGTTAGAGAATTCCATCCCATCACCATGCAGCTTTTTCTAGGCTGGATGGCAATGAACAATTGGCAACTTTTACAGGAAAAAATAAACCCCAAAATCTGGGGGATTATTGTAGCCATCGCTGGCCGGCATCAATAGACAACATTTCAGCTTAACTGCCGCACAAAACCTGGTTGCCAGCAACTCGCCACACAGCCATTCGCGGGAAAAGAGGCATTATATTAGAAGGTGCAATTTTTCTTTCTTTCTCTCTTTTTTTTCTAATTCTCCCCAGCAGCAGTCCCAGCGGAAAGAGCGACTTTTGTTCCCAGCACAGTAGCGAAAGGCTGATAATGGCCTCTAATCTATCCGGCTTCAAACACATGTTCAGCCCTGCTGTGCTGCCTTTGATGTCATTTTAACTAGATTCCCCAATGCCACCTCTGAACTTGGAACATTCCTTCGTTCAATGTACTGTGCCAACTCAACCAGAGGAAGCAAATTCAAAGATAAGCACTTTAATTTTATCCCAACAAAACCTTATTCAATAGATGGGGGGAAAGCAAGGAAAACCAATACCGTACTTTTGTTTTCCTTTTGTCAGGTAGCTTGCTTTGAGATATTTTCAATAGATAGAGAAATATTATATATATATAAAAAAAGGCAAAACTTTTTTAGAGCACATCTACCTTTAAAATAAAACTTTCCCAAACTGTTTTTCCTTGTTTCACCATGTGATTTTCTGTAGCACCAGGAAGCTCTGTGCTGAAATGCAACAGGGGGAGCAAGTCTTTCTATCATTCATTTAATGAAAAAGCAATTGGTTTGCTACTGGGGAACATGGGGGTTTCCTCTCCTCTCCAAACCGACCTGCAAGAGCCTCTAGTGCGCAGGAAGGTTTTGGTATGGCTCTGCAGTTGGACTCTTCTAACAAGGGCTGTCTTTGCTCCTCCGTAGACAGGCTCCAAACCCAACCATCAAGCCTAACAAGTTGGAAATCACCATTTGGGATCTTTTAAATTAAAAAGCTGTTAAACTTGTTTAAATACAGCAGAACTCAAGGTGATTCTGAATCACTGGCCATAGGAAAGACAGGAAACAAATCCACAGCAAAACTGGTATTTTCTACCGATTACTCTTACCAAAGCACCACTGTCACTGAGAGACCCTTCTCACATAAAGAAGCATGATGGGAAAATCACCAGGCATTTTGGCCAAAGGCCAGTCATCCGAGAATAATATTTAATCCACAAGGCTTTTTTGAAGGAGTTACCGCTGTCCTTAATCCACAAGGTTTTTTTGAAGGAGTTACCGCTGTCCTAAACCCCTTTGCTGCAGCAAATGGCCATCCTTACTCTCAGGCAGGTTTAACTGGAATTGGGGAAGAGTGAGTATCCCTCCAGCCAAGCCCACCAGGATGGAGGGCTTCCCAAGCCCCTGGGGGAAAGCAAAGCTGTCTCCCAACCAAGATAAGCCAGGACATACAGTAAGAGCCAGAGGAAGGAGTATTGTTGTTTAGTTGGACCACAACGCTGGGCTAAAGAGGACACATTACCTCTTGTTTACCCATGTAAGCTCTTGCAGAAACAATGAAACATATGGACCTAAGGCGTTTCTGCATCTGAACTGGAGCACCACATGGCAATTTAATGCATTTCAGCTTCTGCCTGTAGTGTTTCTACCTAGAGCTGCCTTAATTTCCCTTGAGTATCTCTGTTGTGACAACCCCTCCTACCCAGAGGCTGTTTCCTCCACTTGGGAAAAATGCTATCCTTATGCGGGGGTTACCAGAGACAGCAAGAGCAGTTCAGGACTGCACTGCAAATGGTGCTGCAAGCCTGGGGCAGATTCCAAGCAGCCCAGGATGGAGGCAGAGCCCCAGCCCACCAATGATCCACCCCGAACACCAGCGCTGAGCAACTCAGCCCCACGTGTGGCCAAGGCACGCTTGCTGGGCCAGCGCTTGCTGAAGCCTTTCACCGTGTCCTCTCCAGACCTTCCCTCCACACAAACCAGCTAAAACAACACAGCTGCGGTGCCGATTATAAAAACAGGCTTCAACAGAGAGGACTGGAGCTGTTTTGCCTACAAGGGCAGAGGAATTCGTATGACACAGGAAGACTGAAAAATAATCAGCGGAGAGCAGGCACTTAAGAGCAATATTTTTTAAGCCACTCAAAAAGCAAACTCCTCGAACAACAGGGACCGATAACATATTTGTTATATAAATTCAACCCATTACAATAATATTTACCAGTGCTTGGAAAGGCATCCTGTTGAAAGTTTGTCTTTTAGACAAGCATGTTTGTAGCTGGTAACACAGAAATGACTTTTAAAAACACTCTGGTGAGCTGGATGCTCCTGAAAAGCCTGTGCCTGCCTCCCCTCACTGCAACTTAGGAGGCCAGGCAGCCAAAGCATTGCTCAGGTCTTTGCTAGAGGCTTTGCATAGTTGGGCTGTGCCTGCAGCCACATCCAAACCCCACACTCCCATGATCCATACAATATCAAAGCTTGGAAGGGAGCTGGTGACACCAGAGAACAAGCAACTGCTTAACGTTGTCTGCCTTCACCGACATGAGTTGGCCAACACTGAAGAGCATGCCTTGCACCTAGCCATGATCTCTGTGCACCTGCCTGCTTCCCTGGTTTATTAGTGGTCCCCAATTAACCGATGTTTGCATCCTGATTGTCTAGACACAATCTCCTCTGATGGAGGGTCACAGAGGTTTCTGCCCCTTGGGATCGCACCCATTCATGTGCTGCCTTGGAGCAGAAGCCATTATTGAGCCTGACTGCGGTATGTAAACAGCACACATGGGGAAGAACCTCGCTCATCAGCAAACGAGGCTTTTATTGCCATTTTCCTCAGAGGAGGCCTAAATTCAAAGCACCAAGACATGTAAGTCTTGTCAAGCAGCAGGAGTCCCTTCTTTAACTTGCGTCTGGTTGTTCTTCGTTTTTGCTGCCTTGAGCAATTCTGCAAAAATTCCTTTGAAACTCAGGAGGCAGATAGGTTCTGCAATGCCACGTAAAACCCGAACAAAACCTGCGACTGGAGTTCTAAAGCATGTAATGAAGAGCAAGTGCTGAAAATAGACAGTTTTTGTAAGCCAAAGGTCAAGGCTGTATATCCAGAATCCCAGTTTGGGGATCAATCTGCATGCACCCAGTTTAAGACGCACAGGAAGAAAGATCACAGGTTTACCCTTACAATTTTTGAGAGTTACTTAAAATCAACCACTGAGATTGGGTTAATTATTAGCAGAAGTCAGCCCACATATCAGAGGTAATTAAAGCCCTAGAAGCATAGGAGGGATGGTGGGCATAGAAGTGATAAAATGCCTAAAGGAAAAAGGAGCAAAGAAAAAAGAATGCATAAGATAGTCCAACAGAAATTATTTCCCTTGTGAAAGAACTAAATTATGGCTACTGAAATAAAAATTAGATGGGTGAAGAACTCTGGCATAAATGATCACAACTTATTGCAGGTATAACCATCAGTTCAACCCCACGAGCCTACTGGACCAGTGGAAAATGAAGCACTAAAATCTAATTAATTCTGAAGAGTTCTTACATCTGTCTCTCCTGATAACTAGGAGTTACATGACCCCTGCTAGCTTCAGAGCACTCCTCCTCCATATAAATTGATGAATATGAAGAATCACAGAAGGATGCAGCAAAGCAGCTGGACTTGTATCAGACAGAGCCTTCAATTAGCAGTCCTCTACAGCTTTCTGTCCTGGGGGTATCCTCCCATGCCCCTTTGGTCAAGGCCTGCCTCCTCCATTTTGTAACATGGAATGGGTAAGGTGTAAGGAGCTGGTGCCAAGGAGCAAAGTGGACTCAACAGCTGATCCTAAAAGGCTCCATGCCTCCACGAAGCCAGACAAGCACACTATTGGCTCACAGACCCACCACAACAGACACAGAATCCTCCATGTCATGCTGTACACTCACCAGCTCACGGTACTCACTGAGGGCAGGTGGGGATCTGCTGTGGCACCCCTTAACAACATCTGTGACAAAGTTGGAAAGTTGCTTCAACAAGGTCTGACAGCTCCTGATATTCACAGTGAGACTAAACGAGCCTCTTGGAGGACTTTGTGTTTACAGCCCTGGAGTTAATAAAACCCTCTCCTAATTCTGTAAACCTGTCATCTTTCGCTTGAAGAATCAAAGGGTTTCTGCTCTACAGAAGCATTTGCACTACTAAAAACAGACAAAACATTGAATATTTCCCCCCAAATCCTTTTTTTCCCATCACAGAGATGCAGTCACAAGAAGAATCTGTTTTTTCTCCCTTTGCAGACCATCTTTAAGGAAGGTATCTCATGGGTAAGATACAGAGAACTGTCACGAGGATCAGAACTAGATAAAGCAGAAAAGATTTGGTGGGGCTTTATCAGTATAAGTTGTGTTAAAGTGCAGTGGTCACCACACATAAACTAGAACTGGTCAGTCACTAATCCTACTGAAGAGTAATCGCAGACTGAGCACAGTTTGGCAGCAAAAGACCCCAAGAGAAGTACCCAGGTAAGTACCACTGCTCAAGAAACAAGCATGCTATTGTCCCACTTATTGTCCACCAGACTGGAGTTACTTACACACTGCTGTCTGTCAGCGACATTGTATCGGCATCACTGGACATGCTCTGCTGCTCGCTGTCATTGGCACTGGTTGCTGGTGCCAAAGCGTAGCCTGTGTTGACATAGTAAGGGTTAACAGGCTCTCTCCATGACCCATGTCTGCAAGAAAAATGAGAGTCAGATTAGAACGACACAACCTTGACCATACTCTGCATCAGTATGCAGTAGGACTCTGCCTGGAGCCCCAGTATCAGTGGCAGGCTACAGGGTAACACGAGTTCACACTAAATTGCACTGACAGAACCACAGACAATTTGACTTGTAACTGGAAGGAAAAGGGAATTCATGGAGTAACGAAGATGATACTGTTAAGAGATGCAGAAGGGAGGGAACCAGACTATATGGAAGAAGTCCAGTTCCCATCAGGATTTACTGTGTCCATCGCCTAACTGCTTAGCATTGTCATCCTCTGAGCAAGGCAGGACATTTAAAAGCAATCCTAGGTAACAAGACAACATTTTTCTCAGTCAAAACAGTCTTCTATTCTTCTAACAGCAACTGATGCATAGTGCAACTCACCCAATCTATGCTTGCTTTTACATCCCTCTTTTCGCCAACATGTTTGCCAAGGGAGGAAGGTAAAGCAAGAAATGGCTGTTGCTCCCAATGCAATACCAAAAGCTGACCCCGAATGTCACACTTGGGTACATCAAACACTTGCAAATTCCACCAGGAAGGACCATCTAATCATACCAGCTTTTCCAATGGACAATCTGGTCATGTATCTCTGGAGGCTTGTTTTTACACAACCACATGCCTTGGCCTGCAGACAAGTTATTCAAGTACATGTGCATGCAGGCCAACATCCTTCTCTTCAATGAAATGACAGGGAGACTGCCTGCGTGAGCTAACCTGAGAAGCAAGTTCCTTGCTCAGGAGACCTGCATTAACGGTGAAGCAGCCTGGGAACGAAGCAGGCAAGAGCTCCTTCACACTGACTCTGCCACCGGCATAGAAAAGCTACTGCTGCGAATGTGCCTGCAGCTCTGCTACACTGCAGGACAGTCAGGCCACGCAGGCATCTTCTTGCCAATGCAAGTCATTTTGCAATTTGCCAGAAGGAAGAACAAAGCTGAAACATTCACACCAACACAGCGCCACAGCATAATTTAATCCCCCACTCTCCCTGCTTACTCCTCTGCATGAAGAGCAGCATTTGTAAGCTATCTCGAAGCTGATGAATTCCCGGGTTTTGCAAGCTCTGTTACCAGCTCTGAATCAGAGTCCTGTTTTAATTCAGATCACGAAGCTCATCGGCATGATCTTCCATTTAGTAACTCAGTAATCGGCACCTAGTTGATGTGGTTTGTAATGGACCTTGAGCAAACACCTCCAAGGAGGATACATCACACAATCACGCTTCCTCATTCTGCCATTAAAAGCTTTTCTGACTATTCAGTGGCAGTCAAAGTCCTACAGACAACAGAAAACAGTCACTGCCCTTATGAGTTTACATTTAGATATGACAAGGAAACCTGTGAGAAACACACAGATGGAAGGACCAAAGGCAAGACACCAGCAAAGGGAAAGCTGGCAGTTTCTGCATATTTGCACAGAGTATAAAGGCAGGACAGCCACTACATGAACTGCGACTAGCAGGCAACCCATTTAAGGTGGAAGTTTTCGGAATGATTTATATATAATATGGTACTTGGTGCACAAGGGTGGAAGCATTACCAAAGTATTTTAAAATCTGAATTTGACAAGGCTATAAGCCTTCTGTTAACACACTGCTCATACAGCTCCTAGTCACCCTGCCCTTCTGCTCCTAGTCACAAAACCAATTTTCTTTGTAATTGGAGTCATGGATGCTCACTGATCACTAAGAAAAATCATACTGGTTTAAGTCTATTATGGGGTCAGTTAGAAATGAACTACCCTTCCAATTGCACAAACAGAAAACTAATACTTTGCTTGCCACAAACCAACAGAAATGCCAAGCTATTTTTCCTCAGATGATGAAGCTCAGTATAGCTGCTGAGTGGTGCAAAGAACATTCAAAACTGAAACAGCTGAAGTTTTTCATGATTGCTTGAGGGAAAGGGAGCCTTGTCAGGTTTCTCCACACTCGGGTGCAATACAGAGTCAGCTGGGTACGAACGCTTCCAGGTGCCTTGGCATGGCAAGTCACCACGGACATCTTCCAGCACACAAGTTTTCTGTCTGTCACTGTAAATGTGCAGTGGAGCAATCTTATTTCTATATTCCATCAGATTTCAGAACAGCTTTCTGGGGCAAATGTTTAAGGCTGGAAATAATTTGAACAAGTTCACCCTGAAAAGCAAGGTATAATAAGTGAAAACCTTACCACCCCCCTTCACCAGTTCCCTCCTTGCATAACGGCCAGTTCTGAACATTAAAGGAGTGCTGGGCAGTGCAACCCTCCTGTCAAATCTTATATGACAGTTGCGTGATGGAGCCTGATACAACCTCTTAAATTGGGGCAGGAATGATGGATAGCTCAGGCCTTCCCTGCGGGCAAAGAGAAGGATGCTTTTTGGATAACCCAATTAAAATATAGCACCAACTTCTACTGGACCTTCTCCCAGGACTCTCTGGAAGAGACAGTATATTAAGAAAGCACTGTGATATATAGAATAAAATAAATCAATTTCTCCTTTGAATCTGCTGATACAAAGACAGTGCAACAGAGAGCATCTGAAGAGTTTGTCAGGTATGGGTCTGAGATGGCTGAAGGAACCAAGGGGGAGCATATGGGTGCCGGGTGGAGGAGTCAGGATGGATGGGCTCTCCTGCAGCACTCCACAGGTGTGGGCTTCCCACTGAGGATGCAGGCAATAGCTTGGTCACAACTGTTTTATTTAGCTAAAATTACACACTTAAGCATGTATACAGCAGGGATTACTTCCATTTTAGCTCTGCCTCTAATACATCAATGCAAATGTAAACTTTTGGTAAGCATAACTAGATGGAAAGGGTATAGGATTTCAAAGCAATCATAACAGGTTACATTACTTTTGAGGAATCCATCTGTATTCAATCCTTCTCCTAATGTTCCCTCTCCCTGACAAGTCTCTTCAGCTGGCTCGTATCACTATTTGAATGTTTTGTGCCGTGCCTCTGAAGAACGCTTTCAACATCTATTAGGAGGAAAACATTAAAGGAACATGGAGTCTAACAAAAAAACCTGGTCACTTCTGATCTGGGAGGGGAGGCTGCTTTAAAAGGGATACAGGCACGCTCAGAGAGATTTGAAATGTCAGCTAAAAACCTCACACACTGAGCTCTATGTGCTGATAAGGGCGATAAAAGGAAAGGTGAGCATTTAAAGTTAGACTTCACAAAAATTCCTGCAGACTTCCTGAATTTAATTTTATTTTTTCAGACAGAAAAAGGGATGAACCTTTTTGAAATGAACACAGAACATTTCACACATTGCAGAAATAAAGCTCCACATCTCTTCTGCAGCTCTCAGTTGCTCAACCCTCAAAATAATCACATAGGGAACAATTATAATAGAGATCACAGCGACCCAAGTAAGTCATCCTGACCAGCTGCCTTTTCTTTGCATAAAGTTCTCCAATGATCACTGTAAATCCTGATAATGCTGACAAGGGCTAAAACCATTGTAGAAAACCAGCAAGCATCTTCTTAGAGCTTCCTTCTGCCTGTTAAGAGTTTACTTTGAATGATGTCTTGCCTGCATCCCATTGCCAAATTTTTCACCCCTCCAACCAAGACCAGCACACAGCACTTTGAACATTAGCACCATCAGATCTTGGAGCTTCAGTCTAAGTTAGAAGAGAGGTAAGGTCTTCTTTGGTCCTCCTGTGCTATCTGGAATTCCCAGTGCACCGCGAGTCCATAAAGGCATCCTTTTTCCTCCCTGCCTGGGATCCCCAGTCTCTTTCACACAATTTCACCTGATGGCTATTTCAATTTTAAATTAAAGATGCAAAGTCCTCAGTTTTTGCCAAACATCTACTCCCTGCCCTATGCAAAAAACATAGGGGTGGCAAGCTCTGGGGAAGAATTGCATCACCTTCACCATCCATAGTGGGAGGAAGATCTCACAGATCCTGCCCACAAAGCCGTATCCACGCAGTACACTCCCTTTGCTTCTCAACAGTTACATACCTCCTTCATTGAAGTTCTTCATCAAGCATGGGAAAAAAAAATCTGCTAAGCCAAGAAGGAAACTGCCTGGGAGATGAAAGGCCTCCAGGCAACTAACTTCTGGAGAATTTAAATTTACACTGGAGGGAATAAGTTGCACAATGCTCTATTGGCAGGTCTGAGAGACATGGGCTTCCCAAGTCTGCTAGCAGCTCCAGTGTGGCTGGAAGAGCTCCCAGTCTAACAGGGAAGCTAATCAGATCTATCAGTTTCCATTGCTACCATCTTCTCCAGCTCCACCACTGAAGTTTTATGACACGGACATCTTCTGGAAGAAACGTTTTACTCAAAAGAACTAAAGTTGTGATGGAATCCAGGCAGGCTGGCAGTCCTCCTTTTGCAGGGGTCCCCCATCTGCCTGGCCCTGAGATAAATGCATTTCCAAACTCCCTGTTGGCATAGTGAGGCACCTCCAAACCCCTGCACTATCAAGGAAGCAGCTGCTTGAGACACTAGATTAGCAAACCCAAGAGATAAAGACTCATGAAGCTGACAATCACAATGCTTTCTGCTTATGTTCCCTCTAAACAGTGCTTCCGGAAGATTTCCCCCTGTGACACACTTGGAACCTACAGTCACCATGGTGGGTAAGGAGCTAATTTTTAACATAAAGAGAAATCCCATTTTCTAGAAAGCTTGAGCCATGAGGCAGCTGATAATCAGCAAACTTCATGAGATGCCTTGGAAAGCTCTGAGCTGCAGGAGACATGGGGATGTTGGCAAGTTCCAGAGACAGACACCCCGAAACGGGCTCTGCAGAAACTGAAGATCTCTCACCACAGTCAATGGCAGGTGGAGCAGCTCCTGCACAGCAACAAGGGAACCCCTCAGCAGGACACGGTTCTTCCTTTCCTGCTCTGGTGCCCAGAGACCACAGACCAGGGCTGCAATTCAATGAGACCCTGTTACTCTATGCTGCCACCCTGCATTTTCACACCAACTTCTGACAACTCAGTTCAAACTTACAGACTCCTGTGTTCTCTGGTCATTTCGCCTTCTTCATTGGAATGACTCAGTCTAACACTGAGACATCCTTCCAGCTCAGTATTTTGACATCTCCCCTTTACTGAGTGTGAAAAGCTTTTTTTTTTTTTCTGTTTAAAAAGTTATGTACTTCTATCTAAGGAAAAAAAAAAAACCCCTTCCAAAATGACAGGTCGCTGAGTCTCTGGCTGGCCAGACGTGATCACGGCTCTCTTATTTCCCGTATTTACATCTACCAACAAGCGGGTGACTGTCACATCCTTCACGCAATACCACATTTCATTATCATAACCAGTCAATCAAATTAAAAGCTGCACATGTTGGCTTATGATGTATGAGCTGAAGCAAATCCCTTCAGCATATTTAAATAGCATGTGCTGACAAGAGTGTCCAAGTGGCAGGGTCACCTTTAAACAAGGGATTAGAACAGCACCCACTAAGAAGTCTGGCTTATAAGATTACATTAATCTACCACCTGAACCAAAAAGTGTCCATTTCCAGTCCATAGTACCAACAACCATCACAGAAGTTGCACCATACTGGGTATAAAACCATTAGAAATGTCCCAAAGCATTCTCAGTATTTCCCAGTACATCACCATGTATGTTTTGGAGACAAGAACAAAATGTCTACAAAGGTGCAAAGCTGAAAACCTTTACTCCTGACTGGATTTAACCTGCACAAAAGACACAAAGTCTGCTCAAAAGCTTAAAATTGGGGATTTAGCTGATAATTCGATTGCAGATCCTTGGGGCTGCTCCACTTAAAACCCTTCCCAATTACTCTGGGTACTCAGACACTGCTGTGCATCTCAACTTTATCACTGTCAATGTCAAGCTAATCACATGTGTTCTAGGCAAGGGCAGCTTCTTCAAAGATCACATCAATTCTGGACAAGTTAATCTGTTCTTTGAGGTCTCCAGATGGCTCTTGCCAAGAAAGTTCACTTCCAGCCCTGCAGCCGGCGAGCGCAGCGGCCCCGGCGCTCTGCAGAGCATTACAAAGGAACCAGATCAAAGTTGTGTCTTACAAAAAAAAGAAATCTGAAGTTTGAAAAGCAACAGCAGCCTGTCACTTGTAGGCTTAAAGACGACTTCTGCATGCTCCAGCTATCAGGGAATTTATGATTACAGTCTGGCTTTTAAGAGCTGATGAAAAAAACTACGCTCTTTAGCACTTCTTGCCTTTGCAAATCTGTATCTTCTGTGCTTATTCATCCTCCCACGCTGGAGGAAGACAGGAAATAAATAAAAACCTAACTAAAAGTACAGATAAGGGCTGCTCTTCCCTTTTATTCTAAAGCATTCAATTCCATTTCAGGACTACACAGGGATTATTTTATGGGGAGCTTCAGTAATTATTGTGAAGTATTAAAGGACAGTTACAAAAGCTAAATCCAAGATCTACCAGTCTGAGTTTCCAAATTCTCACTCCTTTGCAGTTACCAAGGACATACTGCTTCTCAGGGAGGGCTGAAGTACAGAAGATGCATGAATTGAAACCAATAATTTAGATCACAGGATACAGCAAAGTGGGTGAGGAAAGTGGTTTAGAATTTGTCAGAATCTAGGAAGCCGAAATACAGGAAATAAACTGTTTGCCTTAGGAAGCAAATAAAGACTAGACAGGCTAACTGCTGTGGCCGTATTGCTCTATAGCCATCCTAGCCTTCTTAGGAAATGCTTTCAGACAACAGGATGCAACCACTGTGTCCCAAGGAACTGTAGAACAAGTCCCTCAAGATTTCATCTGACCGTGCGTTTGCAAATCAGCCCTCCTAGCTCCTTCTTCCCAACAGAGGCAAGGCTGTGCTCATTCATCACCACAATGTAATACTATATTTTGTCCACTAGTTTTGGATTTAGAATCAAAACTGTAAAAAGCCAGTTTCGACAAACAATAAAGTCGAGTCCTTCCTAAAAACAACGCAAGTCTTCCCTAGGATAAAACCAAACCCCTCATATGTTTAATAGCTCAATGCACAAGAAATATATTACAATAAAAGAGAAAATATGGGCAACACGATGTCTGCACATTAATTAACAGGATGCCTGGATCATCTTCCTGAAACAAAGTAAATGTTGCAGAGCATTTTGTTCCCTATCTAACAATACAGGTATCTGCCTAGATTTATTTCAATATATTAGTCTGCATTTATACCATAACATAGTTGGTTTGTTTTGGGTTTTTTTGGTTATTAATTATGACATGCTTAATATGAATCCTTAGCCATTATGAAAGGCTGGCATTAAATAGGGACATTTTCTCTAAATACAGAGGATATTTGACTGCATTAATTGTGACTGAACAAGAGCCTTACTGCTTCGAAGCAGCCTGCTCCATCAGTCATTCAAAAGCCTCTGTAGTGATTTAAGCTACAAAGCCAGGGAAAACCCAGCATCTCCTGTGTGCATTTTGGATATCCAGGGTACACTGCTCCTTCCACAAGCCACACTCGCCTCCCTGTCATGGTCCCTGTCAGATAATATGCCACAGTGAGAATTACTTTTAATATCTTATTGGGAGGGACAGAATCAAGCCTGCACAGGGTTGTGCTGAACACCCACACTCTTTGCCAGGAAACACTGCTCTAACAACTAACTGACATCAAAATGCACCCTGAACACAGTGAGAGGACCTTGACCCTGAGGACCACATCTTCCTGACACCTCCAGAACAGGGAGGTCCTGCCCAGGATCACATGCATTAGGAGGAATGTCAGAATAGAAGCTCTAATGTGCTTTAAAGTTATGCTGTGCATTTAAACGAATACAAATCTTTTCAAATCACAGGGCCTGTCTACACAATCCCTGCAGCAAGCCCAGGAGCTCAGGTTCCCATCCCTGAGCAGGGGATGCCACGTTCCCAGCATGCTCCTGATGTGCTCCAGCTGCTCAATGGTTTGGGTGAGAACAGCCCACAGCAAACTCCCCCGGAAAGGAGTGGAACCTGACTCCTCATCCCCACTCTTTGACCCTCCAAACATGCTCCCCGCAGGTCACTGGACTTGCTTGTGCAGACACAGGCACAACAGGCTGATAACGCACTGTCCCTCCCCCTGCTTAAACTGACAGCTGGGGAAAATTCAGCAACAGGCCGGTAGGTGAGACTTTTCTGCTCTGCTAATTGGCTTCTCAGACTGAAATGACATCCATGTTTAATACAGCAGGTGCTTTTTTTATATATACCTGTAGGTGTTTCAGTGGTGGAACATACAGGAGCCATTTCAGACAGCATGCAGCAGTGCCAGCTCCCAGTTCTCTGCTTTCCCAAAGTAAACTAGTGCTGGTGGAGACGGAAAATGCTCTGCAAAGTATTATGGGGGTCTCTGCATAGGGTTTTCTGCCTTTGCCCCATGGTCTCCCTTCCCTGGGAAAGCCAGCAGGGCAGCTGGCAGATGCTAAGGCGTCACAGAGCAAACAGCTCTTCCCAGAAGGGGCAATACATCTATCACATCACAGTGTAAAACCACCAGTGAACTCCCAAACTGTTCAGAGCTTCCCATGTCACACCACGCAGCTGACCACCCGTCCCTTGCTTCCACCCTGCCTGCAGCCCAGGATGCTGCTCCCTCCACACATGGACTAAGCAGCCAAAAGCATCTCTCAGGTTCCTGGCCATGCGGACACCCTCGCAACACAGCTTCCAGCCCAGAGCAACCCCCTTGCCTGCACAGCCAGGGCCTTCATGAAACAAATTACTTCCAAATGCCTGCCTCTGAGGCGTGGGGAGAAAGGGAAGCCCAGGTTTATACCTGGGTCTGCTCATACCCTAACGAAGGCAGCAGCTCCACTTAAGAACACCGCTGCCTGCAAACTATCAAATTAATCCCAGGATTTCAACAGCTTTTCTTCATTATTTTTCGTCTCAACCAAACCACAAATTTACTTAATGACTAAACCAGGCGAGCGAGTACTTTGTTTTCCAGGCAGCGGGAACCTTTCTAACGGGATCCAGGTTTTCAGAAAACACGTTCACCCAATGTCAGGCGAGGGAGAGAGTCCATGTTCGAGATGCGTCTGATGCTCTTTTTAACATCCCCAATCCCATCAGCATAGTGGCTGGGGTATCTCCGAACGCTGTGCCCGAGGAGAGGCACTGAGCAGGGTGAGGAATACAATAAGAACACTGTATTCCAGGAATGATTGAGTAAAGGCAAGAGCACGCTTTTGGCTAGCAGGATTCAGTGCTGTAACTCCGTATGCTGCTTTTCTTCTCCGTCTGAAGCAATGTTGTTTGTCCACGCTTCTCTGAAATGGAAAGTATTTCCTCTTGCCTGCTTGTTCCAAAGAAAGATCTGAGGAGACCTGGTATAACCAGGCAGAACTGGGGATTCTCCAGTGCCTCAACAACTCTGCCAAAATTTCTGCTCAAAAAGAAAGGGCTTACAAGAAAGAAATCACAAGCAGATTTCTCTGTAAGCTTAGTAACTTAAGACCAAGGCCCGTAGGATGAGTAAGTTTTTGGACAGGAACAAAGCATCCAGCTTTGGCCAATGACTCCAGACCATTTTCCTTCTTCCTACGTACCTACAGAGCCTGTGGAGTGTTCAAGAACATGGGACATCTACAGGTACCTGAACCATGTTGGGGAATAGGATGTATTGGAATCAAAGGGCAAATAAGACTGCCTGAGCTCAGTCCATCCTTACATCACTGAAGCTTTTCAGGAGGGCATAAACCCCAGCATTGCAATCTGTTGTCTGTATTGCTTTCAGGGGTAACTTTCCTGATACTTAAATCACAACAGTGGTGTTGCTGATGGCCAAATGAAGGGGAAAATATGCAACTCAAAGGGGCTCCATTTAACAAAAACTAGCTGCAGCTTTGACATAAAGCTTCTTGCTTGTATCACTAGGCCACGTAATGTAAGCTGAGCTGCACAACCACAGACTTGCTAGCCTCACTTAAATCCTCACTGAAACAATGGCATGAAACTCAATACTTATTACCAATTTATTGCCAACAAAGTTGGCATTTTAATGAAATTACCAATTTGGGTGACAGAAGAAATGAGTTGATGTAATATTTCGAACATCGATGATGGGACTTACCACCTCAAAACTACCCAGGTTTGTTTCCAAAGACCTATTAATGATGAGGTGGGTTGGATTAGCAATAATCCTGCACAAAAAAAAACCCACAAAAAGATTATTTCACTGAATAAGGTCTGGCTCACCAACACACATGAAACGAAGAGGTCTGCCTCCAAGCAGAGCTGCTCACTGGTGTCTTAACTCCTACAGAAAGGATCCAAGAAATTCCCCCAATTGAACAAGAGCCTTTGAGGTGACCGAACTCTGACCTCAGCTGGTAACAAAACCAAAACCATGGACGGCTGGCAAGACCTGGCAGAGATAAAGCTGAGAGTCAGGATTTAATAGTGCTCCCAGAGGGGAGATTCAACTGATTAGAAACATCGTAATCTTCTTTCTCAGCGTATATTAAAGGTCAAGAAGTGGGATCAGATATTGGCAGCACATGAAAAAACAACTCAGTTGAGCAAAAGACCTTCACAGAGATGTTTCATACCTTCACATTAAAAATTCCTGCAAAGCCTTATTTAACTTTACTTCTATCTAGGGAACACATTCAAGTTCAAAGTCAAGAGACCATTAGATGAGGACAGAAAAGAAGATAACCCCCCAGATACTTCTGCCTCCAATCAGTACTTTATAATGAGCAGGAATTCTTAAGCATAGTTGACTGCAACCATGACAGATAAGTAGGTCTCATGAAACAGAGCTTCTCTAGCAGTGTCTGGAGTCTTGCAAGCTCCCCAGATGGGGTTACTAAAGGATACTTGTTCCATCATGTTAACAAACAGCAGGTTATATCAACAACAAAATATTGGCAAGCTGAAAAAAAGCTTTTAAACCTCCTCTATCATTTATTGCTCAGCTCTGAAGAGATGTCAGCATCACAGCAAATGTATAAATCCTAAACTGTTCTCCTGGTCTCCATTAGGAGCTCATAATCTGATGTTGCCTTCTCAGTTCAAACTGACCTGGCCAATACAACTCAGTCGCTGGGGCAAGAATAAGGGTGGACCAAGTCACGCTATCCTTCTCACAAGGCCAAATAGTAATGGCTATACTTTTACAAATGGATCTAAATTCGGTGGCTGACTGACAAACCAAGAGCAGAGAATTCAGCAGTAAGATAGATGGAGATCAACACCTGGAGCCAGGCAGCGCAGGTCCGAAAGCAACAACTGTCTACTAAATATACCTTGACTGTAACTAAGAAGGACCCCACTGGGCATGCTTCTCTCCTGAAGGAGGCATCTCCAGAGGTTCAAGGTGCAAAAATCAGTTCACTTCATTTAAACAGGTATTAAAATGTAATGAAAAACACCTAAAGGAGGCAAGGAAGCAAAAAAATAAAATACTCACAAGCTAGCTCCTGGGGCACTGCAACACCAGAGGGTCCAGCTAAACTCCAGACCAGAGCAGAGATGAAATACCCTAAATGTAGCGTGAGAATGTTAGAGCAGCCATCAGGAGGCCTATGTACGCAGTTCATCCCATCACTGTGTTTGGCCACCGCTCAGGGAAGTCCTGCACTGTTTTTTTCTTGGTGCACTTTATATCAAGCGAAATTTGACTTCAAGAACTGTGCTAGGGTTTGTCGTTATTTTTGCCTCATAGAATTTTTCTGGTTTGGTTTTCATCCATTAGAATAGACAGATATAGGGGCTTTTACCTTTATTACACAAATTCTGCGGTATCTTTTCATCTGGTATGCATTATTGTGGGGATATATATGAAGTACCATGTCTATCTGAAGTGTTGTAAAGGACCTGTTTGAACTCTCGCTCCATTCCTACGTATCTTTACACAACTAAAACCAGTTGATGGTTCCATTCAGGAAAAATGAGTGAAAATGTAAGCAAAGTGGTTTTTGTTCTAAAGTAATTAGCCACTGTTTGGATAGAAGACAGCTGTATTGATTTTTTTTAACCTCAGTTTCTTAAAGATAAATTCTGTGTGTTTCCCTTGATCTTGTTTTATTCTCTCCAGAAATTCTGAGTACAAGGTACTTGCTGACACCCAACCAAATTCAACAGGGGAGGGAGGTCCCAAAGTTTCTACGATAATCAGTGGGAACAGGAAGGCATGGAGAGACTATTCAGTGCTCTGAGTAAGGACAAAGCTGTGATCTCAGCAGAAAACCTACATGGAGAAGAGATTTTACAATCGCCTCAAATGCTCCAGCTGACAGCTTCCCAGACGCTGAAGTCAGCACAGGCCCATTGCAAAAGCCACATTCTGGGATCCTCAGTGCTTAATTCTACATTTTGGATAGCTGTGGATGGGCCCAAATCACTTCCAGTTGACATGATGTATTATAAAATCACAAAATCCTAGGATGGTTTGGGTTGGAAAGGACCTTAAGATCATCCAGTTCCAACCATCCTGCCATGGGCAGGGACACCTCACACTGGACCAGGTTGCTCAAGGCCCCTTCCAACCTGGCCTTGAACACTGCTAGGGATGGAGCATTCACAACTTCCCTGGGCAGCCTCTTCCAGTTCCTCACCACCCTCACAGCAATTGCAGCTGGCATTTTCTCCTTCTATAGCAAGTGCAGCCCAGAGCAGAGCACCATGGCTAGCCTGACCCACTGCCATGTGCTGCAGTCATCCCAGGTGCCATAACTACAAATGAAATCCTGTGGATGAAGGAAAAGGCTGTTATGAAATGCCATGTGATAGCACTGTGCATCAGACTTACACTGTCCCATGTCTACATGGGTCAAATGTCCCCAGTCTGTCTCTCCCGTTTGGCTACATGAATTCAATCACACTATTAGGGTTGGCTCACAGCCCTCCCCATTGGAAGCAAACAGGGTTTCTCTCCTCTAACCTGCCATTCATTTATACAAAAGGGAATTTTAGCCTATTATCAAAACTGGCTGAGATGAGTGGCTCAGAAGCATCTTCCTCCTGCATAACAGTCTTGAACTAAGCCTGAACAGCACCTGAAAACTCCAGGAAGCATCAGAAAACCCCTTCCAGTTTCAATATCCTGTACAGCCTCATCTCTTGCTAGCTCCCAACATTACCTGCTCACTGTTGGAGGATCTCACTCTCTGCACCTCCCCGCCATCACTGCCCCAAAAGCCTTTTCTGGTTTTGCTAAGTGCATTTTCTGGAGGATGCAAGAAGAGAGCTGCTCCCCTAATGACAATTGCCAGCGAATCCAGAATCAGCAGCAGCAGCAATAGGAATTGCAATTTCCAGTCTCTGAAGTCTTAGCCATGAGCATCATCAGAGCAAATACACTTTTCAGGATATTCTGGCTGCCAAAACTTCAAACCATCTACTACAGAGCTTGTGCAATTCTCCAATTTAATCAAATTGGACAGATTTTCACGTGGAGAGCAAAAGGTACGTTCAAGCTGCCAGCACCCTTCCTAC
Source organism: Lathamus discolor (assembly GCF_037157495.1). Classification (NCBI taxonomy): domain Eukaryota; kingdom Metazoa; phylum Chordata; class Aves; order Psittaciformes; family Psittacidae; genus Lathamus; species Lathamus discolor. Next base: position 80,505,945 of record NC_088889.1, on the reverse strand, counting down.
CTCCAGCAACCCACCTGCCAAAAGATACACCCCTGCTTCAAAGTAGGAAAGCTGGATGGTTATCAATGAAAAGTAAATTGTAAGACTCTGACATGAGCAAAACAATGTAATTTCCTCCTCCTCTGTTTTTGCTAAAATTTGCCAAAATAATTAAGCCTTCGGCAAAATCTCAGCATGGAAGAATACCAAACAACACAGTCTGACAAAGATATGAGCAACTACAACAAAGTTTTATATAATGGGAAATGTTAGGCAATCATGACTACAGCCATTGCCGCCAGCTCCGCCTATAGAGTAAATGAGTGATATTTTAACATCACTATTAACTCCCCCCGCCCCTGCAAAACTACAAGCGAGTCTGTAACGTGACTCATAATATCCTTGGCACACGGTTTGATCGCAAAGTTGATGAAAGCACCAGTCCCCGAACCTGTGTGTGAAAACTGCAGATGAATTAATCAAAACATGCAGGAGCTTGTGACACCAGTGTCTGAGCCTACACATCTGCAGTGGTGAGACTCTTGCATGACACAATGCGACAGCAGACAGACTTGGCTGCCAACTTTTGCTGCTGGTACGCTATCACATCCAGGGAAGAGAGAACAGTGCTTGACAGAGGTCCTTATTCTAGGACTGATCTTTCTGGACGCTGTGGATATCCACAGCATGATGTACAATTCACATGGTGAGTAAGGGAGTGAAGAGAGACTCCTCTGTTTTGCACGTGCATATTTCTAACACAGGAACTGTTCAATGGCATCATCTTCTCTGCTCAAGATGGTGACAGACATCTCTGTATGCTGCAGAGAGGCATTTGTTGTACAGCTTCAAGCAAATAATAAATGAATGTATGAATTCCACTGCTGGCAGCTTATGGAGATCTCCATATGCAGGATCACTTCATTACTTGCCTGCAGGCAGCAGGTTGACTGCCTGGTGGGATCGCCTGCTGAAGGGCCATAATTTCTGACCTCCAACTCTTCAGCTTCACAAGTGCTCCCAGTCTTACCACTGGAAGTGGACCTCAGTCAGAATAATCAATCAGGCTGCTTTCTCCAGTAGCAAGGCAGAGGGCTTCCCAAGCAGCTATTTCCCAACGCTAACCTGGCAAATCTCCCTTCAGGATGTGTTCTCTGGGAGAAGTTAAAAAATGGGTTGGGACAAAGAAATACCTGCACAATTAACCGGGGCCAACCATGGGAGATCAGGAGGCCATGCATGTCTGTGAGCAGCTGCCCTTGGGATCAGGAAGAAGATCAGGGCAAGTTCATGAAGAGATCATCTTGACACTGACCTTCACTGAAAACGTGGTAAGAATCCAGAAGAGCGAACATACCTCCAGAACAGCGTCTGCTGTTTCCATCAGTCCTAAAGAGGACCAAGGACTGATTCGATCAGCCGGAGAGGATGTGCTGGTGATCATCAGACCCTTTTCTGATTCTGATCAGCACCACTTTCACAAGAACCTGCAGGACAAAGTCACCTGCCTGGCCGAAATTCAGCCTAGGAAGGCTGGCTAAACAGCTGTAAGAAAGAGGTATCTTCAAAGACAAGTGCGAAACTTGTGGCACTTCTAGTTCTAGAGCAAGAAAAGATTTTGACCCAGTTTCAGATTTTAAGTCCATCTCCCTAAACAAAAGCAGCTGAAGTTGAAATGAGCCAATTCCGCAGATCATTATGCTGCTATTACACAATTCCTTCTAATCCCTGAAGTGTGGAAGATGTGCCAGCGCCAACCCAGGCACATCTTTGTCATTTCAGCTGGACTTCCATCCTTTCCACTAAAGACTTAATTCTGCTAAACCATTCTTGACAAATGCTAAACACTAAAATCTCCCAAATATTTATTGCAGTTTCTTTGGCCACACTATCACAAGTGCCTAAATTCCCCTTCTCAGTTGGAGAGCTAGCTAGACCAGAGGTCTCCAAATCTTTCAGCCTAATAAACATCACAAAGGCTCACGAGCCCCTATGAGTAGTAAGGGAGAGATTGTTTGTACCACAAAAGGAACAAAAATGACCAGCCATCCCCTGCTGGCTATTCTCCTCCCCATAGAACTTGGTCTAATCCCCTCCACCCTACAGTCCTTAAAGCAATGTGCCAAGGAGAGGGAGCAACTGCCATGCATACTGATTCTCCACCTAGCTTGGACGTGGCTCCTAGAGGACCACTGCCAGCCAACCGCTAAAGCAGCCCCCTCTGAGATGCTGTGCTAAGGCAGAAGGTTGCTTTTCATCCTTCTGTCTCAGGGACTGCCCAAAGAAACCATTAGGCTGGCTGCAGTTCTCCTGGGCTCATACAACAGCAGAGTTCTTCCCACAACCCCTTTGGGTCTCCAAAGCCAAACAGATAAAAGGGCTTTGAAGCCCTTTCAGACTTTAAGACAGCCACTTTTGGACCCTCCCTCAGCCAGCACAAGAAGCAACTTGGGATTGTCCAAACATTTTGGGGAGAAGGCAGAAGATGCAATCCACGGAGCACATTTCTATTTCTCTCCCAACAGTCTCTGCTTACACAGCACCCTTCAGGTGAGGAGGTACACACGCTCACTGACAAACGATGCAGGGAGCAAGGGCACAAGGTACCAAGGGAAAGGAGGAAGATATGCCAGAAATACAGGGTTATGGCAGCTCTCAAAGCCACCCCTGTGTGCTCAAGGCCAACCCTAACAGTACTGCTGTCTCTAAAAGAAGCCACAGTTGAGAAGGTAACATTATAAACCTATAAAAAAAGGTTTTACTGCTGCTGACTAGCTGGGACATGCAGAACATGTGTTGCGGGGAACATAGCATGATTTTATTAGCAAACACAAAGCCATTCATGCAGAGTGGCCCAAATGGGGTGGGTTGAATTAAGAGAACAATAGCAGTTCATCAGATGGCCCTTTCTTCCACATATGTCTTTAGCTTCCTATGCTAGCAAATACTTAAAGCAACTTGGAAATTCATTTTCATCTGAAGATCTTCACGTTATTAACACATTAGATTAAAATCAAAATAATTGAGAACTTAACTTATTCCTGATGCTGTTCATTAAAGGGCTAAATCTAAACCACCAGCACTCAGCCAGCCTCCTCCCTCTGGAAAGTCACTTGCAATCAAATGACTTATTTGCCCCATTTAGCCCAAGCACTCTGCAGCTCTGCCGACACTGAACAGGATGGTCTTCCGGCACGGAGCACAACACTGCCCTGCTGTCCACGCATGTGGGTCACAGGAGAGCTGTGGATCCCTCATGTTGTCCAGGGAATGATGTGCTCAGGCTCAGACCAATCTGAAAGGAAAACAGCCCCATCCCATTGCGTCAGAGGCTAATGCTAACCATGTTTCAAATTCGAGCACGGATTCCCGTTCCCCAAATAACAAAACAATAGACACCAAAGAGGAAAAGTGGAAACTGCTGCTTGGAGAAGCTTGCCACAACATGTTGGCTGGCAGTGTGCTGGGACTAAATCCTGCTGCAGCCAGGCTAGGGCTCAGCACACCAGGGCAGCACATAGGAAAGGCAAGGTTGGGTTCCCCCTTTCTGAGCTGCCTGCTGGCCCGTCTGCCTCCCTCCCTGTTTCATCTCAGCTCTCCTTCCAGTGCCCGGTCAATGCACAGTCCTTATGCTGTTCACTCACACCAGGGTGGGAGGAATGAGAACAAGATGAGCAGAAGAGACAGGGGACAGCATGGAGATGGGCTTGGGAAGGAGAGACTTCAAAAGTCACACAGTAGGCTCCAGCTCTGAAAGTGCTCGCAACGGGCACCCCTGCAGTGACTTAAGGATCTAGAGCTGCTTCAGTCTTGTTTTATGTCTAACCATTTTTAAGATTTTGTTTTGCAAAACAACCAAGTAGGTGAGCAGAGAGGCTTTAAAGGTGATGTGAGGAACAACCAGCCTACTGTTCATGGCTTAAATTACAGATTTGCCACAGGACACCAGTACAAATGATAAGGCTGTGGCGCCCTGGCTTAACCTTTGTCAAAGAATTCCTAATCTTCTCCAAGATTAGACTTTTGTTCTCGGTAACTGCCAGCCCAACACACCACCAAGACGGCAGGGGGCCAGGCCCACAAACACAAATTAATTACATCAGCTGTAATTCACACCTCCGGATGCTTTTGAAGCTACTCCTTAAGTGCTTTTGCATAAGACAGCTGGGGGAAAAAAACCCAACTAGTAGTGTATCACACTGAAACACAGATTTCTGTTGCGGAAGGAACACCACACACATTAAACTCTGATATCCCAACTGGTGAATTCAAGCAGACGCAGATAGTTTCAGTGCTGGTCTGTGTCTATCACCTTGCACAGTCCACCTGGATGCTTCTACGGTCTGCAACAGCAGCAGTAAAATGGACATAGAGCAAGCTCAGCTCATCATTTCATTAATCAAAGCGCCAGAATTCAGTCTCTTTCCCCCACAAGGGCACAGACAGAGTAGCTTCACAGCCACTGCAGACAAACACTTATCATTCAGCCACACCAAAAGGAAGCTGAAATGTCACTAAGGAGGATGCTGTTCCACGAGGGCTAGAAAATCCCCCATCCTAATGCAAATTGTAACGTTTCCCTCCCCACAGCCCAGCAAGCGCTGGCCTCCAACCACCACCACTGCGCAAACACCACACCAGAAGTGCTTCAGCTACAGTAAACTCTGCAATATGACCTTGAAGCGAGCAACGTGCCCACGTGTCTCTGAGAGAGAGCTCAAGCTCAGCATCACTGCTTTGGCCAGCAGCAGCAGGCCTGTGGGCAGGACAAGGCCAGGTAACTGTGCAGCCGTTCCCACTGCTCAGCAGCCTGCAGGGAACACATGAAACGTTTAATCAATCCCATGATGGTGCTGCACAACATTCAAGGCAGAAGGACAAACTCATTTTTTCAAAGAAATTGCAGAGCAGCTCGATTTACTCGGAGAAAGACAATTCCCCATCATACAGGCTGACAGCTGCAGCAAGGAGACTTGGCCATGCTTTAGCAGTCAGCACTGATAAAGCCATGTAGATCCCAACCTTAACCCATGCCAAGACAACATCCAAAGGGAAAACTCCATGCTGCAGTCCTCTCCCCACTTCCTTCCTGCTCCTCCAACCTGGGGACTGCAGATGAAGAAAACCACCAGCAACTTAATGATGGATGGGCAACCCCTTTACACATATCAGATGATTACTGCCCGGAGGCTGATGGGGGAGATAGTGGCCATAAGCTCATCCTGCTGGAATGGCACGTCAGAAATGCCAGTGGCTTTCTGCTTCCCAGTGAGCAGGCGGCAGGATGAGGTGGGGAAGACAAGTTTTAGCCATTTTTGCTGGTTTAGCATTCCTACAGCGACCACACACTGCACAAGAACAACTCCCAAGCCAATTAGAAAATTAAAAAACCCCCAACACTACGGACTAATTGCTTAAGATAAAAATGCCACTTATCTCCTAAGTGATTTCCCCTGACCCTTTGGTGCACAGCAGCTCTCCTCTGAATGAAAACGTGAGCTGTTTACCCAGGGTGGGATGTTCATGGGCTGCTCGTGTGTCAAGGCAAGGTCAGTAAGGATGGAGAATTCTGTATTTTAATTCTTTTAAAGGCCAGGGGCTACAGATTGGAAAACCCAGCAAGCAAGCTTACAGGCCCTCACATTACCCTCCTGATCTGCACGAGAAGCAAAAAACTGGAAGTCAAACTGAGAACAAATGTTCCAAGTTAAATATGTTAATCAACTAGGTAATTGGAGTGAAAATGCTGCTCAGCGCCCCTGAAGAGGCCGGGAGAGGCTAGTGGGGGAGATGTGTTAAAGCTGCAGAGAGATGCACGGCTGTCCTCCACCGAGCTTAGGATCAAGCAAAGAAATGCAGCTCCCAGCCCATCTTCAGAGGCATCTCCTAGGCCTCCACCGTGAATCAGAGCTGCTCCTCAGCGCTTGTTCCCCCAAAATACACAGTTTGCATCCTGGAGCAATAGTCAGGTGGCCCCTGGGGTCCACCTCCCCCAGACCTTCCAAAAGCAAGCTGCTTTCTATCGATGGGTTTCTCTGGGGTGACAAAGCCCTCCACGTACGTAGGGATCCTGCAACCCCAAGCCCAGGCAAGGATGATGACCACCTCTCTGTCCAGGCCCTGCCCGTGGACCATCGCAGCTAGAACAACACAAGGCCACGCTCTTTCTTTGCACAGCCTGGAAAGAATCCCAGCAATTTCAACGACAGCCATCTCCCTGCCTGCCATCTCCTGTGGATTTTCAGCATGGCTCCTTGACACCACGAATGCCAGCTCCATACCCCTCATGAGGGAGTTATTTCAAACATTTTCAGCCTGTGTTGTGTGCCGAGGTAGAGTTGGGCGTGAAGAAAGCATTCGTTGAGTTAACTCTGTTTTACTCAGCAAGTGGAACAAATTTCATCACCCCCTACAAGTCCATTCTGTTTTCTATTTATACCGCAGCCATTTGGTGCTGGACTCGGGAGCAGCAGGAACAGGTGATGTAATGCACTGTACAAACAGCATTCTGTTCATACAGTGGGAAAATAAAGTGCATTCTCTTGGGTTCTTTGATCACGCTTAAAACAATCAGATTAGAAGTCACAGATAACCCAATACATGCTGGAGATGAAAGGACTCTGGAGAAATAAATCACCCAAAGTTAGATATTAAGCAAGATTTCTCTCTCAACAATCAACTTATCTGCGGAGAGCGGAGGAATGACCATGTGGTTTCAAAATCCTGCCAGGCATTTTATTTATTTTTATAATACCATAAAGCTACTCCACCCACTTTTTCAGAATGAACGTTGCATTACACAACACATCAAAGAGACTTTATGGCCTAAATTAAGCAATAAAATAGTTGAGATTGTGCGTTATGCTGAAAATTGGCCTACTCCTGGTGCCTGGTGAGACGGGAGGTGAACACCACATGTTTAGAGCACCTGAAGAAAGCTCGGGGCAGCATGGCCTGAGGTATCAAAGTGTGTGGCACTTGCATTTAATAGACCAAAGTGAAGTTCGAGGCCTTTGGTGCCCGTTTTAACCCTCTCTTGCCCAGGGCTTGGTACCAACCTAAGGCATAGCACAGGATATTGGTGCTGGCACGAAGAGCTGGTGCATTAATAGGATATGGTCTTTTATGCCCATAACCTTTAAAGTTTGGTTTATAGGTAAAGCTCTGTTGGAAGCTGTGGGCTTCATGGATGTGGTTCCCCACCTTTGACAGCAAGCCATGCCTCAGGAAAAGGGGATGGGAAAACCCAAGGGAAAGCCATTAGCAGGTCTGCAGCATAACCACACTTTCTACCATCTGGCCATCTCCTCCCTTGATCAAAACTACACAAACTACAGAATGAATTAAAGCCCCTCTTAAAATGTTTTCTGCCTTGTATGCATTTTTAATTGAAAAATTCGCAGGAGATGGGATACGTAGGAGTGATGTGTCAGTGCCAAGTGCTTATTTTGTAGCTCTGGCTTACATCCTTAAACTGAAAGGTGAGAAATGGAGGATATCAAGAGAGAAGAAAGTTGGCAGGTCCATTGCTTCAGAGCAGGCACTAGGCAGTGTTTCCACTGAAGCAGCTTGGGAGGCATGAAGGAAAGTCAACTTGCAACACCCCATGAGCTGGCGGGTCCCACACCCCCCGGTGCGTGTGTGTCCTTCCCTTCCTGCTCCCAAAACAGGGCTTTTTAAAGAAAGATTTAATTAATTTAGGCCCTATCATGATTTCTGTGGCCTGACTCATAGCGTTTGATCTCCCAAGGCTGGCGAGAGGTGTTTGAGCCTGCCCTCGGAGCCCCTGGCGCACCAGCCAAGCACCAACAATGACTAGACAGACTTCAGCGCCACTCCTTCCATCTATCAATAGAGTCACTGTTGGGCGAGCTGACTCACCGCTTTCCCTGAGAACTGTTCGGCACCAGTTTGCCATCAAAAGAGCAAAAATAAAACTAAACAATTCTATGTTTGTGGAGAGTGAGTTTAGAAAGAAGAGGGGTTTTATTTTAAGGTTTTGTTTTTAGGAGGTTCCTCCAAAGGCAGCTTGTGCTGCTGCTTTCGGGCAGCAGAACTGGCCAGGAGCTCCTGAAGAACACTCAGCGGCTCTTCATTCAAAGTCATGCTCTAAAGGCACAATGAGGAGGACATTCAAACCTACAGACTGAATGGAAAGGAAACGGATGTACACAAGCATCTGAAAACCCAAGCTATAGGATCAGACCTGTTCATAAACCAGCCTGCCTTGCAAAAGGATCTCCCAGGGCTGCAGTGGGCAATGAGAGGGCTTTTAATTCTCCCTTTATGGCTCTCCACCCCCCCTACACAGAACGCAAAACCACAGACTGGCAGCACCAATTCATGTTGCTTCTCCACTGCTCCTCAGAGCTGCGCTTGGGCCCAGCACAGCCAAGCCCAGGTGGAGATGCAGGAGGGGTGAACATACCCTACCTGACACTTCTATTGCTGCTGTAAAACGTAAGAACAGAACTTCAACAAAGAATTTTCTAGTAATGGCCAAGTTCAATTAAGTAGTAATGTTTCACCAGGGACAGATGCAGTTTGGGAAGATGATGACAATGAAAGCTTCAGCACGAATGAGCATGACACAAACCCAGGGGGGCACAACTTTACAGATAGACTTTGACCATGCAACATATACCACAAGCCACCCCAGAATCCCAAACCCACACTTCCACATGTGCCTTGCCATCACAGTTGGATCAAGGGCAGCCAAGCAGCAGCAAATGGGACATGAGGACCAACTCGCTGTGCAGACATGCCAGACTGGGATAAGACATGCTTTTAGCCTGCAACAGATCCAAGTTCAGTATAGCCCTATTCTCTGTTTGCTCTACATCCAGGTACCATCATACACCAATGAGAACTGGGATTCTCTGCATCTCTCAGTTTCCCTCAGCCTGCTAAGCTTTAATTAAGTGACTTCTCTACAGTATTCATGGACATCAGAAAGCTCTACCACATCTTCTGATTAACTGCATTTAAGCAATTAATTCCAATTCAGCCTGTTCCTCCTGAAACTTCATGCAATATGTCAGAATGAAGAGATGCCACTACCTTGCTAAGAAGACACCAGCTGTCTGAAGAGTGTTTTAGGAAAGCACAAGCCAGACTTCTACACACCATCACATAAAGATGGTTAAGATTTCCAGGTTCTTTAAAGACCTCCAGGACTTTACAGGAGAGACCAGTCCCAGTACGAACAAGTCACCTAATGCAATTACAAGTCATGGTCGAGTCCCCGAACTTATCTCAATCGGACACTCTTGATTTCCTGTTTGCGGCATTGACAAATAAAAAGCTCTACATTACAGGTAATTATACTTCACAGAGGACAACAATTAAGAAATAGCCAATTACATTTTACAAGCTCAGGATAATCAAAAGCTTCCTCAAATATCTAGAGTTGCAATAAGCAGTTAGAAATGGCAACTCCCAACAAATTGCAGGTAATTTAGAGCAATTTACACAGATGACATATTTCCCTATCTGTGTTCAAAACCTTCAAACTCAGTTCTCAAAAGTACTGCAGGAGTTCCTGGAACATATCACTGCTGATTTCTAAAAATAGTGCATTGTCCATTCCCACCTTTCTGGCCTCTTGAGGCGAGATGCAGGACTTCCAGTCTCCATGCTGCAAAGAGAAATACACCACTAGAACAGATTTGAGATCAGGTATCTAAAAACGGGGAAGATCATAACGTGCATACCAAGCCTAAACAACAACAGCAACAAAAAACCTATTCCTTCTATTGCTGTTGTTTGAAAAACATGCTCACTTTTATTTCTGCATAATTTGATTTAAGCCTTATAGTTTTTAAAGCAACAGTCACTTGCTTTATCTGTAAGCCAGTGGGGAAGCTCCCATACAGTCAATGCATGAGAACCAGGATCAAACAGCAAATTAAAAATCATTAAATCTCAAGAGGAAAGGAATGTACCTCTCCCATTTTTAAAGCTTTACCCTTCAGACATGAGATTTAAAAACACCTCTAGAATAACAAGGGAGGAGAGACAGACAAGGATACGATCTGCTGCATATGGCTGCTATAGTAAAGCAGTTTCATCCCTCTCTTTCAATGCTCATTTTCTGGGGAGAAAAGAAACGTTTCTCCTTGCTCATGTGGCTTTGGTTGCTGGAACTGCACTTTCACCTCAGAGCAGGCTCTCATATTGTATTTCACGATTTTTGTGGGTATGGCTGTCTCCTTGCACCAGTCCAGCTGTTAGTGCCATTACTTCACTACACGAGCATATGAGTTTCTGCAGGGCTCACTGTTGCATAAAAGCTGATTAAGGCCTTTAGACATACATGTAACAGAGGAGGATCTGCCTGGCAGCTAATTAAGGACTAAAATCACAGAGGTGTTGGTTGGAAGGAACCTCTGAAGGAGCAGAGTAGTCCAGCCTCTGGCTTGACGCGGTATTACTGTCAATACCAGGAGAAGTGGCCGTGGCTGGTGTACTTGCATGAGTATTTTAAGACATCTGGTGTGAAAGGTAAAAACACAATCAGCTATGGTGAGATACTGGAACAGCCTTTTCTCATATTGTGGGGACCACGGGAAGAGCAAGGGGGAAGGATTAACACAAGCAAAGCCAACAACACGCTTAAAAGAGCCTGGGACAAACTTTAAGAAACTTCTCTCTAAGAAGTGACGCATGCCTGTTTTGTCTATATGGGAAGCTGGAGATAGGAAGAGTAGTAAAGCAGTAATAAGGCACTCCTTGAGGACTCGGAGGGCACTCTGACCTCAAACAGCTTCTGACAGCTCGCACAGTCAGCAGGTCCACAGCCAACACAGGGTCATAACATCTACCCTCTTCTCTATTCCACCTCCTCAAGCCTGGATTGCTGCGGGTAGCAGATTGCGGGCGATACTTCCCCACTACCATACCCTCCTTCCCTGGTATGGCACCGCTGCTCTGATGCCCCCAATCTCCTCACTCACTCCAGCACCTGAGAAGGATTTCCCATCCCTGAGGTCCCCACCACTGCTCTGTTTCCAAATTCATGCTCAAAATATGGCAACACAGAGGGAACTGATGCACTGAGCACTAAGATAGTAAAGGTGAAACCCAGCAGCCTAGCATAAATGGCTGCAGCATCAGCTGGGGAGGGGGACTTGGTGCAAAGGGTCCCCTGTATGAAAGGGAGAGCTCTTGAAAACCTTTTTAAGGCCCGAAGGGGCTGACTGAATTTAGAGCTGACAGAATTTAGATCTGCAACACTAACAGGTGACCCTAAAGAGGAGGAAAGATTTCTTTTCAAACTCCATCTCCACCATAACTGCACTGGTAAGAGTATGGTTAGAAAGAGACCCCTCTACCATACTCCAGACTGTTTCACTTGTCCTCTGTGGCAAAGGCAGAGTAACTCAATGTTGTAAATCCTGTTCACACTCAGCAAGGAATATAATCCTGCTTGGCAAACCTGCCTGCTTTACTAAGTTGCTAACTAACACGAACTAGATAATTTCAAATGCTTGCTCTTACAATTCCGATTTTGCCTACCTGGAATATCAATGTGTGCACATTCGGTCTAAAAATTAAAAATATTTTAAAATTAAAATGTTAAAGGAAGTACATTTTTCTTCCCTGCTAATTGCCTTCTGTGGCTTGGCATCACCTCTGTGGACAACAGGTATTCCTGCCACTACTGTCCCATCTGAAACGAGAGGTTTGGCTCCAGTCCCATCCTCTTTCTCCAGCTCAGGCTTCCAGGATGATTTCCAAAGCTGGGAAGTGAGAGGATTACGCTGCTCCGTACCACCTGAGGCAATACACTACACCCAAGTCCACAGCCCAAGATGGGCTACCTGGGAGGGTTTCTGACATTGCTGGTGCCAAGCCACAGGTGGCAATTAACAAAGAAAAAGGGCTGCTCGTAGCTTGACTGCTGGCAATGTGGTTAATGGCTCCAGACAGAAGAACCTACAGGAGGTGAGAAAGAGAGCAATCCATGTGAAGCTGACTCAGAGCAGCGTCACCATCAAGGACCAAAAACCAGATGACCTTGCTGAGTCCAAGCAACCGCTGCCTGTCAAGGGTGTCCTGCCACCGGGGAGGCAAATACAGAGAGCTGTAGGATGCATTTATCCTTCTGAGCATGTGGAAGAGCTGCGGGCAGGCACCAGAGGACTGCAAGCCCAGCATCTTCACTATAAAATCAGTGACAGTGGAGCTACAGCTCAAACAAGCCACATGCCCCAAGCTGAGAGTGCCCAACTCAAGTGCAATTTGCTAGGGACACTTGGGTTTCAAGGATAGAAGCTCCAGCACTGCATCAAGAAAGGAAAACATGATCAACATGAGGCCAGCTGGCTTTTCTGCCAAGACTCCAGCAGGATCAGAAAAGCCTCCTTGAACTCTTGACTAAAGCTGCAGGCAGCAGGGTGCAGCAAGAGAAGGGCTAGAACAAGCACTGGACTTTCTGCCTTTCTCAGATTTGCTCATCTCTTGAGGCAAGCAGCATGATGAAGCAGTGGAGCTTGACTGGTGACCTGTCCCAGGGATTGAGGACACCCTGCTAAAGTCTGGGTCAGAGATGCAACTCCAGATGTCTGTTTCAGATCCTTCCCCTCCTCTCCCTGCTGCAGCAGGTGCCTGCCTGTACCTCTCGCTGGAGGAAAATGCGCTCTGAGCCTGATGAAACTGGGAGGCGTTGGTTGTTTGCAGTGACACTCACTGCGGTGCCAGCTGCCCTCCTGGCCACGTGGGCAAGCGCCCTGCCCTGCGCGGATGCTTATCTGGGCTGGTGCGTCGGGCAGAGTGCTGTGTTAGCATAAAAACAACAACAACCACCCCGACAATTCTCAGCCAGTTCAGTGTAGCACATTTCCAACTTCTTGGCAATCACAAAGGGAGCAGCATGTGAACAGTGCCCCTCTCTCAGCGCAGACCACCTTCTCCTGAGCACTGCAGGGCTCAAAATGAAAATCATGAGTTTTGCCCAGCTGGGCAGAAAGCAGCAGCACCTGCAATGACATACAACAAGGAAAAGCACCATACGTTCCACAGCCTGAAAATCAGACATGGCCAGCCTGCTGCATCCAAAAGGGACCACCCAAAGGAACTTCCCCCATTTCTTCCCCAGACCACTACAATCCATACAACACATACTGCTAAAGGGACTTAAAAAGAGGAGAGCAGATACAGCCCCCAGCTTGGCTGTCATGGCTGTGGGCACACAAAGCTGCTCCCCAGCCACCTCTGCACCAGTCCCATCAGTGTATTTGCATCATTCAGCTGCTACAGCCTTTGCCACCTAAACCTACAGAGAGCAAATCTACATGAAACACTTGTTAAAATGGTGTGAGCCTCAGCACCCTGGCTATCCTACTGCCAGCCACTGCCGTGACTGACTGCACCTCCTCAGTGAAAACTCTGGAGATGGAAAGGCCCGCAGAGACAAAGGTGTGCTGGGTTTACCTTTGAAGGGATTTAGATCTGGGGCACTCACCACTGACAAACTGCTGAGACAGGCATTTACTCAGGTGTATAAACATCACAGACGGCAAACGCCGGCCTTGCAAGAATTCTCTTCCAAAGCTTAAGAATAAATTCAACATGTTTTTAAATAATTATGGATGAATCACGCAAAAAACTTTCTGCATTTTATCTTCAGTTGCTGACCTTGATTGTGCAGCTGTTTTGTTTCTAATACAATTATATATTCCCACCTACTTGCACTCTTAGTGTGTAGCAAAGAACCTCAGGTAACAGAAAACCTGAATCATAGGCTGACATTTCCTTTTGGCCTTTGGAAGCGACAGAACAGTTAACACAAAACTTTATTTATTTGAGGTAGGAGGGGGAAAGAGAGGCCGCAAGTTAATTTCCCTTAGAAGCCCAATGGTCCCCACCCAGAAACCTGCACACAAAAGAATACTGCCTTTTAAACTGGTAGGTTAGGTCTGAGACCAGAGCGAAGGTTTGTCAACCATGACAAGCCACGGCTTGTTTAACAGTCGACCGGAGGGTTGAAAAGTCTAATAAAACCAAAGGGCCTTCCATAACAAAGCTGCTGCCACTTAAGAAGAACATTCACGCCCATTCAGTGGGGTTTTTTCAAACATGCAAAGGTATTTGGAGCCTCTAAAGCGAGCAAAGACACACCAAACCCCAGCAGCTAGAAACTGGACCTGGAAAAAACTGAAGAAATTAAGGGAGCTGTAAGGAACACTGGAAACAGCAAGTAACTAACCACAGGAAGAGATAACAAAAATGCTGCATGACCTCCCATCACTTAGATGCCTTTCTAAAATAGACACTTCAGCCTGACCACAACTTGTTGTGCAAGAATCACTGGGTGAAGCTGAGTGACCTGTTATCTCCAGGATTACCAAAGGAAAGTTTTTCACATGCCTATTTGGAAAGCTTCCTCTCTTCAGAAGGAGGAAGGTTTATGGATCAGTTTTAGCAGGTTCCACCAGTCTCTTCTGGGGAAGACCCAAAACCACCACTCGGGGACAGCAGGATGCTCGGCCCTCTCTAATGCCTCCATTTGGGCTAATTTCCCCAGCCAGCAGCACTCAAATCCACTGCACGTATCCGGAGGGGAAAACTGCGGTGCTGTTTTACAACGTGACAAATCCTACGCTGCAGTGACACATCCACACATCCTTCACTGCCTGTTTCCATCTCGTTTCAAGCTCATTTGTTTTCACTAACATTGGCCCGTCCGGAATGGACAAAGACTTGTCAAAGTAGCTTTTCCCAAGAGAGGAAAACAAAGTTTCCCTGAATGGACACATGTTCGCAGACACATTAAATATAAATACCTCCACAAAGAAGAAGGCAGCTTCTGCTGTTTTTTTTCATGGCAGACCCATGGACCAAGCTACAAAGGACTTGGGGTGATGGTCTTCATCCAGCACCAGCAAATCAGCAGAAGACACATGCTGCACACACCTGAGGCTGCCCACATACCCAACAGCTTTCTGCTGTGGCTTTGCTCAAGAAGGAACATTTTTCATTTCCTAAGAAATAAATGTTATGACAGTCACATGGACTGAATTAAAAGTACAAAGACAAGGCCTCTTAGCCAAAGACCCCAAATTTTTATTAAAAAAACAAAAAATACATGCTCCATGGAAATCCAATCTGGGTAGGGCCATGAGGAGAGCAAGAAGGTTCCAAGGTCATGTTTTACAATCTTTTGAAGGAGGAATGAAGCCGATGTCCAAAGGAGGCATTTTGAGCTGCGGTCTGTACAGAGCTTCCCTTTCTTCTGCATGCTGCAAATTTACAGTGCAAGAACTTGCTGTCTTTGCTCAGGCACTCTTATTTATACACAATAAAGCCCTTGTGCAGGAGATCAAGGCCGTATTTCATTGATTTGACACGATGGTTAACCTGTGAACTTTGCCCCTGCTAATAGAATAATTTCTATTTGTTGATTCCTCTTTTGGGATCCTTGAGGGTAACAGTCGCTTCATCCCAGCTCTCATTTAAATGTCTGGTGCCAAATGGTTTTACAGCTCCTACTTCCACAGAGCAGAGCCGGGACAAAGTTACTCAAACCCAGTAGCTACAGCTGCATACCGAGTCCCACACTCTCTCTCATCACTCAGCTCTCATTAGTACTTTGCTTGCGAAAGCTTGGTGAGGTCCTCAGCTATCAAATGATCGATCCTATGTGAATATATGCACTGGCTGGAGGTCCCAAAGCAACCACCAGAACCAGGCTGGCAGCAGTGGCAGAACAAGGAATCCCCTCTTCCAGATAAATCTTAGCCAGTCTGAAATGCTGATTACCAGCCAAGAAAATGGCCAAAATTTATGACTGGAAAGGGTAAATCTGACACTAAGGGCATGGTTTTCCAGCAGAGTTAACCCATCCGAAACACGGACTGATGGGAAAAAGGAGATCTATTAGTTATTTAGATCAGCTAAAGATTAGCTAAAGACCTTCTAAATGCTGGTACTTTAAGGACAGGTTGTATCTTGGGAGACACAGGATTAAAATATTGCAAGTTTTACCACAAAAGTGCGCTCTGGAGTCTTCAAAGGTAAAATCCAATTTCCTCTTGCGTTTTATAGAATGTGGATAATCTGACTTAAAACTGCAACAGTTCTACTTAAATTCATCACTGCCCTACAAGAGTGAAGAATCCAGACCAGGGCTGAAAGTAACGATGGTTTTGCCTTTACACGCAAGCGTGACCTGCTACAATTCAATTTTTGAGTGTGACTTCAGGCAAAGCAGCTTGTTCTGGCATATGACAAAAGGGAATGAGAAGATGCGTGTCTCCAGAACAGTCAGATGTCTCCCGAACTGCATGGAGCTGGGTATTCAGGGTTGCATAAGTGAATGGACAGCTTTGGCCCCGATGAGCAGAGATGGGCACTGCCGCCTCCAGAGCAGCTCGCACCTGAACCACATGCATACTGCAGAGGTGGGAAAAAATGAGCCTTTTAATAAACAAGTCACTCCCAAAACAGCTGACCACTGTGGTATCGTGTCTTTCCAAAAGTATCATCTTTGTAGAGTCTGAAGTTTCACTTACAAGTGAAACAGGCACTAATTAGCTGATTGCTGGCATTAGGATGGATGGTGTTTGCCCCAGTTTACATCCAATTTGCTCAAAAGTGTAGCTTCCCTCCAGTATCATTCCACTTCCAAATCACCTCCACTAACCTACCAGCAGAGAGAGGACATCCCATTGCCATAGAAGAGGTTGATAACAAGGCACCAAGGACAACCATCCCAAGAACACACTGGGATGGCACAACAGTGGCTGCTCCACGCTGCCCGGCAAGCCCAGACAGAGCAAACTCCTGCTCTCAACAAAGTGTCAAATCTTTTCAGAAAGATGCTCAGAATTATATTCACCAGCAATTTGACTTTTTAATCATTTCAATTACTGTGACTAAAACCCTTCAATCGGAACAAAACCAGGGAAAAATAACCCCTCTCCTTCTGAAACAGCCTGCCTAGCTTAACAGACCGTACCAAATCGTGAAGGTTTTTGCTTTTGTGGTCTTCACATATTTCATTTAATGCAGATAATTAACCTCAGTTTCTAATTTCAAATCCTCCACATAAGGAAGCGAAGTGATTGAATACATTCACTGACAAGACGGAAAATTAAAATATTACTACAGCTTCTGCATGCGGCTCAAAAGAGAGGGCCTTGCAAAAGATCTTTCTTCTTTTATTTAACTGATTAACTGTAATTTGCTTAATGGGTTTAAGGATGAGCCTAATAATCCAATGATATTTCCAGGAACTGATTTAGGATATCAGCACCTCCATTCTGA
Source organism: Lathamus discolor (assembly GCF_037157495.1). NCBI lineage: Eukaryota > Metazoa > Chordata > Aves > Psittaciformes > Psittacidae > Lathamus > Lathamus discolor. The sequence continues at coordinate 80,488,698 of NC_088889.1, read as the reverse complement.
GGGTTTTTTTAAACACAGTGATTTTCTGCACTACACATGCAGCCACTTCTGAAACCAGATTTTCCCACTGATTCTAACAGGATAGGTTTATTTTAAATACATGGTGACTGCATGACTGGCCTTGCACCGAGCAGCCATAGTGCTGTAGCTTCTTGGAGTACCTTCTGAAGCCCCAAATCTAGGGATGACCCACAGCTGTGGTGTACTCCAGCACCCAGTGACCCAGCCCAGCAAGCATGAAGGACTTCTTGCATGGTTTGTGAAGGTGGGGAAAGAAATCAGCAGCTCTACCCTAACATGAGGCCAGCATGTGTCCCCACAGCACCCCTCACCCTTCTCAGTCTCTTTTCCACCAAGCAAGCCCAGTGTAACAGGATTTCACAGTCTGTCTCAATAGTTAATAAATCCAGGATCTAACAGACTATTACAGGAAAACATCCAAGAGGCAGTCATTTTTAAAACATCCAGTGGTAACTAATTATTCAAGGGATTAGTCCATTATAGCAACAACAAAGAAAGCCTTAAAACATAAAGCCAAGTTGAACGGCAGATCAAAACCAAGGTGTACCCACCCTGTGGCCCACCTCCTGGGTGTACTTCTCAGTATCCTGGGATCTGTTTAGAACCCAAACCATTCCAACTTCCAACCTGGTCCTCAAAATATAGCACTTCATTATTTGTGCTATCATTGTATCCTATCATTTGTATACTATCAAAATAGGACCATGGCCAAACCAGCCATGAAGCCCTCCAAAGATGGTGACTTGGATCCTGGGCTATAATGTGCCCCTCAGGAAGATTTGTTTCCTGGTGTGTCCAACCAGAATCTCCTCAGCACCAGAAAGGAGGAGATACAACCCTTGCTTTCATGCTTTTAAGAGAAAAGATTCTGTAACCCAAATAGAACCCAATCACAACGCAATAAGGTAGCTGTTTGCTGGAGGAGGGGAGAAAACGCTATTCATTTATCAAATAAGAGTGTTAAAAGCTTAACTACCTGTCTTTAAAAGGAAGCCAAAGCATTGATCCATAACTAAACAACAAATACAGCACCACTTCACCTTGATTTGTGTAGAGGCAAAGCTATGGGCACAAAAGCTATTCTTCAAATAAAATCCATTTCAAAACTTGGCAACCACCAGTATAAATACTTTACACTGTTAATACAAGCATTTCCATGCAGAAGTTTCATCAGCTTAACAACGTATTTAAAAAAGCTGGCGTAACTTCTGTGCAAAACCACCATCAGTCTTTGCCTTGTATATCTTACAGTACTCTGGTCACTAAATTACCACATAGTGCTGTTAGCATCAGACCCCACCTCCCCGTTAGACTAACTTCTCTCAAGAACAATGCAGAACCAAACCTATTCTTCCATAACGTATTTTCTTTAAAATTGGAAATAGCTGCTCTATACAGACCTCAAATCATGTAACAATTACAAGTACTGTTATGGGTTCAACAATTTTAATTCAAGTTCAGTTTCTTTCCACCATTACATATGGGTATAATATTCAGTAGCTGCTTTTATCCAGCAAACAAGCTCTCATGAAGCTCCAGCAGCCTAACACCAAGATGCATGCGCTGTCTCTCCAGTTAAAAGAAGCATCAGTAAGACAGTAACATATGCCTAAACTTTCTAAGCACAGACTTCTCCTGCACCAGCGCTTTTGATTTTGCATCCCCAGTCTTCCACCCATTCGGTGCAATTAACACCTCTTCCTTCACCACACAGTCTTGAGTCAGAAGTGTGCAATTTAATATTTAATTACAAGCAAAGCACCAAACCTCGCAATTAGGTCTGCCAGTTAAATTTCACCTTCTTCCTGATGCAGGCCTAGCTTTTGACCGCTGGACCATTTATGCTGCCTAAGCAGCAGAGAAATCCTACATCTTCCCTGAACCAGCCTACACCGTTCCTCTCCATGTTACAGTTCATCATTGCATCACCTCAGACAAGGGGTTGTCACAACCCTCCAAAGCTCCTTCAGCTTTTCTCCCCTTGCTTTCTCTGTACACCCTGTTATGAAGGATTGCTGGCTGTATGCTGTGGGGAGAGCTGTCCTCACACATGTCCAGAGAGGTTGCCAATAGGTGGACACAAACACAAGGACCCTCCTGATGATTTCTGCTGGCTTTGGTGGAGAATCACATTGCCCATCTTTTTACTGGAACCACCAGCACTTGTGAAATGCCATGAGCTTAGTCAGCTCAGCACTGTGGAAATTCAAGCTTGAATCATGTAGCCAGCTCCCTTTAAAAAAAACAACCAACAAACAACAAACCATGTGTATATCAAAGCCCCAGTTGAGAAATTTCTCCATCCATGCTTAGCTTCACCACAATACTCGCCAATACACAACAGCTGGAGACTTCACCCACCACTGCATGTCCTCTCATCATTCAGGTTTCCTTTTCAGCATGTTGTGCGCTTCATGACACTGGTTAAACCTTAAAACCATCAGTAGAACTAACCCAAATCTCCCAGTTAGCTTGGCTTTCAGAAAAGATGAAGGCACAGCTGCTTGCAGGTAACATCATATGCTCTTCTCATGTCCCACCAGGGAAGAAAGCAAAGGCAATGGCCGTGAGCACTACTCTCCAATGCTTTGGGAGTGGGAGAAGAGCCTGTTCCAACTCAGAGCTAAAGAGACTGCAGAAGAACCCCACCCTGACTAAAGACATGACTTTAAGATCTTTCACCATCAACACCAAGTTTCCAACTTTTTGAGATACGTGTGTTTTCCTGGAGCGCTTGAAAACCAGGCTGCAAGGTGACTCTCAGGCACAGGTATAATTCCTGCTCTTGGGATCTGAGGAATGCCATCCCGGCATGTCAGAAGAAGGTTAATGAACGATTTAGCCTCTCTCACAACCACGTTAGTGTCACTTTCAGAAGCTGCGAGTTAATGCCTGAGATCTTTGGGGGTTACCCTCTTTGAAGTTCACTGATCCATAACCAATGTCCAATTAATTTGCAGGAGCCTAACTATAATGACTATTGGCCTTTTCCTATGCATACAAAACCACATCTGGTAATGGCGATGCTTGTTGCTCCAGGATATTCTCAAATACACATGCGCACTTGCACACCTTCAAATATCAGCGCTAATAATGAGTTGTCTTCTGCTCTTTGAGGAATTTTCATGTTTGCTCCCCCGAGAGCAGAGCTACCACATCGAGATTTATGAACTTTCTGATGCAAAAAAATTTGGAGCTGATTCAAGATGCTCATTTGCTACTGGACAAATACTTCTGTTGCATTTGCTCCGATTCCTCTTTATTTAGGGTTTCCATGGAAGCCAAGGAATAGAAGTTCAACCTTGGGAAGATTACACAGGCCCTCAGATATAATGCAAAACAGCTTATTTCAACATTCCCTCAAGAACAGAAATGAGAAAATCTTCCACACATATACAAAAAAGAGAAGATTTGTGGAGCTTTTCAAACTCAGTTGGGACCCAGCCTTTCAACTGCTGCACGCAGCTATGGCCTCTTGCTGCAAGCAGCTCCACCAGCTTCCAGCAGAGTTCCACAGGTGAGGAAGTAAATGAACAATAAAGTCTGCAGGATGAAGATGCTACAGCTTAAAAAATCAGCTTATTCAAGACAGCTATTGCTGTACAACGTCCGGGAAGTAAGTTAATTCAACCACAAGATCTTGCACAAAGAGGAACAATCACCTCATAAATTAGTATCTCAGCAGATTTTTTTTTTAGAGTAAAAAATGCAGGATTGGGCAGTTCAGCAGCATCTTCCATGGCAATGCTCTGAAGGCTGACTCCTGCTCTGGTTAGAACGGCAAACGTTTCTGTTTCTCCCTACCCCACAGGTCAATGGAGTGTCAGTAGCCACAATGACAGGCTGTTGGACACTACAAATTAATAGCCACGCATTTTTAATGACCTCCATCCTCCAGGTAAAGATTTATTTCGTGTTGTTCCAATCTGGTAGGAAAATGCTCAAGACTGTGGAACTCTACTCCAAAATGCTTCTACTCCACAGCACATTTCTTAAATCATTTTAAAATCTGGCACTGATGCATTCAGATAATGGGTAAAGTGCATTTTTGTCTGAAGCTGGAGCTGAGAAGCGCAGTGCTGCATGCACTGCATGCAGGCTTTTGCTACCTGCTCTAGTACGGAAACTGAACACAGCTGAACCTCAAATGAGTTATTTTCAATCTTAAAGCCATTATCGCTTAAATAAAGGTACCTAAAAGATAGATTTTTCTAATCCTTCGCTTATGGTGGAGTACCCAAGTGCTCAGTGAAAACGCACTTCAAGAAACATTCAAGGTTTTTATTAACTCCACGGGAAAGTCCCAAGACACTGTGATATTTTTTTCCTGACTCCTGATTAAAACAGCAGGAGTCCGCACGAATTCCCCCTTCCCCCCCAAGAGCTTCACATGCAACATCCCCTCCTCAAAATCTGTAAGGAAACAAGAATCAAACCAAAAACATTTCGCCAGCTGAAAGGCGCCGAGACCTTGTGCGGGGCGGGATGTGTTTCCAGCTGCCAGCCTAAAGGGACGGCCGAGGGAGATTAAACACAGAAATGCTTTTCATAAAGCAGGCGGCTTTGAAGAGGACAGTTCAGCTACTTCATTTCGTAATCTTCACAAAGCGCCAGATTTTAGCCTAAGCAGGTCTTAAAACAAGGAGATTTTATTAAAAAAAAAAAAAAAAAAAGGAAAAAAAAAGAAGTAGGAATGTGTTCTGGCGGGGTTCTGTTGATTCAGCAAGGGTTAGACACACACATGCTTATTGATCCCAGAGAGCTCCCTGCTAAGTTAATTGTCTGGAATTTTAACTGAGCTCTCAGCAAGTTGCAAAATCCATGTTGGCTGGAAGTGGGTGGGGGACCCAGAAAAAAAAAAAAAACAAGCTGCAAAACTGTGCAACTCCTCCAGTTAAAAAACCCCAGCAATTACTTTGATGAAGGGAAAAACTGCAGCAGGGAATGGTTTTAACTGGATCTGGTGATTCTGACTTCGACGCTGCTCCAATTCAGTGCCAGGGATCTCCTGTGCAAAACAATCTCTCATTGTCAAGGAGCACCGTGAACCCCATTTCACTCATATAAACATTACTGAGGTGAGGGTATCTCCTGCAAGCTTCCTGCAGCTTTGAGTGGTGGCTCATAAAAATTTCCTGGTGCATTTACACAGAAAAGCTCTACCACAAGCTTACTTGCCTGCATTATAGTAACTGAACACTGGCATTCTGCTCATGCAGGCTATAGCCAACCTAAAACTGCAGCTTGCTCAACTGCCTGTGTATGCACGAGGACTGCCTATAGCTCTGCCCTGCCCACCAAGCCCTACCGGCCTCCACACCACATCCAGTAGCAGTTTTTCCAGGTAAGGAATGCGCTGCAAGGATGATTTGGGGCAATCAGACAGTAACAGCCAAAGACTACTTTCAATTAAAGCTTTGCATTCCATCAAAGCACCCGCACAATGCCATCCTCTACCAATACAGATACTCCCCATCACCCGAAGTCCTCCAAAGCTCCCATCACCCAGGTGCCCACAGTGGTTCCAGAATCCATTCCCTGGAGGCACCTGCAGAAGGGACGCTGCCCCGGCGCTCACCTACCTGAACTCCCTCCCCTCGCTGTAGCGCCGGGCGGAAGCGGCGCGCTGAGTGGCTGTCTCCAGGAGCAGCTTCTGCGTGAGCCTGCTGGAAGGCGCCGAGTCCCTGCTGGCCTCAGGCTCGGCGTCTTGGTCACACTTCCACTCCTCATCCTCGTTCAGAGTTGGCAGATAACCAGGTAGCCCTTTACCTGTCCCAGACCCTGAGCTCGGATCACTGTAGATTTTTGGACTTTCCCCACCTGTCCTTGTGTATTCCAAATAAATATCCGACTTAAGGAACAAAGGGTAGGTATTGTCTTCTATCATGCACTGAATCTCCGTTTGGGCCTGGTCAAACATGTCAGGGTCAATCTGCAATTTCACGACACAGTCTTTGATGAAGCTTTTTGTGGCTGGTTTGATCTGCCGGGACACAATGCCATTGTTGTCGAGGATGTATTTTTTGTAAATGGCTTTTGCCAGCTTGAGTCTTTTTTCCTCATTGGACGCGCATGGCTCCAGTTTCCTGAAGCCGCTGCAGGCAAACCAGAAGTCCAGCAGATCTGCGCAGTCCTCCTGTTTCAGGAAAGTCCTGAAGAGGTTGATACCGTCTTGATCATCCAACAAGGAGTGCAGTGACTCGGCCCACTTCAGGTAGGGTGGAGTTGGTGAAGCACTCCCCTCGGGCTCGTACCCCAAATCCAAATCAGAGCGCCTCGGTGTTGCTGTGGATGTCTCATTTCTAACCACATCACCTTTACTGGAGTAGAAACCATGGCTAACTGGCCTTGGATCAGTGGACACGAGTTCTCCCTCCTCACCAGGAACCGGTGGCCTTGGAGCATCTTCAGTGAAGCTTCCTCCGAGGTCCAAGGGAAAGCCTTTACCCTGGATATTCATTTTTCTGGTCCTTGCTTGCACAGGAACAGTGGGGGATGAGCTCAAATCTCAAATCAACAGTATATGTAGCTCCAAGGTGAACAAACTTGTACTGCTGAAAGAGATGAGAAAAAAATAAATGAGTATCACTGTAAATATACACCCTAAGATTACAAACCACTAATTTTGCTTTGCACTACTGCATTAACACCTCTTTTTCAGCAGAATCGATGGCAAGGCCCTCGGTGACTCCAGAGTGCAGAACCAGGCTCAAACCAGGCACACTCTAAAGATGACAGTCATAGAAAAACCCAAAACTTTACATTCAGCATTTGGCATCATTGATACAGCTGGTGCTACACTAAAACAGCAACCAATTTCCCCACACCAGTGGTTTTACAGGATCCAGGTACCAGGCGGTACCACAGGACACATGCTATCTCCTGCACCACCATTAACTCCCCTGCACAGCCTACCTGGACAGCACATGTACAAGGTCACCATAAGGCAGCATGTTTTTGTCTGGTTAGGAAATTCTCACCCCCAAACAGGAATTTAAGGCTTGTGAAAAATACTTTCAAAGAACATGCAGTTAGTCCTGAAAGCAAGACTGCACCTTAATCAAACACAGGTGGCTTTCGTATGCTCAAGTGACATACCGGCGCCACATTCCTCACAAATCTCTGCATTTCAGAGTACGCTGCATTGCCTCAGCTAGCTCTAGGGGAATCCAGATGCATCGCTGACCCCAATATTTTGGGCATCTGGACTGCATTCTTGCTTCAGATGGGCATGTTAGCACAGGAACTCAGCTCTGGCACTGGTTTTCTCAAAGGCAGGCCACTGAGAAAAGGTTCATTTATGCTAACAACACTGCATGCTGCAAGCCTGGGAAAATTTCAGGTCATCAAAGGAAGATGAGAAAACCACCTCACGAAGGAAATCCGATCAAGTACAGCGTTTTTAAAGAGAGCAAGGAGTCAACATGGAGGATGGAAGGTGTGGGGAAGGAGGGGAAGGCAGAGAAGGGCAATTCTTGTGTTGCTGCTTCTGCTGCTTGACATGGTAACTTCAGCATTTAAAGGCAGCAGCAAAAGTCTTGTTTTACAGAACACCATCAGCCTTGAAGCCCTGAGCACTGCAGATCACCAGCTGCCTGGGCAATCCTTGCACTGGATTAACTCAACTGCATGTGAAAACATATCAGGAGAAGACACGTTTTAGCTCGGCCTTCCTCTCAAAGCTCACCTCACCCCAACAAACGCGTCTTTGGGATGCTCTGCCATTTTCCCCTCGTTCCCTATCCCTGGCTGAACCAAGAAACACCACCTACGCCGTGCCTGCTCGTACACCTGCACATTGCAAAATAACCCAGCAAGACCAGGAGCGGCCAAGGAGCGCAGCCAGGCCCCCAGTGCCTGACTTGTGCTGAGCATCGCTTGAGCCAGGCTGCCCTCACACCCGGTCAGAGCTACACCGAGCACGCAGCCACTGCCCTGGCACCGCAGACCGGAGCCGCTTTTCGCACCGTGCTGCGGTTTTCGGTGATTTTCACGCCGGTTACGGATGCGAGCACTGGTCTAGCATCGCCCCACTGGTGAAGGTCGCCAGACACCCCTGCCTGGGCGCTGGAAACCCCCGGGGCAGCGGCCCCACAGCCATGCCCGGCATTGTTGCGGCGAGGCGGCGCTCGCTCCTCGCCCTGGCCGGGGGGAGCCCCGCGGGGCGCCCGCCGAGAGCGGCCGAGCGCTGACCGGAGCCGGCGAGGTGGAGAGGGGGGCGCCCGGCCGCTCTCTGCCCTCGGGGGAACCCGCATCGCGGCCCCTGCCAGCGGCGGCCGGATCCCCGCAGCCCCAAGCCGCCCGGCGGGACGCGCCGCGCAGGGGCACGGCTCCGCGGGCTGCCCCGGCGCTGACAGGACGCGGCGCGGGGCCCCCCGCCGCCCCCCGGGCAACTTCGGGGGAGGCGCCGCAGGCGGGCCCCGCCGCCACCGCTGCCCCGGACCCGCTCACCCTCCGCGGGGCGCCCCGGCCCGGGGCCGCCGGCAGGCGCCCGCCCGCTCCCCCCCCGCGCCCAGGGCGGCCTAGCGCCGGCTCGGCGGCGCCCGGCGCGGCCCCGCGCCTCCCGCCTGGCGGCGGCCTCCGGCGCGGCCTCGGCGCAGGGCCTGGGCTCGGGGCCGCCTCCCCGCTCACTCACTCACCCGCACGGAGCAACGGCGGCGGCGGCGCTGGGCCCGGCCCATGCGGCTCAACAGCGGCGGCCCGGGGCGGCGGGCGGCGGCGGGGCGGCGGCGGCACAAAGCGGGCGGCCCGGGACGCCCATGGCCGCGGCCGCTGGCTTGTGGCGGCGACAGCGAGAGAGCAGCAGCGAGCCCCGCACCGCTCCGCTCCGCCTGCGCCGCTGCCTCCCAGCGCCGGGGAGAGCGGCTCAGCCGCGCCCCCCGCGCCCCCGGCCGGTACTGCGGGACCGGCAGCCCGCGCCGACAGCCGGCCGCGGGGGCGGAGAGGGCCGGGCCCGGCCCGGGAGGGGCGGAGCTGGGGCACCCGCCGGGGGGCGGTGGCGCGCGGGTGGGCAGCGGGGCTGCGGGCCGGCCGCCCGAGCTCGCTGCTGGGCCAGAGGGAGGAGCACGGGGGTGCCCGCCCCAGGAGGCCGCGGGCCCCGGGCGCGTGGCCGAAGGTGCGGGCACGGCGCAGGGGGCCCCAGTTGAGCCCCAGCGAGGGTAGGCCTCGCCTAACGGCTGAGCGGCTCCGGGGCCCCCAGGGCTCCCTCCCTCTGGCCATGCGGAGCCCGCAGAGCTCCCCCGAGCATCCTGGGCAGCGTCGGCCCAGGAGGGGGTCGCGCTCTGGAGACCTCCAAGGCCTGGGGGAGCCGGCTCGGCTTGGTGAGTCAAGGTAGCAGCTCTAGAAAACCATCACCAGCCTCCACTGCTCCGTCCCGGATCGAGCGGCATGTCTGAGCTCTGCCAGGAGGGACCGCGCACCAGTGAGCCCACTGCTGGAGGAGCACGGTGGCTGGGCCGCCAGCGGCTCTTGGCTCCGCCAACGAGAGCTGGTTTAGAAACCAACGTGTGTGTCCTGGTGCTCTGAGCAGGGCAATGCTGCGGCGGGGAGAAATAAGGGGACTCGCCAAGAGGTGGCACTGTATGGATTGAAATGGGTCCAACTACATGGGGACTCCAGAGGAAGGTGGTGGGGAGCGCTCCTTACCCCGACATGGTAGGTCATGGCCAGGCAGGGTACCCCAGCACTGAGAAGGCAGTGCTGTCCTGGGGTGACCGGGGCATTGAAGGAAGAAGGTGGGGATTACCAGATGCAGAGGTTGAACAAGAGTGGTGTGATGAGGAAATGCAAAGCCTGTCTCTTCCCTGGAAAGTGGTGCACGCAGAGCGCCCTGGGGCTGAGCCAGGCAGTCTCCTGGGTACATCCCAAAAGCTGAATATGCAAGCAAGTCCTCTAAAAACCAGAATTCCCTCAGATTTCTGACCTGACAGGATGGTTTCTAGGTTTTGATGCAATTATTCTACTGCGTGTGCCTATTCCCATGCATTTAGAGAACACTTTTGGAAACGTACAATGCTTTTTTCCAGCTTTCTGAAATACACAGAATTCCATCCTGGGCAGTGGCACTTCCCTTCCCGGCGCTGAGCCCAGCAGGATGGTGCAGCTCCTTGAGCGCTCTCATGTGAAGGATGCTTGGAGCTGATTTACACGTAGCAGTGCAATACTGATCTTGGGCATAATAATAGAAAAGCTGATGTGGGATTCAGCTGGTAAAGAATTAAAGGATGGGAATATAATTAATGCAATCAGCCTAGTTTCTGGAAAATAGCTCTTGTCAAACTGTGATGTCATCCTTTGAAGAGATTACAAGTTTGGCTGATAAAGGTTATGGCATAGAAATAATAGACCTGGACTCTGCTCAGGCATGTGACTTAATCCATAGAGTATTCTGATTAAAAATTAGCACAATACAACATCAAGAGAGACACCTTAAAGGGACTGGGAGCTGGCAAACCGACAGCCGTCAATGGGGAATCCCTGCAGAATGGGAATGTTCTCAGTGGGTGTCCGGGGCTTGGATGGGAAGCCCAATGCTATTCAGCGTTTCCATCAATGGTCTAGAAATAGATTAAAAAGCCCTGCTGAGAAAAACGCTGGGGCCAGGGAAATGAGAGGGGCAGGAGACACGGACAAGGTCAAGACAGCTGTAGAAAGCTTCATAAGCTGAGTTCTGGGCAAATAAAACATGGTTGAATGTGAGCAGCTGTGAAAGGATCCCTCTGCTGAGCACAAGGCCCTTCTGCTGGAAACCCACCCTTGGCAAGAAGGGACTTTGGGGTGAGTTTGGAAGGCAGGAGGGGCAGCACGGGATGTCCTCTCCAGGATGGGGCTGGGCGCGGCAGGAGAAGGGGTTCCAGCATCTGCATTTCAGAAAGGATGCTGCAAAATTAGGAAGAAGGTGCATAAGAGTTAAAAGTGACCCCTGCTTTGCAGGGGGATGCCTGAGAACCGCAGCCTCCTTTCCCAGTTCAAAGGAGCCCTAGAGAAGCCTCGATTACAGCGCTTAAGCAGCTTCATGGGTGAGAGATGATCAGGTATTAGAGAGCTTTTCATCTCCCAGAGAAAGGCCCAGCAAGATTTGATGGCCTGAGCTGAGTTCACACGAGAAACTGGAGCTAGATTTCTCCGTGGCAAGGGGGGGATTAAGGGGTTGGCATGTTGGATGCACTAGGATGCATGTGGCTGAAGTGCTGGGGCATGGCATGCCCCCATCCCTATGCTGCCAGCCTTCCCTGGAACCTTCTTTGCTTACTGCTCCTTAGGGCCAAGCTGGACCTGGGACAGTGAGAGAAGTGCTGGGGGATTCTCTCACACCCAGCTGCTCACGGCCACATTCCCCAGCTCAGGGGACACAATATGGGGTAAGGAGTCAGCTCCCATCCCACCTGCAGCTCCTGCTGTGCTGGGGAGGCAGAGCTGATCCATTCCAGCAGCGCAGCATTACTGTGTGCATGCTCTGTCCTCATGCCCTGAGAAAGCACAGCCAAGACAGCCAGGCAGCTGTACCTTTGTAGGCTGGAAGGGGTGAATTCCCTGAAGGCTGATGCTCCCTCCCAGTGCCTTGCCATTTTCTGGTCCTCCAGCAGGGCTGAGTGGGGTTGTGAGAGCCATGAGCTCTCTCCGGAGCCCCCTCTCTGCGCTTTACACCTCTGTTCCCACCCTGAGGAACCCAGTCCCTGCACCTTGTCAAGGGCCAACATCACCTACTTTCAGATTTGCCTGGGGACATCAAACAGGTGAAAAGCCCAGCCGAGCATCCCTGGCTATGCAGGGAGGGAATCAGCCTGCAAGGTCTTTCAGCAGAGGGTAGAGGCAAATGAACCAAACAGGGTCATTTCTCCCTTCTTCATCAGTTCAGTGTGTCCCTGCCTTATATCCCCTCAAAACTGCCACAGCCAAGATGCCAGCAGTGTTTTGGTGCACAACTGGTGTCAGCCTGCAGCTGAAGCTGGTCCCTGTGCAAGCCTGGAATGCTGTACACTTCCCAGCTCCTGGTGCACGCTTTCATTTCTGCCTGGAAGAGCCAGCATACGCTAATGATAGAGGAACTGCTCTGAGCCTTTGGTCTAAGGGATCTGGGGCTGTGTCCAAGCAGCCTAACACTGTGCACACATTTGTGTGGTGTGATTTGCGGAGCCTCCCTGCGAGCCCTTCACTCCCACCTCTGAGAGCTGCAAAGGGGTATTTCTGGTAGCACCATTAGTTCCCTGCCAGGTTGGCTTGGGAGCCGCAAGCCTCCCAGCATCACTTCTGCAGTGAGAGCGCTCAGTTCAGCTTCAGCACTGACAATATTAATCTCTAATTAATTCTTCTCTCTGGCTTCCCCAAAGCAACGCTGGCCTGACCCGGAGCTGGTGTTTGGTGGCTGCGGGGGCTGTTAGCATCCAGCATACCCTTCTAGAGCGGAGTTGTGCTGGGTGAGAGCCGGCGTCCCTCCGGCCTGGGCGGTTTCGGGAGGAAGCGCACTAGATGGTGCTGTTCAACCTTTGGCTGCGATCTGAGAGGACCCTGCAAGGTCGGAAGTGGTGCCGAATTTCGGTGTTATTAAAAAACCTGTTTGAAACTGGAGGACAAACAGAAATACCCTCAAGTATGAGGTCCTACACCAATTGCTGGCAAAGGCACAGGGCAGCTCGCCCTTAGAGGGATATGTGCCACCTCCTCCCTAGTGCCTGGAGCACCCTCATTTCTGGGGAAGGAGTTAGGGCTTGGCGACATGAGCAGTGGTGGCAGAAGAGGTTGCTAAGAAAGAAATGTTCTGGGGTTGAAGAGGAGTCTCTTTGGACTGCTGGCAAGATGGCACTTGCAGAGTAGGAGGAAGAACATGGATTAGCAGTCAAGGTAAAAACATTGCTATTGTGGCATCACAAATAGCTCAGCTGGGATGAAGCACCACAGCCCAGTAGCAGGACCACGGAGGGGATGAGCAAGTGGAGCCACAGCACATGGCTGCTAGAAGATCAAAGCAGAGAAGTGGCCCCGGATAGAGCAGGGCTGGGAGCTGGAATGCAGCTCCTGCCCCACCAGTCAGGGGGGATGGAGCGCATCTCTGCATGGGCAGCAAGGATACCCATGGGCAGCCCTCGCAGGGCTGGGGGTGAGAGGTGAAGCAGGTGATGCTGGTTGCAATTCTCACAGCATCCCTTCTTGCAGGAGGCACCGGAATAAAGATACCTCCCCACCCTGGCAGTGTCAGCTGCACAAGTATCCATGGAGCAGTAGGAGCAGCTTTCCACATCTCTGGGGTGCAGGACACATGGGCAGCTTGTGCGTGCCTCCTTTGGACTCCCCACCAAAAATGCAAATGCACCCAAATGCCTTGGGTTTACTTCCAGAATGAAGCACCATTAGGACACCAAGCTTAGCCTTTTTGTGCAGGTCTTGCTCTTTTTACAAAGCCCATGCCTGAACCTGCTATTCCAGGTGGGAAGGCTGCAGGGTCCACTGCTCTCGGTGCTCTAGTCTTTGCCCTCCAGCAAAATCATCCCAGTTTCCCAATTCACTTCTGTTCTCACATGGATGCTCTCTTGCAAACCCCCATGGTACACCAGGGTTCCCAGGCCTCCCTCCATGCAGGTACAGGGCTGGAGCGGGTGGATGGGACAAAGGTTCCACTGCTCACTGGAGAAAAACTCCAGCCCTTCATCTGGGGTGGTCTCCATCCAGGAATGTAAAGGGCAGGAGGGCCTGGGCCAGCTCAGGCAGCAGTCTGACATGGTTTCTGCAGCTGCCAGCACTCGCCCACAGTGGGGCAGGTGTCTGTATGGCAGAGGAAAGACCCTGCACGTTACCCCAAGCTCCTGCAGTGTCATAGCACCTTGGCCTGTTCTACCCAGGGTCTCGTTCTGCCCTCAGCTCTGGGAGCATCTCTGCTTCGTGTTTCTCCTTGTGCCTGCTTCCTCCAGCTCTGCTCTGCCTTCCCCTGCCAGGTTATAGAGCCCCAAAACTGGTGTTTCCCCAAAAAACTGTTACAGAAGAGCTCATGGTATGCCTTGGGAGGTTGCTCTGGATGAGCTGATCACCCAACACCCTGTGGCTTTCCTGCCACCAGCTCTCAGACCACCCCCAGCTCCTCCCCTGGCTATCAATCAGCCACGCCTAGCGATGCCAGGACAGGTTTTGGGCTCAGGACTGGAGTTTTGGTCAAAGCTTTCCCCATCTTCTTTCTTATTCCATCTGACTTCACAGCAGTTTCACAGCAGCTCACAGCCACTCTCCTCTGCTTGCCTTGCACCTTCCATAACACCAGTAATAGCTAACAACAGTAGCAGCTAATGTTCCTTTGCCCCTGGCTGCACCAGAGCCCAGCTGTTCTCATGGGCTTCTCTTCTCACCTCTTCTGTACCAGCTCCCCAGATAAACCCTGGGCTCCCATCCCAGCTTTCTGCCTAGAAGTTTCCCTCTCCCAGTTTTTGCTCAGGTCTGGAAACCCAGCCTGCATACAGCAGCACAGGGTATGGGGTTGTTCCTATATACTGACAAGAGGTTGGCTGCCATGGATAACCCATCAGCTATTTCTCTTAGACAGCAATGATACCTTGGGGCAGGTACAATCTCCTTCTAGAAAATCATCTGTAACTGATGATGCTCCTGGGGTTGTATAAAACCTGTGGCAAAAGCTATAGGACTGAGGTTACAAGTGGGATTTAAGGTTGAAATTCAAATCCTTAAGATCACCTGGGCAGGGACCCCCCGACCCTCTCCATCTGGCCCTGTGCTGCTTTTGGGGAAGGGTTGCCCATGTCTGGCATGGCAAAGAGACCCTGAGAGAGCCCTGCTGCACCCAAGACCCTGCAACTGCCCTGGTGTTGATCAACCCTCTCTGCCAACAGCCATTGCACACACACTTCCCCAGCATTGCCAGTGCCCAATGCAGTTCATCACTGACTGCTGATGCACCCCTTGGTGAAATCCCACCCATGCGCCTTCCCGCACCTACCTTTGGGATCTTCCCTGGCCTGGCACCCCACATGCCTGCCTCTCCATGCTCCGGACCACCAGCATTGCTGCCTCTCTTGGGGGCCCAGGGGAGGGATAGCATCCACGTGTGTTCCAGCAGCACCACTCTGCAGAGAGAAGAGATGTCAGCTCATTCCTGCTGGGAGCACCCTGCTCAGGAGATGCTTGCAGGCAAGGACACCCTCCAGTCCCCACTTGCAGGAAGGGGATCCTGCTCCCAGGGTCCTGATGGACACATTTCATATCTTGGCCCTGCATGAGATAGATGGAGTTATCTGGAGCAGGCTCTGCTCTACCCTGAGCTGTGCTGGGACTGTCCCTGAGCGCAGGGGCTCTGGAGAATTTATCTCTACAGAAATAAACCCACCTTACGGGGCAGGGGCAGGAGGGAGCAGCAGCACCAGGGGACATCCCTGTCCCTGGTCCCCAGGCCCTAGTGCTGACCCAGGGCTCACCCACCTGCCCCAGGGCGTTGCTTGCATGCCCTCTGCGCCTGCTGCTCCCATGTCCCTGTGGCAGGATGGGATGGGGTGGGCACATGATGGGCATCATCCCTGCGGAGGAACACAGTGTCTGGCTGGTGGCTCACACTGTCGACCAGTGTGTTGAGACAGGTGTTTGTAGCAGAGCAGGCTGCAGGAGTTCAACCCATTTGATCCTGGGAGGAGAAACAGATCTCTTTTATCCAGCCATGAGTGACCCCAACCAGCTGGGCTACTGGGAGGTGAGGGAAGAGCACTACTGGAAACATCAGTTGCTTCACTCCTGCAGATTTGTTTTGCAAGACAGGGGCAAGATCTTCTGGCTTAGATGTGGTCAGTGGCCTGGCTGGTGAAAGCAAGCTCAGTGCTCAGCGATGCCTTGATGTCTGTCCAACAGCCTTGCAGGCTTCCAGCCTGACTGTTTTGATAGGATCTCTACCAGCAGCCCAGCTTGGAGAGCAGGTGCTTCTTCCTACTCCTGGCTCACCCATCCTGGAGGGTCAACTGTCCAGGGAGCTGGAAAAAGGTTTGTGATGAGTAAAGTCTGTTGGCCATGGTTTGGGCAAAGCCTGGTGACCAGCTGGTGGCCAGTTGGATGCACGCTGCTGCCACCAGGCTCGCTGACAGTGCATCTGCTTTGCTGAGGTTCTTCCAGAGATGCGCAGGGTGGTCAATGAGCATCATTTCGTATCACGGTTTTGGTTTATTGCGAGTCCACCTAGTGGCCCGTGGGGTTACGGTCAGCTCTGCTGCGCACAGCAGGGCTTGTGAAGACATCTCAGGAACACTCACACACCCAGGACAAGCTCTGGGAACTGCTTTACCTGTGCACGTACCTGACAGCCACGGTTCAGGTCCCAACTCATCACTATCCTTCTCGCAGCCCACAGAGTGACAACAGCAGCTGAGGCTGTGACTGGTTTGCTGAGGTCCAAAACCCAGCCAGACCTGGGCGAGGGCCAGTGGTCCTTGAGATCATGTTGGGAGCTGCAGAGGGAAGCCCCGTGGCATTTTCACCCCTGATTTCTCCTGGAGAGTGGTTTTCCTCACTGCTTCATGCTTCTGAGACATTAGGTGTCCCAGATGCTTCTCTTGGAGATGCTGTACCCTTGGAGAAGCATTGGTTCTGAGCTCAGGAATGCCAGAAGCTGCTTACAGCCGGTAGCGGCTCTGGTAGCTGCCCACCTAGCTGCTCATGGTAGCTGTTCATGGCAAGTCCCAGCCTGCCAGCCAGAGCCCTCACTGCACTCTTCTGCAGCGTGACCTGCCGCACCAGGACCAGGGGTGGTCCAGGGCTGGGGGACAAGCCAGCCCTTCCTGGGGGACCCCTAGTCTTGGCAGGCACTTGTGGGAGCCCCCCACTCTTTCAGCTCTCTGGTAACACAGCCACAGACCCTCTGGGATGTCCCCATACCCCTACTGTAACTCCAGCCTTCAGCACCCCTTTCCCAACCTCCTGTGTCCCCCACCATCAAACCCTTCAGCCCCAGGTGGGGGTTGCCCTCCTTTGCCATCTCCCCTTCCTCAGAGCAACCATCCTGCACCCGCCTCCCCAGCCATGACCAGCCCTCCTGGCTGAGCTGGTGGGTGGGACCCCCAGGCTGCTGTGTCACCAGCACCCAACCAGGGCAGCTGGGGCTCGGCACAGGCAAGTCCTGGAGCCCCTTCAGCCCTGGACACCTGCCTGACGGCTGCACCACCTCTAGGAAAGGAGGTTTCTCTGCAGGGTTCCTCTTCCGTGGTGGGAATGAGGCCACAGGAACAGAACCAGGAAAGGCTCTGCACTGATGGATGCCAGCTGAGGTCCTGACCAACTGAGACAAGATGCTGGACCCAGCCCAGCAGTGTCACTGGGGTTTACCTGCTTCCTCCTGCAGAGAAGAGCAAAAACAGGGAGATAAGTGATGATAGGAGGATCCCTTCTGCTGCACCGTCTCTGCTGTGGCTGGAGATCTGCAGACTGGCTGTGGACACCCCAGTGTTAGGTTTGGTGGGGCTGTGCCGGTGGGAGGAGGCTGCAAGGGAGTGTAGGCTGGGGCAGGCTCTGCTGCTCCTCATTAGGGAACTGATGCTGCATGGAACCCCAGCTGATGAGCGGGAGGTGCTCAGTGAGTGCCATTTATTCATGCTCTTACAGAAGTCTCCGAGCTCTTCTGCTGATGTAGCTGCCCCAGCACAAGCCCAGCCCAGGAGATCATCTTGGTGCTGACTCATCTCAAGGCTTTCTGGCACCAGCAAACAGATGTGGAGAGTATTGGTATTATCCTGACACAGAACTGGAGAAGTTCTCCAGCTCACAAAACCACCATGGGATGAAACTTGGAGAAGGTGGGGGTCTCTGTCTTTGGAGGGGTCCAAGGCTTGCTACACAGCCAAGGCAAACCTGATGCTGGATGTCAGCCATGAGATTTCCCGTCCCCTTCTGCCAGCACTTCTGGGACCATCACTGATCCCTTTCCACTCGTGCTCACCACTTGGTAGCTCTGGGTGTGAAATCCCGGGCTGCATTTCTCCTAAAATCCCCTCCCCTTCCCATGCCAGGGTGGGCAGGTGAACAGGTTGTCTAGGAGCAGTGGGCTAGTGATCATGAGCACACCACAGCCCTCTTCTTCCCTCGTGAGGAGACAACAAGAACCGCTTATTGAAGGTGCAAGCGTCAGGCCGGGCAGGTGTCCCAGACTTCGCTGTGACCCATCTTCAGACACCAAGCCTTGGGCTGTCTTCCGTAAAGCACAGCAGCCCTTCGGCCCTGTCCCGATCAGGATACAGAAGGCACCGCTACCCACCCCGCTCTGCAGGGCTGGAGCCACCGTCTCATGTCCAGCCTGCCCATCTGCAGCCATTTCACACCACTCATGCTCTTGCCAGTGCTGTCCTTTAGCCTGTACAGCTCTCCTCCCCACAGTGGGAGTAGACGGCATCCTGACCCTTGCAGCCTCAGCTTTTCTGACCTCAGGGTGCTGGGCTCTCTGGGTCTTCTCCCAGGGGATATATTCCCTGCTTTGACTGTCCTGCTGGACATTCTCCTACTACCATATCTCCTCTGTCAGAAGTCCTTCAGCCTGGAAACGCTGGCTGGCATGGTGACCGGCCTCAGGAGAACCCACTGCTGACAAACAAGCAAATCTGGCCACTTGTTTCATCCTGATCCTTTATAGTTATAAGTGGCCAAAGCATGAGAAAAAGTGTGGCAGTGGATGTACGAATATTGCCAGACCCTGAACTTAGCATCCTCCTGTAGCAGCAGCTTCCCCAGTGTGCCAAGGACATAATGGCTCACAGAGGACGTTGACATGGACTTTGGTTAGTCTTCACATGCTTCTCTGACCTTCTCAGCGTCATGAAGTGGGGTGAGTGCCCCTCGTCTGGAGATGACCATCTTGTGGGCAGCCATTCCCAGTCCACTCGAGCCTTCTCCTGCAGCAGGACAGGGAGCAGAGGTGCCTGAACGGGAGATCCATGGCTCCCTTTTCCCAGTGGTTTTTCAGATTTCCAATGCTGAACATCTTTAATGTGGCCTATTTAGCTTAGTCTCACATTCAGCTGCTGCCCAGAGCCTGGCAGCTCTGCAGCTCCTGCCATTAAACTTCTTCCTGATGGAAACATGATTGAGCCTGAATTATCATCCTCGTTGGTCTGCTCTGGCAGCTCCTGTGCTGGAGGGACCTCTGGATGGACCGTACAGAGAGGAGTATTGGGCATGCCTTTGTGATGATCAGAGCAATGTGCTGAGTTGCACAGTGAGGCTTAGTGAGCCCCCATTACACTTCAGCCTTTGGAAGAGTGGCTGCTTTCATGGGTTGCATCCACATCCCTGCCCTTTCTCCCTTGGCTCCCTTGGTGAGTCTCAGGATGGACTGCTCAGGACCAGTGGCACCTTTGTGCTTAATCGCTCTGCACGTGCATCCGATCCATGCAGAAATCTCTGAGCATTGCCCAGTTTAACCACATCCAAGGAAGACTGTGGTTCTGGAGCACTCCAAGTACCTGCAAGTGCGGTGACAGTGGAAAAGCTGGATCCAGGGCTTGTATTAACAACCAAATCCCTTGGAGGCCATTTCCTCCTTGTGTCACTCCCATCAGTGCCCCATTAGCACTACCCCAGTGGCTGAATGCCCTGTGCCCACCTCAGGGAGCATCTGGGGGTGCAGTGACCCTCATCCCTCAAGAGCAGGCTCCTCTCTGCTGTCCCTTGTCATGAGGACCAAACCGTGGGCAAGGCCTCTGGGTGCTTTGAAACAAATCCTTTTGGCCTCTCAATTGCTGTGTCTCCATTTCAAGTCTTACTGGAGATCCACTTGTCTACACCTGAGCTACTGGCCTTGGGCAGGACTGAGCTACCCGCAGTGAGAATAAAGTCATTTTCTACTCAGTGGCATCCTAAGAGGACCATGAGCCACTGGGCAAGCTCACCCCCACCGGAGGCCCTGGTACCTTGCTTTGCAGAGTTCACTGCTGACTCAGTCCCATCCTCATCCCATGGCCACCAGCACCCATCCAGCCATGTGTTTTACAGCTGTTGTTAATCACCAGCTTAAGCCACGGGCCCAGCCTGGCTGTCTGTCCCCTCCTGCCCTGCTGTGGACCAGGCACAGGCTCCCACCCAGCCCTGACCTGGAGGAGCCCATTGCTCAGGATGTGCCATACGCAAAGCCTGAGTGGCCAGCGTCCCCTGCTCAGCTCCAGCATCCTTAGCTGGCACCCAGGATGCTGCCTGAACCCATCTCAACTCAGTCCCACCAGCTCCCTCCTCCTCCAGCCTGAGCACCCTACATCAGGACCATGGCCACGTGGTCCCTGCTCATGTCCCACCTGCCCTTTGCTGCCATTGGTTTTTCAGTTCCTCGGCTCCAGTCTGTTGCTTCTCCAGGTTTGGAGGACAAAGTCTAACCACGCACTGCTCTCCACCTCGCCTCCCCGGCAGCACTGCCCCTTCACAGTGCAGGCAGCTCTATTCCCGCATCACTTCTATCCCACATCCTTGCGGGAAGGTGACTCCCGCCAATCCCAGGGGACCCTGCCAGTGCAGGATGGCCGTTCTGGGGGGAGCCACTCCAGCTTCAACTCCCCACGGGAACCATCACCCCAAAACCAGGCACGGGACAAACCTGCCCTTGCAGTCCTGTGCCACCATCGCCCTGAGGAGAGGAGCAAGAGTCCCAGCGGGGTCCTGGCAGGGTCCCAGAGGGTTCTGGGGCTGGCTGGAGCTGGGAACATCCCTGCGCTCTTTGTGCTCCCCCGGTGAGCGGCGCAGTGCAAATATCAGCCGGGTGCTTTGAAATGAAAATAAAACTGATAGAAGTCGGGCAAATCCTCTTCCCCGGCCCCTGCTGCCGGCCCGAGCGGTGGCTCTTTCTGCTGCCGAGCCGGCTCCCGCAGTTATCAATACATTATGTATGCCGGTGTCCGTCGGCCAGAGCCTTTTGTTGATGCTGAATATGTCCTGGCCAACAAAAGTGGACTGGATTAGCCACAGTGGATTAAAAGATTTTCTTCTTGGAGTTTACCTAATAATATAACAATTGACATAGAAGGTCTCTTTGAACGCTACACGACTCTCTTATTTTACCATCTGTGAGTTTGCTTTCCATGCCGCTGATGGTGCTGGTGGTGGGAACCCTGCCCGGAGACGAATTTGTCACTGAGCAGAAGAAAGCAGCCCGTATTTGAAGGGAGGCAGCGGGAAGGGAAAGTGGCACAACTTCTGTCCTCCTGCCTTTGTCCTCGGCCCTTCCGCTGGTGGCTCACCAGGCTCACGATGCTGCGGCGTAAGGAGAGAAGAGACCCAAGCAGTGGGCTCAAGCGGTGGGGAAGCCACCCACTCATCTGCAATTCGAGGTGTCCAGAGGGGTCCTGACCGGAATAAGCTCCTTCATTAATCACGGATTTTGGGAGAGTTGCGGAACTGTGAGCCAACAGAGTTCGCACGTCTGGATCTCAGGCGTTGGGATCCAGCCGCTGTCCCTGGTCTCCATTGCAAGATGGGTCAGGCAGCGGCGGCAGCGACACCGGGAAACATGGAGGGCAGCGGCAGCAGGGGAGGAAGGCTCCCCCCACCATCCTGCAGTGCCGACACCGCTCGCCCCCTCCTCCGGCACACCCCGGCCCTGGGGCTTTGATCTCATCCGGGGGGGCTCCATTCAAAGTCTTTCATAGCAGCCTTTGGAAATACCCGTCCTCAGAAGTCGCGAGTAATGAGATGGGGAGACAGCGAGCAATTTAGGCGCCGCTCTTTCTCGCTCGCGCTTTCCTTAATCTCCATCGCCCACCCCCCCTTTTTTTCTTTTTTTTTCTCTTTTTTTTTTATAATTTTTTTTGGCAAAGACTCTTCTGGAGCGGCATCGACTTTGTGTGGGACCCCCGCACCACCCCGGGCCTGCCGGGGGGGCAGGAACATGGGGCTCGTGCCTCTCAGCCGGGGGCCTTTGATGAAGCTGCTTTGCGAAATTTGATTTGAAAGGCCTACGATGGCAATTTGGGGAGAATGGTGGAGCCTGTCTGCACCCGCCTCTCTTTGTCTGTCGCCCAAAGGGGGGGCTCATTGTGGGTGCCGGGGCATGGGTGGGGTGGGGCGGCGGAGGGGGCCGCGGCGCGGGAGAACAATGAGCGGGAGATGGGGAGCGTTGGGATTTCTCACCTGCCCGGGTGCCTGCGGTCCGCCATGACGGGAGCAGCCGCCCTGCTTGCCGCCGTCTGGAGCACTTTTTTTATCCCCCCGACTCTTGAACCTATTTCCCTTCTTGGCAAGTGCGTGGCTGGAAGATGGGAATCTTTACTTTATATTGCAGCTTGGTCTTCCCAGCCTGATTGGCTGCGGCCAGGACCAAATGCTGGTCCTTCCATCCCATCGTCACTATGGCAACCGGCCCCGTTAGGCACCACCGATTTACTTATAATTGCTGGGTAAATAGTCAAGACAGGCCGCTTTCATCCCGCACCGAGAGATTGCTCTTCCTCATCTCCTTTTTTTCCCCCTTGTTTTTTTTCTGTAGGAGAAGGAAGCCCTAAAGAGCAGCAACACTCCAGGAAAACTCAATGAAGGCTGTTGCAGGGATCAGTGCCTCCCTCCTGGCCAGCCTTCCCCCATCACAATGCCTCAATGCTGGCACCATCGTGCAACACTCACCAACATCCTCCTGCAAGGAGCGGCACTGGATGGGCATGCACAATGCCCACTGGTGCACGGGCTGGCCATGGCAGGCTCTTGCCACCAGGCTGCCAGCCATCGCTCCTGCCATTTTTGGGATTTCACACCAGAGAGCAGCATGGGGCTGAACGCTCCTCCATCGCCTCTGTCCTCCTTCCCCACTGCTGCCAGCAGTGATTCATGTTCACAGCACTGGGGTTTCTGTCCAGGCACCAGCACTGCCTGGTTCTTTCCTGGTTCTGTTGGACCCACCAACGGTGCTGGCCAGGACAGGGCAGCTCAGACCTCCGGCCCTGGCCATGCTCATCCCTGCAGGCTGGGATGCTGGGGCATGCACTCTGCCTTGCTGCCTTCATGCTGAGCCGCTCCTTGCCAGGTCTGCAGGGCAGGGAGCCTCTCGCTGCTCCTGGGGGTGTTTAATGATGATGGATGGGGCGATACGCACAGGTATTGCTGCCAGACCTGTGAATGTGGGCCAGGATCTGTGCTCATGGCCAGGTGGGTCCCACGGGAGAGATGCAGGTGGGAGAGTGGTCCCACCAGCAGCCATCCTTGGATCCTCATGACCCAGGGATGGATGCTGCAGCCAGAGAACAGGTGCCCAGCCCAGCCTTGCTGCCCAGAGCAACCATACAGTGCTTCTATACCCACTGGTCATCACCGGCACCAAACAGTGATGGCAGAGAAATGGGAATACAGGGGTCTTAGGGAGAATCTAAGGGCTGGAGAGATCCTGGGAAAACGGAGAGCTCACTTGCAGCAGGGTGAGAGAGGAGCAAGCCAAGTTCATCTTCCCATTCCCTCCTCACAGCCACCCAGAAGGAGAGTCCATCAGGGCAGCTCCAGGAGCACTGGGAGACACCGCCTGAGCTCCCCACTTTAGTGGGAGAACTGGGGGATTCCAATCCTGCTCGCTGAGGAGCACAGAGGAGACAGAGGTGAGAATGTGAAACCAGCAGAGGATGGAGCAGCAATGAGCAGTGGGGCTAGGAGGGCTTCTGAAGGAAGTGGGGGCACGAAGCAGCTGGTCCTCAAACAGCCCTACCTACGTGCTCCCAGAAAGGGCAGTCTGGAGCCTGGCAGATGCAATAACAATTGTGCTTTCCACGCAGTACAGGGAGAGCCAGGAAAGGGCAGGGCACTAACTCTGTGCTACCAGGAATCCAGCAGAGATGCTCCTGCAAACAGTGTGGGCACCTCAGTGAGCACACCCTACCTGGGCAACTGAGGTGGCTCATACAGGGAAGGCCTCCTAAGAGCAGCCAGCTTGGAAGGTGCCAGCAGCAGTGCACAGGGGTGATGCGCGCAGTGCAGCCCTCTTGGGGCTGGTGACAGTGCCGTCACTGAAGGCCTTCAGGGACATGGAGCTGGCCTGCTCTGGGATCTGCAAGGCACACAGTGTGGGCTCAGGACCACAGGACCAGGATCCTGTCCAGCTGCAGGTCCCAGCACACTCTGGTACTGCTGGGGTTGCTCTCCCACATGCTCTTTCTCTGTTTTAAAGGCAGCTTCTCTGTGAAGCGCTTTGGGACTCCTCTGAAAAGGGGTTGCTTCCCTCCTGCTGAATACAAACCGGTACCTCCGCAGGTACCTGTGGGCCCGGCCACCCCCTCTCCAGCAACAGGAGCCTTGCGGCTGGGGACCGGCGCAGGCACCAAGGCCATGGAGCCCTGAGAGCATCCTCCCATGGCGGTTCCCATGGCAACTCCCTGGCTCACAGGCTCCCAGCTCGCACAGCTGTAGCCGCAGGATGGCTTCAGCCACATGCAGCACCCACCAGCCCTGCTCCTGTGCCAGGGTCTCATCACCTTCTGCCCTCTGCTCCCACCAGCGCTGTCCCCTCCTGCCACCCAGCACCTCCTGTCCCTCCTCAATGGACCCATCGTCTTGCTCCCCGCTGCAGAGAGCTGCTCCAGGAAGTCCCCCCAACCAAAGCACCTTTTCCAGTGCCCTGCAAAGGCCTAAATTCTCCTTTTCCTGCAGCGTATCATGCAGAGAACAAAGAAAACTGATAAAAGGTGAGAAGAACAGCGTTCACGGAGGAGAAGGAAGCTAAGCAGGACAAGTGGGTCTGTGTACAGATTTCCCTCCTCTGCACTTCAGCAGGTCCTGGCTCTGCACATTCCAGGACTGCCTGGCTGGGCAGGAGCCTGCTGGCCTGTGCCTGCATCCAAGGAGATTTCCCCAGTTTTTGGTGCTGGTGCCCAGCTCCAGTCTCACACTTCAAAGTGCGGTAAAAAGGAGAGGCAACAGCTAATGATCTGTAGGGAAAAAGCCTTGCAGCAAGACCTGAGGCTTGATGTCAAATAGACTGAGAGGCTACAATGTGAGAAAGAGGAGAAAATATCACGTATGGGGAAGCCTTGCTCTGGGAGCCAGGAGGCTCAAGTCCCAGAGCTGGAGCAAGGCAGCTTAAAGTTAGGAGTAAAGACTTTCCACCCCTTGAAACCTCCTAAATCCATGCATGGCTTTTGGGAAGAAGGATTTAACCAATCTCAGGTCCTCAGTCAGCCTTAGAAGTTGAGGGACAACATCTTAAGGCATAAAACAAGTGGATGCACAGATGGCGATGGGCTACCAGGGCAGAGTCACCCCACATCCTGCCGGGAAGGTGAGACGCAGCTGGGAAGGTCCATGTGGGTCTCACAACACGTTCAGAAGGGGTCTGTGTAGGGGGTCTCAAGCAAATAAAGGTGCTCTGGAATGAGCGGACAAGTGCTCGTGTGAATAAATACCTGGATAAAGCAGGAAGTGGTGCGAAGGTGCCCCCACGGTCCGCTGCACAGCCCCACCATCCTTCCAGCATCTGGGAGAAGGGAGGTGATTGGGTTTGCTGACGATACCTGTTGATCAGGGTGAGAAGATGAGGGCTGGGGAGGAAGAGCTGCAAAAGCATCTCACAGGACTGCCTGGAGGGTTGAACAGCAGGCAGAGATCAGCCTTTATAAAGGCACAGAGGGAAAAACCCAGCCTGACTGCACAACAGCAAGCTGTGCTCACAGAAAGGAGCAGCCTCCTTGGGTGAATAACCCAGTGATAGCCAGGAAACACCAGCACAGTGCTGGACAGCTCTGACCGGTGAGGATGCAGCTCCATCCATCATACCGGCACCGGCTGCTTCAGACCCTGACGTCGTCCCAGGGGTGAGCTTTGCTGGTCCCACCCCACCCATGCCAGGAGTGTTGCTGGGGAAACCCACTTCGTGGCTGCTCCCTTTCCCCTAATGTCTCTCACTCCACATGCTCCCTCCACCACCTTTCTCCCCAGCCTGGGACACACGTCCCTGGGGGCACCGGATCCTGCCAGGACCTTCTCTGAGCAGCCACATCCCCGGTACCGGGAGGCCCTGTGAGCACAGCTCCTGTCTCAGCAATGCCAGTTCCTGTGTCTTCAGGGTGTTCTGACCGGCCTGAACCAGCACCATTTTCAGCGTTACCATGGCAATGGCTGCCTGGGAAATGCGTGTGATGGAGGCACATGAAAGGCAGAGTCCAGCCAGGGAAAGGTGCCCTTGACCACCCTCAGCTGGCACGGCTGCCCCTCGCACCCACAGCCTTCATCCGTCAGCCAAGGAGCCCCATCGGAGCCCACAACATGCAGCAGGAGCTGGGGATGGAGGTAACTCCACAAACCCGCCTGTGTCCCATGTGCACTCCTGGTCCAGCAGCCTCTGTGCAGCTCAGCCCATGGCTGCAGGACAGGACGCAGCAGGAACATGCCAGGGGGTAGATGCTTTTGGCAATTAGTGCCTTTGCATATGTCGATTTTATGAGTTGTGGTTTTGTTTCTTATGACTCCTCACTGCCAAGACCAAGCTCCCACATGGATCTGCCTGTGGCTGTCTCCCTGGAGCCAAGCTCCAGCCAGGACCCTGTAGCTGGTCTCACCCGCTGCCCTATGAGCCATGTGTCCTGCCCACAGTGAGCCCCAGGACACCATAAGACCACGAGTCTGCTGTGACACAGCTCCTCCATCTCCCACCTCATCCCCTCCGGGGCTGGTGCAGCCGGCCAGGACGAGCAGAGCATCAGGAAGCAGCAGGACCAGGACACCCGGCAGTCACTCATGGAGAGCCGCCAGGGCTCTCCTTCTGCTGGGCACCCAAGGCAGCAGCCCCAGGATCCCCCAGGGATGCTCAGGCAGAGCCAGGTTGTTTGCTGCTGCTCCAGTTTGCTGGGCTCCTGGTGATCCAGTGTGTGGCCAAGGGCTCCATCCCACCATCCTTGTCCGAAGCCACTTCTCCTGGAGGTGATGATGGTGCATGGGATACTTGCTCAGGTGGATGGGAGAGAGCACAGCGTATGGCTGCAGAAGGAGCTGCAGGCAGGACAGAGACCATTCATACCCCAGAGAAGGGAGAGAATAGGGATGTTAAGACATCCCCTCCTCCTGCTCAGACAGGGCCCTTCCCCTCCAGCCAGAACTCGTTCTTCTCCGGTTCATTACTCATCCCCCTGCTCCAGCTGATGGCTGTTTTGCACGGAGCTTCTCAAGGTGGAGTAGCGACTAGAACTGCATCAGAGAAAGCGTGAGGTTGGGAGGACCTCTGGAGGTCTCCAGCCCAACCTCCTGCTCCGAGCAGGGCTGGCTGCAAAGCTGGAGCAGGTCACTCGGGACCTTCCCCTTCCTTTTGAAAGCCTCCAAGGACGGATATGCCACTGCCTCTCCAGACCTGTCCCAGGGCTGCACCACCCCCCCATGGAAGGAGTTTTCCTCACATCCAATCACATCACTACCCATGGCCTCCTGCCCTTCCCTGTGTCCCTCTGAGATGAGCCTGGCTCCATCTTGATCCCCAAAATCCAGAATGGCTTTGTCCACAAAACCTGGGAAACTGCCACGGCTGCAGATCCGCCTCCCACTGACCGGTGCCGGGCTGCAGCACCCTCATGGCCAACCTGAACCTGCAGCCTGTGGCCATGCCCATTCCTTGGTTCATCTGCCACGGCCACCCCTGCTCCTCTGAACCACCAACCAGCCCTCCTGGGCACGGGAGCACTCCACGCCAAGCCACGCTGCTGCGGGTGGGTGGCACCGCTCCACGGCACGCTCCAGCCCTCGTCTGTGCTTACGGATGTGCTGCTGGGCAGCGCTTGTCTGCGACAGCCAAGGGAAGTCTTGGGTGAAAGCCTCCGGCAGTGCTTGGTTGGGTTTGGGTGACCGGCCCTGTTCTCCTGCCCCATCAGAAGGCCTCTCAGCACTGGCTGCAGTCTTGCACAGGCAAATAAAGCCACCGAGTGATTCCCTACCCATGGCAGGGGGTTGGAACTGGATGATCTTAAGGTCCTTTCCAACCCAAACCATTCTGTGATTCTATGGTTCAGCAATCCAGGTGCCAGCCAGCAGCCACCTTGCCCAGGAAGCACACCAACAGATCGGCACAAACCCTGCCCTGCCGCTTGGCTTTTTCTTGTGGATTTTTCCTTTTATTGCGCTCTTGCCAAGACCACTTTCCCCTGTTCCCCCTTCTGAGCAGTCTCCGCCGCTACCCCAGCCTTACATTCAGCTGCCAAACCCAAGGTGACCCTGCGCAGGGCTCTGGCAGCTTGCCGATGGCTGTCATGTCCTTGCTCCCAGCCTGCTGTTGGTATCTGCACGCTGCAGCGGTGCTCAGCACCCTCAGGCCAGAAGCAGGAGCCTGGTGACCTTTGCTGGAGCCTGAGGCAGTGCTCAGGTCTGAGCTGTGCTGGGCGGCCAAGCCCTTCCCATGTCCACCGGTGGGTTTGCAGCCTCAAGCTGATGGCCCCAGCTTGTATCTGTGGGTCTGTGGTGTACGAGCTCCTTCAATTGCCTTTGCTGGGGCAGTGAAAGAACCTGATACCTGCCAGACTGAGCTGACCTGGACAGGAAAACACCGCCACGGCACAAGCAGAATCAAGCGCTCTATGTGTGGTCAGGGTTGCAAATGAAGGGGCACACAACCAGCAAAGGTCCAACACCAGGCCCCGAGCTACTACTTCATCTCCTCGTTGTAAGCTGGCAGGTGGTATCATAGCCCAAACTACCCCAAATGCTGCACAGGGGCTCCCTCCCCACCTCGAGTCATTTGCAGCTCTGCCTACAGAAGGGCGACCAGCCCTGCTGTCAACTCTGCCTGCTCTGAAGCTGCAGCACCCTGCTCCAAAGCAGAGTTTCCTGTTTTCCTGAAGTCAGTAGAGAATTTCCATGAGAATATGTCCTTGGGGGAAGCTCCCAGCTGCATCCAACACGAGTGTAGGGAAAGGAGCAAGGGGAAGGTTTCTCATGAAAGGCAGGATGAGAGAATGGAGGGCTCCAAGTCAGAAGTCAGGATTAACCACATCCGCAGTAGTTTACCCACGGAGACACTCCTGCAGCTCCTGCAGCAGCGGGACAGGAGCTCCCCTCCGGTCTGGCCAAAAGCTCCTGCTACGCCTGTCACCCACCAAACCTTCCCAAGGCAGCAGATCCCACACACTGCGCACGCACAGTGAGCAGCACCACAGAAGAGCCCACTGCAAGGACAGGCAGTAAAGCAGTGCAGCTGGGGCGGACGTGCAGCCAAAGCCCTCCCCTTGCAGCACCACACAACTGTAAGATGATTTTATATAACTAAAACCTACTGGCTAGAGAAGCAGCTGCTAATGGCCCACTCAGCCATCCCAAACAGCCCCTCACTGCTGAGGAGCTGAGGCACTGGGATCCCCCTGAGGGCCCACAGCAGGATCCAGGCAGGTGCCCATCATGCTCCACCATAACCCAAGAGGCCAGACCCAGTAAAGCTACGGGAGGGGGCCAGGACAGAGCCAGGGTCTGGAGCTTTGCTCAGAGCAGCATTAAAATGCATGAGCTGTGCTGGCCTAATGACGAGCAGAGCTGTCAAACCAGGAGCTTGTCCCAGCTAATTATCTCTAACGAGGGCAGAGTGTCAGGGTCCCCGAGGAGCTGGGCAGCAGCTTCCCTCTCAGCTCAGTTGCAGAAGAGGGAAGAGATAAGCAAACATCCTTGTGCTGGCCTAGCTACAAAATCACTCATAGCAAATGCAACCTTCTGTGCCGGTTTGCTCCTGAGAACCTGGACTTTTCGCAGCAGAGACACAGGCAAGCTGGAAACACCCCAGCTTTTGCCATCCAACCTATCCCCTGTGGTGCTGAGCCTCCTGCACCCATGCAGAGACAGCACAGCCCCTGACCAACCAGCCCTACCATTCAGGGGCTGCACAGCTCTGCCACACTCACCCTGGGGCTCAAATACCCCTTGCGAGGGCTCCAACCCATTCCCTGGCCCAGAAAGCAGCAGAGAAGTCTGGCCTTCAGGAAATGCCATCATTTAGCTGGCATTCACGTCGCCACCCCCGTCATCCCAGGTCTGTGCCTCCCCAGTAACTGCCTGTCCCCCGAATCTTTAAGGCAGACATTAAGGCCCTGTGAATTTCCTCTCTCTGGTCCTACTCCATCCCAATGCAGAGGGGGCCAGCCACACACTGCTCTACAAGCCCAGCCTCCCTCTCATCATGGGTCCTGTGGTTCAGAAACTATGACAATACACTTGCCCTTATAGAGAGGAGGAGCATGTCTTGTCCCGAGACATGGTTAAGTCTCTTCCAGGGGTGACAATCCAGAGATACAGCTCACATGAGGTCCATCCTGCAAGCTCTGTGGTTGTGCCTTACCTCTGAGCTGAAGGGAAATGGAAGAGAGACCTTTTTCCCCATCCAGAAACACACTCAGGACCATGAAGCTTACAGATGACATCCATAATACACAGTGCTGTTCATCAGCATGTAATTATGGCAAATGCTTTACAATCCCTTATTGCCAGACAGGAGCAAAGGCTTGAGCACCCACTTCGGCTACAGTTTTACAGAATGAAAGCTTTAAAAGTCACCAACTTCAAACAGGAACAGCCTTGGTCCCCTTGGGACCAAGGGGTCAGAGTGGTCAGCGAGCTCAGCCCCACTGCTTGAGGCAGGGACTTGGGGTACCTACTTGGGGTCTCTGCTGCAGAAGGCTGGCGACTGATCTACGTTACACCATCACTGTGTCTCCCAGCCCCTGCTAGAACACACTAATGAGCCATAAGTATCAGAGAAAAGTTTACTGATACTCCCAAAATACATATTTCATTTTACATCATGATCAAACTCTCAACAGTAGCCAACTACTTGCAAAGGCAGGACCACATTAAGTCCGTCTTACAGGAACACTTTCAGAGGCCACAGGAATGGTTCCTCATGAATTTACGCTGTTGTTAGACTTCAGTAACTGCAACATGCTCCTGGGCACGCTCTTCATGTGGCCGCTTCCACCCAAGCATGGTTCAGACTGGACTCACTGAACCCCATAGCTTGATCTGCAGCAGGGGCTTTGCTCCACAGGTTTCTTCTACTGCTTCTTCTCTGCCTGTTCTTTAAGCTGGTTGACGAGCTCTTCAGCATACACCTTAAAGAGCGGGACAGGGTCCTGAAACAAGGCAGAGAATAAGCCACTTACAAGGAGTGAACCTGCAAAGCAGCAAGGGGTGCAGTGGGCTGGAGAGCCCCAGGAGCCACTGCGGTGGGAGTGCCAACAGTTAACATCAGAGCAAGACATGGTCAGGCATTTTTCAGTGGCTTAACAAGGCAACCTGCTACTTCCCCAGAGACATCTGTTCTGAGCTCTGTAACCTGACTTTCATCAGCTTTTTCCCCTTCTGCCTGCAGATCGGAATCAGCAGCAGCTCCCAGGGATTCCTTTCCTTCTAAAAATGCTTCCCTCCCTCCTCACATTGCCCTCAATCAGGGCTGTACTAAAGCACATTGGGTGAACACACCCCTTGAAGAAGCTGCAGCCCCATGGGGTTCAGGGTCCAGCACCACCCCATAACAGTCAGTGCTTCTGACCTTTTTGTTCCTGCTGCAGGCAAAATGGGAGCCAACAGGTCTGGGGGAAATGTTGCCATGAGCGGCTCATGCGGCTGCTCAGGAGTTTCGGATCATCGCTCAGGAGTGCTCAGGCTGTTGGATCAGGTGGACGTGCAGGCTGATGCAGCTAAGGCACCCTGGTGCCAAGCACTGCCTCAGGAACTCACCTTTTTTTCTAGGAGCCTCTGTTTTTCTATTGCTTCTTCTAAACTCAAGCCGACCCATTCAGCTTCCTCTTCTGGGATTACAAATTCCTGTGATAAACGAAGGAGCAAGTGGTACAGTCTTTCCAGATGACTGAGATGCAAATGCTCTCTATGCCCACCTCTCACAAACATGCAATCCAGCAGGAGCATTACTATGGATAAATCCTAAAACACCCTTCCCTTACTGCTGGCAACTAAAGCCCACTTCCTACCTCTCCTTGCCCCGCAGCAAGAGTCCTGCTTTCTCCAATCAGTCATACCTGCTGTTGTGCCTCCCCTTTGTGTAGTCCTGGGGCTGCTTCTCAGCACAACTCCACGGACTGTGGATGCTCCTATGGAGGTGTTCCTATGCTGGCAGCCACCAGCAGCTGCACAACACTAAACTGCACACAGGAGCTGTGGTCTCCTCGTTGCAGCGTCACTACAAAGTCTCGCTGCTGTTGGCAGTGCTGGCTCCAACCAGCGCTTATTGCAGACCCTCACTGAGCTCGATCACAGCAGACACACAGGCTTGTCTTCCCAAGTAATCGAATGGAAATTGGCAGCCCCCAGAGACATAAAAAGCCTGGTAAATTGTGCTTACGACTTCTTTGGCCATACCCTTAAATCTGAACACAGAAGCATTAACACTGGGCTGTTCTGGTACAGGGTGATTAGATTATCAAAGTGGACAACCCACAAACACCACTGCAGATACCAGGGCAGGAGCCGCAGGTCAGGCCCCCACCTTGTACTTGTTATAGATGGCCTCTCTCTTGGCTGGATCATCGGGATGCAGTTTAGGATCCCGCCGTGCAAGTCGCAGCAGCATAGTTCGCTTCAAATCCATCCCGAGCTTCGAGCACATATCAGCTTTTGGGGTCTGGAGAAATAAAGTCAGATGTTAAACTGCACCAGAAGTCCAGCTGCTGAAGAACACTCGAGTCTATCAGCACACAGACAACACTGGTGGCTTATCCGCACACCATAGAGGCTTTCGGGACATGCATTATGAAACTACAAATAATCCCTTAGGATTGTCCCGGAGCTCATTTGATCATGGTTCTGACCTTTAAACACCAGGTCAAGGCGTTACCAAAGGCTGGAAGCCTTTGACGTGCACTAACACGCTAACAGCAGGTGCCCGTGCGCACGGCGCCGCACCTTGAGGATGTAGAAGTCAAAGCCGTAGGCCTCGTCGATGAGGTCCAGGGTGCGCATGGTGACGGTGATGGTCAGCGTGGCGTCCAGGATCTCGCTGTAGAACTGCCGCTCGAACAGCTGCGGCTTCCAGGTCTTGGGCAGCCTGGTGGAGAGCTGCGCACAGACTGGATCAGTGCCCGGCGCACAGCCCGGTGCACAGCCCGGCTCAGCGCCCGGCGCACAGCCCTGCTCAGTGCCCGGTGCACAGACCGGATCAGCGCCCGGCGCACAGCCCGGCGCACAGCACTGCTCAGCGCCCGGCGCACAGTCCGGATCAGTGCCCGGCGCACAGCCCTGCTCAGCGCCCGGCGCCGCCGCCGCGGCCCCGCGGTGCCCCGCGGCGCTCACCTTGTCGTTGCGCGCGTAGCGGAAGCCGCGGATCCAGCCCTCGCCGCCCCAGAGCCCCTCGTGCGCCGCGCGCGGCAGGTGCACGGGCACGGGCACGTCCTGCACGCGCTCCCACTGCCCCGTGCGCGCGTTGCGGCGGCTGCGCAGCCCGTGCGGCCGCCAGTGCACGGGCGTGGGCGGGGCGCCGTCCCGCAGCGCGCGCAGGTAGTGCTGCGGCAGCCGCGCGCAGATGCCCTCCCGCAGCCGCAGCTCCGGCCACAGCCGCGGCGGGAACCGGTGCAGCGGCATCGCCCCCTCCGCCGCGGCCGCTTCCGCTTCCGCTCCCGGCGCGCACCGCGACCGGAACCGGCGGGGGGCGCGCGTGGGGAGGCGGGGAGAGGGCGGCGGCGGCGGCGACGGCGGCCGGCAGGGGCCGCGCCGCGCCCGCGTTTCGCCCGCAGGGTGACAGCGCGGTGGTGCCCTCAAATAGCTTTATTGGCTTATAAAACTGTAAGCGTTAAAATCCACCGTATAAAATAATCACAGGTAGGAACAGCAAAGGAAATAAACCCAACAGCCCTGTTCTTTCCCCAGGAATTCGCTCAGCTCTCGCCCCAGGTAAGGAACACCACCGCCACCGAACGCAACCTTGTGCCAGGGCAGCAGGAGGCATAGCGCAGAACGTCCACGATCAACACAAAACGAACAATCACGGTAGCGGGATTTCTCTCCCCAAAGGCCCGGTGAGGAATTATTATTGCTTTTTCCGGTAACGGGCAGCCCGGCACGGAGGGCACGGCTGATGGAGCTCCTGGCACGGTACTGGGGCTGCAACGCCACTGTGCAAACCGAAACGGGGGGAAAGTGCCTAAAAGTGATAAGACTTCGAGAAGCCCTGAGGGCCCCATGTCCCTCACCCCAGTCCCATCCTGCTGGCGTGGATGGCTGCAGCAACGGGAAATGCGGGATACGGGTGATGGGACAACATCGCTGGGCTCAGGCGAGTGCCCTTCGCCTGCTTAGGAAGTCAGAGCTTGAAGAGGAGGGGAGGCAGAGGGTAAAGTGCAGAGCTGAGCAGGAGGCTGGCTGCTCTTCAAAGCAAAGAAAGAATCCCGAGGAGCCAAATCCTGCATAAATAGCTCTTTCCTCCACAGAGCCACCTGAGGAGGGGCTCCCAGCACTCTACACCCAGCCAACCACTAGAATCAACCAGCAAGGAACAGTGTGTTTGACCTCTATCTATAGGATATGGATGGGCAAAGCCAGCTTTCCTGGTTGCTAAGCTTCTGCCCTTGCCTTTTGATGTCTGCGTGCCCTTTAGTAAGGCTAAGGTGAGACAGACACCTCAAAGGAGACTGTAGGCATCTGGGGAGCCCATGGCAAAGCTCCTGGCTGGGGCAGGACGCTGCCAGTGGCCTCAGATCGGCTGTGGTCCTGCAGCACATCCAGCCTCCCAGGCACAGCAGGCTGGAGGAGCGGCCAGCACACAGCTCAGACCCCATCCTGGACCACGCACACTGCCCCAGGCAGAGCTGCACACACACCAAACCCACAGAAGGGAGGAAGACTGTAAATACCTGAACATCGAGGGAGGAAGGGGACAGTGCAGCAGCCTGGCTCATTCTAGCTGAGCTGACGGCTAAAGTTAACTTGGACTGAACCCTGCCCTGCTGCGGGCTTCACAGCTCTGGGTGAGATGCTGCTGATGCTTCTTGCATGTCCCCACCTTGTTTTTTTTCACATTCCTGCCAAGTCTGACCCTGAATCCAGGGCCCAATTCCCGGACTTGTTCTTCCCCTCCCCAGAACCAGGAATAGGTAAGAGCAGCACTGCCTGTTTCATAGCAAGAGAGGCTGCAGACCCCCATGGAGATGGCAGCCAAGAGCCCAGTACACACCAGGATCAGCTTCCTCCACACCAGCACCAAGGGCATGTGGCACTATTTGTCCCCCAGGTCAGAAGAAACCCATCTTTCTTGGGTTCAAATGCTGACTGCAGGACAGCAGGGGAAAACCCTGCCCCACAGCCCCTCTGCTAGGAAAGGGGGTGCAGCTCAGTGCGGGCTAAGCCCAAGCCTCATGGATGCAGCAGCAGGGGAATAAGGGTTGGCGATTTCCCCCAGGGCCATGGGGAAGTGCAGGACAGGCTATTCCTTGATCTAGAACCACAAAGAGCCTGCCCCATCCCAGCAGAAAAGCAGAGGTGGCCTCAAGCTTGCCTTCACAAGACAAGCCCACCATCTCCATCTTTAAACCTGGTGCATGCTGCGCCCTCCCAGCCAGTGACCAAGCACGTAAGAGGATTGCTGACGTGCAAGAGAGGGGCAGCCCAGGCCAAGAGCAACCTCAGCAGCCTCCACCTCTGCCACCAGGAGCAGAGCAGTTCATGTCACAGCGTACAGCTCCTCACGGTCATTCTGGCAGATCTGATAGCGACAAGTGAGCTTCTGTGACCAGGCCCAGGGCTTTTTATGCTTGTCCCGAGGAGGAAGCAGGAAAGCAACGCTGCAAGCCACCAGCACGTGCCAGATGCTGTGGGTGTAGTAATAGTTCTCATTGGTTTCCATGAATGCATATACTGAGATGGCAATGAAAGCCAAGGTGATCCCTGGGAGGAGGTAGAAAACCCAGCGCTTCCATGAGGAGGGGTAGCAGTGCCTGCGCTTCACGCCGTGGTAAACCTGGAGGTGTCAGAGCACAGAAGGTTAAGCACCCAAGAAGTTTAGGCAGGGGGCACAGGCAGTGCTGCCTGGCCCAGGAGCATCTGCCAACCTCACAGCAAGAGGTTGTGCCTGCTGCCCCCGAGAGATTCGTCCTCCCCTCTTCTTGGGCCCATCTTTCGCATGCAAAAGCCCACACCCAGCTGTGGCACCATAGCCCAGCACAGATGCTATAGCTCCTGCCCACTGCAAAAGCAATAGATGACCCTTCTGGGGCAACACTGCAGCCACAGGCAGGCACTCAATTGGAGCTGCATCAGCTGGACTGTGCCGAGACCCATAACCAGGGATCTCTCAGCTACAAGGGATGGACGAACACCTTGCCTTGCCCCCCCTCCATCTGGGTGCTTCACAGAATCATGGAATAGTTTGGGTTGGAAGGGACCTTCATAGATCATGTAGTCCACCCCCCCTGCAATGAGCACAGACATCTTCAACTACATCAGGTTGCCCAGAACCACATCCAGCCTGGCCTTTAATGTCTCCAGAGATGGTGCATCCACCACCTCTCTGGGCAGCCTGTGCTAGGATTTTACCACCCTCACTGTAAAGAATTTCTTCCTCACATCCAGCCTAAAAGCCTCCCCGCTTTTAGTTTAAAATCATCACCCCTCATCCTGTCGCAACTGGCCCCACTAAAAAGTCTTTCCCCATCTTTCTTACAGGCCCCTTTTAAGAACTGAAAGGCCAAAATAAAATCGCTCTGAGGAGATTTTTGGAGCGGATCAAGCCATGCCTGTGGATGGGCTGTAGCCAGGGTCTGCGCTGCCACCATCATTCTCCAGAAGGGAGCAAAGGACGGCAAGTCCTGCCTCGCTGCCTGTACTTACCCACGCTGCAACCATGATGACGAGGGCAAAGAGGCAGGGACCCATCATGTTCCACACCCCTCTGCGATCCAGCTGCAGGGACATGGCAATTAACAGGGTCCCCAAGACGAAAAGGACCTGGGAATGAGACACCACCACTGTCACCAACAGCTCATCTGTTGCCAGAGCACAGCCAGCCATGCCAGAGGCACGGAGGACCTCACCTCCTGGCCACCCAGCCCTGCGTGCATGCAGGACTTGGGAGCAGCACCTTCAGAAGGAGAAACCAGAGGATCCATGAACCTTTCCCACAAATCCCAGTCCCTACAAGCACACAGGTTCACAATCCCAGGACAGAACAAGCCAGTGGTTTAAAACCAGGGTGGCACTGAGTGTCGGACAGGCTTTGTCACCAGGCTAGGCTGTGTCACTGAAACACAGCCTTGAGAGGGCTCAGTGGCCGCCCGTGGCTCGGCTGGCTCAGGTCTGGCCCTGCCGTGCAGGGTTACCTGACACTCACGTATTTCAGGATCTTCTTCACGCGGGACATGCACAGGATCGTCACCCAGATGGACACCACGGAGCCCAAAAAGTCACAGTACTGCAGTGTGTCGTAGTCCATGATGCACAGCACCGCGATGCCTGGCTGGTCGCACGCATGGTAGAACTAGAGCCGGGGACAAAAGCAAAGGCTGGCGTGAATCCAGCAGCACCACACGGCTTTCTGGGAAGGAGAGGCAGGAGAAGGCTCAGCCCATGGCAGCAGGATCCCTCCTGGAAGTGCCTCCCTGAAGCTCCACCACGGTTGAAGGGTGCTCCGAGGACAGCACCCTTCAAAAGTGCAATGCTCCTGAAGCAGCCAAGACAAAGACGCCTATCTCTGCTCCCTGGGCTCCCACCCCCAAATATGAGAGCCCAGTGAAAGTAACACTTCTGCCCAGCTCTGAGGAGCAGGACGTGCCCATGGAGGTGCTTGTCCAACGATCCTAGAAGCTCCTCCACCAAAGACTGCAGGCTGATGCAGCATTCCTGATGCTCAGCGGGAGGTGAGAGGGGACCCGACAAAAGGCAATCCCTACCGTGGAGAAGAACATGGTGTAGGTGTAGACGGAGGCCTCCACCAGGTAGTAGCGATAAACAGCAACTGCTATGGCCGGCAGGAACATGAGGTTGCTCAGGGTGAGCAGGAGGGTGGCCAGGTTCTGCACACTGATAGACTGGGCCTTGGCATCGTCCGTGCAGCTCCACCCTCCCCAACCTGCAGAGCAGAGAGGCTTGTGTGGATCTCACTGCCCTACCCTGTCCTCCTGCAGCACCCAGCAAGAGCCTGGGATGCCTCAGAAGCAGGATTCTCACCGCTGAGCCTCCTCTCACTTGGTCCATCAGCCACTCCCACTCCTGGTCTCAGGATGGTCTCTACTCATTGCATGCTCTGCTGTGGAAGGTCTTGGGGAACCCCAGCAGTGCCCTGCGTCTGCTCTGGGGGCATCCCACAGGTTGCTCCCATGTAGCAGAGGCCACCCTAGCTACAGCATGGCTCTGTCCAGAATGGTGCTTTTCACCCCTTCAATAACTCAACACACGTGCTACTTGCTGGTGGTACATCAGGCTTTTGAGACACAGATGCTCCACACAATGGAGTCAGCTGGGTGAAAGATCCCTACACATCCCAGGCACTAGGGTGCAGAATGAACCACAGCACTGAGGAAGCCACTGGGCTCCTCCTACTACTTGGCACAGCAGGGCAGACCGCAAAGCCAGGTGAGGTTGCTCCAGCTTTGCAACTCTGGCCTTGCCCAGCTGAGATTTGAAGATCCTCAAGGATGTGGACCTGGACACTGTGCAATGATGAACAACATCGACAGGGGAAAAAGCTGTCTTCTTCAGTTTAGCTGGAAGTTTCCTTGCTGCAGCCCACATCTGTGGCCTCTTGCCCCTTCCCTCTGCTCCCTCAGAAGAGCCCAGCTCAGTGTCCTTGTAGCCCCCGTGCACAGCCCAAGGTGCGATTGTAACTCCTCTTCCCTAGTATGATCGAACCCAGTGCCTCAGCCCGCAGTGACACCCAGGTCTGCACAGGACAGTGGGAGTGAGCATTTCCTAGAGGACAGTGTGGTGACACAGGGCACAGTTCTCAGCCTGCTGACTAAGGACTGAGCTGAGGCAGTCTCCTGTGAACGCACACCTGCCTTTTTCTTTCTTTGAGTTTATTTCAATTCAAGATTAGGATGCCCACACCCTGCTCTGGGGAAAGAAGGTCAGTCACAGGGCAGCCTGCGTATGTGCAGGTACCCCGTGGTCCAGAGTTAAAAGTAGCTACAGTGCCACTAGAAACCACGCCAGCAGCTCTGCCCCTTGTGCCGGCTCCCTGCCAGGCAGAGCCTGGGGAGGCTGCTCTCTCCAGTTTATTTCTGGGTCATGAATATGCAGATGGGGCGTTTTGCTCCAAGTGATTCAACAGAAAGCTGTCCTCAGCCTGATTCCCCGGTTCCCTTGGGGTGCTCTGTGCTGCCCAGAACCTGGCACCCCTCAGGGAAATGAGGATGCTGCTCTCCATCTCGCTCCACACCCATCATCAGCACTGCAGCAGACAGCAGGGATGTCTTGGCTCAGACCCAAAGCAGCACTGAACCACAGTTTACCCTGTCCTTCTGCTGGGAGCAGGTACACGTACCACCCAGGCACAGCAGAGCTATCATCTTCCCTACACCACTGACTACAGCCCAGCCTTCTCATCCCATTAAGATAATTAGCAGCTGACACAGATGTTCCTCCTCCAGGCCCAAGGGCTGGCCTGTGTGCTGGCTCTTGGCAGGAGGCAGCACTATGGCAAAGCACAGGCAGGGATGCAGCCCGGCCTCATGGCACCCATACCAGGACCCCACATAACAAACCTCCCTGGAAGGCACAGGCTGCGGTGCAGGCACTTCCAGCAGCCCTGCCAGCACCCTGATCAATCTGCGGGTGCTCAGGAGCACCTCTCCAAGCCCTGAGCTGTCCTCAGCCCAATTCCCCATTTTCCCTGGGGTACTCTGTGCTCCCTAAAGCACAGCATCCCTTGGGGAAGTCAGGACGCTCTCCAAGAGGCCACCATGGGTGCTGAGGGCTCTTTGGGCAGTCACTGTGACACCAGGCTGCTCCTGGCAGCTGCGGCAGACCCCAGGCTGCCCTACCCGAACACCACCACCATAAACATGTGTCCTCCCCTTGGGGAGGATGGCAAAGCTTCCTAGAACATGCACTCACCAGCCTTGCAGCTGCAGCCAGCATAGAGGTAGCCGTGTCTTCTCAGGAGGCTGCACTGCCCGTACGGCCCACAGTCATTGAAGCAGGGGGTGAGGTATGCGAAGACGGTCACTTTGGCTTCTGCAGCATTACACTGACTGCAAGGACAGCAGGTCACGTTGGTACCCTGGTCCTCTGGGGCAGCCTTGTGCCCAGGTAGCACCCTGCTCCAGCTCAGGCCATGCCTGTGTATGCAAGGTCCCTGATATTCTGGGATCTATTCCATCCCTCCCCAGAGTTTGAAGCAGAGTTGATTCCCTCTCCACTTGAACAGCCAAACTGATATGCAGCCATCAGCTCTCCTGACACTCATAGCAGACCCCAGTGCCCATAACTGACTGCAGCATCACTAGCACTGTTTTACAGTGCACCCTCGGCCCCTTACACAAGGACTGAGCTTCTGCTTTCTAGGCAAACTGCAGGAGCATGGGCACAGCTGCCTACCCCTCAGAGACCCCTCAAAGGAGTTAGGGCAGCATTTTCATTTAACAATTTATCACCTCAAAATCCACCTGGGGAAGAGGAAGCTCATCCAGGCAGGCTCTGCCACCTGCAGCCTGCATGAGATGTGCCAGCTGGGCACTAGAGAAGCTGTTTGGGTGCTCACAAGTGAGCAAGCTGAAATTGTCACCCACCCCCTGCTCCCTCAGCAGCCGCAGTTCAGCTGCTACCAGCTGAGCCGATGGCATGGTGGTGAGGACAGGGGTTTGGTTTTGCTCACACCAGTCAAGGGCAGTGGGATATGGAGACAGAGCACTCTGAAGCAGCGCCGAGGTGGGATGGCACAGCACTCACCCCTGGCCCCTCAGGCAGGTGAGCTGCAGGGAGAGGAACCAGTCATCCGTCTGTGGGTACAGGACAATCAGCGTCGCTTCCGCAGAGGATGTGCTCACACTCAGAGGGTAGCCCTGGAAAAAAGCTTAAGGAAAAGAGGGTGCTGTGATGTGCCAAGAATAGGGGAGAAGGGCCCACAGCAATCCTATGCCGAGATGGATTGCACAGGAATCAGAGGCTCCTGTGGCTCCTACTCCCATCCTCAGGAAGTACCTGGGGAATGGAGAGGACCCTTGCCCCTGAGACCCTTGTTCTTTCATCTCAGCTCTCAGCCCTGCACAGACAGCACAAGGCACCTGGAGCACCCTGTTCGCTTGGCTAGTCCTCCAGTGCAGAGCTTAGCTTCTCCACACACCAGCAATACCTTGACCATCCCCAAACCTATTGCCAACAAGGCTGGAAGAGCCCCAAATGGTAATAAGACCTTCCTTTGTTGGAGACTAATTCTGGGTGCCAGACTAGCACGTTAGGCACATGCCAGCACAAAGACCTCACAAGGGCTCGTGCCAAAATCAGCTTCCTTGGGACACCGCAAAGTCCTGAGTCAGTTGACAGCTCACAAGCCTAAAAGCAAAGCCCCAAGATGGTGTCGCTGAGCTGGCATCAGGCGCCAGCGTCTCCTACCTGTGCTGCAGTTGTGTGTGGCATTGAGGGACAGCACCGGTGAAGCAGCACTCACACACGCGACCACGGAGGCATTGGCCAGGTTCACGGATGTCTGTGCAAACAGAGCAGTGTCCCAGGTCAGAGCGCCCCGATGCCACCCCCTGGAGCAAGTCCTCTCCCACGCTGCCCCAAATGAACCCTGCAGATCAAGGTCACCCGACAACTCAGCAGCTTCTTCTGGGCAAACCCATGCTCACCTCGCCCTGCGCTGCCACTGTGTCACAAGCTGGCTGAAAGGCAAGAGGGGATCGTGGGGGGCTGCACGGGGAAACTGCCCCCGAGCTGCAGCACTCACACATCGCTTCAGCATGAGCACAGCGGCAGGAGCCAGAGGCAGCAGGACACCAGGGCTGAGCCCTGCTGCAGCCCTCAGGAAGTTACACAGAATCTCAGGGGGCTGATTTTGGGATGTCACTGAAGGAGACTGGGAATCAGTGACTTGGGCAGGAACATCCCTGGGTTTCCCTGCTCAATCTCCTATGCTGGTGGCAGGGTGCCAGGCTCCTGTGCAGAAGATGGCACTGCAGCTGCTTTCCATTTCGTCTCCTCAGCGTCACTGCCACCACATGTCAGCAAGCTGTGGCACCTGAACTGGAGCTGGCAGGTGGGACATGCTGGAA
Source organism: Lathamus discolor (assembly GCF_037157495.1). Lineage (NCBI taxonomy): Eukaryota > Metazoa > Chordata > Aves > Psittaciformes > Psittacidae > Lathamus > Lathamus discolor. The sequence goes on along the minus strand of NC_088889.1, from coordinate 80,446,585 downwards.
GTGGCTAAAGTAGGCTCAGAGTGTTTTGTGACAGCAAAAGGGAAGATAAATAGTCCCACCGGGACCTACAACCCCTGGAGTTTGCTGACAAACCCACCCAGGAGCAGGGACGGAGCCCTGCAAAGGGGAGACAATCCCATCCGAGAGCCTCCACACCTTGTTAAGCAGGAGACTGATCACGAGGGAACCCCCGCTGTCCATGCCAGTGTTCAGGTTGAGGAGGAGCAGGGTCGGGGAGAGGTTGTTCACAGGTACACTGGGACCATTCAAGAGCCTGTAGCGCACAGACACCACGTCCAGGTCCTCACGAACGACGGGCTGGTTCTGCAGGCAGAAGCTCCTCTGGCCAGACGCGTTCTGTGAAGCCTCTGTGGTAGACAGAGCGGAGCTCCCTGCTGCTCCTGTGCTACCTGGTCTGGGACCAGTTTGGCTCTGGTTTAGGCTGCTGAAGTTAAGAAATGAACTGGTACTTCCTGGTCTGCAAGCTGTAAAGCAAAAAGGGAAAGGAATCAGCACAGGCAGGACTAGCACCTCATCCGGGCAAGGCCCCAGCAGCTCCAGACCTTCAAGTGACAGCACAAACTGGAGGCATTTCAGCTGGTTCATGCACTGCAGCATTCGCTACAGCCCATGAAAGGCACCATCTTTGCAGGGGGAACTCTAGCATCGGCATCCACAAGTTGGGACATGATGGACGCCTGTCCATCGCTCCCAAAGACTCTAAGTGCTCCCCTCTAACACCTTGACTGTGAGTCCCAGGCCCTCCAGCACGTGGGTTCAGGCTCTGCTTTGAAGAGGGGATGGCAGAACCCCCAGCAAAAAATGTGCCTTGTTGGTGAGCTTCCAAGAGTCAAACAGGGATTATGGTCATGTAATAGGAGGATGTAAAGGTGCCTGTCACAGCCACAAGGACCTTGTAACCTTCTGAGTCACAGGGTGTCACCCGAAATGGAGACATCCCCTCGCTACCCAAGACATTACCCCAAAGAAACCTCTGTGAAATGGTTTCTTGTCTGTAGCCTGCTTATTCCCAATCGATAGTCAACATATCATCACAGTGCAGTAACCCCAAATTACTCTCCCCACAAGATTTCAAGTAAGTCAGGCACTGCTTCCCAAACAGGCTTTGGAAAACATCGTTGCTTCAGAGACCCCAAACTTTTCAGGCATTTCCAAAACAGGCATCTCCAGGGAGTACCCTCTCGGGTGAACACTGAAGCCTTCACTTTTGACCTCAAAGCAACAACTATGTTCCAGCCCCCAAGGTTATGCCAGCATGCTAGGGAAGACAGCCAGCCACCCACCCCGAGGCTCAAGAGAGACACAGTAGACACAAAGTTCTCTCTGGTCCTTCCCACAGGGCTAGAGAAAGTGGAAGCCCACCTGTGAAAGAAGCCAGCATCTCCACAGACACGCTGGCATTGGCAGGGCCAAGACTCTCCACCATGACCTGCAGCCACTTCTCCCAGGGGGGTGATTCCAGGGCCAGGCTGCAGTTGACGTTCCCAGTGCAGGTGATGATCTTCTGGAAGTTCTGGGGCAGCGTGATGGAGCCCAGCACTACCCGCACGGCACACGCTTTCTGCTCGCTTGTCACACAGCTTCGCAGCTCAAACCGCATCCCTGCGGCATGCTTGGGAACGAAGACCCTGCAGGAGGAAGGGGGACCAGCAGTCAGCAGAGCTTGTGCTCTCCACATAAGCCAGCTGTGACCCACCACAGTCCCGGGGTTTTGTGGCAAGAACTGGCTGGTCCTGTTGGCGTTGTGAACATCCTTCCCAAGGGAAACGTCTCCCAGGAACTACAGTTCCCACAGCTGAACCTCTAGGACCACCCGGGAAGAGCCGGAGAAGTTCGTGCTCTCTGTGCAAACCCTACCACTGCTGCAGGGAGCTTGGCAAACAGGCACGGAGACCCCAGCTCCAGCCCCACACGGGAACAACAGTGGCCTCCCCTAAGCAGCACCCATGGGAAATCCCACCCCACCACGGCCATAAGTCCTTCCACCCGCTGCTCTCACTCACTTGACATGCAGTGGCTTAGCAGGAGAGACAACTGTTTGTGGCATGGCAACACCAGGCTCCAGAACAGGCATATCAGTGAGTCTGAGCACAAACATATCTGCCTGGAACATATAGGGGCATGGAGTGGAGAAACCCTGCAGGAGGGGAGAGCAGACGGGTCAGCTGTGGCAAGACACACTGAGCACAGCACGATGGCCGAGAGCCTCACCAGGACCCTCACCTTCACTTCTATCCTGCCAGCAGCCTCAGGGAGATGGGCAGCGATGAACCAGTCTCCAGCAGCAGGGCTGGTGATGTTCACAAATGTGGTGTTCTGCACAGCACTGCTCAGAGTGATGCTGATGTTATAGGAAGGACGGACAGTGGCATTAGCAGGAAAACGAGTGCCCAGTGGGTTAATGACGGGAGGGGCCCCATAGCGAAAGTGCCTGTGAGAGAAACCAGAATGCAAATAAACCGAGGGGTGTAAAGACACTGGCAAAACAAACTGGGAAACAGACTCATCGGTGGACACCCAGGTTGGCCTGGGATCTGAGAGGGAGCAGCGTGGCAAACCCCACATTTTCAAGCAGGCCACAAGAGCCCTCATTTTCATCTGGTGAGGACTGGCTGCTATTAGCTTATCCGGGATTTATTTAGAGATTGGTTTAACTTGGCTGCTTATTAAGATAAGGATTTACATAATTCCATGAAGCCTGAAAGCAAATTTTCACACTTACTAAGGTTAAGCCCCAGGCGCAAAACTACTCCTTTTTTATAACCATCAGCAAATTCCCCATATAGGCTGAATCGTCAACAGAGAGCTTTTATTTTCTAGCCAAGATTTACGTCTTCCCTATTTCCTCTCTTAAGAAGGGCAGGCAGACAGACTAAGAAGATGCTTACCAAGGAAGGTCCATGTGACTGACTTCAGTACAACAGCACTTTGGCTTCCCAGATAAGCAGCCCAGCGTTTGAAGCAGCAGAAAAGCAGGCAGCAAAGTAACACGCGAGATGTTTATTTGGGCAGCCAATCTGGTGTTCAATTTGCTTGCTTTTGGACTGCACTGCAACAGCACGTAACAGGTCCAGCAGGCAAACGTGACAGTGGATATGGTGTTAACCCATTTGAGCTTAGCTGGGCTGGTCTTCATTTCTCAGGGTATTGTTTAGCTGTTGCCTTGTCCCTCACATCCCCAAGCTATTGGAAACCTTTCTGGAAAGCAGAAAGGAAGATCAGCTGTGCCAGGCTGCTCCGAAGCAACCGAGAGCACTGATCTGTGTCCAGGACAGACAGGGAAGCGCAAGTCAAGCTGCTTCAGTCACTCCCAAGTGAGTGGGTGCCAGAGACTCGTGTGTCTCCATGGGCACAATTTGCCCAGGAAGCTTGGTACCCTCCCAGGCTACAGCTCAAAGTCCAGAAATCCTCCAACTCAAGTACTGCTTTGGGCAGTATTTCTTTCACTGGCATCAGGTTTGCAATCTTCTCATGCTCTTGTGTCTGCAAGACTGGGCATTCCTCTCCTATCTCTGCTCCACACACAGCTGCATGCCTCACAAGGCTTCACCAGTCTATTCGGTTCCTCTGTGCTGGGGAATTTGGCTGTCTCCAGTCGGTTGGGGCCCTCTCAAACCCCCTGTAGTCCTGCTACATCCTTTGGAACCATGTGCAGGATCCTGCCAGGCACAGAAAGGTCCAGGAACACCTTTGCTTATGAGCAGCAACACCAGCCTCACTGTGGAGCTATCTCCAGTGCTTCTAAGGCATCTCTTAGACACTACATCTGACAGACAGCCCCAGATGCACTGGTAACAGGAACACAAAATGCTCCTACAGGTTTAAACACAGGTTTAAACAAAATGCTCCTACAGGTTTAAACACAGGTTTAAACAAAATGCTCCTACAGGTTTAAGCTCCTACAGGTTTAAACACAGATTTAGTGCTGCTACATGAAGAAACTATGGCTTCTTCAACTAGAGAACAGATGTCCAGCATCCTACAATCAACCAACCACAACCATGAACAACGACAAGAGAAGGACAGGAAGCCCATGTGGGCAAGCACTGGCACAGGGACATACATACACTGTGATCTCCATGTCGGTGCACTCAGGTCCTTTTCCCCGGGATGCTTGCAGAAGCCAGCGAAGCAGCACAGTTTCTTCCGGCACATGGAAGTGGAAGAGCTTAGCGTTCCCATACCAGCTGTAGAAGGACAGCTTCTGTGCACTCTGAGAGAAGTACTCGGAGACATACATGGAGTCTGAAAGGCAGAGAGCACAGCGCTTGCTGGGGTGGCTGCTGGGGGCAGGCTGCAGGGCTGCACCACACACAGGAGCACACAGGAGTCTAAAGGTTGCTGGAGAGGAGCCCTTTGTGTCCCTGATTTCTCATCCCAGTCCCACTAAATACACTGTGATCCAGCCAGAACCACCCACACCCCTGCTACAAAACCATCACCTGGAGCCAGAGAGCACTAAAAGATGAATTAAGTACCCTCTGCAAGATGTGCTCTGAAGATGACAGATCACCAGAGACAGAGAGGAGGAAAAGGTCAGAGGAAAAGTTGATGTCACAAGAAAGGACCATAGGGTAGGCAGCAGGGACAAACAGTGCAGAGCAGATGGGTGCAGGTAGTGCAGGGGTGCTCCAGGGCCCAGCAGCAGGTACACACAGTCAAGAGCTGTGCCCTCATCTCTCTCTGCTGAGCACATGAACTAACTTTATCTGTCTTACCGAGCTCAAGACACACGTACTGCACAACCCACTGCCTCCCTGTGACACATAATGTGATGAAAATTCATGTGCTGCAAACCTAATTCTGCTTTCAGATGTACCTCCCGAAGTCTAAAGATTCTCCTACCTGGAAGAAAGGCTGCTGGGATAGCTAGAACAGCCCTAGGCTAGGCTGAAAGATCATGCAAAACTACTGCTATTCGGTCAAAGTGCCATCAGGACTAACTAGATCCTCCATCCACCCCTCTGCCCCGCTATGCCTACGGATTACCCCCAGCCTGCTGATAATTCCACCTGCAAATTGTATATCAGTGCTATTGTCTGCAAGGAACCAGCCAGACTGCAGCTCGGGGATGGAAAAAGCCCATCACACCAGGGCTGACAAGGGGACGAAACTGCACAGGTTGCCCACTCAAAAACAAGGTCCATAACAGTCAGCAAAAGGGTAGAAGAAAACATCTTCACATCTCTGCCAAGTCCTCCCAGATGCTCCCTTTCTACTCTGGAATTCCCTGGAGTGGGAGAAATCATCTTTCAGCCACAGATTCCCCATTTGTAACAGAGAATAAAGCAGCAAGTGTGGTTTAACTTGCCTTCCTCCAGCACTACACAGGGTCATGCTGGAAACACAGAGGACCCAACGGAGTTTAAGAAAGATGCCAAAGAAAGAGGAAAATAATCCTCAAGCAGGACCAGAGCCTTGGGATGTACTTTATGCCAAGAGGAATCTAATCCTAGCAGGAACTACGATTCATGCCCCAAAGCAGGATGCATGCTGACCTTCACCCACAGCGCTGCAAAGACACAGGAACAGTAATCATGGGTTTAATTCCCTGGCAAATTACCAAGCCAAAGCCTCCAGGCACCCTGTAAACCTGACAAGGAAAGAAGGAAACAGGGAAGCAAGAAATACCAGCCATGCAAGCCAACCGGAGGAAGAGTGTGGCCACGCACCACACGGTCCAGCCAAGGGAGCAGCTCTTGCAGCACCTCAGTGCACAGGGCCAGGCAAGGGCACCCAGGGGAAGGGTGAGTCTTGGGCAGGACAGCGAGAAGCTGGCAGCCCATGGGCAGAGCTTTCCCCTGTGCCGGGGCTGTGCTGCTCTCTAGGCCAGCAAGGAGCAGAGACCACAAAAGGGGCTTTTGAAGCAAATGCTCCCTCCCTGCAAGGCAGCACAGTGCGTGGGCTGCTACGGACAAGAGCTGGCTGTGATCCCCTGCACTGATCATAGTGAGCCCAGTTACGTTTGATGCACAGGAGTTACAGAAGGCAGCAGTGTTTAATCAGTGGTGTCTGTACCCCAGCTGCACCCTGCATGCAGAAGGCATGTTTGTTTCTGAAGGTCCATAGAGGAGTTTGGACACAGGATGTGGGCAGACAGGGACACAAAGTGTGATTAGAGCTGGGAGAGCCCAATGCAACACATCCCATCAGACAGCCTGCACAGGGGTAAGTCCTCCTGCCTTGATAAAAGCTGCTCCCACCTGAGAGAGCTGGGCTGGTTCAGTCTGGAGAAGAGAAGGCTCTGGGGAGACCTTAGGGCAGCTTCCAGTGCCTAAAGGGGCTGACAAGAAAGCTGGAGAGGGGCTTTTGGCAAGGGTCTGTAGTGACAGGGCAAAGGGGAATTGCTTTAAACTGAAAGAAGGGAGATTCAGATTAGATATTAGGAAAAAATTCTTCCCTGTGAGGGTGCTGAGGCTCTGGCACAGGTTGCCCAGAGAAGCTGTGGCTGCCCCATCCCTGGCAGTGTTCAAGACCAGGCTGGATGGGGCTTGGAGCAACCTGCTCTAGTGCAAGGTGTCCCTGCCTGTGGCAGTGGGTCGGAACTGGATGATCTGTAAGGCCCCTTCCAACACAAACCATCCTAGGATTCTATCATTCTAACCCCACCAGCCATCGAGCTCTGCACAGCCAACAGCCATGGTCACCACCCACCCAGCACATCCTCTTGAAGCTGAAGCACGATTTGTGTGGTTCTGGGGGAGGAGAGGGCAGCCAGGCTGCAGAATTAAAACCCCAAGCAATGAGCAGTGCTATTTATTAAGGACCGGTCAATTACACGGCACCAGCTCAAGCGCAGTGCCAGGCCAAGGGCAGGCGGGCAGACCTGCCCTGCTCACACACTGCCGGTGACCAGGTCAGCAGCAGCTGAGGCTGTACCAACAACACACCCGCGTGGACAAAGTCTGTTCAGAAGCAGCTTCTCATGGAGAACCAGCCCCTGCCCACAGGCTTCGCTGGGCTGGGCACCCCAGAGCTGCACCCGGGGCAGCTGGGCTGACAAGGAAGCGCCACAGGCAGATAAGCTGAGTATCAGCAGAGGAAAGCCAGAAAGACAGGTCATCCACAAGCAAGGCGTATACTTTGGCAGCCCATCTGCATCGAGAGAGCATGCTCTTGTATTTGCTCGCCCTGTATGTGTCACAGAATCACAGAATCACAGAATCCCGAGGGTTGGAAGGGACCTAAAAAGATCATCTAGTCCAACCCCCCTGCAAGAGCAGGGTAACCTACAGTACATCACACAGGAACTTGTCCAGGTGGGCCTTGAATATCTCCAGTGTAGGAGACTCCACAACCCCCCTGGGCAACCTGTTCCAGTGCTCTGTCACTCTTACAGTAAAGAAGTTCTTCCTGATGTTAACGTGGAACTTCCTATGTTCCAGTTTACACCCATTGCCCCTTGTCCTATCACTGGATATCACTGAAAAAAGCCTAGCTCCATCATCCTGACACCTACCCTTCACATATTTGTAAACATTGATGAGGTCACCCCTCAGTCTCCTCTTCTCCAAGCTAAAGAGACCCAGCTCCCTCAGCCTCTCCTCATAAGGGAGATGTTCCACTCCCTTAATCATCTTTGTGGCTCTGCGCTGGACTCCTTCAAGCAATTCCCTGTCCTTCTTGAACAGAGGGGCCCAGAACTGGACGCAATATTCCAGATGCGGCCTCACCAAGGCTGAGTAGAGGGGGAGGAGAACCTCTCTTGACCTACTAACCACTCCGTTTCTAATGCACCCTAAGATGCCATTTGCCTTCTTGGCCACAAGAGCACATTGCTGGCTCATGGTCATCCTCCTATCCACCAGGACCCCCAGGTCCCTTTCTCGGTCACTACTTTCCAGCAGGTCAACCCCCAACCTGTACTGGTACATGGGGTTGTTCTTCCCCAGATGCAAGACTCTACACTTGCCCTTGTTAAATTTCATCAAGTTTCTCCCCGCCCAACTCTCCAGCCTGTCCAGGTCTCGCTGAATGGCAGCACAGTCCTCTGGTGTGTCAGCCACTCCTCCCAGTTTTGTGTCATCAGCAAACTTGCTGAGGGTGCACTCAGTTCCCTCATCCAGGTCATTGATGAAAATATTAAACAGCACCGGTCCCAGCACCGACCCCTGAGGAACTCCACTAGTCACAGACCTCCAGCTAGATTCTGCGCCATTGACCACAACTCTCTGCCTTCTTCCTTTCAACCAGTTCTCGATCCACCTCACTACTTGATCGTCAAGCCCACACTTCCTTAGCTTATCTATGAGGATGCTGTGGGAGACAGTATCAAATGCCTTACTGAAATCAAGAGCGTACTGAATAGATGTCTGTCCCCATCTATTCAGTACGCTCCGCACCAGCACAGCAACATCTGGAAAGTCATACTCGACTGTTCCATGATGTTCACGAGCCTTTAAACCGAGCAAGGGGATTGTCAAACGGATGTTGTTTCCATCCTCTCCCATCCAGATTCCACATAAGCACTTTTCAAACCTATTATGCAAAAAGCAAAAGTGTTTTTAAGACAAGAAACAAAGTGCAGCAGAATCACAGATGCAGAGAGATGCGTTATTTGAATCTCAGAGTAAAGAGCCACCTGCAAGAGCATGGGTTTGTTTGTCCAAACACGGTAGTTTTCGGAAATGATACCTTGGTTTCAGGGCTTCCCATCAAAAGGATGAAACCCTCATCTCAATGCAGACACTGTCTAAAGCTACAGAGATGATGATCAGTCTGCCTCAAGAAAAGACTTGGCTATGTGGCAGGATGTTTGCCCATTTAAAATGTAACAGAAACCCTGTTCCTTTGGCCCAGGTCAAAAATCCATCCATAAATGTTCCAGGAAGAGGACCCCTCGCTCCTCTGGGGCAGAACTGATCTTAACCAGTGCCCAGACCTGACCCTGTGGGGACACTTCCCCAGTCGGTGGGACGGCACCAAGACAAACCAACCACTACACCTCAAGGGCAGGGGCAGTTCTGCGGGGCTGGGAACCCAGCTAGCAGGATGCCAGAGGAGGGTGGGCCTGGGGCAAAAGGCCATCTCGTCCATCAGCTCCCCGGAGCAGCTCCAGGCTTTGCAGACTATAAGGAAGTCATTAAGCACCATCAACAGTGGATAGGCACTGCTGGCACAAGCCTATCTCTATGATGGGATGAAGCAGGCAAACAACCTCACGTCCCCAAACCTGTCTGCCACTGCAGCCACTGGCTGACCCTCTGCATGGGGAGGCTCAGTCCCTGTGCACCCCAGATCCCCATCAGCACCACAGAGAGCAACCCACCGTTCTGCAAGCCCTCCGCTCCCTCCCAGCCGCCTGGATGCGCTGGAAGTAAAGTAAGCTCAGAACCAAGCAAAACCAAGCAGACCCATCACTGCCACCGCAAGTACAGCAGAAACCCCTCCGGGACCGTGCCTGACCTCTCGCTGCTCTGCAGCGCCGGACACAAGCGCTGCTCCACCGGAGACAGCTCCCAGAGCCCCCACCACCCAAATCACATCCAGAAATCACGAAGCCACCTCGAAGCCGCCGCTGTCAGGAGCGGCGGGGCTCGGAGCGGCTCCCGGCGCTGCGCGGCAGGCAGGTCCCCGCTCACTTTAACGTGACCCGGTCGGGTTCCCACCGGCGCCTCTGCCGCCGGGACCCCGCCAGGCGGGCAGCGAGGCCGCTCAGCCCGGCTCCTCCGCCGGACGTGCCCCCGTGCCCGCGGAGCATCCCCGAGCCCCCTCCCGCTCCCCGGCCGGGACTCACCGGGCCCGGCGCGGCTGCCGCTGCCGGCGGGGAGCGCCAGGAGCTGCAGCAGGAGCAGCAGCAGCAGCCGCCGCAGCGGCGGGCCGCCCCCCCGCGCCATGGCCGCCCGGCGCTACCCCGGCATCGCCGCCCGCCGCCCGCCCCGCAGCGACATCCCCGCGCTGCCACCGCCCGCTTCCGCCGGCCCGCCCCGCCCCGGCCCGCCCCCGGCGGAACCACCGCCCCCGGGAGCGCTGCGGCCTGGGGGCACCCGCGGCCGGGGCAGCGCCGGGCCCCTGCGGCGCCGGGGTGTGCGCGGAGCGGGGGAGCCCCCGGAGCAGCCTGCGGTGCTCGGGGCTGGGGGGATCTGGTCTCCCTGTCCCGGGGACCGCCGTGGTCCTGGGGAAGCGCTGGAGTCCTGTCAGCAGCCCAGGGAGCGCGGTGACCCAGAGACCGAGATGGTCCCGTGGCACCCCGACACTCCAGGAGGTCCCCGAGAGCCCCGGGAGAGTGACTTCGAGGGGGGTCAAACCCCAGGAGCACCCTGGGGAGAGGTGCGGGGAGCAGGCTGCTGCCGTGGGAGGTGGTGGCCTCGCTGCCTGGGTATGCTGCTCAGTGCCCGGAGGGGAAATAAGACAGTAATCTGAGATCCGTTTAACGGGAAATCACAGGCATTAACTGGCTCAGGGGTGACCACCCAGCCCACCGCACCCCAGCTCAGAGCGGAAACTGCTGGGGAAGCTCTGCCCTTCAATGTGAAGTGTGGTGGTTTTATACTTGTTCCTAGAAAATCCAGCTGCCTTCTCAGCTCTCGCGTATCTGCCCTGTTCGCAGGGCTCACGGGATCTGTGGCTTTCATAGGAACAGTCAGCTCCCTCGCTGACTTTCTGGTGGACTTTGGAAGAGTGAAGGATCTTCCCTCTTACACACCTTTTCCTTGGGATACCTTCTGATGTGTTTGTGTTCTCCAGGGGAATAATGCAGCCTGGACACAGTCTTTCTTGGAGCCCCTGCTCAGGCAAAAATCACGCCATTCACTTGCAGTTCAGCTTGGCTGGGGCCTTCAGCCCTGTTTCCAGTCAAACACAAACTCATGGGCTTTCTACTTCAGGAGCTCCAAATCTTTGTTTCTTGCTTTCACAGAGCTGATATATTTGTGATAAGCTTATTATGTATGGGAGTGAAATCCCCCAGGAAAGAGTCAGTCATTCTCTAGGGGCTCTGACATCACTGAAAGCCCTGTCAGAGCAGCTTCTGCAGTCAGTAGCTAGAAATGTCCTCATGTAATTTATTAGAAGGCTTCCTTGAAGTCAGCCCAAAAGCTTGAGCACAGGAAGCATGGGATGGGAAGGGACTAATTTTCTAATTCCCAGCTTAGGTTTACTCACTGCCTGTTCGTTTCCATTTGTCCCTGTGTAATACTGTCCTTGGATGTTCAGAGCTCTCCTTCTGGAACGTGTCCTGCCTAACAACAGCACCAGCTTCCTCCCCACTTTTTCTTGCTGGGCATGAGGGTATCATCCCCTTTCTGCTGTGTTGATCCTTGAGGCCCTGCAATCCTTAAGATCCTGTAATATCCTGATTGTTATCCTCCTCTGTTGCTCATGACTTACAGTAAAGGTCATGACTGAGCTCTGAAGTCATGACCCACAACATGATGGCCTTACCTGTTCTTACTTTACCCACACATATTGCAAACATCAGTCAGAGCCTTCTTCAGAAGCTAGTCCTCCTCTCCATTTTTCATAATCTGTTTATTATTCCTCATATCCTTTTGATATCAGGAAATCACATTCCAGTTAGGTATTACACTCTTTCACTTTTGTTTTTCAAGCTTCTTCAAGATATAAAGTAATTTTACAGTTTTCCCTAAGGAATGGCAAGCCTCTTCCATGTTAGCTTTGAGTTCCCCCAGTTGATTTTGCTGCTTCTCAAAAGTTGTTCTTCCTGAAACAATTCTTGAAAGAAGAACAAACCCTTCTGTTCTTATTCTATGGTAATTCACCCTTCAACTCCACTTAAAAGGTATCAACTTGTCATCAGTCAATCCTCATGAACGACTTTCCTGCAATGCTGTCTCTACTTACAGTTATTTTCCTCTTAAAGGACAAAAACTGAGATGCAAAGATCTGACAAATCCGAGCGCAAATCAAACTCACCTAGCCCAATGCAGAGTCAGATCCGCAATGTGTTACAATACCTGTTTTCTCACACCTTGAGTCCCTTAGACTTGCTCCTGTTCCCCAAGAAAAGCATTCCAATGTTTACTGTAACTGCTTGGGGTGGTGAGTGCTGTAGGACATGTCACCTCCAGACTGACATGCTCCAAACACATGAGCACACTAAAATGTTGTCACTGGAAAGGATTGCTCCCACTCTTTCCCCTTTGGCCAAGCACCCTTGCTTGGGTGAGTTTCAATCAGGGAGGGTCTCCCTTTTGCTGCAGAGCTGGATTTGGAGCTGAAGATGCAGTTGGAGCTGAAGCTGTAGCTTCCTCTGCTTCCGTAGGTGGGCACATGCAGCCACCCATGGATCACTGTGATGTGCAGCCAGGCAGAAGATCCAGCTGCAGTGACATCTGCCTCCTCCTGTGGTGGCAATCAAAATCACAAGGTTTAGAAACCCCCTGGTGAGCTTCTGCTGAAGTCTGAGGCAGCTTGGCTATGCTGGGGCCAGGGCTTCTGCCTGGCTTTGCAACACACGTGACTCTGAACACAGTGCATGTGTCTGTGTAATGACTAGGGATCACCGCATCTGCTTTTGCTCTTTGGTCCATGAATCCTGAAGCACATCCCTCCACGCAAGTGGAAGACTGTTCTAGAGAGTGTATTTCCTACAGTGATTCAGACAGGGCTGGGGAGAGATCTGGACTATATACTTGTTGCTGTTTAACTCCACCTGATAACCAAGTACCATGCATCCAGCAGGATGGGGAGGAGAACTGGAAAAAAAAAAAAGTAAAACCCATGGGTTAAGATAAGACCAGTTTAATAATGGAAATAAAAATTAAATATACTACTACTAGTAGTAATAAGAGTAATGAAAAAGACAAAACAAGAAGAGAGGGAAGAATAAAACCCTGAAAATGCACAGTATAATTGCTCAGCACCTGCTGACTGGTACCCAGCCTCTCACGGAGCAGTGATCAGCCCCTTCCAGCCAGCTCCCCCCCAGTTTTATCCCAGGCATGATGTGCCGTGGTATGGAATACCTCTTTGGCTAGTCTGTGTCAGCTGTCCTATCTCTGCTCCCTCCTGGCTTCTTGTGCCCCTCCTCGCTGGCAGAGCATGAGAGATTGGAAAGTCTTTGATCAGAGTAAGCATTACTTAGCAACAACTAAAACACTGGTGTGCTATCAGCATTGCTCTCAGACTGAGCTGAAACACAGCACTGCACCAGCGACGAGGAAGAAAACTAACTCTATCCCAGCTGAAAATATCCCTGTTTGAAGCTATGATCTGGAAAAATAAATAATGGTGACCTGTCCAAATTCAATCTATGGGGCTTTAACAGTGCTGACCCACGAATTTTGATAAATACACTTCTACTATGAATAAAGGCACTCAGCTGCTCAGCCATTGAAGGGGGTATAAAAGCTTTCTGGCTGAGCAGCTGCAGTGCACATTTTGCTCTATTGCTTTCCATAAATCCATAGTTGGGATCCTCCTGGCCATGTGCAAGGGTCTCTGAAGAGCACGGAGCTGGCACAGTCTGCTCCCGTATCTCTGTCTGGTCCTGATACAGGGAGTAAAAAAGCGGCACTAGCTGGAAAACCTCATCTTTTAACCATCTCCAGCTACATCCTTGTTGATTTGTGTCTACTCAGCAACTCATTTCCCACTTGAAGTGAACATGAGAGGGGATCTGGGCAGGGAGAGGATAATGAAGAACTGTGTCCCAGGACTACGGACCGAAAATCTGCTGTTAGAGTTGCACACTTTGGCTTTTAGGCTTTTGTGAGAAATGTCAGATGATGCTCCATCACTGCAGGAGACTGGGGAAAGGCTGACGTGGTCAGGGGAGCTTTGCTATATGCAGCTTTTAGTGTTATTCACAAATGGAAAAATAGGAGGTCAGTAGTTTCAGTGTGGATAACTAAGGTGACACAGATAGGGAAAAACCTAAACCAGAGGAGGCTGGACTTAAACTGGCTCAGGAAATATCTAATGGAGTCTTCACTGATGATTCACCAAAATTGTAGCCTTGATGTGCAGCAAAAAGTGGCCATGTCATCAAGAAGAGCTTGGGGTCTCAAGAAAGAAGACAGCTTTTGCCTGCTCTGTAACACACATTTGCGCAGTTCCAGCCTCTGATCTGAGGACATGGTGAACTTTCAGAGTTGTGAGCAGAGCAACTCACATGATCAGGGGGATGGGGCAGCTGCCGTATGAGGAGGTCTTTGGAAGGTTGGGATTTGACCCTGGAGAAGGAGGAGCAGAAGGGGCCAGCTCCACAAAATCAGAAGGTGATTGTGGCCCTTGTGTTCATCAGATGCTGTGTGACTGGAATTAGAGGCCGTCGATGAGTCTGGTAGACTGCTTTAAAAGGAATATAAAGGACTTTACACAGGGCAGGGGAGGAGAATGATCTTCTGGAACTTCCTGCCACAGGAGGTTGTGGAAACAAATAGGATCAGCAGGTTTGTAAAAGGTGTAGCAAATTCATGAGCAGCAGGTCAACAGACATGCTAAAGGCAACAGGCAGGAATGTACTCGCTGAAATTGCTGTTACTGCTGATGTGGATGCTGGAAGAGCACAATGAAAAGTGGCCAGGCTCGTGTGCTCTCCCAGGTGGTATCTCCTGTTGCTGAAAACATCCCTGGGAGGGACGAACCAAGGATGTCACCAGCAGAGCATTTCCTGTGTCCTCGCTTTCACCATCCCTCAGCAAATGCAGATCTCAGGTGGTTGGTGTGTGGCAAAAGATAGGGCAACCACCAGGAAGACAAATTTTGCATTTCTATTCAATTCCCATCTCTGAGGTGAAAATCTGGTCAATTCCCGGTGCACAACGTCAAGCAGGCGTGACTGACAAATACTGTAACCTCACCACAAAGAGTTGCTGGTGGCACCGTTGCAGTGGAAAGCTGGCTAGGTCTAGTTATCAAAAGAGACATGGTCAGTCGCAAAAAGGAGGTGGAAAACCAGTGCAAAGTAGGTGTGGAAAGCTTCTGCTGAATGGCTCCAACACAGCAGGAAGAAGGCATCAGTGGCATCAGTGGCCAACGTCATGTTACTACTGGTCTGCTTCTTCTCCTCCCACACAGAAAATCCGGGACCTGGCTTCTGTTACGAACATCTTCAAAACCAGGGAATCTGTAATGCTTAATGCCTCTTGTCATGGGAGCTCACAGAATGAGACCTGGGGTGCTCACAGGTCAGCTTTGAGGGGGATCAGCAAAAAGGTTTTCTAAGATGTTGCTTGCGATGTTGAACTTCTTGTGATGGCAAAGGAGGGCAGACCAAAAGGAGGGCTCACAGTTTTAAGTTCTGTGAGTACTTGTTTTATCAGCCCCGTCCTGTCTGGAGGGGCTTGTATAGCTCTGATTGATGTGTCTGCTCCGCTGGGAGCAGTCCCTGCTTTTAGGAAAGGAGAGAGAAAATATTTGAAATCCTTCATCAAAATTGGCGTTGTAGTGAAAGCTGACTCTATTTTCTGTCTTCTGCAACCACTTTTCCCTGTGGCAAAATAGACAACGGGGAAGGTAGGAGGATCCTCAACAGTGTGGATTGAAGTATATTTCATTCATTCCAGTACTTGCAGACTGCTTGCCTGAAAAAAATCCCCTTTACCTCAGCAACTGATTGAAGCCATCTCCAAGCAGCCAGTATCTCTGTGAAGTGGTGGAGGATGATGGGGTGGCAGGAACAAGACAACAGGGTCTCTTATCATTAGTAGGTAAAAGGAGGGAACTAAGGAACTGTAAACCAGTCCACTTCAAATCACAGAGAAACAGTGGGACATTTAATCGAAGAAAGAGATGAGTAATAACCATGGCCAGTGCCAAGAACGAATCATCTCAGATGAGTCTGTTTTCCTGCTGTGACAGATTCTAGTCCTTGGTTCAACATTATCATTCCCTGCTCTTTCATCAATAACTTATGTGTTGTAATGGAGAATGTGCTTATTAAATTCCAAAATGTTCCTGAGCTGGAGGGGCTGTGAGGACCCCAAAGCACTGGGTTAGAATTCAAACTGATCTAGACAGGTCAGAGAGATCAGTTCAGTATGGAAAATCTGACATTCAGGAAAGAGTAATTGTCCAAATGCATGGCAAACAAACTGCTTACACAGCAGTTTTTCAACAAAAGATCTATAGGTTGCACCAATCATGACTTATGCTATTGGCATATTGAATGCCGAAATAGGATGTATAAACAGAACAGTTTGTAAAACACATGATATTTCCCCTCCCCTTTCCAGCAAAAGGATCTCCCAGCTGGTGTCCTAAGATCAGCTTCTAAGAAGAAATTAATTCTGTATCTTCCCACTGCTTCTTTGCTAAATTTTGAATGGGAAATTCCTGGTAAACTCCCCTAGGATGTTTGACCTCCTCCAGAAGTATGTATTTCTGTGTCCCTTTCCAGAACGCACTTTCTAAGGCCATGACTGTTTATCAGACACTGGTAAGAGCAGTATCCAAGCTACCTGCACGAAGCTGCTTACAACCACTCAACAGACTGATGAAAGCGTTGTGACCAGGTAAGTCACAATCATCAGGCTTCTTTCCTGATGTCACTTTCGCACCTCTTTGAATAAAAATGAGCCCTGAATTGCCACTTGCCTTCGTGACCATCGTGTAACAAAATACCGTGTTGTTCTTTGGGTACCTCTGAACCATAGATGCTTTGTCCATCAGGAATGAGTGCTGGTAAGAGGCAAGAGAAGCCTCCAGATAGCAGAGACACCAGAACCAGCTTTTGTCTCACCTGAAGACGTTCACCTTCCTTCTTCCCTGAAGCTGCCTTCTGTGACTCTGCCTCCTGAGCGCTGCCATGGCCTGAATCAGGAGGCTTTGTCCCCAAAGTCCACCTCCTCCATGTCACCTGCTGCCATTTCTGCCTGCTGCTGCTGTGACAATGCAGAGTTTGCCCCCGCCTCTCTCATCAGCACTGGGGCTGCAGCAATAGGAGCTGCAAAACCAACCCGGGACAGCGGTGGGCTGAAGGTTTGACCTGCCGTGCTGCAGCCACCACTGCTGCTGCGCTGCCTGCAGGTCCTGAGCAGGAACACTAGCTCAGGCAGAGCCATGGTGCAGGAAGCTCTTGCCAGCCTATCAGGCCCTTGGGGTAGGCTGTGTCCTGGGGCACATGGAGCCATGGCCACCAAGGGGTGCCCAGGGAAGGGAGCCCAGGGCTCACATGCTCTGTGCTATGAGCCAGGATGCATGGGGTGCCTGGCTGCTGGGGCACCCAGCACTGGAACTGGGCTGCTGGGGAGGGCTCCTGCACCCCTCTGAGATAGGACCAGTGTCCCCAGTGTGCTCGGGACTGGGGCTGGCCGGAAGCCCATCCTAGCAGGGACCTCTGCACCCTCTGCCTGCCCCTGATAAAGCACCATGGCTTGAGGTCCCCATCTTGTGGCAGCAGGGACAAATGGCTGGGACAAAACTCATCCGGCTCTTGGGAGCTCAGTGGTTCTTTGGCCATGCAGAGCTCTAAGAAAGTGCTGCAGGATACTGCCCACTGCAACACAATGTGTCCTGCCTTAGGACGCAACATGGCGCGAGAGCTGTTGGAAGCTAATGCCTGTCATGGGCAGTGGGGACAACTGCCAACCCCTTCCCCTCCATGAAAATGCCGTCCCTTTCATTGCTCCTACACCTTGCCCCTTATGTACACACTGTGCTTAGGACCACAAGGATCCTTTGTGGCCTGGTTTGGAGAAGCCCAAGTCTGTGCTGGATTTGATACTGGCTCTTCCCAGTGCTTTACACACCAGACCACACTGCCTTGTATACCCCTGTGCCCTGATCCCTCCACCATACCCCTTCTCTCCCTGAGAAGGGGAGCAGAGGTTCTCTGTGGAGCAGAGTTGTGCCTGGGTGATGTTGGCTGGAAGGGTGCGACCTGCTCCAAAACCCTTCTCCATGCACAAGTAGATCAGGTAGCTCAGTGTTGCCCTGACCAGCCTTCTGCTCCTCTCCTCACTGCCCCAGGGTGGGGTGGGCATGTGTGGTTATGATGCCTGTGGTACTCTGCAGGAGAAGCCCTCAGGGCTGGAGAGTCTCCCTCTCTCTTTGGAGTCATTTGGGGCTTCTTCTGCCTCTGGTGCATTCACTGATGCTGACTGGAGCCCATGGGGCTAGGGCAAGTATGCAGGGCCAGTGGCAACTTCAGCCTGGCTCTGTGTCATGGCTGTACCAGCTGCCGTGGGCTTTCCTGAACCTTCCCCCCAGCACCAAGCCCCCCAGCCTGGCAGGGCTGGGGCAGCCTTACTCAGCACCTGGCAGGCTGCAGCCCCTCCACTATCTGCTGCTGCGTCTCCCACCACACCCATGGCTGGAGGAGAGTCCACGTCTCCTTTATCATCAGCCCACAGCCCCCTGCACTGCAGCCGCCCTGCTGCGGGCTGCGATAAGGGCCGGGGGCTGCACAGACGCAGCACCGCGCACCCAGTGCCGCTTCACTGCCCTGACACCCCTTGCCCCGCTGCCTGTCTGAGCCCTGGCTGCTCCCCTTGCAGTGCCCATTCCCAGTCTCCTCCAGCCTGTCAGCTCCGCAGAGCCCCTTCAAAGTAACACCCCAAGAGTGCAGCACTAGGTGGAAACAGACGTCCAATGATGCCACACAGCCCTTTGTGCTAGGGATGCACAAAGAGATGTCCTTGCACTTGGAGGTTCTCAGAGCATCCTCGCTGTGCCATCTCATAGAGGGTCACAAGCACTGGGAGCCCCCGTACCCCACTGTCTCCCACAAGCACTTCCAGGGCAAGATGATATCCAATGATGCAGCCTGAATTGGAAGTAAGGGGTGCACAGAGCGGCTGGGGCAAGAGAGGATCTCAGCGAGGTGTTCTGGTGTGAAGACCAGCACAGGCTGGCGCTGCAGAGAGCTCTGAAGGGCCAGACTCCAGCCACTCTCCCCAAGTCTTTCCTCTGCAACAGTACCTGGAAATGCTCTGCTTTTCCCAGAGCCCACAGCTGGGAAAAGCAGCCCCACAACCCCGCAAACACTGCCTCCTTTCAGAGACAGCAAAACCAGAGCCCATTTCCTCTGTGTGCCCACCTGGAAGGGGAGACCCCCAGTTCAGACCTGAAGCAGATCCCTCCCGTTCCCTCCCGGCAGGCAGGAACCAGAGCAGGATGCCAGGTCTGGAGCACGAATGCAACAGATTTTATTTCAGATCATTTGTCTGCTTGCTGTTGGAGGCTGGCAGTGGATCGGGTCCAGCTCTAGCTGTGGTGCCGTCTTAACGGTACTTGGCAGTCAGCACGCTGCCCACGGCGCACAGGAACTTGTCCAGGGAAGCGTGGACCTCCGGGGTCAGGGCAGAGGGGTTGTGGATGGCCACCACCACCAGGAAGCATTGGCCCAGCAGCTGAAAGACAAAGGAGGAGGGGTAAGGGGGTGAGACGAGGGGGTGAGGCGAGGCGGACGGACAGGGGCTGCAGACGGGAGCCAGGCTGGTCACCCCGTCCCAGATGCTCACTTTGAAGTTGACAGGGTCCACGCGGAGCTTTTGGGCGTGGAGGTCGCTGAGCTTGGAGAGGGCAGTCGCGATGTCATCAATGTTGTTGGCAGCCTCGACCAGTGCGGCCGCCACCTTCTTGCCGTGCGCCTTGACCTGAGCAGAGCCTGGACTCACGTCAAAGTGGGGGAAGTAGGTCTTGGTCTGAGGGTAGGTGGCGAACATCCTGGGGAACAGAGGGATGGCGTCAGGGACAGATGAGACAGGGACACGTAGGGCAGGAACAGTTGTGGAGGGCAAGAGGACATGGGCAGATGGGAGGGAGTGGAGGAGAGGGTACAAGGGGGACGGCACGTACCTCTCTAGGGCCTCGGCGCCATACTCCTCGGCATGGCCGCCGATTTTGGCGAAGACGCCCTTCACGTTGGTCTTGTCGCTCCCAGACAGCACCATGGTGACACCTCCGCGATGGCAGCCCCCAGCACGGGTGCCCCCGCCGGCCGCCGCCGCCCTTATATGCTGTCCTGGGGCACCGCCCGCCCCCCGGCCCGCCCCGCTCCTGGCCCCGTTCCTGGCCCCGCTCCTGCCCCGCTGGACCCCGGCCAGCGCCGCGCCCCGCTCCCCCCGCGGCACCGCACCGGCACCGGGCCCGGCGGGGGAGTCTCTGCCCCGTGGCACCAGCTGGGGTGTGGGTCAGCAGCAGCGCAAGCGGGGTGGCCCGTGCCTCTGGCGCAGGCTGACCGCGGGGTTAGGCTTCGGTTAGGGTCTGCGCTGGCACGGGCGCAGCAGTGTGTGTCCTCCCTCCGGGCGCAGGCAGGGCTCGGGACTGAGGTCCCCTGGGGTGCAGGCAGCTCTGGCGCAGCCGGGATGTGCGCTGGCGGCGTGGTGAGGACAGCAGTGTGGGGCTGTGTCTTCAGCAGTGCCTGTGCCCCACAGGCTGAGCCTGCCCGGCACCCCGGCACCCACACATGGACCCGCGAGCACCTGCCCGGACAGACAGCTTCCACGCACACGTGTGAACTGCTTCATGCACACACTGCGTCTAACGCAACCCCTGCGCGTGCACCATCCTTGCTCACACACAGCCTGCCAGCCAGCGTGGCCCCTGTACACACAGCCACTCAGCCATGCTGCCCCACTGCACCTACTGCCCTTGTTCCCTCAGTGCACCCCAAACCAGTGTACCCCAAAGTGTGTGCCCTTTTCACCCCCTGCTCCCTGAACCCCAGTCACATCCCTTTGCACACAGATCCCGGAGCTCTCCTACTCCAGCCCTCTCTCCTGCACGTGTTGTGCTGGTCCCAGTGCTGCAAGGAACCGGGTGACCCTGAATCCTCGGAAGGGGGAACACTTGGTAGGACTGTGGGGATCAGTGCCTGCACTGATGCAAGCACTGGCAGGAGGAGCTGACAGTCAGGGAAGGAAGGCACGCAAGGCCCAGCAGCCCTGGCAAGCCCTGTGTGCCCCAAATGATGACGGCAAGACAATAAGGGCAAGGAAGATGAGGATGTGAGGAAGATGAGGGCAGTGAGAGGGCCTGAGGTGCCTCCAGTAGGCTCAAGAGGTGGCGCAGGCAGGCAGGGGGACGGTTCACACCCGTGTTTCCTCCATGGCCAATGGTTCTTATCATTTGTGTTTGGGGGAGATTAGTTCTAGCTGGCACCATTTCAGAGCAGGGAAGGAGGGAGGATGGGGTGGGGAGGGGGATGGGGGGGCTGATCTTCTTGGAAGCAGAGACAAGGAAAACATCTGCGGGGGCAGCGATGTGCATGCTTCAGGGGACAAACTGCAAAGGCAGAAGAGCCTTTGGCACAAGGACAGATGGATGGGTGTAAATGGACATGAAGACTCAGGGATGTAGACTAGGATATGTGTGAGGATGGAGGGAAAGTGCTTTGGGCTCATGAGTGCCTGCACAGGAGCAGGGGTGAGTGTAGTCCAGGGAACCCATGCACCCAGCTCCCCACTGCTGCTCACACTTGGCCACTGTGGGCACTGCTCTCCTGATGCACCATCTCCCACCCGTCACGAATGCTCATCTCCTCCCTCTGGTGTCACAGACGGAGCAGCCCCAGGGCTAGTTTAGTTTCTTGTAACCCATCAGCTGCGATCTAAAGCCAATGGGCTTTTTAATTCGGGCTCCAAACCCCAGACACCACTGCACAGTGCTGGACTGCAGCTCTGCCTGCCCCACCGCCACCCTGCCCACGTGCCAGGGGAAGAGCACACACCTGGGCTGGGTGTCAGTGGGGATTTGTGGCTCAGGGGCTTGAGCCCAATAGCAGCGTGCTTCATGGTCTGTAGTGGACTTTTTTCACTCCATGAACTTCTCTGATTTCTTCTGGAGCTCATACAGGCATTTTGCTCCCACAGCATCCCCAGTGAAGTCCTAAACAACCCTTGTGATAGACAGAGCCAGGAAGGATTCATCCTATGCCCCCAGGTAATCCTTCAAGGGGATTTGACATTTGGTTTAGCCCAACTGTCCTGGGTTCAGCAGTAGCAGTCATTTTTCTCCTTCTTAGTAGCTGGTGCAGTGCTGTGCTTTTGACTTTCAGTCTCGGAACAGTGCTGATAACACCGATGGTTTTAGTTGCTTCTCAGTAATGTTTACTCTGGCCAAAGACTTTTCTGAGTCTCATGCTCTGCCAGGGAGGAGGGGAAGCCGGAGGAAGCAGGCACAGGGCACCTCACCCAAACTGACCAAAGAGGTATTCCATACCACAGCACGTCATGCCCACTATAGAAACTGTCACCTGGAAGGCCCAGATCACTGCTCGGGTCAGGCTGGGTATCAGTTGGCGGGTGGTAGCGATTGTATTCTCTTCCCTTGTTATTCCCCTTATCATTATTATCATTGGTGGTAGCAGCAGTGGTTTGTGTTATACCTTAGTTACTGGGCTGTTCTTGTCTCAACCTGTGGGAGTTACATACTTTCGATTCTCCTCCCCATCTCTCCAGGGCGGGTGGGAGGGGCGGGGAGGAAAGAGGGAAGTCAGAGAGCGGCTGCGTGGTTCTGGGTTGCCAGCTGGGCTTAAACCAGACAGTACTTTGTGGCGCCCAACGTGGGGCGTGAAGAGTTGAGATAATGACAGATCTGACCGGAGTGTGTCTAATTGTATTTGTGATAAGCATTCATTGTTTCAGATTAACAGTCACTCGTCACAATGCTGATTTATTGGCTCTCAAAGTTGTTGCTCTTGATCTCAGAGTTACAGCATGTTGTACCTTATTTACAGATGGTATAGGATCATAGAATCATAGAATAGTTAGGGTTGGAAAGGACCTCAAGATCATCTAGTTCCAACCCCCCTGCCATAGGCAGGGACACCTCACACTAAACCATTCCACCTGAGGCTTCATCCAACCTGGCCTTGAACACTGCCAGGGATGGAGCACTCACAACCTCCCTGGGCAACCGATTCCAGTGCCTCACCACCCTAACAGGAAAGAATTTCCTCCTTATATCCAATCTAAACTTCCCCTGTTTAAGTTTTAACCCGTTACCCCTTGTCCTGTCACTACAGTCCCTGACGAAGAGTCCCTCCCCAGCATCCCTATAGGCCCCCTTTAGGTACTGGAAGGCTGCTATGAGGTCTCCACGCAGCCTTCTCTTCTCCAGGCTGAACAGCCCCAACTTCCTCAACCTATCTTCATACGGGAGGTGCTCCAGTCCCCTGATCATCCTCGTGGCCCTCCTCTGGGCTTGTTCCAACAGTTCCATGTCCTTTTTATGTTGAGGACACCAGAACTGCACACAATACTCCAGGTGAGGTCTCACAAGAGCAGAGTAGAGGGGCAGGATCACCTCCCTCGACCTGCTGGTCACGCTCCTTTTGATGCAGCCCAGGATACGGTTGGCTTTCTGGGCTGTGATCGCACACTGAAGCCAGCTCATGTTCATTTTTTCATCGACCAGCACCCCCAAGTCCTTCTCCACAGGGCTGCTCTGAATCTCTTCTTTGCCCAGTCTGTAGCTGTGCCTGGGATTGCTCCGACCCAGGTGTAGGACCTTGCACTTGGCATGGTTGAACTTCAAAAGGTTGGCATCAGCCCACCTCACAAGCGTGTCAAGGTCCCTCTGGATGGCATCCCTTCCCTCCAGCATATCAACCGGACCACACAGCTTGGTGTCATCGGCAAACTTGCTGAGGGCGCACTCAATCCCACTGTCCATGTCAGCGACGAAGATGTCAAACAAGACCAGTCCCAACACCGATCCCTGAGGGACAGCACTCATTACTGGTCTCCAGCCGGACATCGAGCCATTGACCACAACTCTTTGTGTGCGGCCATCCAGCCAGTTCTTTATCCACCGAGTGGTCCATCCATCAAATTGACATCTCTCCAATTTAGAGACAAGGATGTGGTGTGGGACAGTGTCAAACGCTTTGCACAAGTCCAGGTAGATGACATCAACTGCTTTACCCTTGTCCATCAGTTCTGTAGCCCCATCATAGAAGGCCACCAAATTGGTCAGGCAGGATTTCCCCTTAGTGAAGCCGTGCTGGCTGTCACCAAGCACCTTGCTGTTTTTCATGTGCCTTAGCATGTCCTTCAGGAGAATGTGCTCCAGGATTTTGCCAGGCACAGAGGTGAGACTGACTGGTCTGTAATTCCCCGGGTCTTCCATTTTCCCCTTCTTGAAAATGGGGGTTATATTTCCCTTTTTCCAGTTGTCGGGAACTTCACCTGACTGCCATGATTTTTCAAATATGATGGCCAGTGGCTTAGCAACTTCATCCACCAGCTCCTTCAGGACCCGCGGATGGATTTCATCAGGTCCCATGGACTTGTGCCCGTTCAGGTTTTTAAGATGGTCTCGAACCAGATCCTCTCCTACAGTGGGCCTGAATTTGCTGGTTTTGCTGTTTTATTGTTTATCGGCTGGGCTAAGGTTATTGTTTTGCTGTACTTCATGGCAATGGCTTGTAATACAGTAGATTCATTGATCATGAATCTGGGCTGGTATGTGTTCCCAGTGTGGTCATCACCTCTATACTTTGGGAAGTATATAATGGAAGTGTTTAGCAATTACACATCTTTTTTTCCTCCTCAGGTGGTCAGTCTATGAAGGAGACATTCCCTCACATCCTCTGCTCATCCAGCAGACTATTTACAGTGGGAGTAGATTCTGGAATATTTAAAGATCCTGAATATCCTTTCAATGCCCTTGAAAGCACCATGCTCCTCTTGCTGGGAAGCAGCTTGTTGCTGCCTATGCTCTCTCTGTTTTGGCTATGGCCACACCACCCTGAAAACGCCTGATCTCATCCAATTGTGGAAGCTACGCAGGATCTAGCTCAAGTCTTGTCTAGGATTAGATGACAATATAGGAGGATCACCAAGAGATTTTCCCCAAGGATTGACAGTCATGAGTGGCAAGGTGTGTGGGACAGTATGGGCAAGTATCTAATGCAGTGGGCCCCTCCACCGCTTTGGAAGTGTTGGAGATGGAAGGCAGCTGTATGGAGTCCCCGACAACAAGTTGCAGAAACTGCTGAAGGAGAGGGCAAATCAAGTCAAAGGCAGGGTCTCCTCTACACATCATGCAACTGATGCTACGTGGAGTAAATGGGCTGCACTAATGACACAACGAGCTCGAATAGGAAATCCCAGTCGTCCAGGCATTCTAGAAGTCATCATGGAGTGGCCAGAGGGCAAAGATTTTGGAATGTCACCAGAGGAGGAGGTGATGCGTGCTGAAGAGGCCCCACCATATAACGAACTGTCAGAAAGTGAAAAGCAATATGCCTTGTTTACTGATGGGTCCTGCCGTATTGTGGGAAAGCATCGGAGATGGAAGGCAGCCGTATGGAGTCCCTGACAACAAGTTGCAGAAACTGCTGAAGGAGAGGGTGAATCGAGTCAGTTTGCCAAGGTGAAAGCCATCCAGATGGCCCTGGACATTGCTGAAGGAGAAAAGTGGCCAGTACTTTATCTCTACACTGACCCATGGATGGTGGCAAATGCCCTGTGGGGGTGGTTGCAGCAATGGAAGCGAAGCAACTGGCAACACAGAGGTAAACCCATCTGGGCTGCTGCACCGTGGCAAGACATCGCTGCCCGGGTGCAGAACCTGGTGGTGAAGGTACGCCATGTAGATGCACATGTACCCAAGAGTCGGGCCACTGAGGAACACCAGAACAACAAACAAGTGGATAAAGCTGCTAAGATTGAAGTGGCTCAGAAGGACTTAGATTGGCAACATAAAGGCGAATTATTTTTGCCTCGGTGGGCCCATGACACTTCATGCCATCAGGGCAGAGATGAAACATACAGATGGGCTTGTGATCGAGGGGTGGACTTAACAATGGACGCTATTGCCCAGGTTATTCGTGAGTGTGAAACATGTGCTGCAATTAAACAAGCCAAACGGTTAAAGCCTCTCTGGTATGGGGGACGATGGCTGAAGTACAAATATGGGGAGGCCTGGCAGATTGACTATATCACACTCCCACCAACCCGCCAAGGCAAGCATCATGTCCTTACCATGGTGGAAGCAACCACCGGATGGCTTGAAACAATGCTGTGCCCCACACCACTGCCCGGAACACTATCCTGGGCCTTGAGAAACAGATTTTGTGGCGACACGGCACCCCAGAGAGAACTGAGTCAGACAATGGGACTCATTTCCGGAATAACCTTATAGACGCTTGGGCCGAAGAGCATGGCATTGAGTGGGTATATCACATCCCATACCATGCACCAGCCTCTGGGAAAATCGAGCGGTACAATGGGCTGTTAAAAACCACACTGACAGCAATGGGTGGGGGAACTTTCAAGCGTTGGGATACACACCTACCAAAGGCCACCTGGTTGGGCGACACCAGAGGACCTGCCAACAGGGCTGGGCCAGCCCAGTCAGAACTTTTCCACACTGTAGAAGGGGATAATGTCTCTGTGGTGCACATGAAGAATTTGCTGGGGAAGACAGCCTCGGTTATTCCTGCTTCAGGTAAAGGCAAACCCACTCGTGGGATTGCTTTTGCGCAGGGACCCAGATATACTTGGTGGGTAATGCAGGAAGATGGGGAAGTCCAATGTATACCTCAAGGGGATTTGCTTTTAGGGGAAAACAGCCAATGAACTCAATTGTATACTGTTGCCTGCTGTGTAGCACTTTTATAGCCCACCAACTAGATGTCTTCAGGTCATCAGCGACTGGCCCTGACTTCCCTCCAACCATCATCCCAACAAAGAATGAGCTTTGATGAAACCAAATAAGTTCTGCGGTATCATCAGCAGGCAACGATCCAACACTGCACATAAGCCTCTCCTGCTCTGAAAGACTGTTGCAAGAGATGGATCCCGACATCATGGACCGGATGGACTCAGCAGCTTTATAGGGATTGGTCCATGCACTAAGGAAGGAACTCTCTTTGTGTGTGTGTGTATGTATATATATATATTAGACGAGAGTGATGGTATATTGAAAAATGTGGGATCTGTGCATGATGTGAATGATATGGAATAAGGGGTGGGTACTGTCCTGGGTTCAGCAGTAGCAGTCATTCTTCTTCCCCCCCACTCCCCAGAGGGATGCAGGCACAGCAAGGTGAGAGGCTGAGCTGCATTCCATGGCTTCTGCTACCAGTATCGGCCACATCCCATGCTGGGACAGGGTGGAAGCAAGCAGGGCCTTGGGGGTGCATCCAGGAAGCCCATGGCCAGTGCTGCTCCCCTGTACCATGACCAGCCTCACCAACAGCTTTCTCACTCCTCTTCTCCCTCCCTCCCTCTTTCCTTCCCTCTCTCTGGTGTGACCACTGCAACACTGCATCCTGCCCCAGCCCCCGGCCCCAGCACAGACGGACATAGTGCTGCAGCAGAAGTGTCTTTATTGATGGCACCCATGCGCAGGTGGCAGCTCATCTGTACTTCTCCGCCAGCACGGAGGCCACGGCGGACAGGAACTTGTCGAAGGCAGCGTGCACCTCGGGGGTGTAGTCCTTGCCCAGATGCACAGCCAGCACCACCTGGAAGCACTGCGACAGCAGCTGCAAGGCAAAACAAGGCTCAGCACCGCTTCTGTGGACCACATCCCCCCATCCCATCCCTGTCCCCCTTCCTCCATCTCTGTTTCCCTGTCCCCCTTCCTCTAATCCTGGTCCCCTGTCCCCCTTTCCCTATCCCTGGTCCCCTGTCCCCCTTCCTCTAATCCCGGTCCCCTGTCCCACTTCCTCCAACCCTGGTCCCCTGTCCCCCTTTCCCTATCCCTGGTCCCCTGTCCCACTTCCTCCAACCCTGGTCCCCTGTCCCACTTCCTCCAACCCTGGTCCCCTGTCCCCCTTTCCCTATCCCTGGTCCCCTGTCCCCCTTTCCCTATCCCTGGTCCCCTGTCCCCCTTCCTCCAACCCTGGTCCCCTGTCCCCCGCCTGCCTTGAAGTTGACGGGGTCGACTCGCAGGCTGTAGGCGTGCAGGTTGCTGAGCTCAGACAGGGCCTGGCTGAGGTTGTCCAGGTTCTTGGCAGCATTGGCCAAGGCAGTCGCCACCTTCTTGCCGTGGCTGCGGATCTGGTCAGAGCCGTGGTGCAGGTCGAAGTGGGGGAAGTAGGTCTTGGTCTGGGGGTAGGTGGCGAACATCCTGCCGGAGCGGGACAGTCAGTGCCACTGAGCCCCCGCACCAACCCCCGTGGGGCTCCCACCCACCTGCCCCCTGCCCATGGGGCCCGGCCTGCACCTCTCCAGGGCCTCGGCGCCGAACTGCTCCAGGTGGCTCGAGGACCTCTCGCAGACCTGCTGGATCAGCTTCTTGTCATCAGCGGTCAGCATGGCGGCGGCTGGCAGAGGCAGGCAGCTCTCGGTGGCAGCTGTGTCCCCAGGGCCACCCTCTTATAGCAGCCGGCACCTCCACCCTGGCCTTATCTTATCGGTGCCGAGGGGCGAGGGGCGAGGGGAGCCCTGGATGTGCAGCACTGGGCCCTGCCTTGGGGGGCCCTGGCTGCCCTGGGGGGCCCAGCCCTGAGGGGGCCCTGAGGGGGCCCCGGCTGCCCTGCCGCCTGCACCAGCCCCACACCAGGCTGCGGGCTGGAGGCAGCACCCAGCTGCACTACCCCATGGTTAGCAGCAGCCACGGCCATGTCCCAAGGGTGCCAGCACATCCTCAAACCTCCTCCTGAGATCCACCATTCCCCCATGCGGGCCATGTGTCGGGGTGGGTCCCACACATGTCCCTGGCCCCTCATGTCCTCCAGCTCCTCTCTGCCTGAAGCCATGGACAAGCTCTCCTGGCTCGTGCTGGGAATCTGCCATGAGAAACACCATCTCGCTAGCAGCCCGGAGAAACCCGGGAGGGGAAGAGCCTCCTTTTTGGTGCATGCTCTTCCCAAAGCCCGTTCTGTGATACTTGTCAGGCCTGGGCTTCTTCCCTTCTTCCCAGCCCGGTGTGTGCTCCTGCCACTCACCATAAGCTCTGCGACATCCCACAGGTGGATGGTGATGGTCACGTCTTTCACTCAGCCTCTGTACGAAGTCACTGGC
Organism: Lathamus discolor; assembly: GCF_037157495.1. Lineage (NCBI taxonomy): Eukaryota > Metazoa > Chordata > Aves > Psittaciformes > Psittacidae > Lathamus > Lathamus discolor. Next base: position 80,417,735 of record NC_088889.1, on the reverse strand, counting down.
ACAGCTTTGGGGTTAGGGACACACCAGATGCTGATGAGCACCCAAGTTGTGGATTTAAATGTTCAGGTTACCTGAGACCCACAAATGCGGAATGTTTTAAAACTGCTGTGGTACGCTGGGTGGCACATTTGGAGCAATTTGGCCATTTCAGAGCTTCCACACCATCTCTCTCCCCCTTGCTCAAACACAGTCCCTACAGTTTGTAAATGAGATGAGGACTACAGCTTGCAGTGCTAGCCCAGGCTGTTCACCAGAGTGTGCTTAAGACTTTGCACACACCTTTTTATGTTAGGAGTCCTCTGAGAGAGACATGGGCAGTGAATGTATTCTGATAAATACCTTTCTTCACAGCAGCTCACGGTGCTGTGCTTCAGATTTGTGACCAAACCAGCCCTGATAACACACTGTTGTTCCAGCTTTTGGTGAGCAGCATTTGCGCAGCATCAAGGCCATCTCTGCTTCTCACTCTGCCCCTGCCAAGGAACAGATTTTTGGGTGTGCAATATGCTGGGAGGGGACACAACTGGGCAGATGACCCAAACTAACCAAAGAGGTATTTCGTACAATGCAATGCCATGCTTAGCAATGAAAGGGAAAAGAGGGGGCCTCAGGGAGCTTTTTGGAGTTTACCCATCTTTTTGGCTCAGGAACTGGCTGGGCTGCCCTCAGGAGATGGTGGGTGGTTGCCTTTGCATCACCTGTTTTGCTGTTTTCTTCCTTCTTCTGCCAGTGATCTTTCACTTATGAAACCATTATTTCTGTTCCCTTGTTTGATTGATTGTGACCCCCAGCTTTTCTTGCTTTTATTCCTCCTTTCCTTTTTCCCTCATCCCATTGAGGGGGAGAAGTGAATGAGCAACTGTGTAGTGCTTAGCTGCCCAATGGGGTTAACCCACAACAGGTATGTATGGAGGATCCCTGTGCTCCCCAGGGTGACCATCAGTTTCATGCTTTCCCCTGTCACTTCTTTCCAGAAAACCCCTGGAAATCTGTGGTCCCAGAAATGCCATCAACACTGATCTGCAGTGGCCACTGGTATTCCCAAATTTCAAATGCTTGTAAAGTTCCACGTATAAAACCAAGAGATGCCAGCCTGAGGAAATGGTCCCTTTACCAAACCTATCTAGCAGGTGTGATAGCCCAAGGTGTTTATGAAGAACATTGGATACATTGCCCATACCCCATGGAGAGGAGCATGAGAAGACAATGCTCACCATCTCTCTGGGCACATCACAGTGTATGGCAATGCATTTTTTTCTCACAACAGGCTGTGATGGGTTTTGGATATGTCAAACAAAAAAGCCTGGATCCATTCAATATCCCAGCAAGGTAAAAGACTGTTTCCTGACCACCCTGGAAACAGTCTTTGGAGGACAGGCCTTGGTGAGCAGTAGTAATCACAGGGCTGTAGCTTGTCAGGAGCTTCTGCTCAATGTTATGTTACTCCCACTGAATATGTTATGATGTTATGTTATGTTAGCTATTCCCACTGAATTTACACAGCTTAGTACATGAATTAGTATATGAACTCATTAGTACATTAATTAGTAAATGAATTTACAATGTTCAGGATTTTTTCTTTCATATTGTATAGAAATTTCAGAGCACCCCTGCCAGAACAGTCAAGTGCATGTGGAACACATGGAGATGAAAACACAGAGACTTTAGCTCGCATTTGAATTATTTATTGGGTTTTGCAGATGACCGAGCCTCTGCATAGGGGATTTGAGAGGACTGCATAGGAAGGGGTGAAAACCCCAGGGCCTGGCAGCTGCGGTGCACCATAGATGTGCATCCCTCATCCTCTGTGGAGGCCATTTATCTGTACTTCTCAGTCAGAACAGAGGAAACACTGGACAGGAACTTGTCCCATGCAGCATGAACTTCTGGTGTGAAGTCACTGGGATAGCGAGCAGCCACAGAGCACAGGATACAGTGAGAAAGGAGCTGTAAGGGAAAGCAGGATGAAATCCATCATAATCAGTAACAGATGTCAGTCTAGGGGTCTGCAATGGGTCTTGGTCACAGTATGCTCTGGGATGACAAGTATGTGTCCCAGCCAGATAGCACTGCTGCCTGATGTTATATATAAAAAAGCAGAGTTGCCTTTGGTGTAGGGCAAAAGGCACTGCCTGATTCCACTCCATCGTCTAAATGTCCCTTCCTTTCTTCCTCACCAAAGGGAAATGCAACAAAGTGGAAACGTTAAGAATTTGCTAAGACTGTTCAAGACAGGTAATATAACCTGATGTGTGAGGGAGATTCATAAACTACAACAAAGGCAACAGAGACTTGAGTCTGTCTAACACAAACCCTAGGAGCTATATCAGATCTTTCATTAAAAGATCCAATCTCAGGTTAAAAAGTAGCTGGACAGCAACACGAGTTGACAAGGCTGCACAGTGCAGCCAGGAATCGAGCTGCCATTAGCCAAAATTATATACGGTCTTTTATTCTGTGATAGCAGTTTTCATCCCTGAAAGTCTGTGTGCTCACTCACCTTGAAGTTCACTGGGTCCACCCTGAGGATGTAAGCATGCAGCTCACTGAGCTTGGCCAAAGCACCTCTAATGTCCTCAATGTTCTTCACAGCCTCCCCAATGGCACTCATGACCTTGGAGCCATGACCACGAAGCTGAGCTGAGCCTTGGCTGAGATCAAAGTGAGGGAAGTAGGTTTTTGTCTGGGGGTAGCTGAAGAAAAGCCTGGAGGAGAACATGAGAATGAGATTGAGCAGTGGAAATGGCATGCAAGAGATGGCAAAACCTCAGAGCAAGTGCAATGTAAACCTGCCAGCTACAGAAGTGCACTCTTCAGCGGTTGTAATAGGGCTTTGGGAGCTTGAAGCTTGCAGCAGGAAGGTCCTTCTGTTCTTAACCTTCTTCTGCAGTACATACAGATTAGACAGTGGGCTAATCTGTATGTACTAGAGAAGAATGACATGCAAAAATAAATTAGAACTGAATGTATTTTTGTTTGGTTTAAATAAATAATGGCCCACAAATTGTTACTACATTTCTTATATTACATTGTAAACCAGTCTGCAGGACCTTCAAACTAATATGAGCTGAATGAACCAGAATTGGTATGAATGGTACTCAGAATCCTGGAAGGAGTATCACAGTGCTCTATACTAAGCTGTAAATAACACTTAAATAACTTTGAATAACATAATTTCTGAATAACTTACAGGCTGTTATCCCTGTAGTGCCACCTTCCTTAATTTGTATGAGTTTTGGATTACTGCACTATACTTCATGCGAGGGGTCCTGTTGCCTTGTTTCCTAACAGTTTGTTACTTATCACTGGAACAATGAAACATGAGTACCCAGTGAATTTAGTGGATAGTTATTCTCTAAATGCCCAGAAATTGCAAGAGAAAGCACATCACTTGTACAATAAACCACTTCAAGTGCATTTATGAACAGTGATAACCCTGTTTCAGGGCTGAATATGAATGGCTTTGAATTCCTTGCCAGGGCTCCTGGCTATGAATTATTCTGAGTTGCTGTAATGAGAAATAAACCTATAAAATTGCTTAGAAAAATATGGTTTGCTGTGAGATTTTGAAGCATTTTGTAGCACAGATATAATTCCACATAATTACATACCAAACAACACAGATATCATCCACCAGCTCTCACCAGTCCCAGTGTGCTCTCACTCATGCAAGTTTTACACGAGGTGCATTCTAATAGCAAAGCCAGAGGAGGCACCCTCTTCGGAGCAGTCTCGGGGGGACTTACCTCTCCAGTGATTCTGCCCCAATGGCATCAGCTTGGGTGGCCACCTTTGCCCAGATGGTGACCACGGCGGCCTTGTCAGCTTGAGTCAGCGTCATCGTGCAGGAGGATGCAGGCTCGGTCTCCTTGCGATGGACGCTCAGAGAGGGTTTGGACTCATCACCCTGGCAGCCCTGGTTATAAAGAGGAAGGGGAGAGTGGACGTTGGCGCCTGTCCACACTCATTGGTCACTCCAGAGGTCCACCCATGGAGGTGGGAGACTCTTATCTCCCCGTGAAACCATGTCTGTTTCGGCAAGGGTCAGTGCACTGGCCTCCTTGCTTGCTGGTGTTATCAGCTTCTTGCTTCTTAACATAAAGGCTGTGTGGTCTGTAGAAATTGTCTGGACACATATTGATACATGAACAGAGAGATAATGCTGGAAGATTCCATTGATGAAGCATTAGGACACATCTTTAAGCTAAGGAGCATATGGACTTCAAGCACGCTAAGGAGCTTGGAAAATACCTGTATTTTCTCACTTGTTTCACAGGTGTGAACACAAGACCCTGAGGTTTTCTGTGCCACATCATACATTTCTAGTATATGTGGGTGCCATGTGGCACAATATTTCCTATTAAATGGTTCCTAAATAGTGGTAAGGACAGACTGGGAGATGTGCAGTATTGTTTAGAGGGGGAGTGAAGCCAGATTTTGTGGGAATATGTGGAGATTTTGCCATTTGCTTCAGCACTGCCGGGACTTGACTTTGCCAGCCTCTTGCAAAGAATTAGGGACTCACTCTGCAATTAATAGTGCTTATAACAGCGTCACTAGTTATGATCCCTATAGGTACAGGGAGAGAGCTTATGCCTCATACTGCACACCTCTGATTTCTAGCTGTGTGATCCCTGTTAATTATCCCTGGAACTGTAAAATAGCACCCCAGCCAGTGCTGGCATGCACTGTTCTGCATGCTGGACATGCACCGGAAAGCCTGGGCCCATAATAGGTGGCAAGTGGCTTCAGAGCACAGGCGCTCTTGATGGGTGAAGGACCAAACAAGCAAAGAAAAGACCAGCACAGGTCTGTAATCACAGATAAGTGGGCAAAGTGTCAAAGAAATACTCTACTGGAGATGGTCGCTGCTTGAACCTCTGGGAATGAATATCCTGCCAGCACATGAAGCAGAGGCAAATCTCTCTGCCACCCTGATAAACTACAGCAGCTGTACCCATCACCACTGAGTGCTGGCAGCCATGCAGGGAAAGCTGGCTGGTACAGTCAGAGAGGTCAGATAGTGCTCTCTGCCTAAATAGCCTTGCATGCTTGTGCAGAGAAGGTTGCTATGTATAAGGCAGATTCCTCTCCAAGATGTGTCTGTGTTTCACAGCAATGCTACTGACTGCTACAGAGGGTATTCCCCAGACATAGTTGTCCTGATAAGAGGAATCCTAAGAGGATTCCAGGGATCTAACGATACGTGGGTCTACAAATAGACCCCATGCTCCTGGGGCTGTTCTGCATCCTGGGGTCAGGTGGGAAAGAACCAGTGGTGCTAGAGAACCAATATGGATGTGGTCAGTCAGTGGCTGCTGTTTATGTGTCCTCTCGTATCCCCAGTGTCCCAGGGCAAGTGGCACCTAGAGAAGGGCTCTGACTGACCCCTTGTGCTTTCCACTGGGCTCTGAACTGAAGCCTCTCCGCATGTCATCTGTCACACGAAGCAGGAGAAATCTTGGACTTTCCCAAAGAGCAGGTGCAAAGCACTCGATACTTTTTAGTCTGCAAGTCTGGCTGGGTTCAGTGATCTTGTATTATCATCACCTCTGTGGAGGCCAACCACCTTACCTGCAGTTTAATTTAAGACTGTGCTCAGTGCCACAGCACCCTCCTCAGCCCTCTGTCCACTGGCTGGGTGGCTGGGTAATTTGCTTCTCTCTGTGCCTCACTTTAAGAGGGGATACAAGAGGGGACTCACCCCAGACCCAGTGAGCACAATCACTTTACCATAAAGAGAATTATCAGAGTGCTCTTTGTGTATCCTCCCTTTGATAAATGCCATACATGTGCACTGAAAAACCAGAGGTAACTGTCTGGCTATGCAGATGTAGTGCAGTTTCCAATTAAAAGTGCCTCTGATGGCATGGGCAGCAATCCTTCAGTCAGAGCACAGGACAATGGAACATTCATTGTATACAGCCTAAATGGATGGAGGTACTGGGCAAGGCTGTATTCACCATTCCTTGCTACACACATTTAAAAAACTTGCAGTTTTCCCATAGAAAAATTACTTTGAAAATAAAGATGTTGTTAATTACACATTTATTCAATGTTTCTGTCTCTTCCCCAAAGTGCTGCCTCTTACACTGCCTGCTGCATGGCTGTGCTCCAAGTTCTCCTCAGTGAGAATGTTTTTAATCAGAGGTTACTCAGTCAACACATGAGTGAAGTGACTGTGGCCCATATATACCCAGGGATAAGGCAGAGACTATCAGGACTCCTTCCTACTTTGCTGCCCACTGTTTAACCTGAACATCGATCTTCCATGGCTGCAGGATTATGGTCTATGCAGGCACAATGACTGGACCGGAGGGTTCATTATCACTGAAGTCTTTATGAATTCTGGGAGATACTCCTGCACTGTCACAAAAGACAGAGCAGCCAGAAGATGACAGTGTTTTGCTAGAAGGAGATCATTGCTTGCCCAGGATCAGGGCTGCACTGGGAACAATTGCAGGAACTCCTTAGGAATGTGCCTGGTGGAAGAAGCGTGACCCTCAGCCATGTCCCATGATGTGACATGGAGAGTGACCATCTCTATCCTTGCATGGACCTCAGCCAAGCTCCTCCATCCCAGTGCTCCAGCTGCCCTCAGGATAGTAAGACACGGCAGACCTGGCCTCAACAATGCAAGTAGCTGGACAACATGGGTGCTGGTGTTCCTCTGTCACAGGATCGACACTGAAGCCCTGTCCTCTGGGAAACCTCACCAGATCTGCCTTCCTTTCTTGCTGCTGCTCAGTTATGATTCATACACCCATAGCACAATGTCCACTCCTGGGCAGATGATAAAACTTTGTCATGAAGCTGTCAAACGTCACCAAAGATGATTTTTAGTATTAACATAGGTGTGTTTTAATCCTGTCCCAAAAGCGGGCTGCTAGAATTTCTCATTTTAAATGGCAGAAATGAGCAACAGGACTGTTTGCTCTTATAAAATTAGGATTATAGTTTCCATCAGCCCTGACTGTAAATCCAGCAACCAATTGAATGGCACCACTGTGCGGTCAGGGATAACTTTCCACACGGGTTAGTATTCTCCATGGGCACTGCCTCCCTCACATGGGGAAATCCTGTGGATAAGGTGGCACATAGATCTGCTGTAATTCTGATAAATTGGGGGCACATTAAGTTTTGGAAATCTTAAAAGTGGAATCTAAATCCTGGCTTTGTTCTTTAATTTCCTGACAGTGTTCAGAGAACTTGCAACTTTCTTTTAACCAAACTATGGCCTCCAACAGCCGGAAAGACAATTATGTCTGTAATTGATTAAGAAAGTAAAATTATGCTTCAAAGCAGACACACTGGGGACTTTTAACGTAGCTGCCGAGTGCTGGTGCGTGAGGAATGCTCCGCTGTGATAATACGACCGCTCTTTAATCTCCCTTAGACAACTCTCTCCCCTCAGTGACATCTTCTCTTGCTTCAATGGTTATCGCTGGCCTTGCAGAGAATGGCCCTGCAGATTACACCCGTGCTGCGTGTGCTCATCTCCCTCTTCAGCCACCACCTCTGTGCAGTGTCCCTGGGGGGAACTGCAGAGCAAAATCCAGAGTGGGGGTATCTCAGAGTGTTCAAATGTCTAAGTAATGGAAGCAAGTACAGAAGAATTTGCATGCAAAACCCAGGACATCTTCTCTTGTAATTGCTGATAATTTCTGATCTCGGTTAGACACAAAGTAAGACAAAGGTACCAAGACAGCTGCCAGGGGAAGTAACATTACCTTTACTCATCTAGAGCCAGGAGTAAATTAACAGGGACCACAAGGTATTAGTGCTGTAAAGTGCCCTGAGAACATGCAATGAATGTGAGAAACAAGATGAAGTGAGAAACAAGATGAAGTGAGCCTTTCCATGAGCATGGGGAGCCAAGACTCTGACTTCGGCATCCTGCCTCCTGTGGGCACCCGGTAATGGCTGACTTGCTAGGGAGGGACAAGCTCATGCTGCTGTTTGCCAACGACTTCGGTAAAACTTTGGATATGTTAAAGTCTGAAATGGCTGAACGGCTACAAATGACCCATAGAGGCCAACGGCAATGAGCAGCCCCCCGGCAGCCCCTGCGTGCCAGCTACAGGGCTAGCACTGCATCATGCTGAACTGGGGCTGCTGGGCCGTGCTGGGGGCACTGGGCTGATCTGCCTGTAGCCACGTGAAGCACTGGAATAAACTGGAAATGCGTGGAACAGGGAGCGGTGTCCATGGAAGTACTAGTCTGAATGGGGGACAGTCGGTTGACAAACGGCAGTGCTGGGCAGGGGGGGTGTGAGGTGCTGGGCTGATCTGGGGGCACTGGGCTGTACTGGGGACGGGGCTGCGGGGCGCTGGACTGATCGAGGCTGTGAGACGCCGGGGCTCAGCCCGCAGCCGGGAAGCCCCACGCCTCCGTCCCCGCTCCGCCCGCCGGCACCCGGCCGCCTTTCCCGGGGGCTGGTGGCAGCGGAAGCGGAAGCCAGCGGCGCCGGGCGGCCTTCCTGCGGGCCGGGCCGGGCCGGCCGGGTAGTGCTGTACCGCGGTGCGCCGGCATGGGCGAGAGCACCAGCCCCATCAGCGTTATCCTGGTGAGCTCAGGCAGCCGCGGCAACAAGCTGCTCTTCCGCTTCCCCTTCCAGCGCGGCGCCGAGCACCCTGCCGCACAAGCCAGTAAGTGCGCTGCTCCGGGGGGCCGGCCCGGCCTGGCCCGGGGAGTGCGGGAGCCTCCGCCGGGGGCCCGCTGCAGCCCGTGGGGGCCTGCACACCCCCCCCACCCCGCAGCACTACGGGGCTGGTAAACCTCACAGTCCCACACACACCTCTCACCCACCCCTCACAGCCTCCACACACCCCTCTCACCCCACATACCCCTCGCACTCCCCTCACAAGCACCTTGTCTAACACCCCCATGCCTCATACCCCCCAGGTGCCCTGGCACCCCCACAAGCACACACCTCACACTGCACTTTAACTGAACCACGTTAGTGCTGGGTGTTATGGAACCAGTGCTTGGTGGTTGTTTTCCTGGATGAGCAGGAGCTGTAAGGCAAGGTGGAGGCAGGGGGAGAAGTGAGGGTCTTGGTGTGTGGCCTAAAGGTGTGGAAGTGATGAGGCCGTTTGCCTTGGATCGCTTGCTAACTGACATACATCATGAGAGGTTTGGCACCCCTCTAGGTTGTGAGTCACTTTCTACCAGGAGAGAATCGTCTTTAAACCATTACTTGTTTTTATAGGTAAAATCTGCCATGATGTCTTTCTCTTTTGGCTGGCTGCTTCCCTTCCACCCCACTTCTGCTTTTTTGCTGGTAAAGGGTTTTGATACCTGTGACTGCAGGAGAGGCTTCTGGAGCATTATGGTTGTGAAACCTGAGCAATAATGAGGGAAGTGCATCAGGCAAAATTCTGTTTTCCACTCTAAAACTGCAAAGGGCTACCTGGCACTTGAGAGAAAAGTTGTGTGAATATTACATTTTCTACTCTTTATGCCCTGAAGATGAAAGCCTCTTTCTCCTGTTGTTTTATGTGTTTCTGAATGAGAACAGAAAAAACAAGATCAGGTACTTCTACCTAAAAATGCAGAGGCTTTCTGCTTTTAATACGACCTTTTTTTAGATCTGCCTTGTTGATAGTTTTAAAAGGGCACAGATCGGTATTTTCTTGACACACACTTTAAGGAAATTGTTCCCAGAAAAAGTTGTCTGTTCTTTGCTTCAGATAAACCAAGGAGTCGATACGCTGTGAATGGCTCTGGTGACACCACAGAAGATCCCGATGGGGACTCCAGGTAGGGGGAAACATTTCTCCTTGCCCAGGATTTTGAAACAGAGGAGACATGGCCCCTGGCTCCGTTGCCTCCTGATTCAGTAGGCAGATTTTCTCAGACTGTATAGATGACGGTCTGCCAGAAAATGCTTTAATGCGAAGTTATGAGCAGATGAGTACTTAGTAATGAGGAATGTCTCATGAGGAAATGCTGCTGAATCTGTTGTTTCCTGGGAAAGGTATAGGTCAGGTATTTCATGGCCACTGGAAAGGCAATGTTATTTTTTCAAAACTAGGAGTATTAATCCTTTGGCAAAATTCCACTTTTCTTTACCTGCATACCTCTTTACTGGATGTATTATTCAGTCGCCTCAAATTCTTCCCTAGCTCATGTAGTTGTCATATAGAGTTGCTATACACTAATGAATAACTAATTTCGTTTCCCCAGATAAAGCTGCTTTTGTGTCTGTGGAGTGAAATAGTAGCTAAAAAGAAAAGTGAGACTTAAAAGAGTTTTTTCCATTACAGGGAATCAGCGGGTAACAGACACATGGGAAATAGGCAGTGTCCAGCATGCATATACATACAAATGGACTCTGTAATTAGTTTTTGTAGAAAAATTGAGATCTGCTGCATGGTTCTCAATTTGTCACTATTGGATATGACACAAATCTGGAAAATAAAAAGGGGTTTTTGGTCTGTTGGCCCATAGTTCAGTAGCAGATATTTTTTTTTTGGTGATATATGTTTAAATCTCCAATATTAGTAAAATGGGCCAGTTCCTCTGTGCTCTCCTATAACAGTGAAACTGAGGTATTCATCACTTGTGTTCCCCCCAGGAAATCTAGATTCTAACCTCACAACATGTAGACATGTTCTTAACTCTGTGACTGAGAATGGCTTACCTGAAATTAAAACCACCCATAACAGTAAACTTCAGCAATTCATATGTTTTTCCAGGACTGGGATATTACCAAAAAGCATTTTGCTTTAACCTGTATCTCTTGCCTCTTCTGGCATCTTTGAAACCTTCAGATACTGCCTTCTGTTGTGTCTCTGGTGAGTCCAGTTCGGTACAGGGCACAGCTCCAGTGGGAGCAAGCCCTGGCTTTGTAAGTTTGGTAATTGGTGAATGGCACTGTGCTGTGTGCTAAGGACAGCAGCTAGCACACACATTAGGAGGACTCAGTGCAGTGCTGGTTATCTCAGGGATTTTGTTGGTTGCTGTTCAAAACCCTGGCTCTAGTATTTCCCTATGTGTAGATTAGGATGGTGTTGGAACAGAACCAGCTTCTGTCTAATACTGATTCTTGTTGCCTCTGCCATTTCCGCAGGTTGGAAGAAGCTCTTAATGTGGAGCTGTGATGGCTGAATGTTGGCTATGGTGCTGAATTAGTGTGATGCAATATGTGGCTACTATAGTGATTTAAGAAAAGCTTTTATGATTTCAAATTATGGTAAGATGAGAAAACTGCTAGTATTTTCCTGAAACTGGTTTTAAGTAGGTCGAATGTGCTCGCATATAACCCACATTAAGAAAAGATTTAGGCTATTTCATTGTAGTGGTGTCCAGAACTCTGGACTTGAAAGTTAGCGTTTAATCTCCTGGTCAGGTATTTGTTAAGCTTTTAGTGTGTAAAAGGGATCTCTCAGCTGAGCTCACTAAACACAAGTCTTAAAGTTCTGAAGTGCTGAATGAAACATATTAAGACAGAAATCCCCTCTGCAGTGATGGTATTCGGAAAAGAGAAGTTGTCACTTGCACAGTTTCATATATAGCAATACATACAAATTCATGCTTACTCTTACTAAGGTCAGTGTTTATAAGCCTCACATCTTCTTAGATGAAATGGAGCTGTTTGCCAACACCAGTCTATTAGTAGGAAGTACCTTAAATTATCTCCCATGGATCTGTCTATAGCTGCCATGCAGATGAAGGGGAAGTAGAAGAAAAGGAGCATTTATGTTGCTCTGAAAATGCTGGTTCTGTTAGAGGCTAGATACTGAGGTCCAGCACACTGCTTGTGCTGCTTACATGGCTGGGCATCTGTATTCAGAAGTTCAAACTGTGTTTCTTTATTGAAAAGCTTTTTCCCAGTATCAGTGTAATCAGTGTTGTAAGTACACTGCATCCCATACAACTGATGTAGCAGTTAAATGTATCCTTCTCTTCAGTGACAGCAGCTTGTGGAAGAAACCACTGATGGCTGTTTATATGCTGGTGCTGTTAATTTATATTAGACAAGAGGAGGTTTGTTGGCAGAGTTAGTATCTTTCCCTGGACTTTTGTGCTGGAAGAAGGGCCTGTGTGCCTAAAACTTCTGTTTGTACCTGAACTGTACCTAATTCTGATTGTAGCCTAAAACTTCTGGTTTAGGTACACAGGCTCTTCTTCCAGCACAAAGCAAAAAGGGATTTTCAGAAGTGTATACAACAGATTGCTCAGACTCGATTTGTATCAGACTGGTTTAGGAGTAACAGAATTTGGTACCTTGGAGTAGAAGAGATTTTAAAGGGAGAGTGGAGGCAGAAAAGTGCAGATGTCTTGGAGATGGTGCGATGCGTGTGATTTGTAAACTAGGAACAGAAGGAGTTTACTTTTCATATGCTGTAAAACCAGTATTGTCATTGAGCCCATGGGGGTTTTTTCCCTTACCAGTGTTCTGAATCTTCACTCCTGGGCTCCTGGTCAGAATGTGTTCTGTGGTTTCCTGTTGAGACCAGGCATAGTGACTGGTTTAGTGAGAGCCATTCACCCAGTGGCACCTCTGTCTCTGTGAATTTGTTCTTCCACAGTGCAGTGGTGCAGTGGTTCTCTTCCTGAAGCACTCGGTTTAGTATGAACTGAGAGTTTTCACCAGCATGAAGTCCAGTCTGTTTTCTGGTGGTGGTGATTTTTCTGATTGGAGTTGCCCTTGATGAAAGTAAATTATCAAATGGTTTCATACTGTTTCTGGAAGGCTTCTTTAAAGAAGAGGTGGCAAAAAGATTCCTTTTAATCACTGCATTACAGTAGCATCTGTGGATGGTTTTGGTGACACAAATTGAGTCTTTGGAGTGGGCAGACTTCTAGGTGGGGTTGATAGTGTACAAGTTTGATAATGTTGAGGGGTTGGGGTTTTCCTGTGTTCTCATGTTCCGTTGCAAAGGTTGATTCAGCTTTACCTTATTGCTACAATAGTTTTTAAGAGGGATGGATACATTCTTTTTTATACTGGATGGCTGTCTTTAATTTACTAGCAATTTAGCACTGATTGTAGTCTAAAAATAAGGTTCACTATGGCTTTTGCCCTATGCTATTGGAACCCAGATCGATTATTTTTGAGCGGCCCTTTCCTGGAGCTGTTGAGGTATATGTATTCCTTTATGGCCTCAGAAAGAACAAAATTAGATCAGTTTGGGTGCCTTAACTCCATTTCGGTATAGCATAATGATATGCGTAATTGGATTTCTTTTAGTCTTTAGACTCAAATTTCCTGGTCATTGTTAGGCTTTTTGTTTTTTATAGACAGCTGCAGGCTATTCACGACAGTCCTACCTCTATGTTACTGGTGTGTGTTTGCTTGTATTAATTTCTGCTTAATGGAGCTGCGAGTTTGAGTCTTCAGAGTATAGATTTTTCTTCCTTTAAAAGGAAGTCAAGCAGCAGAAGTAGTTGAGGTGTGTTGATGGTGGCTGTGCAACAAAAAGGTATTCAGAAGAATACCTCTAGGTTACTGGTGTGTATTTGCTTGTATTAATTTCTGTTTAATGGAGCTGTGAGTTTGAGTCTTAAGAATACAGATTTGTCTTCCTTTAAAAGGAAGTCAAGCAGCAGAAGTGGTTGAGGTGTGTTGATGGTGGCTGTGCAACAAAAAGGTATTCGGAAGAATTTGTCACTGTCAAAACAAATTGCCTATCAGTTGTCTCTGTTGGCTTCTACTCAGCCTTTAATCATTTACTGTCTTCAGAAACATTCTTCTGTTTTTGAGTGCTTTACCAGTAATACATACCCCTCACAGTTCATGGAGAAGACTGCCTGTGTCTCCTTCCTCCTCCCAAAAAACCATGAGGCAAATACCCTTTAGAAGCCATAAGATAATGCTTGGTTGAATTGGTTTGAGATGGGTTTTGTAGTTTTTCTGAAAGTGGTATAGTCAGCAAGCAAAAATTCTAATGAGGATGCACGTATAGCAACATATGTTAGACCAGACTTGGCATTTTTTAGTAGCCTAACTGACTAACCGAAAGAGGTTTAGCAAGTGCGTCAGCATTGATGTCATTAATTGGCCAAATGCTTCTGTTATAACAAACCCCAAGTTACTGACAAACAAGGAGTTGAATGTCCCTTTCTAACAAACAGTAGTTCTCCTGTGATAGCATTTCTGTATCCTCTGTCCCTCTTTCACTGGACTCCAGTGTTCTTCCTTGTGTGTGTTCTGAAAGGCTTCCTTTCTGTAAGCCTGTGCTTTTCCATTTGTCCATCCATGCCTTTAAACACCCTTCCTGTAATATCACTCTCTTTGTATAGTCTGTCATTTAGGATTGCTCTAGGTTCTCTTTTCAACATGACCAGTAGAAATCTGCTGTGTTTTGAATTGAATGTTAAGGTTTTCATTTTGCATCCTCTTTCTAATGTGGACAGTATAAAGTTTTATCAGATTAATTTTTTAGTATATTTGGGAAATTTATTTCAGGAAACAAGTCCTGTTTTTCCTTGGTGTTTGAGGAAAAAAAAAGGGGGTTGACTTGACGTGAAAATAGGTGTTTGTTTCTCTGATACAAAAGTGAGTACAGCTGTTAACAGAGCCTTGCTCTGTGTGCCTGTTGTAAAGAGCCTTTTCAGGTTGTTTGCCTTGAAAACTTTTTCAGCCTGTTCTTCCTAAGTTTCTGCTTATTGCCTGGGATAGGCAGAGAGTTGGAGAATGATTTCATGCTTGTGCTGTGAGTCTGGCCAGGCTTGTACCTATTGTTTAGATCCCTGGGGGAATAAGCAGCACCTCTGTGTGCAAGGCCCATTGTAGAATCCTGGCTGTGCATGCAACAGTAAATGTTTGGTGTCCTCTTTTTCTGGGTCTTGTGGGTATGGGAGCACTAGAACCAATTGTGAAGAGCTATGGGTCATTTGGGGCTGCACAGGATGTTCCTTTGGTGAAAACGCTAGTAATAGTCTAGAAAAGAAACTGAAGTTTAGAATCTGCTCTGAATCAGACTGCAACCTCTTCTATCTTTTCTTAAGGTAAGCATGAAATAAAATATATCATGTAAATACAGCTCCATAAATGCAGTGTATTGTGGAACCACATTACAGCAGCTGGTGTTAGTGAGAAGATGAAAATGCCTTGGCCTGTTTCTCCGTGTTGTCAATCTAAGCCTGCAGTATGTACCTGGAATTCACCCACCATTAACTTTTGACTCTTTGCAATAGTTGTGTTTCCTTTACAGGAGTTTAACCCTTAATACTTCATCCTAGTTTTTAATATTATCTCTTTTTTTTTTCTTTGTATTTTGTGTACTTGCCTCGTTTATTTTCTTTTGTTGTATTTTGTTTTGTGTTTATGGCCATGTTCCCATTTCAGAGACCAATGTCCTCTAACTGATGAGCAATTGGTTTCGGGGTAAGACCAAACGTTCTAAACAATCACCTTTGTCTAGAATGGCTTTCTTTTCTCACCATCCTTATAATTGTGCTTTGTTTCTGGTTTCTGTTTTACACCAAATGATGAGATAATTACATGCTAAATCACAATGTGTGTAGAAAATGTACTGCTAAAGGTTTATGCCAGGATAATTACAAAAGTCCTACTAACATTTCCGTGCTTCCTGTAGGGTATCCAGGATGGGTGTGGTACTGTCCCTTCTGTGAACTGAGAAAGGTTGTGGTCCTCTGAGAATGCAACAAGTATAGCCTTGGCATTGTAGTTATTCCAACAAGGAGCCCTAAAACAAATTGCTGTATGATGAGCAATGACTTAAAAGTACAGATCAGTGAGTAAACTATTTCATCTCACAGTAATGACAGAGAACTCTTCAGAGACCTGGTTTTGAGCAGCTGTGCTGGTTGATTGTTCTTGGTGCCCTACTACGTTTAACTGGATGACTGCACTGAACTCCCTTTTTGGATGTGTGGAGGAAAAAGCACTTATCTCTACCCAGGGCCCCAGAAGTATTAAGCAGCATCTCTAGTCCCTGCTTAACCTAAGATGTTCACCTACATATTTGGCTCCCATTCCAAAGTACTTCAAAGAAGAATTCTTTACAAAAACCTTGTACAATTCCTGTGGTATATAAAAAGTTATTAACCATTCTTGGGGGGGGGAAGTGAATTTGTACTTGAGGTGCTTTTCCCCCTCCATTTCCATGTGCTGAAGCAATTGTTTCAGCTGGGTTTCCAGAGGAGATGCTATGCTGGTCACAGCAGTTGATCTGCACTAGTGTGGTTTGTATTGTAGTGTGAGATTGTCTGCTGTTGCTGCTATATTGAGCTCATGAGAGGAGTGGTAGGATATTTGGGGCAAATTAAAGCTTTTGTTTCTTGTGTTTAGTTTCTGCCTGCTGAATTGCTTTTTACAGGAGAGATTTGCTTCCCTCTGGAAATCACAATGTTCAGAGTAATCTCATAAAAGGAGAAGGGACTGTTGCTGCCCAACTGTGAAATCTAATCTGCTTCTAACAAACTCTTGGGCTCTGATAAGTCAGTATTTTTAGGTTATCTAATATACCCCAGAGATTAGAAAATCAGTATCAAAATATTTAAAGTAAAAGTGTCCTTTTCTAAGATGAGTAATTGAAATGATGGGAATAGTGTATCTGCTGTCCCTCAATCTCCCTATCATCCTGAGGCCTAAGAAATGTATAAACTAGGAAGAACACTGGGGGAGAAAACCCTTAAACCAGCAAACCCAATAAATTCAGGCAAGGAGAATGGGGCTGGAGTCCAGGTCACTCTTGGGAGAGTCTGTGGTGATACCAGGTGTCTGTACCCATCAGGCAGCATCTGTGTAACCCATCACAGGATTATCTATCCTGAGCGTGTCATCTGGCTGCAGTTACAGTACTCTCCCAGAAACAGAAGTCTGTGCTAGCGAGAAGATACTGAGGACCTTACAAAATCTACCTTTTCACCTCTTCCTCCCCTCAGAGCCACCTACAAGGTAGGGCAGACAGAGGGTTGTTAGTGTCCTGAACTCTCCTTGGGAACTCCTGAACTATTAATTCAGCATCACATCTATCTGTTAAAAGATATGCTAGTGTACCTTCTTGTAAAAGACGAATCTTAACAGTGCTGAAAGTCATTATGATGATCAGTTTTCCAGCTCCCAAGGTATCCTTTGCCAAGGCCGGGGAGGGAAGAGTAACTAATTTCTCACCAACAAGCAGGCAATTTCTAGTTTACCCTCTTTCTGCCTTCACGCCTAAAAACATATGCTCGTTTTGAATCCATTGCTATTACAGTCTTCCTGGCTCTGTGATGAGCCTATTAATGAACACAGCTGAACCTGGCAAAAAGGGGGGGAAAACTCACTGCTGTCATGGTGACTCTTTTCCCTATTTTGAATGTGATCTCCAGAGACCATCAGTCCAGGTCCTATTTGAGGATGCTTTGCCCTTTCTTCATGAACTCCATGTGTTATGCAGCCCAGTGTGGTGGCTGAAAAGCATAGGCTCAGTGATCTCAGGAGTCTCTGGTTAGTCTCCCTGTCTCTCTGCTTGCCCTGAGCTGTGTATGGAGCAGTGGTCAGGGATTTGGAAGTTTCTACGCAGCTGCTCTTTCCATAGCCAAATGTAAGCTATGTGCTGTGGTCAGGATGACTTGTTTGAACAAACACTGGGGCTCTGACAGTTTGTAAAGCCCCCGTGTTGTCCTTCATCTTCAGCATATATAGGTTTCATAAAAGAAATGCCCCCTGGGTCATATGCAGATGGATACACACAGAAGACCTGGCTATGTGCGTTTGTCTCAATTTCTGTAGTACTCCATAACTCAGATGAACCAGAAAAATGGTACATTAATTCCTTTTCTGGGCATCGAGGGCTCGCTTGTGGCTAGGAGATAAGGTGAGTGCAGCACACACCCATGCCTGCCCTTTTCTCTGAGTGGCAGATACTAGGTTATCTGGGATACCTGCCTGGTGGAGGGGGATGGTCTGACAGAGACACATGTCCCAGAATGTAAATAAAGAAAATTAAATAAACATTTTTATTCGTAAAAAACTGGTCTCATCAGAAACTGGTTTGAAATTGATTTGGTTAAATGGGAGCCTCCGAGAAATCAGATGAGGAAAGAACTTGCTCATATCAAACCTTGCAGTGCTCCTATTCTACAAGTTCCCTCCAGCAGCAAGCTGAGGTCCTCCTCCCTGTGGATTTGAGCTCCACCATCTTGGGGGCACCCTGAAGAAAACAAGTGTTTGTAGAGACCAGGCCAATGTTGCAAGGCCGTCAGGAAGAGCAGTTGCAGAATTCCTCCCTCGTCACATTGGATTCTTGTTTTGCAGCAGTAGCTGTCTTTTACAGGGCAGACTACTGTACTTGCATTCGTGTCTCGTAGCTACTTGATTTCTCACCACCAATCCAGAGCAATCCAGCAACACCATGGCTGGTGCTGAGAAGGGCCTGCCCTGTCATGAATTTGTCTCAGTTTGGTTTATCAAATGAGAAAGCCCAGGTGAGGCCAGGCAACTCTCAGAAGGATGTCAGTGGTCTGTTGACCACAGTCTGAGATCTGTTGAGTAACTCACTGATAGAGCATAGGGAAAGGAAGGTCAAGTGTTGGTTATATGTTTCTTTGAATTGAATCAGCTTTTTCTTGCATTCCCCTCTGCCGTACTGGGTGGCTTGAAGATCTCTGTGCTTGAGTGACAGGCTGTGTCGATACGTAGTTGCTTAGTAAGTTCATTAACCTGCAGCTAAATCCAGGCAATGGCTAACTCGAGCTGTTTTTATATAGCGAACTACATCTAATCTTTCCAATGTATTTTGCTCAGCATGTAATTAAATAAGCATGACCCTGCAGCCTTTGTCGTGAATGCTTCCTGTTTCATAATTGTGATGATCTGAGAGGTGTAATTAAGGGGTTCTTAATTTTACATAATTGGTGGTGCTCCAGGTACAACAATTAAACACAACTTTCAATACTTCAGAACCTCATGAGTTAAATATATCTCTATTTGGAGGAATATTCTGGTGGTATGCTTTTTGAAAATTGTAATAACTTCTGTTTCTGCTCTTCAAGGTTTTCGGATGTTATCCTGGCAACGATTTTGGCTACTAAGTCAGATATGTGTGGCAAAAAGTTTGAACTGAAGATTGATAATGTTCGCTTTGTTGGTCATCCGACATTGCTTCAGCATGCCTTGGGGCAGGTATAGTACGAGGTCCACTCTGGGGACCTGCCTTCTTTACAAACTGCACAGCTTAGGAAACAGAATTCAGAATGTGTGTTTTGGGTTTTGATCCTGTTTTTACTTCCTGATGAGCAAAGCTGTCTTCTGCTTCCAGATAAATACGGTGAGTGGCAGACTGAGGGAGCTGTGTCAGTGATTCGCAGAGGCCCCTTTCTGGTTACTCTAGAAAAGTAGTGTGGGTAAAGAGAAGTAATACTAAGCAGTCCAGCTCAAAAAGCTGTTTCTCATTATATTAAGTTATTGCAAGTTAGCTTTTTAACACCTCTAATTAGTATGGCAGTTTAAAAAACCTAAAACCTTCACAAAGTCTAGAAGCCTCATTAGCCTTATTTGGCTTTTAACTCTTACTGGTGCTGAAGGTCATTCACAAGGCTTGCTTAGAACAGGCAGGAAGTTGAAAGAGGTCTAAAATCTTCTTGTGGACAAAGTCACAAGATAGACTGTAAGAATGAAGTGGGCTTTGGTAATTTCTGAATTTAACTCTGATTTCTCTCGCACTGAACTGCTTTGGTCTCATTTTTCATCACATTTACTAAGTCACTCATTTTTTCAGGAAAAAAATCTGCTTGCCAATTTTATCATTCTCTCTATAATTAGAGATGGAAACAGATTGTTGGCATCTGCTGCTTGATATTTAGAGGACCAGACTGCTTTAATCCAAGTGAGGAGCTGGCTCCAAACATCAAAAGATGCTCGTGTTCCACTTTCGAAACTCAGTCTGGGGTCTACCAGAAATGTGATGTAGGGTCACCAAGATTCAGTCCTCAAATGTTTAAGCTGTTGGAAGAGAGAATTCAGGCGTCCCCAAGCTGTGCAACTACATTACCAGCCCCAGTCAAAGCAAGTGATGAACCAGGCGCAGGGTTTGTACGGGTCCCCCAGGCAGGAGCAAAAAGGAGACAGGACCAGAGAATGGGCTGGAGGACAAGACTGCAATGTTCTTAACCAGAGGTCCATCCAGGAGACAAGCTAGCTATGACAATGTAGGTTGAAGGCCCATCCTACAGGCCCTGGGCTGAGCCTAAATGGGGCTCCAGGGACGAGCCAGGGGGACCCAACTGAGGTGGGTCAGGGCCATTAAAACTGTTGGTGCCCTTGTTGGTGCATGGCGTGTTGTCTCACAGTATCCAATTCCTTTATTTTGTTCATCTTGTCTGAAAGGCACAACTTCCTAAATGTGCTGTAAATGAGATTAAAAACTTGTATTTGCATTTCTTCACCACACATACGTTCTCTCTACTTCCCAGTCAGTTTTATCCTATTTGCATGAAATGTCTCTTCATTTCCAGTATGTCCAAATAAAAATGTATCAGG
This sequence comes from Lathamus discolor, assembly GCF_037157495.1. Lineage (NCBI taxonomy): Eukaryota > Metazoa > Chordata > Aves > Psittaciformes > Psittacidae > Lathamus > Lathamus discolor. The sequence goes on along the minus strand of NC_088889.1, from coordinate 80,397,294 downwards.
GAAAATGAACGAAGTTATAAAGTGCTTTAAACACTTTGCTCCTCCTTGTAGGATCTTTTTGGGTGTGTCTTATCACCCCAGTAGGCACACCAGAAGTTTCTAGTGTCTAGAAACTTCTAGACGTGGCAGCCATCTCTGCTAGTTCATTTGAGTCTAAATCTGGGACCCTTTTGCAGTTAGGAGGAAGCTAGATGGAGCTTCTTTCCCATAAAGCAAAGGCAGTGACTGGGGAGATCTGACAATCTCTGGTTTGGGTTTCTCCAGGGTTCTTCCTATAGTAAATTAATCCATAGGACAGCTCAGCAAATTCTTACTCAGATGAGATTCAGGAGTTACAAGAACACAAGTAGTTAATCCTGTGTGCCGGACTACCTTTTATGTAGGAATATTCTGAATTCTTCAAATTCCTTCAGCATTTTCTCTTCCAGCTTAGTCATTTCTTCTTTTTTTCTGGACAAGAGGTGATATGAAATCTGGCCTGCATTCTGATTGATAGTAATGGTGCCAGTTTCTTTGATTTTAAGGAGGGAACAGAATCAATCCCTACATTTGGAAATGCTTTTGAGTCTTTATTAAAGTTCATGAGACATCCTGGAACCTGTAAGTCCAGACAAGTAAACACAGTAAATTGGCTTTACTACCCTCCTGTCATGGCCTTTTTGATAGGACTTCACTTATACTTAAAAAAAAAAAAAACCACCAAAATTTTGTTGCTGCTTTTAGTTTCTCTAATTTTTAAGACTGCTGAGTGAAAGCACTCAGATTTTGAAGCTTACTGCTGAGCAGTTTGTTGCTGATGCTTGGGACCTGTCAGGAAGGGTGGATGCAGCTCTGCTTTTGCCAGCATCCCTGCATTTGCTCTGTCTCAGATGCTGCATTAGCAACACATGCTCATGTGTTGGGTAGAGACCCAGTATTTGGTTGCCTGAGTGTTTGGCCCCATAGGTTACAGCTGATTTCACATGCGATTGGATGAGTGTTCAGCAGGGAACTTCGGGGGCCGCAGAAGTGTCCTCCGGATTTTGTGCTCCATCTTTGTGGTGACACTTGCTTGATTCAGAGTTGTTTGTCTGAATGCACAAGCTCAACTTGCATGTGATGGCTTCCACTGTTCCTCCTCACCAGAAAGTCTGTACCTGCATCAGGGCTGAAACTCTCTTCTGCAGAAAGAATAGGGGGTGCTGTAGGATGTGTTTGAAATCCTGCAGGAAGGGAAAAACAAACCTCATATTTTAGTACTGCACTTCTAGAGTGTATTTTTTTGTCTGATAAAAGCAACAGTTTGAAACATGACTCAGTCCAAATGGGGAATTGAAATGTAGGGTCCCTAAAGATGCTAAAATGCAGTAGTACAGACACTTATTAAGACTGCTGTATTCCATGTTCATGACCAAAATGCTTTGGTTTAAGTCTTCACAGCTTCTCAAAAAAGGCAGTGTTGTAGAGTAACTGTGGCGCTTTAATTAAAAAAAAATAAAAATCATAGTTTCATTTTTTACATGTCAGATTTGATGGCATAATTCGATTTGTCTGCTCTCTTTTCTTAGTAAACTTGCTATTTGACTGAGTTAGGCTTCTTTCCCCCTTTGTTACTGGACCCAATTGACACTAGCCTGTGGGATTTATTGAAAAATATTTTTCAGGTATCCAAAACTGATCCCTCACCAAAGAGAGAGATGCCCACAATGATTCTCTTCAACGTGGTGTTTGCACTAAGGGTAAGGACTGTCTTCATTCCATCTGACAGCTGGATGTGATTTGGATGTGTAAGAGAATGCAGTAGATTCAGGTTCCAGTAATCTCTTGTAAAACATTTCATTGGATTTGGAATTTGAATTTGAAACAACAGACCTAAACAATGTAGAATATGGCACTGACAAGCTGGAAAGTTTTCCAGCCCAGTGGAAAACAAGTACTCTTCTGGACATTTTCTGGAGTGTTTGGTTTTATATATCCAGAGTGTAAAGACATGCAAGAAACCACTTTGCAAAATAGAGATGAACCCAGTTGTAAGTTCTGCATGTGTCTTGTCTTCCATTATTAATGAGCTGGTTATCTGCTGTGACTTTCTAGGCCCTGCAGTTAAGGTTTGACCAGCAGAGCTGTGGGAGAAGGCAGCCTGGGTCTGACCTGTGTGTCAGATGCCACACTCTGCACCTGACTGTTCTGCTCCTGCCCAGGACCAAATCCATACAGCTGCCCCTTGCTGAGGCCTTGTGACTCCATGCAGCTCGGATGCCGGCAATCAGCTGTGCTCCAGAAGCAGAGGCAGCAGGCAGTGTGGAGAGTGGCTCATGCTTGGCCAGCCTTAAGGGTCAGGTCCCCACCATGGCCTTGGTCAACCCAGGTTAGCTCAGAGCAGAGTCATTCAGAAGCCTGGACTGGCTCAGAACAGCACTGTTTTGAGCCCTTACTCATGCTGTATGTTACAAAGACATGTGCCTTTGTTCAGTGCCTGTAAGATTTTTGTTGTGGTTTTTTTTTCTTTTATAATGAAATAGACAGTATTTGAAAGCTGCTTCCTCTTAGCAATGAGATGTAGAGTGCCAGGGAGTAGCAGCTGTAGCATTCTAAATGAGAAGAAGGTAAAAGTAAAGAGGAAGTAGGTTATGATGCTCAGCAAGAACCTGGAGCAAATATATAGGTTTTGATAGGAATTTTTTTAGGCCTACTCTACTGACTAGATGTTGGTATCTGTGTTAAGGGATTCTGGCTGGGCTAATTAGGTGGTGTAAAACCCTAGAAATTTCGGGATGTTTGAGCATTACTTGAGTTTTGAGCTCTGGCTTTCCCTTTCCAGCCCACAGGTTGCATCTGTGGAGCTATCATTTTATCTTTATGGCATGTACACATATGAAGAAACATTTTAAAAAAAAAGAGGGACTTGAAATAGCTGTCTCTATGGAAATTACTGATTTTTGTTTGACTGGATATAATGTCAGGATTTTATATTTGTTTTCTTCCTTTTAGCACTAGTCCTTTTCTTACTGCTGGCTTTTCCGTGGCAGCTAATGCTGCCAGGACCACAGTCTGGGTGGCTTGAGCTCAGCCGAAGAGCAAAATTTCACACAAGACAATTATCCCAGCAGCCAGTCTGAACCAAGCAAGAAATTATAAGCTGGGTTCTGCTGGGGATCCAGAGTCCTTGCGCTTTGAGACATCCTTAAGTCAGGAAGTCCTGACAGGACTTGCCATACGGGAGTTGATTTTAGATTTCGCACATTACGAGACCTTAGCTTCAAGGAATTGTATTGTTTGGTGTATTGGTAAAGCGCCATGCTTTGGTTTTAGGTAAGTGTGTATAGATGTACACGTGAACACAAACATGGATGCACATGGAGTCATGTGGAAGCAGAAGTGTTGAAACCAATGCTCTTTCATTCACAGTATTACAAGAGCTTGCTGGAATGCAGTGAAGACTACACCTAGCCCACATTTTTCCACAATCTTATTTCTAGTGGTTTTCATGGGAAAACTTGTTTTTTTCTCATTTTGGCGCTGTGATGATTGTGATGTAATTGTGTCTGTAATGTGGCACCAAATCATTTGCCAAATGAGACATCTTTAGTTCATAGAGAGCTGTCAAGTTTGGGGAAAGTGCTGTGCAAGAAGCAAGTGGAAATTTTTTCCTAGAATGGTGTAGTGCACTGCAGAGGGTGGGTGGAGGCATTCTGAGATAAAGATGAGAGTCCATCTGCAGAGGGCAGACAGAGCAGGCAAAGTCCCAAATGCTGTAATCAGCACCGATCCTGCTGTGTTCGAGCTTCAGGGTTACCAACGTATCGTGACTCAGCAAGAACAGTGGAATCAAAAAATGATGAGTCATAGTTTGCTAGTTTACATGCCAAGTGTTCACTTGCTAGAAGTGTAAATTCCTTTAAATGTCTTAACAAACATTTAAAGCAGCTGCTTACTCAGACTGGAGCCACCAAGTCGTGTCATCCCCTCCCCCCCCTTGTTAGCTCTACTTACGTGATAGATTTTTCCTGCACTTTCATTCTGAGACATGCACAAATGCAGTGTTAAATGTAAGCCATATTTGTGAAATGTTTGGGAGTGTAAATCCAAATTCATCCCAGTTTGGGATCAAATTGTTGATCCTGTGCTGGTAATTCTCACATGGTTACTGCGTTGTCAAAATATAAGACAAACATCAGTATAGGAACATGGAGTGAATGGGCTGTGTTAAAGGCACTGCAGTCCTCACACTGGTGAATTTAACCTGAACATCATGACATTCTGCCTTTTCAAATAGCTTGACACTTTATTTTCTCACTGTGTGAAACTGAGTTCTTTGGTCTCTGCTAGCAGAGCTCATAAGGCCCATTAACAACTGGAAGAAATAACCACATAGGAGTTTCATACTATAGGTAGTGTTTGTTTGATGCACAGACAAGTGCAGAAATCCCAGAGTCTTCTCTTTACTTTTGGACATCTCTTTCTGCTTTGTTGCTGCTAGAGAAAATGCCTTGCTCCTATTGCCGAAGAGGCTGACTTTTGGTATCTACTGAAGATAATTATTTTCATAGAATCACAGAGTGTTTTGGGTTGGAAGGGACCTTAAAGACCACCTGGTTCCAACCCTCCCTGCCATAGGCAGGGGTCTCTTCCACTAGTCCACGTTGCTCAAAGCCCCATCCAGCCTGGCTTTTTGACTGCTTACCCATCACTGTAGTTCCATATATGTGATTGTGGCTGAATGACTGACCTGTTTCTTTTCTGTGTTGCCTGTAGGCCAATGCAGATCCATCTGTGATAAACTGCTTACACAATCTTTCCCGAAGAATCGCCATAGTCTTGCAGCACGAGGAGCGCCGCTGCCAATACCTGACCAGGGAGGCCAAACTGATCTTAGCTATTCAGGATGAAGTGTCTGCCATGTCAGAAAGTACGTGCTGAGCTTAGCTTTGTGCAGGAATGTGTTTGTCCAGGAGTACTTCTTCAGAAAAGTGCTGATTGTGCCTTCTTACTCCTTTTGTGGCTGGGATCAGTATGAACAAGTTTTGGTGCTCTTTAGCATTCTGACAGTTTTTGACCGCATTTTGCCTCATCCAAGATTGCTATCCCTATGCAGAGATGTCAGCTTTAGAAGTGAAGTAGGTTGTTCACTTGCCTTGCGAGCTCAGTTCAGCGCAGTCGCTGGAGAATGAATGGGCACTGAACCATCACATTTGGATCTGCGTGTCAGGCTGAGATGGAAGAACTCATATGCAGCCTGCTTCACCCAACCTAGAGCAAATTTCCCATGCTTTAATGCTGTGTGCTGCGTCACCAGGTTTCTTGTGTGAAAACTTTACTCTTACATGTTGTTACCATGGCTAGTAAACAGTTACAGAGCATCTTTATAGCCTGTACTTCAGAGCAATTTACTATAATAATATGGAGTATTTAAGGTGAACTCTGACAGTGATGCATCATCTTGCTGCAAGCATTAAAAAATAAAACATGCGTAAAACCAAAAACATTTAAAATCATCACTTGTCAAATTCACGGTTGCATGTGCTTAACTGAGTTGAGGTTTAGGAGAAGCTGGCAATAATTTACTATTATTTTAACATGTAACTTGAGTTATTGCAAAGATGACTGTAGATTAAACAAGGATGTAGATTGTAGATTAAATGGATTCTGTCCCTGAGGTACTGGGTGATACCTAGTGGGGGAAGAGGACATGCTCTTTCCTTTGAAATCAGTTCTTTGCTTTCTTGTTTTGAAACTTTCCACAGCCACAGAAGGGCCACAGTCACCTTTTCATCACATTCTACCCAAGTGCAAACTGGCCAGAGATCTCAAAGAGACATACGACAGGTAAGTGGGAATGCTGCTTCTTGTGAAATCTCTTTGTCTTGTTCCTTAGGATATTATCCGCCTCTTCATACTGTTGACTCACTGGGACTTGGGTTTTAGACCAGGAGGAGCAATGTGAAGTCTAGCTGTAAGGTGAAATGTTTGCAGAATTGCTACTGTAATCATTACCTTGGTCTCCCTTTGGATGTGTTTTGGTTCATAAAACAGACATCACCAACTTTCAAGAATTATTTTCTTCCTTAGCACAGAGGCACATAATGATAAGTGACTTGTGGCATTGGAAAGTGTCATAATATGAATACCATATCGCTGTAATGCTCTAAACCTGTGGCTAAGAGAAAAATGCTGCATCTAGCACTGATGGCAAGTCAGTGCCCTGGCTTCATTTGGTTACAGTGTGCATGTCTGGACAGTATTATTTGCATTAGGTGGTGAGAATTTCAGCAGAATGAGAAGTGTAACATGCTGTTTCTTGACTGGATTAAAAGTTCTGGCAGGGATTTCAAAGGAGCGTGGAGTTAGTGCTGAATTTCAGCAGGAGCTGGCACCAGCCTCCTCCAGTGTACTTCGGCTCTGACAGCTTGTCAGTGCTGACTCCTCATGCAGAGCAAACGCTTCCGTTCACAACATGCGCTTGCTGAAAGACCTTGACAAAGGAGCACAGAAGGTTTTAGTGGGGAGGAAGATCATGTGCCCTTTGATTAGGGTGTTTGTCAGGGCTTGGGAGAATTATGCTGGAGTTCCCTGACTGACTGTAGAGCACATTAGACAATATTAGACAAACCCTTTACCCTCCCTAGATTGTGGTTCCCTGTGTACAGAGGGTATAATCACAAGGCCCTATAAGGTAAGGCATTGAAAGCCTAAATAATTTAATGATTGCAATGCACATTATAAAATTTACAATAAGCTGTGCTTTGTTATGTTCAAGACCTGTGAATTTCAGCTTCTTTGGAAGGCATATTGTATATTGTCCCATACAACTCACATCAGACCTGTACTGAAGTTTAAATAAGACACTTTCTATGCAGCCTGTAATTCGAACATTAAACTTCACCTACTAGTTACTTTTTTTTGTTCCTCTAGGGCTGTGGATTTGTGCATGATTAGGCAAACCCTGATCTTGTTTCTGAACATTTTAGTGACACAGTGACATCTTGTGGCATTTAGCTGTCTCTGGAGGAGCATGGAGTGTGCTAATATGACCCTTCCTTGCCATAGACTAACCACAGAGAAACACACGTTGGTGCTGCCCCCAAGATGTAACAGAAGGCAGTGTCTCCCTCATTTAGGCATTGTGAGGGAGAGAAGCGGTGCCAGTTAAATTTTGACACGTTTGCATGAAATTGTCATAAGAAAATGTAAAAAAGAAGGTGTTGCTAAAGATATAAAATGGCTGTGCATTTTATTGGAAAGCTCTATTTGAAGAGCAGTTAACAGTGTTGTTGGCTGGCTGTTCTGCAGTATTTTTCCATTAATACTGTATGCAAGAGAAGAGAAAATACACTTAATTATACCAGCACCCAGCTCAGCTGAGAGGGGCTGCAGCACCTTGCCAGGCAGGCGTGGAATTAAAAGTGGTTTGTTTGGGGTTTTTTTTAAGGTAGAAGAAATGGTCTAGAAATAGGATTTTTTTTTTTATTCTGCAACTGCAAGATGAAGAATTCCTGTGTGGCAGCAGCTCCAGAGTAGAGTCTGTGTGGTCTTCTATGAAATGAGGATTAGTCACAAGTGACATGGGGTTGCAGAAAGAGCAAATAGACAAGATTGCACAGAACAAGACTCTCAGCTGTAAGTTAGCTTTACAGTCCCATTTGGGATTGTAAAGCCCCTGCTGTGATGAATATTGTACCCACTTTTGGGCACCACATTTCGAGAAGGATTAGAGAGTGTGGAGGAGTGTGAATGACCTAAGAGGAAAGATCGAAAGATTTGGTCTGTTTGTTTTAGAGGAGAAAAGGCTGCTGGGAACGGCAAGTCTTCAAATGCATGCAGTGACAATGTGCTGTTTTAAATTTACAGAGATTTCTGGCATAGCCTTTGGCATAAAGGAACAGCATAGTAAAATGGAGAGAGCACTTTGAATTGCAGATGGGAATGCAGCTCTCCATCTGAAATTTGCTCAAGCCAGCATTTCCTATTGTCTGCTGATTTCTGCGGTTCCAGTTGAAGGCTGCTTTATCTCCCTTGCTCCAAAGGTGCTGTCTAGCCCTTGTTTTCCTGTAGATGGTGCTGAGGTATTTCAGGCAAGACCCAACACGTCCCTTAGCGAGTTGGTTCGTACAAAACCGCGAGTGTGTGAATCAAAGTGGCCATTGTGTTTTGAATTAAATGCCTGTAATTTATAAGGCAAGAATCAATAACCAGGTCATCTTGACCATAAGCCTACTGCTGCTATACTAATGGAATATTCTCAAATTGACAGTTCAGGAGTAATCAGCATCTAAATCCTGGGACCTTTTTTGACTCTAGTGGAGAAAACTGGAATGTTTCTTTTGTATTAGTTCAGAAAATAGATTTGAGAGTCTTGTTATCGTGTCCCCAAACTTCAGCATTGGTATGGAACAAAAAGCATTGGCTTTAGAACCAAGAATGTCCAGTTGCCAGTACTTCCAGTGCTGACAAATTTACCAGTGTTAAAATGGGTGTCTCTTTTAAGCCAGCCTTCAGTTTAGGGACTTAAGACAGCTTTTACCAAGTTTTATCTGCAACTGTAGATAGTATGTTAGCTTGATACTAGATAACTGCCTGTCTGTTTTTAGCAAACTTCTCTTTTAGCTTTATAATTGGAATAAAAATGAAATTATGGGGAGGTTTTGGGGAGGATTGTTTATTTCTTCCTTCTAATACGCAAAGAGCCTTTATACATTTTTAGCTTAGTGGGATTTGAACTGACTGGTAGATCTAGCTTACCTCAGCAGCTCAGGGAGAACTGGAATACTTCTATGAGATTTAATGAATTATTAGTTGTGATTTGTGTGGCTGTACTGTAAAATATAAACCAACTACCGTTACTTGATCAAAGGATGGTCAGTGTCTTCTTTACAAGGAAACGTGAAATCATTTCAAAGCTTTACGTAGTCACAACTTATAGCAAAAATAAACTCCAGAGCTACAAGCTTACCACCACTAAACTAGAAAACATTATTAATTTCTGATAGAATAGACATAAAATGGTGTGTGTATATGTAAAATTTCATAAAATATGAGATGGGATTATCTTTGTTCTGCCAATAGTTATGAAAAGAATGTTGCAGTTTTGTGGGATACTGGCCAACTTTTGGGTTCCCATTTTGGTGCAGTGGCTCACAGTTGCTGCTCGGGGCAGAACAGAATAGAGCAAAAGAGCAGTGATAGTCCCCAGATTATTCCTCAGGTTCCTACAGCTTTGGAGGTGGTTTCTGTATATTCACTTCCCAGAATTAGTCCACAGTTCTGTGAGCCACAGTAAATATTTAACCATCACAGCATCCCCTGATAAGGAGCTCCATACCTTCACTAGTTTCTGTGTTTCTTTCTGTTTCTTTTGAACTTTGCTTCTTCTAGTATCATGAGATGTCTCGTAAGTCTTATGATACAGCTTTTTTCTATTGTCTTCTCACTGTCTCAATTTTAGACTATGATATCTCCATGTCCTTATCCCTCAGTATTGCTCCTCATGTATTATCTAACCAGAGATTTTTTAAATTTTAAGTGTTGAAACTAAGTTTGTCTGGGATAAGATGGAATGCCTTTGAGGGTTTAACAGCCAGTTAGAGTGTGTGGAGTGAAGCTATTTTTGCCCAGTTGCTCTCGAAGTCTGTGGGAAAAAGGAAAAATTGCAGCAGTGTCTCTGGATACCAGTTAACTGATGGAGCAGCGGGCATGTAAGGCCAAACAACCCTTATATAGGCCATAACTGCTCTGAAAAGAGCTTTTGGAATTACAGCAGATAATTTAGTGAAAATGTCAACTCAGTGAAAAAGCTCAGGGTGCAGGAACACTGCAGAAATCCCCATAAAATGTGAGAGTAGCTGGGAAAGGAGCAACGAACAGAAGACCCTTCTGTAAATTCCTGGTGTACCTACTGTACCTTTGTGCAATTGTAGGTTTCCTGTCAGGGGCTACTTAAACTGTATCCCTGAGGTTTGTGGTGTGCAATGCAGCCGATGCAGTCTTCTCACCTTCCCACAGTCCTGCATCTTTCTGGACATTTTGCTCCACAATTTGAGTTAGTTAAGAAGAATAAAGTAGAATAGAAGGTAGGTTACTCCCCAGTGTGACTTTGGAAACTTATTTTCTTGGTTTTCTCTTCTCTTGCTGGTTTTTGCCATTCTGCTTGTGCCTCTAAAAGAAGGTGGCTTCTGGGTCTTCTGGTCCCCAGCCAAAGCACTTGAGGCCAGCACATGGAGATTTGTGAGGCTCACAGTAAAAAGCTTGCTAAACAGATGACTTCATGGGGGATCTGTAAAATGAAGGCAAATGTGGATCCAAACTTCACTTTCTGTGGCTTGACTGTATTTCATGTTGCTAGAATCTTTGTGTACCTATTGGTGAAATTATTCAGCTCCACTGGCTGGTTAAGGGCATTCACATACATTGCTGCTGGAGAACGTAGCTTGTTCCTTGTCAAGTTTTTAAAGACTTCAGTTATTTTCCATCCAAGGAGGGCAGATGAAGGAGAAACCATGTACATAAAGCTATAATATGGCTTGAAATTGTACAGTTGAATGCAAATGTAGAAGAATGAAATTAAGTTCCAGATCAGAACTGAAAATCTGGTTTTCTTGTTGTCTTTAATTCTAGGCTCTTGTATATTGCACTGCAGACAAAATTACGCTGTGGAGAGTGTAATTATCTAATTATCTAATTAAAGCTTCTGCCTTGGTGCACTTGGACTGAAGAATGAAAGGAACCAACTGTATTTTCTTGTGTTTCCTGAATGTTAAACTGTGCAGGGAAAATATCCCTGCAAGTGTTTTCATGTTTTCATGTATCTCTGCTGCTTTTTGCTAACCTGTTTTAACAACCCCAGTAGTTTCCAGGTAATCTTTTATCTCACTTGCCGTGTTCATTTATTGTCATGTCTTCTCTTGTGAGTATTTGGCCTGGTAGATAGCACATATAACTCCTGCTTTAGGGTGCCCTTCATCTTGATGTGTTTTGAGAGAATCCAGCTTTATCTGTCAGCTGGTGTATGTCTGGTGGGATAAGCAGTGTTACTGGTTTTCTTGCATTTAATGCAAGAAAAATGGAGGCGTTTGCTGTGCTTTGCATGTTCCTTCAGGGTTTGGAGCCTTTATTCTGATGTGAGGTGGTATTGCCAGAGAGACAGTGGATTCATCCTCTCAAGGAAAACATACGTAATATCTACTTCATTTGCAACTTGAAAAATCAATATTTTTGGAGGTCAGTGCAAGATCTGAGAACAAAACCACAGCCTCTGCTTTTGAAAAGCATCGTCTGCAGTGAGATTGCCCCTAATGAGTCTGATCATGCACAGAGCAGGACAGGATCATGTCTGTTCTCTCACCACTCTGTTGTGGTTTGGTGATTAGTTATACCGGCAGCCAAAGCTGCCCAGTGTTTTTATTTCAAAGCTGAATTTTCAGGTCTCTCTAAAGCCTCTATCCAACCAGATGAACTTGAAAAAGAGCATGTTAGTTTGTGGCCTGCAATTGAATGGTAGGTAGAATGTTGAAATCACCACATAAAGAGTTTCCAAGGCATGTATTTGCTCCCGGCGTGTTCCTGGCATGTTGTTAAATATGCTTTGTGTAGAGGGGAAATTCGTGGGTGTTACTGACACAAAAGTCATATTGCGAGTCTCAGCACTCTTGAGTTTAAAATTCAGACTGGAATTGTCAGAGTGCAAACTTCAAAACTGTATTTTAGGCCCTCTTCTCAGTGAAAGAGGCTTATAGTTGCTTTCAGGCTGAACATGAGTGTCAGACTTTATTGTCATTCCTGAGATGTCCGTAATTTCCACTCCAGTCCTGTTGTCTGAAGTCAGCTTAAAGGCTTAGCTTAGTCCCTGTGGTTTCCTAGAATGAAGAAGTCATTTAACCAAGCATGTTTGTGATTTCATGTGACAAGCTGGAGCAGGTTAGTAGGAAATAAACAACCTAAGCAGAACCGAAGGAGTTCATTACTGTGGAAATGTGCTGTTTGTAACACCCCTTGCCCAGTACAGACATCTCCTTTTCTTTTTTCTTGGAGAGGAAGATGGAAATTCGGGTGAAAACATTGTGCCCAATTCATCTTTGCCCTTTGCATCTCTGTTCTAGGGAAATCTCTGCCTTGCAGTAGTTTTTTCAGGAAACTTATCTTTGAGATACTGCTGCAATGTTAAGAGCAGAGGGAGCAGAAGATCAGTGGGGTCATGTCTTTCAGATCCCTCCAAAGTCTCATCGGGGATAATGCTCTGTAAGTACAAGTTATGGAAGCACTTGCAGCTAGGAATCAGCTGGCCCTCAGCCAGTCTGAGGATAGATAGGGTACATTCAGTGTTTTCTTGTCCTGTTGTGAGTCCTGTGCAGGGGTGAATCTGGATCACTGTTTTCATTGTTATACACAGTAAATGCTGTATGTATTTATTTTCTTCCTATTTTAGTCTCTGCACAACAGGGGTGGTCCGTTTACACATCAACAACTGGCTGGAAGTGAGTTTCTGCCTGCCTCATAAAATCCATTATGTTGCCACAAACTTTATACCCCCTGAAGCAATTGAGAGAAGCCTGAAATCCATCAGGTAAGTGCAGGCTCTCCTTCAGACTGTGGCCAGCCCTTCTCTAGTTGCAAGTGTGGTGCCACAAATGTCTGTGCTGGCAGAGCTGGGGAGATGATGTGATATGAGCTGTAGCATTGGTGACACGGGCTGAGACAGGGATCCCTTGAATCTTCTGCTGTGGTACCATAATGCTGCTGTGTATGTGGTGGTATGAAGCAACAGCCTTTGCCTTAATATTAGGTGGTTGTACTGAGGTGATGCTGCAAGAGAGGTTTGTGCTCTTCCCAGTCACAGGAATTGTGTATTCATTTTAATCTGATCCAGAAGTAATTTTACTTTTAGAAGAAAGAGAGCCCAGGCCCTGTGATATCTTATTTCCAGCATTCCATGTTTACAGCTTTTTACTTGCAAAAGTAACTAATTCTTGCTTTTATTCCATTCTGTATTTCAGTAGTGCAGATGAGCAGTTTTCAGACTAGTTCCCCAGCCTTAATTGCATGCTAGCACAATGCAGTCTTTTTTTCCTAGTCTCTGTCTTTTTTTCCTAGTCTCTGGGGCATCCAGTTACCATATAACCCTTATCCGTTTTTTATAGGGAGCGCCTTACTTTGTGACATAAAAAGAAGCTTATTCTGAACCCGCTTACACCAAAAGGATGAGATTAGAAGCTGTTTTTTTACCAGTAGATTGACCCCAGGAATCATGGTCTGGGAATAACTAAGCCTTCAGGAAAAGCTGTAGTTTACTGTGCAAATGTATTCTATTTTTCTGCAGGCCCTACCATGCCTTATTACTTTTAAATGATGAGAAGTCATTGCTTAATGAGCTCCCATTGGACTGCTCTCCTGCCCTGGTGAGAGTAATTAAAACTACCTCTGCTGTGAAGAATTTGCAGCAACTGGCTCAGGATGCTGACTTGGCATTGCTGCAGGTACGGGGAACTGTCAGCAGCAGCTGAAGTCCTTTTAAATCATGAGGTGTTTTCTTTGTGTGTGCCAGGGCTTTCTGTGGTACGTGAGCACGTCAGTTCTGTCAGTGTGAGCAGAGTGCACAGAGAAAGCGTGAGCCTTAGAGCTCACGTGGGGAGAGGTTGGAGAAATTAAGGGCAGTGGTGCAGTGAGAGCACTCAACAGTCCTGTAGCCGTATCCAAGCTGCAGATTGCTGTGGAGTCGCAGGGGTACCTGGAGGTCTCCAGTCCACACCATTGCTCAGAGCAAGCCCAGTAAAGCAGACTGCTCAGGGCTTGTCCGTTCGAATTCTGAGTACCTGCAGGGATACCTCCCACAGCCTCTCTGGGCCCTGGTCCAGCATTTGACCATCATCAGAGTAAAAACTCTGCTTGTATTTAATGGGAATTTCCCATCTTCCGTCTTGTGTGCATTGCCATCTGTCCCCTCCCTGTGCCCCTCTGAGAAGAATAGCTCTGTCTTCTCTGTGCCCTTTCATTAGGTAGCTATACCCAGAGCAAATAGTACTCTTGACTTACACCACAGTGGTCTTGTCTTGGTTCTGCCATCTTGATGTCTATGTGCAAATGGAGGTATCCAAAATGCAAGTGAAAGCTTACAGCTGCCATGGCCTAACACATTACTTTTCCTGGATCTGTGAAGATCTTTTCTACTGAAGTGTGCTGAAAGCCCATGCAAATCTACCTATAGTTTTCCCTTGTGCCAGTGGAGGGAATGAGACTCTGGCAATCATGGGAGACAAGAGACCACTGAGAGATGTGGATGACTGCTCACTGTGGCCCTTTACTTGTCAGGTGTGATGATTATAGTAGATTCAGACTTGGGGACATGATATGTGCTTTGTGTGACAGGGAGAGCATGGTTTGTCATCTCAGATGCTCCTGGTTGTAGGTGTGCACCTTTTCTTATTTGAAGGGGAAGGCCCTGTTTTGTAATAAAATTTCTAGGCCTGCTTAGAGTGGTCTGTGGTGTTATATAGCTGTGGGATGAACTCTGGAAATTCCCTACTGCTTCTGTAGTTCTGTTCTCCACAAAAAAGCGAAGTTAAATGCTTCTAATGATAGAGGCTGGATTTTATGTCTCATAGATGCTATTTATGTGGCTCTTCCAGAGCCATTAACAACCACTGACTTGTTTAACACATTAAAATACTTCGTGTAGCTCATTGCTGAAATATCTCAGTGCATTAAAAAGGCAGTGTTGATTTCCTTTATGTTTGCCTCACATCAGTAGAGGCTGATTCTTTTGTTTTATTTTTCATGTGTAACACTTAATGCATTTTCTGCACAAACAGAAATAAGGTTTTGGGGCATGAAAAGTAACTAAACTTCTATTGATACAGCATGAAGAAAATTCCTTTTAGGCAGGAAGTACTAAGTTGCTTAGAAATGCAAAGCGAACCTTTGGAAATTCATAACCTTGTCAAATGCTTTTTGATGTGCCACATGTTATATTAAACCGTGAATTTATTCTGAAGGCAGGATGAAGGGATAGAACATTCTTTCATTTCAGCACAAACACAACTCTTCTGTCGTTGTGTGGAACTCCTGCTGAGAGTCTGAATTTTGCTTTTGCTCACCTAATCTTTCCCTGTTTTCCCAATGCAGGTTTTCCAGCTTGCTGCACATCTCGTTTACTGGGGAAAAGCAATTATTATTTATCCGCTGTGTGAAAACAATGTCTACATGCTTTCTCCAAACGCCAGTGTCTGTCTGTAAGTAGAAGGAAAATGAGTTACTGTGGCAACAAGGTGGTGATAAGTGCAGATATGCACTACAGATACACTTCTGCAGTGATGTGGGCTTTTGGAAGTATTTACCTTTTAAAGCTACTTTTAGTATGCAGTACATTTGCTTTCCAAATGCCCATATCAGAAAGGCCGTGTGAACCTGAAACAATATGGAAACGTTTACAAAACAAAATGCTTTATGATGTTAAATAAATGAGTGTTTCATAGGAGTATCTGTGTATCCGGCACACAGCATCACCTGAAATTAATCAGAAGTAGCAAATCAGGCTAGGGTTGCTGTCGCTATTGTTTTGTATGATGGCATTTTCCACTGGTAAGCCTTCTCACAGACAGAAGGCAATGTGGCCATTTTGAGAGCAGGCAGCAGCAAAGCAAGGAAGATGTGGAGGCAGTGGTGGGTATTTTTACTCTGCTGAAGACTGGCAACTCTTACTGTGTTGGGTTTTGAGATATTTCTAGAATCTGTGTTGGAACTCAGTTATAGGAAAATAGTTTTAAATCAAAACTTCTCTGATGGGATTATAAAAATAGAGCTGGAAGGGACCTGGAGATCATTCAGGAACAGCTGTTCCTGTGCTGTATATGGCAGTGCTGTTCTTGAAGACCCGTGTAGATGGGAATCCTAAGTCAAAAAGTTTTCCTAATGTTTGACTCTCCTTTACTTCTGATCAGTCATATTGCTTGTCCTGTCAGCATAGTCAGGGAGAACAGTCACATCTGCAGTTGCGTTTTGCGTATTCAAAGCTTGTATTATACCCCCGTCTTGTCTTGACTGCCCAGTCCCTGTTACTTTGATCAGAGACTATGCAGGTCTAGACTTTTTATAATTTTTATTTTTCTCTTCTGGATTCTCTCCACACCTTGAATACTGTACTGCACCCGAATGCAGTGCCAAGATGAAAGTGTGTATGCTTCTTGCTTGCTTTTGCAGGATGCAGCATGCCATAAACTCTGTTTTTTCTAGATCACAGACAGTGTTCATTTGGAAATTGGCACTTCTGTAATGATTAAGTGGATAAATGTTGCCCTGACCAGCAGTATAAAACTGATTTCTAACTTTGTCTTTTTTCTGCAGTTACTCTCCTTTAGCAGATGCGTTTTCTTGTCAGTTCCGGGGGCACAACCTGCCATCAATGCTTTCCAAGTTTTCCCTTCCAGTGTCACTCTCAGAGTTCAAGAACCCACTCGCGCCGCCTGTTCAGGAGGTGAGACGGAGAATGTACAAGAGTTCCTTGTTCTTCTGCTAATGAGAACAAGGAATAGTGTTGCTTCTGGAGTACTTAGTCCGGAACCTGCTATCATAGGTTTAGAAGTTGCCAATTACTGTGTTTCCAACCTTACAATTTGTTGTTTCCTATTTGCATGCCAAAAAGCAGTGGGGATGTTGAAGGTGAAGCTGTGCGGATGCTGTGTGCTAGCAAAGCACATCCTAAAAGAAAAATCAGAATGTTTCTTTTCCTTGAGTGATTTTGTAGGGAAAACCGAAACTCCATTTGGTCTGTTGAAAACTGTCATAAATTAGTAGGGCTGAGTGCAAGCTTGTGGATTCCTCACAATCACATTTAATTTTATCATATTCCATCTGTTTTAAGTTCACAATCTGGTTTTAAAAGCAAACTGTCTGTTCACTTAGCTTTTGCTATGAAACTGGAATTGTTTAAAGGCTGTTAGAGGAAGTAGACTCAGCATGTAGTCAACAGAAGTCCATGTGTTACAACATTAGTATTTTAATGTTCAGACTTTGGATAATAATATATGTATTTTGGATTTGTGAGCTGTTGTTTTGCTTATGCATAGATCGTGGCTTGCAGCATTTCTGGGAACTGGTGAAATTCAGGAAAGAGCTCAATAATGTGAAGTCTCCTGGCTGACACTGTTGTATTCCCCAGTGAAGGAGCTTGGACCTCTGAACACAGCACAATGTAGCAAAGGAAGCACAGGCAGTTTTCTTTAGCTGTTTCTCATAGTGTTTTCTAGCCTTCATACTTTGATGACTTGCTGGCTATATGAATTAAGCCACTGTTCAAATATCTGGAAGATTAACATCAGTTGCACACACAGGCACAATTGTTAGAGAAGTATTTGTTGTAATTACAGGTCAGCAGACATTATGATCAGATAAAGATAAGAAGTGATGTAGAGTCTAATCCCAATAGTATGTACTGGTCAGCTGCCATCTTGGGAGGCAGGGGAAGAGCAGTTTTGCTGTTTTGCCAGTACTTTATTGTAGTTACAGACAGTTCAGTGTCCTGAAGATTGAAGCTGAATTAATAGCATTAATTTTATTCTAGCTGCAGTAGCTTCAGGAGTCATTCTTATTCCCACTACTGCTTTTAAAATTAATTACTTGCCTTAATACTTCTCTTTCAATACTTCTCGTTGCTCTAAGACATCCTACTGTTTAAAACATGTAGATAAAGTCTGCCTCTTAACTGCTGCAGTAATTCCTTGAAACAACAGTGCACACTCAATGTTTGACAGAGCTGTTGGAGTGTTAAAATGACTGTTTTAGAGTGTGCATCTTCTCTCTGATGCTCACCCATCTGTGGTAGGGTCTTAAAGGTCAGCAGCAGGGCTTGTTTTCATCGTCATTTCGGTGTGTATAGAAGGATGAAGGATGATGCTGTGAAAAACTATGGAAGTGCCTTCTACAGTCTGAAAAGGGGAGGTAAGAACTGCGGTTGCAGAAGATTCCGGGCCACATTGGCAGGGCATGTGTGTGAAGATGAAGGAGCTCACTGTACCCTGGTGAGCTGTTCTGAGCCATGGCAACTCAGCTTTTGATAAAGCCAAGTATGACAGTTCTTGCTGGAGTTTAGATTAGAGAGACTTTTTAGATGTTTCCGTATCAGTACATTTTCTTCTACTTTGCCTGTTTTATTTTTTGTTAGGAACTAGAGTGATGAATCCAGTCCTGTCCTGAAGTGACTACTTCAATTGTAATTAGGCTCCAATTGTAATTAAGAGAGGTCTGGTCAATACAGCAATTAACCTGATGGAATGTGGGTGGGTTTGTGTTCTGCTGTGTAGTGATAAAAGATGCTGTACTCTGAACTGTAAATATTGTCAAATTGTATTTGCTTTGCCTTTGGATGAAAAAAAGCCCCAAAGTCAGGACCTTTCACTGAAGTTTTGTTCTTTGTGTACATAGGAGGGGATGGGGTTTTTTTAACTTTGAAGATTTTCACTAGTATTCTGTTATCTTGTGCTTTTCATCAAACTGACCATATTGTCTGTCTTTCTGAAGGTCATCTGTGCTAGAAGGTCAGTACTGTGGGAAGGGCTGTATTTTCTGCAGAAACTGTTATGGCCTCGTGGCATCCATCCCATTTGGTTCTTGTCTTAAGCATGGGATTGGCTCCCTCCTTTTGGCATGTGCTTCTCGATGGGCAGAAAATACAGAAAGCGTTAATAAAACATGATACAAACCAGGAAGGCTGTTAAAGAGCCCTTCCTCCTGTTTGTATACAAAGTCATACTGATTGACTTGAAAGAGGACAAAGTTATTTCTGTTTACTTACTGTTATAAAGGTAGAATTGCTCCATTCCTTTGGGGAGGTACAATGATGGCACTGGCATTTCTATACTTGGAGTGCTGCGGTATTTTTTGCCTGGTAGTAGGTACAACCAACCTGAAACACCCTGAGCAAGGACAAGACTGCCTTGAAAGGTGGAGTGCATGTCTACGTTCTGCTTTTGATGTTTGTCAATGAAGTAGGTAGAAATCTTCCAGTGAGCGGTGTCTGCCAGGACCACCAGTGCTCTCAGCCATGCCTGTGCTGGAGACAGGAATTCTTGAGCCTGTCACCTTGATACTTTCTTACCTGTGATGACAAGCAGTATATTGCAGTTGAACTCTGTGGTGGTTGTATATCTGTGAGTGGTCTGGTACTTATAATTTGAAAAGATTTTGGTATTTATATATTTCTATGCTAGTTTCCCTTTCTCTCTGTGTTTAACCTGCCTTGCTTGGATAGCAGTGTTGCAACAGTGAGAGGATGAGCCTACGCCTACAGCTCAGCCAATCTAATGATATCTCAGTGCTGTTGAGAGGAGGCCCAGTTTTTCCTTTCCACTTTCAGGTGTGCACACATGCCTTCTTCCTGTCCCTCTTCCCTTTGCACTAGAGCTCTGGCTCCTGTCCAGCTTGACTCAGTTCACTTGTTTCGGCAGCACTAATTTTCTGCCAGGTTAGCAGGTGAAATTTGCTCAGGAGGAGATCCAGCAAGCTCCAGGGCTGGTGCAGAATGAGGGAGGCACTGCTGCAGCTGGGGATGTGAGTGAGGAATGCAGAACAATTTTCCCCTTTTCACAGGGGTGAGTTGCCTGTTAGCTCCACCATGCTGTGTAGCATCACCTGGACTTAACAGCAGTTCGAGGTAGCCTGGGACTGCCTTGCACAGCAGCCAGTTTAGCTCAGGCTGCTGGTGCTGGATCTCACTAGGGTGCAGCCATGGAGTGAAGAGATCCTGTGAGCTGATACAATAGGGAAACTCATCTTCCTTTTAGTGTTTTTACTGGAAAAGCAGCAGTTTGCATCTCCTCTACCCTGACCCCAAAGAAGCTGTCCTTCCTTCTGCTGCCTGTGACTGTTGTTTTCTGTCCCTGTGGTCTCCTCTCGCTTTGATGTGGCTGCAGAGCACCCCTTAGTGGAGCTCTGGTGGTGTTTGGTGTGGTGCACACCCCTTCATAACCTTCTGCAAAAGCACAGAAACACTTGGTGACCTAAACCCCTTAGTCCTAGGGACTGCAACTGGTGCATGGCAATGCTTTAACTGGCTTTCCAGTGCAAGGCTTTCTTTGTACAGTATCAGAGTTTCTTCACCCAGCTACTCTGTGCTAAGTTTCTTTGCAAACCAAGAGAAAAAGACAATGCTTGTGGCTTCCCCTCATCTGCATTATGGCCCCAGCTAGTTCTTCTGTTTCAGAAGATGCTGTAACATCTCTCTACCCTGCCTTGAGGAACAAACATGGATTAGCAGGAGGGATATTTCCACCCGTGTGGTAGAAGTTTACCTAGGTGAATTAGAGATCCCACTTCCTCCCTGCATCCGCTTCACTACAGTCTACAGTAGCTCTTTATTATAATGCACATTGTTATTGTTGTAATTGCCTAATTTTCCCTTGATGGGGCTAGAATAACTGTAGAAAACAGATTGGGAAGTGTGACAGCTGCTGCTGAACAAAGTATGTTCAATTTTTCACTTCTGTTTTAACAAGTCTGGCCATGCTGCTGGGAGTAAGGCTCTGGTAGATGAGGCCTTTGCCTTACGCATCTGGGAAACGTGCTGTGCTTTGTGTAACAGCTCAGTGCAAAATGAGTATGTCAGGGGATGGGAGAGGGAGGAGAGCTGCATGCAAATACTGAATAGGCAATTGTGTCTTCCAAGAGACACGCTGGAAATGGGACTGTTCTGCTGGGCATCTGGAAGGTGTTAAGAGTCACGGGAGCTTTTGTTGGCAGAGGTATGGAAGTACTAAGGCGCATTTATATTCACTTGGACTAGGTATAAAAGCAGGGCTTTTTAGTGTGGCAAGTCAAAACAGTATGTCTTCCTAGACCTAGATAGAGGGAATGGTTAAGCTGAGAATTCAAAGCAGTTACCTAATGATTAAAATAGCAACATTAGACAGTAAACGTTTTGTTTTACATTAACAGGAGTCTTCAGAGCCTGATTTTTGTAAAACAGGGAGAAGTTTTAATATTCGATCTTTTTTTCATAAACCAGCATGGTTTGAATGATGAAGAAAGGTAATATATTTCAGCAAACATACATTTACCACAGTGACTTTGAAGGTGCTATCCTACTGAGCCAAGGCAGCCCTTAGTTCTCAGGTGAGACTTTGAAGAATGCATGTGTCAAATAACTAAATGATCCAGACTGGAGAAAGCGGGCTTGTGTACCTTGTAGGTAAAACAAGCTGTGTTTTAACTAGGAGTGTATCCTCATGTAGTGACAAGCAAGCTAGGATTGAGTGTTTCTGGGTTACTGTTTTCCCCTTCCTGAACCTGTTGCTGGTCCCAGAGATCTTGGTGTTCTCCGTAGGGTTTTTTAGGCCTGGGAAAGGAAACAGCCTTAAAGAATCCTTCCAGGAAATGCATTTTAACACATTACAAAGGCTCCCTTTGGTTCCCAGATGGAAGAGAATTATGGATGCTGGATCTTGTCCCCCCAAGACTTGGTGCTGAATTTTCCTCTGACTGTCCCAGACTGCCCAGATGGGCTGACGCACAGTGCCCATGCTCGCAGAAGCTAACACATCTTCTCTGCCTTTGTCAATAAGCACAAAGCAGTGTATTGTTACCAGTGCCTTCCGTGCTGCCTTGCGTGACAGCACACTCCAGCTTCGCCGGGGCCCGCTGCACTGAGGGGCGGGGGCTGAAGGGGGTGGCCCTGGGCTGATCCGTGCCAGTGGGAGCCGTCCAGATGCTGAGGCAGACAGAACCCCCTTGCAGCAACCCGGAAGGAGAGCGTGGGGAGATGGGGAGGATGAAAAGAACATGGATGAAATTTAGAGTTAATTGGTAGTTAAATTAAGCAACAGAAAATGTTTCATTTTATATTTCTGTCACGGTCCTGGTGTTTCAGCCAACAAAGGCTGGCTATGGATTCCTACCATGCCAGATGATGACTGAGTGAGTGGAGCCAGTCCTGAGACTGAAGTATACTCTTGCCTGGGCAGCTACTCCCAGGCTTTTTGGCTTCAGCAAGGAGCCCAACTAATCAGATAGACCAAGCACAGAGATAACCCTGAGGGAGGAGGAGCATTTCTGACAACCAGCGCAGCACAGATGGTGCAGGGAAGCCTCTTCTCCTGCAGACCTGTCTCTAAGCTGCATCAGAGCTCAGGAGGAGCAGATGGAGAATGGATGTAAATTCAGTGTTCATATCCAGGACAAGCAGCAGAATGTATTTGCAAAGCCTCTGCTAGACCTTATCTGTGAAAACGCTTGCTGCTTTTGGTAAGAACTAGGTTTAAACCTGGGAAAAGTGGAAATGGTGTGAGGCACACGTGCAGTGATGGCACAAAGCACAGCATTTTGGGCATCATGCCAGCTGCAGGGCACTGCATCGCTTTTTTCTAGGACCAGATCTTAAAAGGTACCAAATTCCCACTGAAGTTTTGCTTATTACAGATAACTGTCAGTGACCATCATTGGAGATGATTGTTCAGGCTCACTTCAATATGGAAGCACAGTTTTCTCTTGTTCTGTTAGTGACAGCTGATCTCCAGCTCTCCCACTTGCAGCACAAAGGCATTTAGGAGTCATCAATTGTACCATGTTATAGTTGTAAAGCTGTAATACCGCTTTTGCCTGGCTTCTTGTTCTAGTGCACCATAGCTGCTGGCTCAGGGGTGGCTTTCTAGGTACTTGTACAAGAATGTAGAGGTGAAGGTGCATATGCAAAGTTAGAGAGTGTTGGGTAAGACTTTCCAAGCATGTGGAGCTGTAACAGAAGCAACTGGCTGTTTCTGTAATTAATGAAGCCACCAGAGTGACCAGTGGAGGCTGGTCTAGGTCGGGCCCTGCTCAGCAGATTCTGGTAGAGCCTGTCTTACTGTCTCCTTGAATTGTCTTGGATTTTCCAGCACTGTTTTGTGCTGTGAGATGTGCAGACCTCTTTCATTTGATGTGAAACTGTCTCATCAGACATTGCTGCGTGCAGGTTGGAAGTTGGAGTAAAACATATGAGACATCTTTCCATCCAGGCCTGCATCTGGAATGAAGGTTTTTAGCAATGAAATCACTGGTGTAAGCCGCCTCTCTCTCCCAGGCTGATTTCAGATGTTAGCAAAACACTGTGCGTTTGGTATCTTTCGCCAGCCTTCCTCTTCTGTAGATTTTCTATTAACCATGTAAAATGAATTATAGCTTTTCCAAAAGATATGTTTGAAGGCAATCCCAGATAGTATGTTTTAAGACTAAAATACGTTCAGCCCCCAAAAGCGGCAATCCCTGAAAAGACAGGGTGTGGGTCTGTCTGCAAACAGAAGTTTCTTTTGTGATTTGATAGCAGAGGAGGAACTGGGAATTACAAGATTTATGGAAAAAGGAAAATTATGTAGGCTGATGAACTTCGGTTTGGGGCTTTTATTGAGATTTAGCCTGTTATCCTGATGATTAATACAGCAGAGCTAACTTCCTTCACAGAGCCTGAGCTCATTCTGCTTGTGTTTCTCTCACCAAAACAGTGTTGGTTGCTATGAAATCCCCAAACAGCTTTTGTCAGTGAATCAGTGTTTTCAGAGCCATGAGCTATGGGAAGGGTTGCCTGCAGTGATGTGAAAGGGTTTTTTGTGCAGAAATTCAGACACAATGATGAATTTTGAATGCTCCTTAAAAACTCCTGAAAATAGGCAATGCCAAGAACCTACAGACACTTGTCCTTCACTCTGCCCCTCACTCTGCCCGCTGTTTTCAGCATTGCTCTGGGGACATTGTGCAGGTCTTCAACTGCTGTAACAGGGGTGTTGTGCATGTTTGTTTAATAAGAGCATCATCTCTCAGCGCTTTAGAAACTTGCCTGCCTGCACCCTAAAGACCTGGGTGCCTTTCTAAGTTGGTCTGTCCTGTTGTTGTAGAGGGGTGGAGAGCATATGGGGGATATTAACCCCTTGCACTGAGATGGGACTCCTTGGTCAGCAGCAGGGTGTTGTCTCGTGCCAAGGTTCTGGCTGCTGCTAGTGTTATTTCTGTATCACTGAGTCCTGGCAGGACTCCGATCTCCAGAGGCTCTCCCACGGTTATGCAGCAATTTCCCATCTGACAGCAAATGGCTCCTACTTCTGGGCACCTGTCTTGGTTTTCAGGTCTGCTCCATCACCCTTCCCTTTCCCTGGCTTTCTAGGGGAACTGCACTTCAGTATGATGACTGCTTTGGAATTAACCCTTCGGTGATTACTGGTTTTGGTTGGCTTTGCATAGAAGCCAGCAAGCTTGGTCTCAGGGCTCCCACTGTTCGGCCATGGGCATCAGGCCCTGCATGTGGTTGACTCATTTTTCATTGTCTGGTCTCTCAGAAGGAAGATTGTCCCATTTTTTTTAGCACCTACTAAACTTGTTTTGTTAAAAGAGAAGGGAACAGCTCCAGGTGGGGTTGTATGGCTACATTGGTATGGCTAAACCATTAAGTGTTGAGGGCATCCATCTGCTCTGTAGAATGTAGTAGGTGCTGGAGCTATGACAAGGGGGCAGGGCTGGTTTGTTTGAGGACACTGGCTGTGCTGCTCGGTGTTGCATAAAGCCATGTTGATTGTTAAAGGCTTGGTTACAGGTGAAGCATCTACAGAGGGTTTGGGTGTAATGAACATGTGTGCCTGGTCACCCTTTTATGACTGGAGAAGAGATAGAGCTGTTGTGTGGCATAGAAAGTATTTTTTCTTGTGATTTCTTAGTCACAAAGCCTAACCTTTGTGCACTGTTTTCCCCCTGTATTTCATTTCACGGTTCTTTAATACTTCATTTCTCACTCCACAGACTCAGCTTATTCAAATGGTGATATGGATGCTCCAACACCGGCTTCTTATTCAGCTTCACACTTATGTCTGTCTGATGGTGCCACCAAATGAGGAGGATTTCCGAGCCCAAGACGAAGATATGCCCTTTACAGCCAGAGTTGGAGGCCGGAGTTTAAGCACCCCCAATGCTCTCAGCTTTGGCTCTCCAAGTATGAGCATGCTTTTTCTCTGTTGTTCAGACTACAGCCCACTGCTTAGCAATGCGTAGGTCTTGGTACCAAGACAACCCATCTTTGCTGGAGTGCTTGCTATGTAGGTCCAGCCCTTCTTAAACTTAGAGCTGGGCATTGGCATAAAATCTTAAGGGCTATTAGACTTTGAATTCCTCTTTTTAAAAAGCAGTGCTTTGTCATCTGCAAAGCTCTCATATGGTAAAGTATTTTTATGAGAGGTACATCTGGTGTTTTGAAGTAACTTCCTACTTCCTTGCTGTACTCCAGAGTAACCACCACGTTCTCCTGGCTGCACGGCTGTTGCTGCATGAACTTTCGTTTTCAGGAGAGGAACAGAACTGTGAAAATTTGTTTCACACAGCGTTGGTTTCTGTGGGCTGTAGAGCCACCTAAGGAGATGCAGAGCTATCCATCGTTCTCATAAATAACTGGCTTCTGTTTGTCTCTCGATTTCTTTCATCTCCTTCCTCAGTGCCATTCTTCGGGGTGACTCCAGGAAAGCATTTTCTTCTCAGAGTATGAATCAGATACAATGCTGAAATCCCCAAACTTTCTTGCCTGCGCATTCTCAGAATGCCATTGAGGTTGGCTATCTGGAGAGACTCTGTGTAAAACTTCCAGCTTTACAGAAGTAGCGAGTTAGGGCAGAAGTCTTGGAACGTGAGTCAGATAAGTTTGTGATCTACTTATTCTGGCTCATTCACAAGAGGATATTGCTTCTTGGCCTTTCTGCTAGCTCCCACCTTCTGTGCTGTTAGGCTTTCCATGTTACCACTTCATGGTATTCAAGCAGAGCTGGCTGGAAATTTTCTTTTCATATGTTTTTTATGGACTGTTTATGGCCTCCAGAAGTACAATTTTCCACATAAATTGATGACTTTGTTGAAACATTTGACTTTCCCATTGAGAAAATCACTGTGTTGTCAGATGACTAATTGCAGATACACGTAGCATTTCAAGAGCCACTTTTTCCTCTACAACTCTAAAATGACATTTTGGAAAGACTGCATACAAACAGCCTGAATTGATAATCTCTGCATCATTGTGCTGAGGAACATAAAAATACTGTTTCTCTCTCTCTTCCCCTGATAGCTAGTAGTGATGACATGACTCTGACAAGCCCTAGCATGGATAATTCCAGTGCTGAGTTGATACCTGGTGGGGACTCACCCCTAAATAAAAGGATGACGGAGAATCTACTAGCAAGCTTGTTGGAACATGAGCGGGAAGCTATCCTTAATGTCCCTGCTGCCCAAAATCCAGAAGATCTTCGCATGTTTGCAAGGTAGGAAGTGAAGAGTGCAGAATGTCATCTTTTCTTTCCTTATTTTTTCTTATCCTTACTGTTCTGTTTAAGGATCGGTGTGGACTCTGAGCAAATCCCCTTAGCTTGGGATTTTGGAGGATGAAGTTTCTCAGGTTTGTTCCCCTTACACCTGTTTCACCTGTGCATATCAGGTTTTGACAACAACTGATCTATGTGTCACAAGAATACTTGGTAACAAAGGGTGCTGGATGTGTGAAGGAGCATCAGGGCATACAGTTGGAAAGCAGGGATTTCACTGTTTGCCAGACAGTTTTCCTGTGTCCATACATGGTAGACATAAAACTGCATAGCCTGAGAAAACCTTCTAAGCATGCAGAGACCCAGTCATGCTGACGCTGTCATTTTGTGTCTGTTGGTATTTCCTAGTCAGCTAGGGTTTGTAAACTCCCTGCAAATATGATACGAAGAGCATGAGACACAAAGCCAGCCTGAATACTTTTACAAACTAGTTTACAAGTGTTTCAAGGTCTATTTTGCAGAGTTGCTTGTTACATTAGGTTAGTTAGGTTAAAGTCATTAGGATGTGTGATTAGTAGCACACAGTTTTGTTGCCTCAAATTTCAACACAACAAAAATACACAGAATGTGGTTCTGCTCGTGCTAATATGTAGAATGACTTCCTAACCAGCCATCTGTGAAAAGGTGTGGGACAAAGTATTTTTTCTTCCTAAACATTTCAAAACCCAGTGGCATCACTGGAATGCAGCTTTCACTGGTTTTCATACCCGGGGAGCAGAAAACCATGTGAGGCAAGTGCTGCAGCTTTTCCTGTATGTCCCAGATGCAGTTGGTAATCCTCTGGAAACCTGGTTCTTACCCCAGCATGGATATAGTCAAGTAGCCTAGAGAAGCTGTAATAGCAAGAAAACGCTTCTCTCGTCTGCGGCAAAGTCTGTATGCTGTACAGCTCCGGTACTTCCATAGAGCGCTCCCAGGCTTGCGGGGAGTTACTGCTCTCTGAATTACTCGTCTCCTCTACCTTCTGTTAATCATTCAGAGCATATTCTCAGATAGAGAGGCAACACTTTGGCATTTGGGAACTTTGAAATGTTTTGTCCTTATTATATGACAAGTTGTTACAAAACCACAGAGAAAGTAAAAACAAATCATAATTGCTGATATCTTAAGACAGAATTTGTGGGGGACTCTTTGGACCAGTTTAGTAGCAATGAAGATTCTTAGTTATCCTGGGAAGAAGAAAGGATTTCACAATTGCTCCCCTGCCACTTCCCTCCTCTGGGTAAAGAGCCATTTGAAAGCTTTGGAATTGCAGATTCAAACAATTACTTGGATTTCTTCTTAAAGTCAGCTGCCATCACCAGAGAGCTGTCTGAATGATGTTTATTTTGCGGCTTGCACCAGGTTCTTTTGTAGAGCCCCAGGATGGCTCTGATAAGTCTGAATTTCCATTCTACTATTGAGTGAATTGACAACTGCATAGCATACAGCAGTGAGGAAGAGAGAAGATACAACCAAGTGGGTCCTGTGGGTAGGGTGCTGGAGTGTGCAAATGGAAATGTTTATGCAAGACACTCCTGGTTACTGGCTTTATGAGACACCGTACCTTAGCAGTTGAGGGTGTATTTTCTGTCTGTGCTGTAAACCATCAGAGATGAGTGTCTGGGTAAACCTATTGCTTTTAATGAAAGTGTAAACATTGCAGAGAAGCTGCTGCAGTGAATGAGGCGATTTCCTCATTACCCTGGTACAGGTTACTGCACCAGCTCTCCTTTTCACTTCATTATGAGGAATAGCAGCCTAATGAGGTCTGTGCTCTGGCAAATAGCTCTGCTCTATCAGCTACCTCCCAGAACAAACTCCTGCTGTAAATGCATAGTTAGTGCACTAAATATACTGAAATTGTGCTTCCAAGTGTAGTTGTGTGTGCACAAGAAGGGATGGGCTATTTTCAGAGGAGCAGTAAAGTTCAGCCCAATATTTTCTTGTGTCTGTGCCTCTGAACGCCTGTTATTCATTAAACAGATGGCAGAAGGAGCTTGTGCCTGTCCATTGCTATGCACAGCCGGTATTTGCAAGATAGAAACCTGAAGGAATAAGTAAGAAATAGTGAAGCTTGGCTGCAGCATTGGCTGCATTAACCCTCATAACACTGAATGGGAATTGATATCCAAGTTCTTCCCTTAGGTGCTGCTGGAGGAGGGTTGGCATGTCGTTCCAGAAGTAAACTTAAGAAGGAGACATGTTATTTTTGAACTAGGTCTTTGGTAATGTACACAAAGCATTCCTCACTGCACATTAAGCAGTGCTTTAAAGATAGTGAGAGACTTCACTCATGGCTTCTCTCCCAAGCCCTGGGTGTGGAGACACTTTCAGGATCTTTTTTCGTGTTTTTAGACTAGGAGATGGAGATCCTTTACTCCACTGAGGAATGCTCACGAGTGGCACTAAGCTGTGGACAGTTTGCTCCATTTTCAAGCAGTGCAGGTGGAAGGGATATCTCCTTGACCAGAAATAAGCTAATTTTATTTGAATGACTAGTCTGAGATGATCTTTTATTCAGTGTTTAAGAACATTACACTGCTGTTAGAGGGGCAGCTCTTGAAGAGGGGAGAAGAGAGATGAGCAATGGAAGGCAATAATCTTCCATCACTGCATCTGGAGCTGGAAGTTCACACCTGTCAGCAGTTCAGAGCAACACAATGCAGTGTTACTGCCCCAAGAAGTGCCATCTTAGGTCCTGTTTGGGTCCCGTAAATGTTCTTTGCTCCAAAACTTGAGGGTAGTGCCCATCTTCTTTGGAGTTGTGAGCCCCAGATTACAGCTTTGTAGAGCTGGGCTTTTGGGAAGACTTCCTCCCTGGGAGTGCTGCACCCCAGGACAGATTATCCAGGTATGTGGGGGAATCTCTGTCCTTGGAGTTTCAGAGCTTGGCTAGAAAATGCTACAGTGTTGGCACTAATCCTGCTGGAGCAGGATGCTGGACTAGACTTTGGGGGTGTCTTCCAGCTGGCATTTTTTGTGATATTCTTTAATATCCTCTCCAGCTTTTATTGGAGTGGAAAGTATTTCATCCTGACCAGTTACAAATCCAGACTCCTTTTGAATATAGGATGGGTTTATTTATTGGAAAACTCTGCTTAGTCTGTGTTGCTGTTGAAAGCCAGGTCATAATCATTTGCATAGAAGACAGCTATGCAGGAGCTGAGAGCATGGGCAATCACAGTGAGCAGCTCTGTAAAAGGGAGAGAAGCTGCAGCTTTTAAAACCTATTTCAAAATCACTTTCTGAACAGTGTTACAAGATACAACGTGCAAAAATTCATGTTAACATCTCAGGAGATGGCCTGGTTTTAACATACGCACACTCAAACTGATGCTGTCCCTGCTAATGGCCACTTCTCAGTGCACAGTGGTTGCCATCACCCTAGGGGAAGAAGCCAATTAGCCTGATTTAAATACCCAGTGGGAGATACTGCAAAAGGCAAATGCACAGCCCAGATAGTGGAAAGGTAAATATGACTGGAGCTTGTCCGTCTGTTGTTTGTTTGTATTGCAGGTACAGAGACATAGCAATTATGTTCTACATAATAGTGCCAACTTGAGAGCTGGCAGATGAACATCAGAGCAGAAGGGAGTTTACAGTGTGCATGGGGCTGCACAGCCCTGGGCTGCCAGAAGGGATGAGGCAGTGAGGATCCCAGCTCTGAGCTTACACACAGCTCTTTGGGGAACAAGAGTGAGTTGAGAGGAGGGACGTGGCAAACTGGGGAGCAGAGAAACGCAAGCAGTAGTGGACTAGAGATGAAATTTGCTCTGTGCAGTGTAGAGGGAGGGCATGATGGAGTGAGACTTGCCGCATGGGGTCTCATTTCCAGTCACCCATGAAGGCTAACAGGTGACAGGAGTGCCTATTCTGAGCAGCAGGAGACAGCCAGGCAAACACTGATTCTTCAGGGAAAGCATGAGAGGCCCCATCCTGCCATCATGTGAAAACAGGAAGGAATACTCTAAGGCACATTTGGTGTCTTTCGAGGGCTATTTGTGCATGAGGACTATGAATTAATTCCACTCATTTCTACTGTCAGTTGGCATGAAGTAGCAGGCCAGCATATTCCTGAACTGCAGCTGGTATGGAAACATAAGCAAAAACTGTTGAAGCACAAAGAGGAGTATGATGTGTAACACATACAGGCACACATCTGTCTGCATAGCTGGGGAAGTGATCGTGGCATACGTGTTTGGGCCCTGACATGCAGGAGGATTGCAGTGTGGTTTCTGCACTTGGGAGGTTGTTAAGACAAGAGACTGAGCAGCAAACTTGAGCTTTGTCTGGAGGACTGGCTTGGAGTTAAGGGTCTGAAGGGTCTCTGGGGAGCAGGTCCTCAGGCATCAGGGACTTCCTGCAGTGGTTTGTCTTAGACCCTGCTGTGCAAGGCTGAGGCTATCTGATGTCTGTAGCATGTTGGTGGTGAGCAAAGGGGTATCTGTCCTGTCTATACTGAAAGAGAACTGGGAATTTAAGAAGCCAGTCTTGTTTGGGCTTAGGCTTCAGTGTTTTGGGGCTCTTTGGTTGCTTCTTAACTCCCAAGGCTTCTTTGTAGTGCTTGTAATTAGTATTTCCATCTCCCTGTTGTCACTGCTCCACCTAACCCAACCTGACCAACCTCAGGAGTACATGACCTGTAGTTGCCAAGCCCCTTGCGATACTGAGAGGGAAGACATGCTTTTCATTCTAAAAGCAAGCGTAGGTACCCAGACTGATGCACAGCTATGACAAACGGCACTGTAGGCCCAGCTAAGAGAGCACAGAAGTAAATCTGCCATGTCCTGACTTCTCAAGGCTAGTTGGCACATGTGGTTCCTCAATGTCTGGAGACAAAACTACACTGAAAATTGACAATCTTGGGAAATCCCTAGGCTAGGAAGCCTTTTGACACAAGGAGGATGCCTGCAAAGTGCTGAAGTGGGGGAGTCCCTGCTTTTCCAGGGGATTTCTGTGCTAGGCATGCCTCAGGTAAGAACCTATTTAATTCACTTGACTTTTCATGTTAATGAGGGATACAATCCATATGCTTTCTGATTTATGTCCCATGGAAGAGGAAACCTTGAGGGTGTCAGGATTAGTTCTGGCTGTGTGCACTTGCTTTTGGCTCACATGCTCCCTTGCTCTCCTTCCTCTCCTTCTGCACAGGCTGCTGCACTATTTCCGGGGCCGGCACCATTTGGAAGAGATCATGTACAACGAGAATATGCGTCGCTCCCAGCTGCTGATGCTGTTTGACAAGTTCCGCAGTGTGCTGGTAGTGAC
Organism: Lathamus discolor; assembly: GCF_037157495.1. Classification (NCBI taxonomy): domain Eukaryota; kingdom Metazoa; phylum Chordata; class Aves; order Psittaciformes; family Psittacidae; genus Lathamus; species Lathamus discolor. The sequence continues at coordinate 80,365,771 of NC_088889.1, read as the reverse complement.
CAGCCATGAGGACCCCGTGATTTCAGTTTTTCAGTCCCTCTTAAAGTGACCGATGGCAAAGGATGGGCACCTGCTACACTCTCCATACTGACAGTCTAAAAGATGCCTAAAAACTGCAGGAGGTGACTTCAGTTCCTTCTTGCCATGTGGCACAGAGCAGGTTCTCCCCCTCCGTGCCTCAGTTTCCCATCTGCTCCCTGTGGTGGCAGCTGAGGCTGGTCTGTGTGAGGGTTCTGGGGCCTGCTCCAGGACAACTTGGTCAGCCTGGATTCCTGCTGTGCCATATCCACAGTGTGGCAGCTGCTGGTGCAGAGCCCCTCCCTGACCTTGGCTTCCCAGGGCTTGTGAGGGTGGCCAAGAAGATTCCCACTGCAGTGTTACTGGCGGTACGTCACCCTTGGGTGGACGCTGCTGCATCAGAAGTGCTTTCTCTGCTCTTCATCAACAGGACTGCTGGGTCATTCAGCGTGAGCACTGTGAGCAGCCTGTCCCCATGGCAGAGCATGCATGGCATCTGCCCCAGGGCAGAATGGAGTTGGCCTGGCTTTAAGGGAATGGCCCCAGGCACCAAGGAATTCTGTTTGGTCATTGTTATCTGGCAGCAGTGAGGACAGAGGCAGGAAGGCAAAGCACCACAAGTAAATGGTTTCATGAATGGGAATGACTCCTTCACCGTGTCACAGCCTATTATTGCCTCTTCCCAGTATTCTTACTACTAAATGCCTGTTGGAGCACGGCTGTCACGAAGCAGCCTGTGTGTTTGTGGGTTTCAGGGTTTCCAGTTTTTTCAAGGGCTGGGGAGCTTGGTTGTTGAGCAGGATGGAAATAAGCTGGCCAGGCTGCAAGTACATGGCACCAGACTTGCTAAGGGCACTCAGACTTGTCCCCTGAGGCTTGTTTTCTTCCTTTATTTCCCTCCCTGCAAACATGGCTGTGGCTGCAGAGAACCGGACTGGGACCCTGGCCTGCGTTAAAGCTGTCCAGCTGAAAAACAAGATACAGGTCTGTACATAGCCATGTTTCCTGATCTAGTTCAGGACTGCTCCTCCAGCCCTCCTGGGGCTACAAGAGGGGACAGCCCTGTTTCTGAGGACAGCAGGAGCTTACGCCAGCTCACCCCTGGCCTGTGCAAGGCCCCTGTTCCCTGGAGCTGCTCACTTCTCTGTGCTAGTACCCAGGGAAAGGGCAGGAGGGAGACCTTTACCTCCATGGTGGTGGCTTCCAGGGGTGTACGTTGTTAAAAAATTGTCAGGCTCCTCCTTAGACCTTCCCTTATACCACACACACACAAGCTGGAGCTTTTCCCAGTTGCAGGCTCTCAGAACAGCTTCACTTGCCTACACAAACTGGGTGAAACTGTGAGCTTTATGTAACTTATCTTCCACCAGTGAGGTGCTGGGGGAGCCTGGTGGCCACAGTGCACCACATACCCGATGACAGCTGCTTAACAGTCCCATCAGTGAGTCTTCCCCTGCAGCTGCAAGAGGGATGTTACAGAAGAGCAAAAGCAATATCCAGCCTAGAAAATCAGATCAACCAGCCCCCAGCAACTGCATCTCAGGGTGACCAATCAGCATGACAAGGGCTCTTCAGAAGGCACCAAACAAGGTATTTTTCATGTGATGGGACAAGGGTTTTGAAAATCTTGCCTGTGAATTCCAAGGTGAAGGAGGGGGGGATGTAGGAGTGACCCTGTCACCCCTCAACTTCCCAGTGTGGCTGCAGGTTCTGCGCTGAATCGTAGAGGTTTTCCTCCCCCTGCACCTCATGGCAGGCTAAAGTAGTGATGCTTTCTGTGTTGTGGTTCACACAGGTGTAAGTTTTCCATTGAAATGTTTTCAAAAGCATCTGGGAGAACAAACAAAACCCATTCTTGTTCTCTAGGCTGGATGTTATAGACTGGTATAGGTCCGAATGGGTTGTTGGAGGTCTTTTGTCCAAAACTCTACTCAGAGAAAATGTGCTAGGTCACTCAGGAGCTTGTCTGGTGGAGGTTCAAATGTCCCACAGCTCCTCTGGGCCCCTGTTCCAGTGTTTGCCCACTCTCATGGTGAATTTTTTTCCATACAGCTAATGAGAATTTCCTGTTTTCTGGCTTGTGCCCATTGCCCTTCACCCTGTCTGACAAAAGCCTGGCTCTCTCTTCTCTACACCCTCTCACTAGGCAGTTGTAGACAACAGTAAGATCCCTCCTTTACCTCCTCTCCTCCCAGCTCTTTTGCCACTCATCCACCTTAATTAAGCAGTTAATTGGCACAAGAGAAAGTGGCCTTTGACATCTCAAACCCACCTCAGTTCTGGCTGGCTGACATAGGCCAGCCTGCCACACACATAAAATTCCACCTTGCCCCATTCATTGTAATGAAGTATATTTATTGCTTAAAAACCTCCAGGCAACTCTGTCAGCCATAGCTGCTGCCACAACACAGCTATAATACAGAGCACAGCTCAAGTCCTGCTTGGTGGCACACTTGCAAGACAAGCAAGCTGTCCCATTGCTGCCATCTCTCTCTCCATTTTCTTGTCTACAACACTCACGAATCTGTTTCCTTGTAAATAAAACCTGAGGGGTTTCTGTGTCCACTCTCCCCTGTTGCCAATACCAATCCTTGTTGTGGCTACCACGTCGTGCTCCCCTGGTAGGTCAGGTCCAGGTATCATCCAGATGGCAGCATCTTGTGCCAGGTCCCTTTGGTCAAAAGTCTTATCAATCCCAAATGCCTGGCAGAGCTTGGAGGGCCCATTACACAGCTGCCAGTCCTTCAGCAGCTTTGTGGGTCCTTTCCTTGAAGCACTGCGCATCTCTCTCATCGCATCTAATCCCTGCAGAGGTTCCAAAGAGCGAAGCAATACTGCAGCCCCTTCCCCTGTGTGGAACAAGAACCATGTGTCAGTACAGTGTTGTTAAGAACATCTCAGCTTTCAGCCCCATGGGCAGCAGGAGCACTTCAGCTCTTGAGCCCGCAGCTCAGCCTGATGGAGCAGGGAACTGCCTGCAGCACTCAACTGCAGGGTCTGTCCTTCCATTGGGCAGCTTCACATCAAGCACCAGGCTCTGGAGTTAGCACTCTCCCCCACCTCTTCTGAATGTCCAGTTCCCATAGCTCTGTGTCCTTTACTCATGAGTGCTTGCTTGCTCTTCCCCAACCCCACTTCTCGAAGTTACTAAGTTTAGCTGCTGCTCCAAGGCTTGCCAGAGGGCAAGAGGTGTTCTTATGTCAGCACAATGTTCAGGAAAAATACACATATGGTTCAGTTTTGGCACAGCTATCCAAAGCTGCTCCCAGACCCAGTGGATTTATAATAAACTCTGATTACAAGAACTCCACTAAAAAAGGAGAGGGGAACGGGTTTGGATGCTGCCAGCAGAAAGAGGCAGCTTGCAGAGATAGACTGGACAAAGAGAAACCTGTGAAGGAGCTGCAGGCACTGGGAGCAGCCACTGTATGTGCATGCCCTCGCTGCAGGTGTTCCCAATTCAAACATCCTCATGGAGAGATGACCATGACTTTGGGTAACTGCATAGCCATGACTAAGAGCGAGCCGAACACCTGTGCCAAGGAAGTTCGCGCAAGATGGGAACCTGTGGCAGGATGGGGCTACAGAGTCTGGCTGTGGGATGCGTGGCTCTGAAAGCATCACTTCAGCAGAGAAGCCCTTTCTGTGACAAGAAGTGAAGAAAACTGACAGGTTCTCTTCTCAAAGGTGGTTCGCTGCCCTATCAGGAGTCTTAGGAAACTCCAGCCCCTACCAGCTGCCCTCCCTGATTTTGGTGACAGTGAAGGAAACATGCAGCTCTGAGCACAGACATTCCCCTGCTTTAAGCATCTTCAGTCTAAGTGGGACATAAGCACTTCCTTCGTGTTTTCCACTGGACATCAAGGAAGGTCTTCTCATGACCTGGAGTGGGCGAGGAGAGCAGCTGGCACAGCGGCCTGAGCACTGCCCCACACAGCACCTTTGTGCTGGGGCCACCCACATTCCTGCCAGCATCTGCATGCTCCATGATACTGCTCTGAACAATTCCCTCTCCAGTCTCAAACATCTGGAGATGTGCTCAGGCCTGGCAAGAGCTTTTTTTGTAGGCACTGACAGATCCTAAGGACTGCGATTTCCAAAACCAGAATCCTTCATGGTTTGTACAACTCCCACAATAAATTACGCTTCTGGGCTCCCAGCTGAGCCTGTCGACTGAGGACCTGATTCCCGGCTTTGTGAGGTGTGTCTATTGCCCCAAACCTGCTCCAAGCCCCCGCTGCCCTCAGTACATCTCAGTGAAGTCAACAGACTTCTTTCCAACAGCTGTCAGCAGTCTGTTCCCAGGCACTCCATTCTCTGAGGAAGGGGACTGATGCTAATCTGGCAGCCAAAAGCTGCTTCCCTGTTCTGTAGTGATTTAGAGCTCAAAGGTCACTTTAGATTTTTAAGAACATGCTCCATGTCCTAATTCTGCTTTTCATCCATGCATAAAGAAACATCCTTCGCATCAGGATGCTGCCTCACTTGCCAGGAACAACTGTGGGATTCTGAGCAATCCCTTAATTACTGTACTTGCTTTCATCCCTCACAAATGCAAGTGGAAACCGTGGTTACACTTGAATTGAACTGCGGCCTTGGGAGTGCACGTGAAGAGAGACAAGCACTCAGAGAAACTGCAGGTGCTCCCAGAGCCCCGGCAGGGGATACACGGCATTTCTGACTCTGCATTTCCACCAGATAGTTTTTGCACTCTCTATTTGCAACACAGACACCATGCTCTGCCCAGAGCCAGCAGTCCCTGAACGTGGCAGCAACACCACAAGAGCTTTGGGTAGATGTGGAAATAGCAGACAAGTGTGCGGGGATGCCATGATGAGCTACTGCTTTCTCTGCCCCCATCCGTCCCCACGCCCCCAGGCTCATATTCGGGTCCTTCTAAGCATATTTGCACATCAGAAGTTTTATTTTAACTACCAAAGAACAGCTTCCTTCTGACTCAACTCCTGCCTGCCAGAATCCTTCAGCTGTCTCCCTCCCTCCCACAGCCTGCAGCAGTTTGCTCTCAGGGGTTATCTGGCTTCAGCATCTGCCTGACATGGATACGGCCGCTGACACGCCATCAGCAGCAGTGCCGGTCCAGAGATGCAGAGTATCTACCACCCATGCTGAAGAGTCACTCCATATAATGAGTAGCATTCAGAGCTAAAAGCTGGGATCTAACAACAATGCAGAGGCAAATTCTCTCCCTGAGCAGCTAGAAATCATAAACTGATAGGGAAGTCTCACACCCCCACAGCGCAGCTTGCTGCTGCTTCCCTGGACTGGCTCCAGCTCCCACTCTTGGAAACAACTTCTGGCCACTGGAAGGAAGAAAGTTTTTTCTCCATCCATCTGACTCTTGCTGCTCCCAAAACACTTCCTTCAAACTCCTAGTCTAAGATCTGCAAGACGGGGGAAGACCATGCAGTGTGACCCTGGGCCAGGGTAAAGCATCACTGGGATCTTGGTTTTACAAGCTGTTCATTCAGATCTGGCAGCAAAATGTATACCTTGGCAAATTCCAGAGAAACAGATCACAGCAAAGTCAGACTGTCATATAGGCCTCAGATCCTGGGCTGATTAAAGACCATAATGACTAAAGTCAGTGTTAAAACTGTTTTTAAAACAGAAGTCTGCTGCAGCAGTCCAATTCATGCTGCTTGCCTGGTCCCAGCAGCATGTGTCTGGGACTGCCCTGTGCAGTGTCTGTTCCAAGAAGGTAGGCACAGACAACAAGGACAGCGCAGCACTCTGATCTCTGTCCAGCCAAAGGGCAGCTGCGTCCATTAAGCTGGCAGCTCCAGATCAGCTCCATGGTCACTCAGTTCAAGAGTCAGAGAAGCAGCAGCACAGCAGTCGCTGCCAATACTGATGAGGTTATACTTGTTCTCTGAACTGCTTGCCTTCCTCCCACAAGGATCCTGTAATTTAAGCAGCAAAAGCACTTGCCTACACTTCAAACTAGATAGTTTAATCTAAGCCAGCTGAGAAGTTGTTTGTGATTATTACTCAGTGCTAACTTTACTAAACCACCTCAACCCATCCTAGATCTCAGTTAAATCTCTGTGCTTGCTCCAACAGTCTCTAGAAATCCATGCTTTGTTAAAAATCGGTGTACGACGGCATGAATATTTTGATGCAAGCCACCCGATGGCCAAACGGAAACATCTTTCAAGATCCATTTGGAAAATCTCTGTAACTGATTTCTCCTGAAATCAACCTCAGGTTTTCCTCACGTCATTCAGTATGAACTTTGCTAATATGCATCCAGGTCAAAACTGAAATGGCTTAAGACAGGGTCAATTTGTGTGTATGAAGACATCAGGAAACCTCCAAGATCTTTCCTTTTCCCCTCTTCACTACTCCACTTTGCTGTGGCAATGCCATACAGTATTCCCAGATGTAAACCCCAACTACTTGTATAAAGCAAGTTGCTCTGCTGTTATATGTGCATGTCTAGACTTGTTCTGCTCCGCCCCTCCATCTACAGAAACCTATAACAGAACTGGAAGAGATTCAGGGACAGGAAACCAGAATCAAAGTTATGGACTGGCTTTGGAGCAAAAGCCTATGGACAGAATAACTGAGTAAAAACCTTCAGCTTGGAAGACAGTTGAGGGGAAAATATGAAACATCCTAGGAGATCACAGGAGGCAGAAGATAATATATGGGAATAGATGTAACCATTCCATGTTCTCCTCTGTTTAACTCCTGGTGCTCTGCAACTTTGCACAGCCAAAATCCAAGAAAAGAGTGATGCAGCTCTGGGACTTCACTGGAGAAGCACCCTTTGAAAAGGAAAAGCATTTAGTGTTCTCTCAGTAATTTGTGTCTTTCCAAAGTGACACCTTCAGAAATAACATGTTCATGTTCCTTTTATAGTTTCCTGGTCAGTGACTCAGGTTTTCACAGCATTCCCAGGGAATTCATGCTGTAAGAGCATGATCTGTGCTACTAAGAAGGACCAAGCTATGCCACAAGGTTTTTTGATTTTGCCAGTGTTTCCATGTGTTTTGTGCACAGCCACTGCCAGGTTCAAAACAAAGTTTCCAAGATCTGTCCCATATCCAAAGAATTAAACGCTTTTGCCTTCGACCCAGGTTCGTAAGAGCCACCACAAAAGACAAATTTCTCACACTAAATGACGGGACAGACTTCTTCTCCGCCTATACTAGGTGAGAAAAGCATCTTGTGTACAATTCCTCCCCAGATTCTTTCTCTCAACACATCTGCACATGGGCAAATACACTGAAGGAGTACAGTCTGCTTATGTAGATGCATCTATGACAGACAGCACGCACAGCCATGCTGTTTACCTCAGTGTGTTCCTGACAAAGCTGGTAGTGACAGCTGTGCTTGGTGTCAACATAGCTGCGTGTCTGGCAGGCTAATGGAGAATAAGTTTATAACAGAAAAGTCCCAACTAAATCCTTCACAACAGCGAGCTCTAACTGATTTGCTAGAAAGCTAAACACAGGTATGTAAGAGAAATATTCCCAGAGTATAAATTTCAAATAATTTTTTTTAGAATTCGAGGGCTAAGCATCTTTTTTTTAATAAAAATTATTATTCCTAGTATTTCAAGTACTAAGAGACCCATCCTGAATAACAAACCATTCTGCTTTCATTATCTGAACAGATTTGGCAGGGACAATGTAATGAAAACCACATGTGTTCATCCACCAGACTCCAGACCTCCATTTAGGAAGACAGGCTCTTCCCCCACACTGTAACCTGGCCCTGTGTTTCTGCGTGGCTCCTGTCCAAAGCCAAAACCTGAGGATTAACGGTTACATTTGCCTTCCACTTCAGAATACATGAGCAGTGGGTTTTCTTACGCTGTATCTTTGAAATGGCAAAAAAAGAAAAGAAATTACTGTTGGATTTTTTTCCTAACAACACGAGTATTTATCTAAGAAATACCTGCCACTGTTTTACAGCATCCCATTAATGAGTAACTTTATTGCAAGGCAAACACTGTCATTCTTACAGGAAAGAAAAAAACCCCAAGTTTTAGAAGCAACACTTGCATGTTAACAGAGGCTGAGGAAGGAGTCTCAGTAAGTTCTAAAATAATTTGATTAGGGGTTGATTATATTGAGAATAATAAAAGATGGCAGATTCTGTAACAGTCTGGGTATTTTGATTTTTTGTTTAAAAAAACAACAAAGCAGCAAAAACATTCCTACACTGACTCTCTGCTTAAGCTTAGGACATCTCAGACCTCTTTGTTTTCCCCAGCTTCTGAAGATAAATGTAGGAGACAGAAGAGTTTCTTATCATGATAACAGACACCAAGATTTAGGCTGTCATTAAGACTTAAAATTCTGTATCACCACTTTCAAGGCGCAGAGTTCACTCAACCACCCGATTGAGGCAGCAGCCCAGGTCATTGAAACTGAAAGCTCCATCCTGTCAAGATTCTCCTCCAGACCTTGCTGTCTTTCTGGGCCTGAACAGCTCACAGCTGGGACCAAAACCCCACCAGGCTAGTTGCTGTGCAGCTGGAGATGGGCCCTGCTTGTAATATCCAAAGCTAATACACTGTCTGTCCACAGTTACATGCTGTTCCCAAAAGCAAAACCTAGGTCCTAAGGGAAGAAGATGACAGCAAATCCCTGATTTCACAGAGCCCATAAGGAGCTCACAAGTGACAGCAACATGGCAGATGTAGCTTGAAATATCAACCCTATGCTGTAGGTACTAAAACTCTTTCAGCCTCAACTTACCTTGACTGGAAACGTTCACACAGAAATGAATCCCATAGATCTGATACACGTACAGAGTTCCTGGTTTCATGAACATTGCTGCATTCCGTTGTGTCTGCTTCCCACCTTTCGAGTGGGAAGCTTCATCTTCCCCACCCAGATAAGCTTCTGTTTCAACAATCCTCCCCCAGAGTTCTCTGCCATCAGGAAGTTTGCGAACTAAAATCTGAAAGAGAGGTCAGAGTGCATCAGTTAGCAACCCTCTGTGCAAAACAACCAGAGTACACAAGCTGGGGAAACAAAGAAATTGGAAAAAAAGGACTTGATAGTACTGCATCCTTTCCTCTCCAGCAAGCAGCTAAGTCTGTAAGCTAACAGTTTCTGCTGGCCAGGCCGCAGCCCAGTACAAGAAGTTCCTACCTGTCATTAACTCCATGAAATGCCTGGAGTGTCTAGATGTGGCAGTATCATAAAGAATCAGTTTATGATCCTATATACAGTAAAGCCCACAGAGTTGATTTGTGGTTATTTTGGTTATTTTCTCTATTCTCCACTGCAATCCACCAGGTTTAAGGCAAAAAAGCACCACCAGTATCAGTCGTGAAGCATCATGAATATATTCTTTAGATCAGGAGAAACATGAGAGTAGCACAATTAAATAACTGCTATGATTAGATTGTCTCTGTCAACATAGATGGTTCAAACAAGTCCTACTCCCTAACCACAGAGATAATCACGACCAGAGTGAGTACTGATGCTATTTCTGTATTTTCTGCACCGCGGAGAGGGGCAGTGCGGGAGAGCTGGGAATTGGCTTCAGGCAGACAACAGCTCCTTGTTATTACAGTGTGTTCCTTGCTGCTGGTACCTCCTTAAATAAAACAAAGCAGATGGAGGGTAAAAACCGTGACATTGAAAATATTCTCTGTGAAAAGAAAACAATCACTAAACTTCATACAAAGGTTTTTGTGGTTTGACCTGATTTCTAAACTTCTTATTTTACTTGTGTTTCAGAAATTCTGCAGTATAGTCTAATTTAGGCAACAGCTATCAGTTTCATTCTACTATATTCAGCACTTCCATATTGGAAAACCAGCCATTGAAAAAAAATGACTTTCAAGAAACAAAGCTCAATTCCTAACAGATGTCTGTGCTGGATTGCTAATGCAATTACTGACCAGATCCAGTATGGATGCTCCAGCAGTCAGTCTCAAATGCTGCCGCTCTGGTCTCTCACCATTTCCCTACAGCACTTCTCATATTGTTGAAAATAATCAGTTTATTATTTTTATGAAAAATGCACTGGTGTTTTGCAATTGCCTGTAAACACGCCAAAAGCACACCCATGTGGCCACACTGCTCTTTCACTGTGATGAAATACAGTGGTTAAGTTACGATTTTGAAAGCATTCAGGCATTTCCCTGAGTCTTCAGACACACCAAATATTCACAGTTAAAGAATGGTGATCATTCACAATACTTCACAGTAAACTATTTTATGGAGGCTTTTATTTCACACTGAGGATGTATCTTGCTGTTATGACAGTTTGTTTTGAGAGGCCATTTCCTGCATATATGTTTTGATTTAGTTTTTTTGTTCCCAAGAACTGAAGTATCACATTTAAAGTTAAGCAATATTACTGTATCAGGCACCTCCAAAATTTGGGAGAATTAAGATAACAAAACACTAAAATACCATTATTGTTTAAATTCTAAGAAAATGAGAGAATAGAATCGGTAATGGGAGACTGGGGGTTATACTTTAAGAAAATCTAAAATTAAGATAGAAATTGCCTGGCACGTAATTCTAGGCCTAAGTAGGAAAAATACAGAATTAGCACTAAAATATCTGCCCAGGGTAACTCCATGGCATAAGGGTGTCAGAGTCATTAAGATGACAAAAAAGGCATCAGTACTGGGAGACCTCAGGTATCCTCATATAGACCAAGTAAATATCACAGTAGGACAGGACACAAACGATGGTTTTTCGGACAGCATCAAATGCTTTACAGAGTGAGCAATTGGGGATCTCACAAAAGAAGACTAAACTCTCAAACTTATCCAGAGCAAAATGCAAAGTCTTTTCCAAAGACTTATCCCCGAAAACAACTTTTGTCATGACCATGAAGTTCAGTGTCCTTCCACAAGCATCAAGGTCCAAAAATAATCTGTCAGAATTCTGCTTACCAGCAAAAAGGGGAAATTACGTAAAGTGAGGAAACTTGTTAGGAAGAACTTGGAAGAGGCAGCCAAAGGTCAAAGCTGGAAAGGCAGACCTCTAGCAGGATGTCTATAAAGATAGCAAACACACATGACGTATCAGAGAGAGGTTAAGACAGACCAAAAAACCCCAGCTGGGTTAAAAAGCAGAGCAAAGACATCAATTACAAGCAAGACAATATCCTTAGAAAATAAAATAAAGCGCTAGACACAGCAAGACAGGCCAAACCCAACAGTTTGTGGAACAAATTCCTAGAGTTATCTAAACCAATGAGAACCCAGAGGGTCTGTTCACACTACCGACAATAAAGGTATAAAAAAAAAAAGACTCAAGAGAAGATAAGACCAGAACAGCGAAACTAAAAACACATTTTGCAATTGTATTTAGGAAGTCCCAGACTGGAAAATTTTGTAGGGAAAACACTGGAGGAATTCCCTCTCATGAAAACAGTAGGAAAGTTTTTTGAAGGACTCATTAAGCAGAAGGGAGACGTTTCATCTCCCCTGCTCTCATTTCCAAAGGCTTTCAACAAGTTGAGAGATTCCTCAAAGTTTCTAGAATGGGATACGGGAGAAAGTCCTTTCATGAACCAGTAACGTCTTTAAAACTCAGAAACAGAAGATAGGAACAACAGGTTTTGGAGTGAAGATTGTTTAACTGTGGGACTGTAGAGTCCTAAACATCTCCACACTCAGGGCTGTGCTGCCTCACATGGTTGTATTAACCTCAGAGAAGTGATCATCAGAGAGTTCACCATGTGTACTGACAATGCCGAGCTACTCAGAACAGCAGAAGTGAAAGCAGGTAGTATGAGAGACAACTTTCAAAGCATACAGGGCAGCAGGAAAGAAAGTACCAAGCAGTCTGCTGAACTTGCAGATAAGAATGAAATACTCAAGTACACTATGACAGTGGATACTGGTCTAGAAAGGCCGAGGACCTGCCATGCTATTAGCATCACAAGATAGTAAAAGGGAGGCAGAGAAAGAGATGCTGCTGACTGCAGAGCATTACTTTACACTGAGCTAAGGAAGAGCCAAAAACAAATAAAGGAATACTTGAAAGGAAAATAATGGGTCCGAAACAACCTTCAAACCATAAACAGCAAAGTACATTTCAGTAAACCAGAAAAAAAGGGAGAAAAAATCCACAGAAACTAATTTTGAAATGCAACAGTAAATGAAACCTGTAAAATTACTCCTCTGACTCCATCCAAAATAGACTGGGCTACTAGTCTTTAAATTCCACTGCATTTAACAAGAGAAGGAATGAGAGCTGTATTCCCAAAATAGCAAAGTCTTGTAGTCAAATGACGGAAAAAGAATTTTATCCTGTGTTACACTAAGTTATTAGCTAGCACATGCTCCAATACAGTAATCCCAGCGTTGGTGTCTTACCTGTCCCAGAAAGGACTTGGCCAGGCTAATGCAGGGCTGGTTGAAAAAATCTGCTTCTAGATGGGAAGAATTTTTTTTCTCTGCTGCAAAATATTTGCTGCTTTTTGGAGAAGAATCACCATCAGCTTTAGTGTTCAGGTTCCCCAAGGCATCAAAGGAAGGGAAGCTGGAGTCACTCTGGAGAGCACTTAACTGAGCCAACAGCTTTCGTTTCCTTGGCATAGTTCTAGAAAATTGCTATAGTAAGGAACATAAAGCTTATTTAAAAGTAACTAATTTCCACAAACGTATCTTTACACATCTCTCCACAGCAATGCATCTGAAAGCTATAGCTCATTGGACAACCTAGGGAAACTACGGAAGCAGGTGACAGATTTAGCTGTGTCTACATCAGGTTAGGCAAATATTGGGACCTACTGATAAGCAAACAGAAAACTGCTGTTTGAGTATTCATCTTTGAAGGACTGCAGATAAAAAGCAACTCTGCTCCACTTAGCAGTAAAAATAAGTCGGCTAACTGTTAGGTTAGGAAATTCAGAAACTGAAAACAAGGATGAACCAATACTAAGTACTTTTTACCTACAACTAATGTAATCTGTTAGACAGCAAAAAAATAGGAAACAACCACCTCAAAAATTGTGCAGACCTATGAAGTCCACAAAATCATGTATCAGTCATTTTAAGCAGTAACATAGCTGGAGTAGAATCTAAAACTCCACAAGACACGGAACATTTGAATTGGGAGATGCCCTATTTACAGTCATGGTGACAAACTTGTTCATCATGCTGTAGAAATGTCTCTTTTAGAACCTCCACAAACAGAAATTAAGCTTTAAATTCAGCCTACCAGAAAGATGAAGAGTAGTCTGTTCCAGTCAACAGCGTGTACCTGAGGAAACCACGTAACCTGCAGTTGTTCTTCTAGGTTTGTCACCAGTTTACTATGCAAACTTCAAAAAGTTAATGTTTCTTTTTCTGTGCCACAGTCTTTATACCTGTCGAACAGGAACAGACATTTATTCACTGTATAAAGTACTCTGAAATAGACCAAGAGATTTTGGAGCTGGAGATGATGATACAAACAGTGCCTCATTAGCTCAAACTCAAGAACAATTTGCAGTTTTCTATTTGTCTAGCAAAAGATCATCCCCCAGCTCGGGTGTTGCTGGATATGCTCTTTACTTTTCTTATACAAAAGGTTATGAAACCAATAGGGAATGCACTTTTCCTATACTGAATACACAAAAAAGCTGAAACTAAGCTTTTAGAATTCCCCCACTGGCACTAGATTTGGAAAGTGACTCTTACAAGAGAATACAAAGACACCAGGTTTTAGAAGATGCCTCATCAGTTCTGAAATTCAATCACATGTAGATATATGGGAAAAAAGTAAAGGTTGAACATCATGCACAATTAGAAATGGAGAAAGAATGCTACATACAGCTGAACCTGCAAGGGAAGTATATACATAGTTACGTAGCTGTTAGCACTCATTTTTCACCAGATCAACAATTTTAAAAATTATTACAAAAACTTTCACCATCAAAACCAATCTTTATCTTGTTCTGATGTTTTTCACAAAGCTCACTCCACCAGCAATACTTTCCTTGAACTACACTGAAACAAATTCAGCATTGCCACACTCAGGATCCCCAGTGCCAATTCCAGTGTTACACTTCACTTCAAAAGAATCCAGACATAAACATATAAAAATAGGCAGCAAAAAAACCCAATCACATAGGCACGACTGGCAGAGAGATGGCATGTTTTTTTCTAAACATCTGTTTCTTTACTGCATTAATTCAGTAATGTCAGAGACTTGCCACAGAATGGCCAGCTCTGTGCCAGGTATTCTGCTCTGAACTGTGCTTTCACCTGGTGGGAATTCTTAAAGGTTTTGTCCTAAGTCACCAGCCTGACTCAGACAGAATTGCCTGGTGGCCTTTGCAAACCAGAGCCCTGCCTAAGAAAAAGGGTGCAAATAGGAAAAAAGTTGCAGGAAGGCAGGGATGGGGGAGGAACACTTCTCTGTATCAGACTGACCCTCTAAAAGACCCGTTCGAGGGAATCCTTCACACTGAAGACACTACCTCCAGACTTCTCTGACAGTATTAACTAGAACTTCCAGTTCATCAGCGGCACATAAAGACACGCTGAAAACATGGCCAATTTGAGTGGAGCATTAACTCATTTGGTAATTTGTGCTCTTATGGAATGTGACATCAGAAACAGGACTCAAGTTGCCTGACACTGACTGCATTTCCAATTAAGTAATTCTTAAAAGCTGCAGGTGCTCTCATGTAAATGTTATACTGGCAGCCTTAGGGTACCTGTGATTTCATTGCTATAGGCTGATCCTAGACAGATCTCAGCATCTTCAACTCTCATTAGAAACAGCAGTAGGAAACTGCCTTATAGTCATGAGAAATGGGTCACATACAGAAATGTGACTGCTTTAAAAGCAAAAACATGGAATAAGGGGACTGCAGTAGAAAAAGAACAGTCTACCCTTTGTCTCCCTGCTTGTTCATACCAAAATATGAAACAAAACTCTATGCCTGAAAGCCTATCCACACTTCCTAAAAAGGATGCTTCTTGTATATACAAATCCTTCTTACCTATGAAAAAGCACGCTGTAGAAGACAGTACATGTAAGGTGCCCAAGCCTTATGTATTTGGGAAGAAGAGACATGATCTCTTCATGTGGAAATCCACAGACAAAACTCTGCAGCTTCATTTCTATGCAGATTTTCTTGCTTGGATAGTAAACAAATTCTACTTCTGTGCCTCGAACAGGAACCAGGTGTGGGTTTAATCGCTTTTTTACTAATCCTGTTGTAACCAAACTAGATACAAGTTGTTAAGCACATGTGTGCGCATGCACAAAAAAATGTATGGAAGTCAGAAAAGGCAGATCAAGAGCTGAATATGTCTGCACAAGTGCCTGAAGTGTTCAGGACTGCTGGGGTAGTCCCAGGCAAGTGTTCAGGGACCCTGAAAGCCAGAATCAGAGAGACACTGAAAATCCATGTAAAATGCAACTCCGCAGCAGATACACCCTGTAGCCAAGGCACAACAGAGTCTACACAGGCTCCTTTAATACTTCTAGTAAGACTGTGTTTGTAGGTATTTCCTTGTGTACTTAATGAGCTTTCACTAAAAGGTGGCAAGAAAAAAAAATCCCACCTGTAATTTGCATGTACTTTTGGCTCACAGGTCCAGATACCTGCACCTGGGAAGTTTTCCTCACACACATATATCTCCTGATAGCATGATGAAGAAATATACGTAAGAACACATTGCCAGTTCTGGAGAGGCAGTTCCTCATACTAATTCCCAGTTGTACAGATCATACGTGCAAATGTATGAATGGTCAATGCTGGTCAGACCAAAGGATGCCTCTCTATCCTGCTCTCCAGCACAGGGCAGAATCAGTAGCTAATGGAACAACAAAATAAGCATGCAGTGATTCCCCAACACATCCTCCACATCTCTCAGCCAGGACCCTCTGAACCAGGCAGTCCTTGTGTACTTTGTGAGCTTATGCAGTCTTCCTTGAGCCTGTGTAAAACTATCAAACTGAGACTTTATCGATGAAGAAAACTTCACAGAATTAGTTATTATGGCTCAAAAAACTCAACTCATTTTGTGTGTGAAATCAGGACTGCTCTCCACCCACATGAATCAGTTTATATTTGCAATTCATCTTCCTCAGCCCTGTTCTACCTTATATAACGTAAAGCCAGCTCACATCCTCTTTCCTATCTTTGCACCGTTTATGACAGGGAACTCTCTTATTATGTCAAGGGCTGCTCAGGTGAGGGCTCCTGTTTAAAAGCTTCCTGCAATCTGAGTACAGACTGTAAGCCAGACCTCTCACCATGCTTATTTAGACATTTACGGCATGACTTTCCATTACAAAAGCCACACTGGCTTTTCTCCCACCATACAATATTTATGCAGGTGTCCAATACTTTTACCTTGCTGTATTTTCTACTAATTCAAACATCTAGGCCTGCAGTCCACAGATATCCCCTAGAACTCTCTTTAAAAAGTAGTGATACATCTGCTGCCGAGACCATCATTAGCAGCACCTTCCCTAAAGGCTTCATCTGGTTTGGCAAGTTCTTCCTCACCACTGTCTAGTAATTCCATAACCTCTTACACAGACACTTCATTTTAAGCCAGATTCCTGAATTCTCAGCAAAAAGGATTTCCAGCCACCTTTCCTGTCTAGTCTAACCTATTAGCAACCAGAAGTAAGTTCAGTCCTGGAAAACAGTGCAGAGTGCTGGAGAAGCAGGCAAAAAAAAACCAACTTGAAAAAAAGAGTGCAGGTGGGAGCTAATATACCATAACCATAAATACTCAAGTCAATCTCTCCCCCGACAGACTTGGACACTATGTGCAATTCTACTAATATCTCAAAAGTGTGACAAAAATAATGCTTTTATTCACCTTACTGAGTGCTTGTAAGTACATTACAAGTACTGTAATGCTTGTACATACTGGGGATGTAATTTCCTGCAAGATGTCCTTCCAGTTCCAGTCCTCGCTCCTACTGCCTGCTAGACATCTTGAGCTTTTTGGAATGGACCTTACCCATTCTTTTGTAAAGAACAAGGAACATAACAACGAGGGAGAGTGATGGAAAGTCATGAAAAACCCAAAAAGCCTTCACAGCAAAATTATGCTCCATTTTGGTTGATTCTCTTACATCATTTTCTTTTGTTCTGTTTCCCCCCACCAACATTTTAGCTGCTATTTTTAACTGAGTGCCAAACATGCATATTAAATGAAAGCAAACAAATAAAATACTAACAATGGATGCTAGTTAGCTCAGCCTCCTGAGATTTGAGTTAATCAAGCCAGCATTTAACCAAGGCAGCATTTAGAGAAGCCACAAACACTGATCAGGAAATGGACGTATAGACTCAAAAACATCTGCAGTTCGTTTTTTTTCTTTCTATCTACATTATTTGTAGCAATGTACATTGTGTGTATTGAGCTAATCATTCAAGAGCTGTAAGGTGTATTTCTTCCTACCTCTGTGATGGCAGTGAGGACACTCCTGGTTTGTAGAAGATACTGAGAGAGCTATATAAGTGGATAAAAAACTAGTTGGACTCCAGTCTTAGGTACCCATCTTAAAAAATGACCCTAGAGAACACATTCCTTCCTCAAATCTTAATACTGCATGAGAAATAATTTAGTTTTGGCATGGGGGTTTGACTCAATGACCAAAGATGTTTCACCAAAGCCTTCATTAGTTCATTGACAAGAAGGAAAACTTGTGACTCATGCTCAAACATCTGAACAAGATCCACAAAGAGAGTTCCTGTTGAAGTACCAGTAACTTAAAGACTAAGAAGAAAAACATAAACAGCAAAGACATAAAGATTTACCTGAAAAAGGATGCTGGAGTTGCTCCCTCCATGAGCACTGAAGCAGAGGGTTCTCACACCTCTTCCTGAGAAGTCAGCCCTAGGCTCAGAGAAATAAACTGCTCCACATGCAACTGTACAAAGGACTGTGTGAAGTCCAATGAGAAGTCTTTAACTTAAAGAAAAAGAACAGTTAATTTCAGGCCAAGGTACTAAAAGAAAGGCCTCAGTACTCAAGATCTGCACAAAGAACCTGAGTGCTCCTAAAAAAACCATGTGGGGGGAATCCCAGCCACACTTTGAAATCAGTCATGAGAGGAGCTCCTAACAGCTAAGCTGTTGCTCAAGGCGATTAAATTGGGACTGACTCAATGCACAGCCTATGAGCCTCTCTCCTTAGTGAGAAAGTCTCTTTCTTCTAGAGGGAAGGCTTATCCTACATTTAGCAATTCAGGATTAATCTGTACGGTATACGCCTGTTACGAAGTATTGGTGTGCGCTTTGCATTGCATTACCAGACACCATGAAACAGTTATAGGAAGAAAACAGAACACTTCGACAGACAATGGTCTGCAGAGATACAAGTGTAAATGCAGGTGAAGAGAAATAACTGATATAATGTCCACCAGGAAAAGGGAGGACATTTCCAAAACACTGGAACAAAGCCTTCAGACCCTATATAAACAAAGAAGCATCTGAGGAGAGGCTAATTTCCCACACTTTGCCTAATACACTGTATGTAACAATAGTTTGCAAATGGCAAGTGAGACAACACTTCTGATGGCATAACAGAGAAACAAAAGCAAAAGTCTCTTCTATAAAAAGATGCTTCCAGGAAACCACCAAATTGCTGATGATTATAGAGGCTGTGAAAATCTGCATCAGACACTGATTTGAACCAGCGGAGCACAAAGCTGCTCCTGTTATGCCACAGTAGCCTTGTTTCTAACCTGAACATCTTACTTAGGTTTGCAGCACATTTCTGGGGACTGGGTACTTTTCCTCCTTATAGGGCCCAAACCGTACCACTTCTGTTACACATCTGTACAGCAGCTGCTCTTGGAGCACGCAACTGTGAAATCACTCTTCCCCAAAATCTCTAGAGCAGGTATTACCAATTTCATTATCTGTTTACTTAATCACATGCAAAAATGCCAAAGCAAGCTCTCTGCAGAAGAGACACGAGAGCGAGCAGGACACAGCACAACCTTACTCAAACCGCAGTTTTACACCTTATCTACCCAGGGGATCACAACCTTCAGTCCCCACATCCGAAATGTATTCAGAAAACCGGGTTATTACCTTTCCCTTAGCATTGATTGCATAGCCTTTGTAGTACCTTTAGCTCGTAACATACATAAAATACATGGGTTTACAGTGTTAGAAGGGGTCACTTCCATACGCAGGTGTGTACCACAGGAGTAACTAGCACCGATAGCTACAAAGGCAACGCAGGACCCCTCACAGCTCTTCCTGCTAGATACACGGGAAGCGTTTATGGATCTTGCAGTGAAACCTTTGTACGCAAACCCCGGTTACGGCGGCACCAAGTGCAGCCCACAAGCGCATCACTATTAAGCAGAACAGCAGCTCGCGGTTTTAAAGGGAGCCAGGCCGCCGAGAGGCAGCGCCGGGCCCGGGCGGCGGCAGAGAACAGGGGCGGCCTTTCCGAGAGCGGCGGGCCGAGGCCTCGGAGCCCCCCGTCAGCAGCCGCCTCACCTCAGCCCGCCCAGGCCCGGACCCTGCACACGCACCTGCCGGGGCCTCCCCCGCCGCTGCCGGCCGCGGCCTGTAATGGCAGCAGGCGGGCCTTGGCCGGAAGCTCGGCGGCAGCCGGGAGCTGTCGTGTGGGGCGTGCCCGGCGCGGCGTGCGGGGAGGCGGGCCCGAGGCTAGAGGGGCGTCGGTAGAGCGGCGCTGCGGGGGGGGGGGGGGGAAGGTGGGGTTCTGGCCTGGCGCCTCGGCTGTAGATGGCGGTGGTCCGCAAGCAGAGTGATTTACAGCCGTGCCTCCGGGCGCGCATTGTGTCTCTCGGTTTCTGGACCACAGAAATCTGTACGACGCGATTGAGCGCTGTCTGGTTTTCAGCATCCACCCTCCCGCTCCGTGCTGTTTCATATTAATCCTGCTCAGAAAAATAAAGGGGTGAATATGGATTCTGGTGAATACGAATGGTCACAAGCCGGCTTTACAGAAAGCTGCATTAATTATTCCCTCAGTTCCCTGAGTAAGAAGTATCTGGCCTGGGGAAAAAGAACTTGGCTTCAGCTTTTAACCAGATGGAGCATGTGGTCAGAACGGGGTCGGAATACCATTTTCTTTACAACTTTGTGGAGACATGCAGTTAGGGCTGTTGATTCACAAACAAATGTTTGCACCAAGGGTACAAGTGAGTCTGATGGATTTATTCCCGTTAGTATAATAAAATACTGATTAACACCATTGAGGATGGCACCAGCCAGAAGCCAGCAATGCAGGGAAGGAGCACTTGGTGTCTACCCCGCTCATGAATTTGCTCGGATGAAGGATAAATTACTGACTGAAATTTTAGCAGCTCTGGAGGTGCGGATAAGTGTACAAGTGGCTAAGGGTGTTCTTATGGAGAGAAATGGGGACCGACACACCAGTGTGAGCTCAAATGTGAGTAAGCTGGATAAAAGCTTTGACATTCCTGTACACTCTGAATTGAAGCCAGAACTCCCAAATTTTTCTCCTCTGTTTAATAAGATGTAACAAAAATCCCCAAACCAACCATGAATGGAGCAAATTCAGAGCTTGTTACACAATAGTGATTTTTTTAGACTGTGAAGAAACAGCTAATGTACTTTGGAACCCAAAGCAACACCAAGAATGTGCTGAAAAGCCCTTAAATCATTGTTGTAAAGCATGGTAACACTGTAGCGGTGTACAATAAAGAAAGGGAAGGAAACATGCATATGTTTTAAAGTTATTGAAACTTCAGTTAGAGATCTCTGAATGAATTTTTAGTTAACATGGACAAAGATAGGCTCACAAGAGCTAGGATTCCCTGGAGAACGCTACCTGCTGGCTGCATAAATGCCTTTAGCTCCGTTCTGCAACCAGCCGTTTGTGTTATTAGCAAAGACAACAAGGGAAGTTGTTAGAAATCATTAACAATGTTGACTGAGTGTCTCTGAAAGAGCATCTTGGACTTCCTGACTTGCATGGTTCACGTCCCAGCTTTAATGTGGTGTTAATATAAGAGAGGAAGACCAAAAAAGTGCACTGAAAGGAAGATAACCAACCATCAAATGGCCTTTCAGCAAACCCTGAAGATTAAAGGAGAAACCAAGCAAGAATGAGAGATGTGGGAAGGATTTCCTGGGGTCAGACTAGTTCAGCTTGGCAGACTTTCTCCTGTGGGAGTCTGTAGGACAGCCACTGTCAGGAATGCTGGCTTCTTTGACAGCAGATCTATTTCATGCCCAAAGGAAGTATTTAAAGCTTTTAGCACCTGAGGAATGTGAATTGCTCCAAGCGACAGCTTAAGCCATGTTCTTCATTTGTCCAATAACTTTACTGTTACAGAATCAACACCTAAAATATCCTCCTGTAAAAGCTGTTTGGGAAGATCAAAGTTTCACAAAAACTGCACAAAAACTTTTCTCTTGTTATTTCTAATGTGAAAGGAGTGACTTGGAATCCGTGCTTAGGAAATCTGGCTTTTGGAGTCCCTGGGCTCTGTGGCACAATGCATGCATACAGTGCTCTGGGCTTTTCTTGGAGCAGAAACTGTGTTTGCAGAGTGGTTCCCTACGGCTTCCAGGATATACAGACTGCTGACTCTCCATCATTCTACGGTGAGGACAGCAGATCAGCATGGGAGCAGGAGAAAGCCAAAGGGGCAGATTCTCAACTTTTCTCTGGGTAAGAGAGCAAATCAAGCTTCAGTGGTATCTGCTGAAAGCCTCACCTGTCCAGCTAGACAGAGATGTGGAGCTCCCCACTGACAGCCATTGACCGGCCACTTCACATGGCCACGCTGCTCTTGCCAACATTTCCAAGACAGCTGCAGTGTTTCATGAGCCAACTACTGAAGAATTCCCGGGATGAAAGTGCTCCAAACAGCACAGGGTTTTATGACATCCACTCCTGGCCTCTCCTGACATCCAGTCTTGGCTGCTGTTTCCTACTTATCCTCAACTGTGGGTGTCTTATTTGGAGCTATTTACAGTCAGCGTCTGTTGGAGGTGCACACAAGCCTCAAATTAGTACCAGAACTAACCAGCTACTAGAAGAGAGAGGTGCTCACAGCTGCTTTGGGATCTCCCCCACCCAAGCTGAGCCACAGATCAAATGTCTAGTTCTGTGAACCAAGCCCATTCATCTCATTATGTAAGCAGATGTTTATGTTTTATTCTGAATCTGGTGACATCCATGGTGGACATCCATGGTGGATACCATTCCACCCGCTTTACACTTGGGGTGAAAAGAATTCGACCAAGTGCACTGCATGTAATAGGAAAACATGGTAAATTAACAGACCTCCTTGGGAGCCTCAGCTCTGGACCAGAGAGGGCAGGCAAGTCCTATTTATTAACACATTAATGGATTCTATTGAGGGGTTTTTCTTGGGTTTTTGTTCTTTGACAAGACAGAAATGCTTGGCTGCACAGGATTGCTCAGTGCAGAGAAACAAACATGGAAACCGAGGGGGCAGGGCAGGCTGCTTCCTGCTGGGCTCTTCCCACTATGTCTGGAGGGTTGATAGCTTACATGGTATCCCCAGTGAAGCTGGTTTTGGTGGTGCCATAGGATCAGCCATGCCTGGGGGTCTCCTGTAGCTGCGTGAGACAGGAGCAGTGGGAAGCTGGAGACTGAGAGCAAGGGCTTAGCTGAATGAGTAGAAGGCTGGGAGGCAGGAGATGGAGCTGCCCAGTCAATCAGCCAAGCTTTTTAAGCTTGGTAGTTTCTTTTTCTGAAGGTGTTAGTGACAGTTTATTCAGTATTTTCTAAATCAAGAGGCGTTGTACTGCAAGCATGCCTTAAAGATCAGTCAGAGCAGAAAAATGGTATGCATGAGAGTGGCAGGTGTTTGTGTGTACATATATGCATGTATGTGTACACATATGACTCTACATATGTACATATATGCACGTACGTAGAGTCAGAGCATTGCAAGCCTAAAAGCTGTTAGCCATGTCCAGCACTGCCTCTCTGCTGAGAGTACTCAGAATGTGCTGGATGCAGGGGAAAACCCGATTCAAGAAATTCCACTGGCTCTTTGCCCCCAGCTACTTATTCTTGCCTCTCTCCTTCAGAGTGGTTTTCCCTCCGCTGCAGCAGCTGTGCTTAAACTAGCTCCCTGTACTGATTGAGATTAGCATTTCTCCCATGTGCTGCTGTTACCATGTCCATACCCTCTAGATGGAACAGCAGATCACCTTTGACATGTATAGCCTAGAGCAGTAAGAGGAGAAACAGGCACAAATGAGGTGCATCAGCAAAGCTGAGGTCAGGGTAATGCACTGAGGAATAACTGTTTTTCTGCATCCCGTGCAATGTCAGCATGCCAGCTGCTAGCATTTGTTCAGATAAGCTCCACCAATGTCTCATACCAGATGAAAAATGTTCAAATTAGGATGCAGTTGAGCTGATGATCATTTGCTTTTACAGGAATCATTCTGTGCCCTTTGTAAATACAGAAGAGCTGCTGGAAGGGAACTTTTAAAGGTTGTGCTTGTATTGTATGAGTGTACTGGAATAACGATTGGTCACCTACTCACTAGCTCCCCTGGGAAAACAGCAGAGCATTTTCCAAGGGAGACCAGAAATTATGTACTGAGTGGGTCCCAGTCACTCTCTTAGAGGCTCATTACAAAGCATGGCATGGGGAGGGTGAACAAAGACTGAAAAGGAAAGAAAGTGGCCTAGAAAGTGGCAGGATCAAAAAGAAAGAGACAATTCACACATAGACTGAGTAGCTTATTTCCATAGGACACTCTGGGTACTAAAATGTTGTGGGGGTTCAAGAACCTTTTGAGGGAATACCAGGAAGAAAAGTCTGCCCAGGCTATTAAAAAAAGACACACCATCTCTAACTCAGGAAGTCCCTGAGCCACAAACCAGTGAGTCTGGTGGAGTACTTAGGAGGAATATGACTGTATACTTGCCTTGTTTTTATATGGTCTGTAAGTTTTTGCAACTGGCCGCTGTTGGAGGTGGATATCTCTGCTCAGGGGATCTGTTATCTGACTCATCCAGCTCTTGGAGACATTCTGCAGGAGTCACAATTGCTTTGGTTATCCTGCTTAGCTGATCTCTTCTAGTAAATCTAAATTCGCCTGGGCAATGCTCAGAAGGTGAAAGAAAATGTACAAAGAGCAAAAAGGTCCCAAATGGTTGGTGAAACAAGACAACCCACCCAGACCCTTTTGGTTGCTATCACAGACATCCAAATTTAGGAAACATATGGGCGTGGACATATTTGGAGTCATTGACCACAGGCATGACATAGCACTGCTTACTAAAACTGACCTGGAGTTGTTTGCCTTGCAGGATATGGTAAGGAGGCTTGGATTGAATATCATTGACTAAGGTCACAAGAGTTAAGCTTGAAATAGCAGAACTTGAGAACATTTGGGATGTAAACAGGTGACTGGAGGGAGTATGTCACAAGCTTTTTGCAAGGGATAATCATTGACCAGAACTATTGGCATGCAGGACCCAATCTGAGAAAGGCTTTACTGCCTGTGGAACAGTGCTGCCAACAAAAAGACTAGCTCTACACTCACTGCAAGTTAGTGCACTAATTCCTAGTGATTTGTAACTCCATCTTGCTTGTCCACATAGATTAAAAGAATTATTATAAGTGCTGAAAGACAGAGGTTCATCTTAGAGCTCACAAGCCAGAACAAGAGAGAGACACCCCCTCTGTTGGGGTTTGTGTTTCAAGTTTAGTCATTGTAACTAAAATTGCTGTTATGTTTCCCTTTTAACCTTCTTTCCCAGGGTAAGAAAATTTATGGGCTCACATTGTCTGTGTATTTCTTTCTTTTTTGAATCTGTAGATTTTATAAAACCTAGTTTCTGTGTAGAGGGGAAAGATCTGGAATCATGTCCTTCCTTACAAAAAGAAGCAAGAATGTGCTCAGCAACTCCTTACACTGTTTGAAGTGTTCTAGGTGATAGGCACAGATGTACTGGCCTGCCAGTGCACACTGCTTACGGAGGTAGATGGTGTGTGGTGTGGTGCGGGGAACAGGGGAGCTCCAGCATTGCAAGCTCCTCAGGAGGACAACTGGAGACAGGTGATTGTGGAAAGGAGGGGAAGTGGGGACAGGAGGCTAGAAAACTGTACTTTGTTCCACTGCTCAAAGAACAACTTAAACATGAAGGATCTCCAGTTTATCTCTGAGATCCCATTTAAAAGAAGGGTTCTTGAACCCTCAAATCTGCATTCAAACAAATCCCTCATGTTTGATGTGACTATTTGATGCTGCAGGATTTCCCAGACAAACACAGACAGCCTGAGCTCCTGGGTGAGAATTCAAGTAACTGGAAAGCAGCAGGATGCACCCTCTGCATATCAATTTTTCAGTTGGCATTGGACTTAGTGTTCCGGTTCCAAGAACTGCCACTGAAAACAAACTCCTCCTTTTGAAGAGATGGGAACTCAGATATTCCCAGGGAAAAAAAAACGGTCTGGGGGCATAAATACAATATAGGTATAGTTTGCTTTTGCATGTAAATCACTAATGCTTTCTGCAGTCCTCACTCATTTGTAACATCTCTGTCCTTACCCACTGCTTCAGTCAAGGCAGGTCAGTGTTGCAGCTTTGCTTTTACCTTAGGAATGTTAAATAAAAAAAAAAAAAGAAAAAGAAAATGGATAAAAGCTCATACCCTGGCAATAAAGTTATGGTGGGAAAACCCCAGTAGAGATTTAATTAATAATGAAAAATGAGTCCCTTTGCTAAGGGATCTTACTCTCTTTGAGGTAGTAATTCCTCCAAACTAACTAGCAACACTTCTTGGCGGTATAAGCTAGATCTCTATGTAAGTGGTTGTAACAGGCTTTGAAGGTAAATCAAGTGCTTAAGGAGTTACCTGTGCTGAGCAAGGGCACCTGAAATTTGGCAAAGATGGTGATTAGACTCTGGCTTTTCCAGGACCTCCAAAGCCTATCTGCAAACAGCTTTGAAATGACCTTGGCTAGACAACCAAGATTAAGTCTATGACACCTTCTCTGACAAGTGATGCTATTGCCCAGGCAACCCCTCCTGCCAGTCCTGTACAGTTTGGGGGTGATTATACTGAAATCAGCAATCCCCGTGAGCATGTTTGCCCTAAGAAAAGGTCTTGACACCCACGAAGCAGGCAATTTAACTAGCACTGCTGAATTTAGTTGTGCCCCATCTCCTCACTGTCATGGGTGGGCCAAAGAGGACATGCAAGAACTGAAATTAGGAGCAGTTTGTATTCCCATAGTGAATAAATACATTCACATAAGGGACTGTAAACTGTGCTGTCTTTCCAAGCAGGAATCCCTTTTCCTCTACTGCGGATTGCTGCCTGACAGGAGCTTGTTTCCCGTTTTAGTTTAGGAGGTTGTTGCGATAGACACCACATCTGGTTGCAGTGATCTGAAACTTTCTTGCCCTTCTCCAGGCAGCCTTACTGAGGGCAAGTTATGCATGTACAATATGCACATCCACATTGCTTTAGTCGGAATATGGATCCCTTTTGGCCTCGTGTTAAAATACATCATCACGTGGTGAGAAACAGAATTTTGACTGGAAAGATAGGCATACAGAGCCAATATAAATATTCATTGAAAAAAATAGGAATTGCTTTCAAAATAGCTAAGCTCCCAATTTATTTCTTCCTATTTCCTGAAAATTTATCACATTTGCTTAGCTCATGGCTTTTTCCTACTTATCTCTGTTTTCTCTCTGCTGACACATTTCTGTAAGAGCAGCAGGAGCTGTGTCTTGCTATATTTTGTGGGCTGCAGTAATTACTTCAATTCAAACTTGCAATTGTGTCTTCAGTGGGATTGTAGGTTAGCCAATTCTACTCTTAACAAATCTGTAGCAATACAGGGCAACCAAAAATGCTTTGGAGTAAGTCAGGATTCCTGCATTCCTCCTTGTGTAAATAAAATGACCAGAGCTGGGGTTTGGGGTTTTCTTTTTTGTTCTGAACTGTTGGAGAATTCCTCTGTATGTCTACAGAGAAAAAAAAAAATAATAATTTTGAAATTATTTCTTACTGCAGGCAACATATTTGTTTTGCTTTTCTCTCCACCCATCTGGACTGTTCACCATCCAGAATGAGAGAGACAAGGACAAAATTGAGAGTGCAGTGAAGAGCCATTGCGAGAGTGGCTTTGGAGGAGGTGACAAAGAGGGTTCAGATCACACCTTGTGCTGTCCATAGGGGTTACAAGGATGGGAAGCCACAGGTAGTAACAAGGGATGCTCAGGTTCCTATGCACCAGGCAGTACCCAAAGAGGTGGTGGGACCTCCATCCTTGGAGGATTTTCAAAACTCAACTAGGCAAGGCACTGACTGACTTGCTGCAGCTCTGCAGCCAGCCCTGCAAGGAGCAGGAGGTTGGGCTGGTGACCTCAGTGCTCCTGTTCCACCAAAATCCTTCAGTAACTTATCTGTATGACTTTAGGATCAAGTAGTCCAATGCTGCTGTCAGGCACAATCACCACTTCTCCCAACTCAAAGCACACAACTCTGCAGACCTTTTGTTGCAAAAAACCCCAACAACAATGGTTTCCTTCATGGTTTCACCAAAAAGATAACTGCTGCTCTAGCAGAAATGTTCGTCTTTCACAAGCCTGATGAGTACAGATTTCTTCCAGAGAATGCACAGAAAAGCTGCTCTTTCTGCCCACGGTGGAGCTCAAAGAGCAGTTGCCTGTTCGCAGTTGCCTGTTCCCTGAGGGACTATGTTAAGCCTTTCTTTGTGAGCCTGTACCTTGAAGGACATCTTCCTGCCCTCTTTGCCTTTCAGATTTTTGTCCAGCTTCTGAAACAGATCCTGAAACACCCACAGATGAAACCTCCATCCTCCATGCCCCTCTATAAGCCACTTTGCCTGCAGTCTCGTCTCTTGAGATGGCTAAACCCCCAAAATACTGTGGAGGAGGTATTTCACATGTACTTCTCTCTTGGCAGAAATGGCTACAAAGGATGGGAGAGGACTGGGGCAGCTTAAGAAGGATGTAGAATGGCGAGCAGAGAGGGGCACTGGTGAGATGTTGACTGATGGGGGCACTCAGATTTCAGAGAGTGCCTTCAGTAACTCTCTGTGGCCAGATGTCATGTCTCCCCTGGGGGGGCCCCTCAGTATAACAAGGTTTCTTGCTTGGTTTTGCATTAGCAACTATTGACAGGCACTATATCACTTATTGACTTGCGTCTGAAAGTCCATTAATTTTGTTCTGTCACTACATTTTTATTTCCTCTGCATATCCCATATTTAGCCTGCTGATGTGTAGCATTTCTGCAGCATCACTTCTCCAGATGTCAGCTTCAAACTGGAGATTGAAACATCTGGGGAGCAAAAAAAAAAAAGGCAGAGGATTTGCCAGCTGAGGTGGTGTGTGTGATGACAGGTTTGGAGGGGAAGCACAATAGCTTGAAGTGTTTGCTACAGTGACCTACAGCTAAACAGGTAGGGTGTTATTTACACACACTGTTTACACACCTCACACGAGCGTCACTGAATTCATTACAGACCGGTTCCTATTGGAATTGAGTTTATTTTTTTCATCTGAGAGGGTTAGAAACTAGATGTTACATAATGTATTTTTGGAGTCGGTGCTGCCTGTCTGGAGCAATTTCTGTGGGTTAGATGAGCCCTCATGAATGCTTTCACCAAGCAGTTAGCTGGACGGCTAGAGGAGCTGCCATGCTATTTTCTCAGCCTAACTGATTAAAGTTTAGAAAAAAACCCTGTTCTAATCAAAGATAAACTGAGTGATCATGAGAAAGGAAATGCTTCTGTAACTGCTTTGTCCTGCCCTATCATCCTGCAGCGTGCTGTCTGTCTGCCTTTTCCCAGGAGAAGACCACGCACGTGGCTGATCCCACTATTTTGGGATAGTGTATATACCCAGGATTCAGTTTGATGAGGAACAAGAGAAGCTGAGCTCCCATGCCAGTGTGCTCCCATGGTCTTGTTTGAGAAGAATTGTCTCCCACGGCATGCCAAGGTGCTCCCAGGGTCCAGCTTCATCCTCTGATTTTGCACCTGGGTCTCTGCTGCCAGGAGAAACTGTCTGTAATGGGTTTTGGGCCTGGCTGGCCGAAAAAGCTAAAAGTGGAAAAAAGCTAAACTATTTTGGGAACTTCTGGGAGGAAGGACAAGGGAGTTTCAGAGCTATGGGGAAAGAGGAGGACACTGTCAAACTGGGATGTGGGACCAGTGACGTGGGATTGCAGCCACAGACCTGGGATATGGACGTGTTCCACACTGAAAAAGAAATGAGCCACTGGCACTGACATAGTAGGCTACCGTAGCAAAAACCCTAGGGCATTACTGGAATTACCTGCTGAGGAGCATTTTCCCCAGCTCGTGTCTGTGGGACTGGTGTTTCCAAAGCTCAGGGCAGACACCAAAGTGGCACGGCAATTGAAGATCACAGGAAGCTAAGTGAAACAAAACGCCCCAAAGCTTCAAACTTTGTCTTTAACCATCCCAGTGCTGTCAGAATTGCTTGGTGATGTGTGCGTGTGCAGGATGATGTGTGATGTGCGCAGGAAAATCCCGTATGTCAGAGACCCCCTAGGAGCTGTGCACACAGCAGCCCAAGTCTGGGGCTTTCCAGGTGTGCTCTTGGATTAGCAAGCAGATGTTTTCAAAGAGGTGTATGGGAAATGTGCACCACAGGCCAAATGACTGCACAGTCACCTCTCACACATCCCTGAGATCAAAACCTGTCACTCACCTTGAAAGATAGTGTTATCCTGTTAGAAGTGGGGGTGACTTGTCTGGACAATTTTTAACATTCCCAGTTTCCTGCAGTTGTGCTCACAGTAAAGCAAGTTTCACCCCAGTGAAATGCATAGAACCCTGGAAGATGACTGCTGTGGGCTTTTGCATCTGGGCATCCCCAGGGACTCTCTCAAGGAGCCTCTCTGCCCAAGCTGCACTGGAAACCCAGGTGCGAAGGCTCACCAGTGCTTCCAGGTTTCCCAGTGCCAGGGAGCTGTCCCTGGGGGTCTGGGGAGCAGAATGGGCACATACCTGCTGTTCTGTCCAGAGAATTCATCTAACATCACAAACTGGATCAGGTTTTTAGCTGATGTGGTGCCATCTCTCAGCTGACTGCATGAGAGAGCATCTCTGTGCCCCCTGACCAGGCCCCCATGTGAAAAGGGCCAGGGTGGAGGGCAGGGCTGTGGGGACATTGTGTAGGACTTAAACCAAGCAAGAGTTCTATATCTGTAAAACAAGCTCTAAACCCTGTATATATTTGGAGCTAAATTTAACCCCAGTCCTTCCAAACCTGTGCTCATGTAACTGGAGGTCTGCCAGACTAGCCCTCTGTACATGTGTGATATTTTGGGAACAAGCAGGGAGGTTTTTTTCCCCAGAGCTTTTGCCAAACCTCAGCTTCCAAGTATGAGGACACAGCTCAGGGAGCAGGATCCTGGACAGGATCTCACTGCATGGCCCAGGGAAAATAAACCTGAATGAAGCCCACTGTTGTTGGATAATTGCAGGCCCATGGGTCTCCTGGGCTTGCTGAACTGCCCAGCTTCATGGCACTGCAGACTGTGGTCAGGCAGGACTCGGTACTGATCCTTCCTGGTCCCAGTGCAAGTTGTGAGGGAGCCCAGGATTCCCAGGCCACTCTGGGCACTAAGCCACTGGCCTCCTTCCCATTGGCCATAATCACTGGTTTGCTGGAAAATTTACAAGACCTGCTGTAGTGATACTCATGAATATAGGAGCTGTTGTAAATGTAATTTGTTTCTAGGGTTTGACAGTGTTTATCTGAGTGACTTCAGCCACCCGTCATTCACAGTAGTATGACAGTGCCTCTGTGGATGGACTCAGATTAGGCATGAGCTTCTGTCAGCAGTTGCAGATCCACCCCTGACTCTCCTGCTGTTCAGCTTGTGCCAGGAAACATGGCAGTTAGTCCCTCTGCTGTAGCATTTATTGCTGGAAATGTTGTTGTTCTCTAACCCTTTTTTCAAGGTTATTACAGTATTTAGCTTGGCTGCTGCAGTCTGCTTTTAAAGTTGTATTTCCAGCATGTGATATGGGGTAAAAATAGCCAGTGTCTAATTAGAATAATCCCTGGAGAAACTCAGATCCCTCAATTTCACAATGAGTTGTTCCCCTCACAACATGGCAGGCACATTTCAGCTCAGCGACAGTGTGTCAGGCTAGACCTCCATCAGCTGCAGAGCGGCTGTGATCAGACAGGCCAGGGGAAAGCTCCTAAGAAAAGCCTTGAGAGCATTTCACATCCCAGGAGGCAACAGCTCCTCCAGGCTGGATGCTTAGGTAGGGTTTGGGTGACCACCACCAGCAGCTTCTGCATTCGTGTTTAGTTTTCATTTTCTAAGTTCCTGTGTGGGTGTGTGAGCAAAATCCCTGGCCTCATCTACTGCTGGAATTTCTGGGAATTGGGCAGACTCTGGCTGCAGCATGGTGGTTTGGGGTTTAGGCTGGTGATGCTGCCGGAAATAGTGTTCTGCAAGCAGCAGCGTGCAGCAGCCTGGCGGTCAGTCAGATTCCATGGGGCTATCATTATCCCATGAAACATTCCTGGGGTCTGCAGCGGGGCACGGTATGTGAGGGCCAGCAGTGGCCTTTGGGCTGCCCACCATCCCAGCTCCATCCCACAGAGGGAGATGAGTCAGGTCCTGGAGAGCAGTCCAGGCTCTCCCACAATACCCAAACCATAGCCAGAGGCTGAACTCCAGTACAGGTGATGAAGTCTAAGAGGTCTGGATGGGCTGTTGCTGCTGCTGGCACCCCCTGCTCCACATGTGGCTCCTGAAGTCCTGCTAAACCCCGTGTCCATGTCCTGAGTGGCTCTGGAAACTTCTTGTTGGAGAAGGTGGGAGGGCTGTGGAGTGGCTTAGCTTTTCCTCTCAAGGCTTGTCAAACCAGGCTTACCATGGCTTTGCCCAGACACACTGAACCAAGCTCTCCAGGCCTTGGTTTTGTTTCGTTTATTTGTTCAAGACTGAAAAGAGATACACAATCAAATATGTGAGGTGGGAAGTTGTTCGGACACCTCCGTGTGCTCCCTGGGCACTGGGAGGTGTCCTCAGCTGACCAGAACCCCCTGTCCTCCAGGCCCACAGTAAGCCCTGCATGCTCAGAGCTGTGCTGGGGATAGTGCTCTGTGTGGGACACGTATTGCCTCCCTCCCACAAACGGATGGAAATATTTCTGTTTTCCAAAATTAGTTTCCAAATGTGTTGGGATTTCCTTTCCATAGGGATTCTTGAAAATCTGGTCCTCATTGTAAAACTGAATGGCAACTTTTTCCAAACCCCCTTCTCTGGAATTCCTCACCCAAAGCGGGTGGCAGGTTTCAAGCATTGTTGTTCACAGGGCAGCTCTCAGGATTACCCTGCTAAGAGGCTGAGGCAGGGGCTTAATGTTTACCGTGTGGTTGGTTGGGTTCTCATTCTGAGAATGCTTTAGCTGCTGGTTTAGAGGATGCTTCTCATCTCCACAGAGACTGGACTGCTTGGGGACCTGGCTGTGTTCAACCCCATGGACATGTGCAACCCCACACGAGTCACTCTGCTTAGCATGACACCCTCTGTCTGTCTACAGACAGTTGTGCACCCAGACTATGTGAATACAATGAGAATACTTTACAGCAAGGCAGAGTGTCAATAATCTGATTTAAGAATGACATATTTTCCATGTCTTCTGGTACCATCTGGACCTCTGGGGAAATATCTGGAGCAGCCTGGCAAATTCCCAATTGCACATCTGAAAAGAGTTATTTTCAAAAGGCCAGAAAAACAACTGTTTGTGAGGGCTGATTTCGGAGTCTGACTTCACTTTGAGCAGTGGGTCCTCATCAGTTTGGTTACCAGGGTCATGAGTTTTCACAATTTATGACACAACTCAAGCTCTAGATAGAAAACACAACTGCCTTTCAATATTAAGATGGACTCTTTAGTCCTAAACAACAAGGCAGATAATTTTATTTGAAGCCTTGGATACAGAAACTCTTTGTTTGAAATTATTTCAGAGAAGCATTACCTCATTGCACCAAACAACCAGCTTCAGCGGGCACCAAGGAAGCATCTACAACCAGGCCTATTTTGGGAGTCTGATCCCGATGGCTTTTTTCATCAGAAGTAGGTCAGATTTTATTCCTTTTCCAGCAGAAAAATTAAGAGAAAGCTCAAATACACCAAAACCCAGAAGAAATTGTTGCTTCTATTTCTAGAAGCCCTGCCAGAGAGAAGCTGCTTTGTACTCAAGCTAACTCCTCTCCTAACTTTACCATATGATTGATGACTCAAATTATGAGGTTTTGTTTCCCATTTCTACCTGAGATTTCCTGTCTGGGCTCTTCCCAGATGCAATGAGGAAGGTTACCACAAAGATATTTATGGACATATAACTCTAGCTGCTAAATTTGTAATTGCCCAGCCCCAGGGCGGAACATCCTTTTAGCTGAATCATGGCTGTAAGAATACAGTGCATACCGTGCAAAACTGGCCTCACTTGCAACACCACTCACCTACTGTGCTGGCTCCTTTGTGTGATGATGTGCAACGAAATTATATTAGACTTTGTGATTGCTGAGTCTGAGTCAGCAGCACCGGGTGCCACGGTCTCTCCATTGTCCCTCATCCCCAGTATGCCCAGCCTTGTGCTGGCACGCTCATGTCCTTCAACCACTTCTCCTGGAGAGATTTAAACATTTAGGTTTGATCCTTTTGGGATTGCTGAGAATTCACATTGCCTAGAGCATTTTTCCTTGGAAATGTCCATTTAGAATCAGCACCAGCAGTCTCTGTGCATTGCACAGCCTGCATATGAGCCAGTGGGTTATATATGATCTGTGTGTAAGATGTTTAAGGTGAATCTCAGCTCAGCACCGGGGCTGAAGAGCTGGCTTATGCTGGAGATGTTCCTGGTCAAGGAGCTGTGTCCCAATAGCCTGGGATCCCTCCTGCATGTCCCAGCCATGCCCCTGTTCGAATGCCAATAGGGCTGATGGAATGAGCCCAAAGGATATGTGCAGACCTGTGACTTGGACCGTTATCATGTGGATCCATTGAGCAAGACATCAAGTCACCTTTGCTAATCAACCCCAGTTGTAGCTAGATCCAAACTCCAACCCAGTAAAGGCACAAAAATATTTGTTCTCTCCACAGCAACCGCATGGAAAGGATGATTGTGGGGATTGGCCCATTTCCAGAAAGGAGGACTCCACACATCCCAACCTAACAAGGCTTGGATGGCTCCCTTGTCCTGGAGCAGGAGGCCTGATCCAGGAGATACGAGCACAGACGTGCCTCAGCTCCCTGCCTTCAGTGCCTGTGTCCTTCAGCCCTGGTGTCTGAGCTGTCAAATCCTTCCACATTCCTGCCCTAATCCACCCTCAGCAGTGCTTGCTGCTTCTGCCAGAGGCATCTGTGACCCTCATCTCAGGAGTGCACCGTGGCAGAGCATGATGCACCCTCTTGGTCGGGTGGCTGTCCCACTCCCATGGATGCTTCAGGGACCCAGCATGGGTGGCCACAGCCTCGGGCTCCTCCACCACTATCCCTGCTGCAATAAGGCAATGTTCATGGCCAAGGTTAGGTGTGAGCACTTTTATTCAGGTACAAAGAGCCACAGCTGAAAGAGCAAATGCTCAGGGAACAGAAAGGGTCCTCTTGCTGCCAGAAAACCACATCTGAGCTCATTTGCCACTGAAATGCCACAAATGATCATCTGTGCAGTCATTAGGCAGCATTGCAGTCAGCATATCAGCTCATTGATGATTAAATAATTCCAGTTGAGACTGAGCCTACCAGTGTGGTGTGTGCAACCGTGAAAGAGCATAGAGCCACTGGAGTGAAATCCTGCTGTCTTGTCCCACCAGCCTGGTGGGAAAGGCCATGAGGACCCAGCTTGCTCACTTGTAACATTTGAGTTGAAATGGTGGTGGCCCTGTGGAAGAAATATGCCTATATCTATTAGCAGCAGGATCCTTCCCAGCTCTTGGGAAGGCTGTCTCTTGTAAGAGGCAAGTCATTATACTGGAGACATCATGGACATGAGGATATTCTTGGTTCCTCCCTGTAAGTGTGGCCGCAGAGATTGCAGACACCACATAGGCGTTTTCCAGCACAAGGCCATGCAGGAGGCTGAGAGGAGAAACCATACTGCTGGCAGTCACACTGAAGCCACAGGTTGTGAAGAAACCACATAACCAAAGTATGGCCTTGAGAAAACACCCAGATCACCTCCCCCTGCAGCCAGAAGCCACCACTGACCTGCTCACAGCAGACACTGTTTATTCTGTGAGCTCGCACAGACCCATGGGTTTCTTCTCTTTGGCAAACCTATGATGTCCCCAGCAGGGAAACCCTGCCACCCCGAACTGCTCCTGGGAGCTCAGCTCCCAGCTGAAGAGTATCTGAATAGTCCTGTGCCCTGGTCTTTCCTACACTTTGCCAAAGTGTGATGGATCTGAGAGCATACCAGGAAGGATCTGCGGGTGCCAGTATGAAGTGGCATTGTATTGAGCAAAGTTTGTCCTTTTTGCCTGGTTCCCTTACTATAAATAAACCTAAGAGCTGAAGGATAGCTTTGTCCCTGTTCCCCCAATGTCTTCCTGTAGCTTTTTTAGACAAGACTTTGTGTCTCTTGATCCCAGGGAGGATAATCGCTTCCATTGCTGTTGGCGATGGGAAGAGCTGGCTGCCCTCAGTGCTCAGTAGCTTGAGGCTGAGTATTCTCTCCATTCCCTTGGAGAGAGCAGGAATTATTTACTGAGGGAAAGATCCTCATTACAGCTGGAACATGTCCCAGGGACGAATGACCTCAAGAAAAAGCAAATCAAGTGATGAAACCAAAAGCAGAGGTGAAGAGGTCAGCCTGGTGATGGGGTGCTTGCCCAAGCCAAGCCCCATCACTAATGGCTGATATGCTGCCAGGCTCAGGGACCACTGGAGGAGCAGGGGCAGTGTGTGTGATATCAGGGCTTGTGCCCCAGCTCCAGCCCTGTGCTCTGCAAACAGGAAGCTGTCGAGCTGCTGCTGAATAAGTCATTTTGGGGAGTTCGTACCAAACTGGCTTTCAACTCCTGAATGTGTAGGAAGGAAAAAGCTGTGAATACGTCTTTGTGACCAAGTTTGGCACCGGCCACACTCTGCAAGAGGGACAAGAATGTGGCCATTTACAGGGGAGTCAGCTGCCCTTTAAGAAATTAAATATCCCTTCCCTTTCCTGCGAGGCTTTATTGAGGGGTGAATAGGAATGAGACACTGAGCAGCTTCTTTCTCTTGCTGGCACAGAGGGCTGCGATCCAAGCTGTGGGTGCTGGAGCACAAGGAGAGACCCCACTCCAGGGAAGCTGCACAGCCCAGCAATGAACCCATCTGGCTGATCCCTCTCTGCAGCCTGACTGCTCCAGGAAGAATTGGACTGGGGCAGTGAAGCTCCAGATCTGCCCTTTCCTGGAGGATCATGTGTGCCCTGCAGTGATTTCATTGGGACTCCAGCAAAACATCTGTCCATCTTCTTCACAAGGCTTGAAGGGGTTTTGGAAGTGAGCAGTTTGGAATGTTTTGCCCTTTTCTGAAACAATTCCCCACCCAGTGTTTGAGAAGTTTCTGTACATTACATTAAAAATGGACTGTGTCCAAACATTTGTGGGGTTGGTTTTTTCTTTTTTTGGAAAGGCTTAGATATTTTGTACAGATCTTTCCTTTGTGGACAAGGAAAGAGGCTTTGTTGCAATCTGGAATGAAGACATGCTCTGTTTTATCAAATCCTCTGGGAGGCTGGCCTTCTGCTCTCTGTCTAGTTGAAGCTTTGACTATATTCACTGGCGTGATTGTCACATCCAGTGAAAGAGGGAACAGGTCCCTGGGGCAGACAGACTTGCCCCAGCCGAGGCCAAGAGGCCAGCTTGGTCACACATGTACCCAGAAGTTTTCCAAAGAGTGACTTAGGAGTTTTCTGAATCACTGGCTTTGGGACCTCACAAGTCCTGAAGCAGTAGGAAGCTCCAGATGATTTCAAATTGCTTCACGTGCCAGGAAAAAGGAAAAACAAGCAAGGCAGATATTCGTAGGTTGGCTAGCGCTAAACTGTATTACTCCACTGGGATCAGTTGCTCCAAGTGTAGATTTCTTTCGTAAGAAATACTTGTAATAAAATAAAATAGATGCAGGGGTCTTGGGTGGGAGTCAAGAGTAATAATTGCTTTCTTCTCGGGTTTCATTCCTTTCTTGTCTTTCCCCTGGCTTGGCGTAAACACAATACTGGTTAAAAACTTTGCTGGCAGTTTCGTCTTTCTACCAATAGCTGCAGAAGGTCTGGAAAGACAGAGACAGCTCCTCCAGTGCTTCCTCATTGCAGTCAGCAGGAGCACCAAAAAGTCTGCTGGAAAATGGGGAGTCTTTACAGCTCAGTGTGTTATGACAGATATTTGTAGGCTCACTATTGATGGAGTTTAATTATAAATAATCTTTCTGTTCTTTTTTGCATAGTGCCAGTGTTTCAGTGTACAGGATGCATCCAGCATCTCATTATGGATCCTTGGTAGAGGGGAGAGGCAGAGAAACTGGAGAGCCCAATGAAGGGCCACTGGGATGGCTGTGGAGGAGAGGCTTTGCTCACCCTGGAGAATGAGGTGGAAGGGATTGAAACACACCTTGCATGGCCCATGGGGGATAGAGAGACCCTGCAAGGGCAGGAGGCCACCACAGTGACAGGGCAAACCAACTGGACGTGAAGACAGGGCTCTTATCTGTGACAGCAGCACAGCCTTGGGGCAGGACCCAGAGAGGTGGTGGGACCTCCATGCTTGGATGTCTTCAAAACCCAGCAGCAAGACCATACTCTAGACATATCAGAGATAGAGCTCGTAACACCTTTGGAAGCTGATAACCAGCTCCTCTTCCTTGTCTCCTGTTTCAACCTGAAAAATCAGGAACAGCACAGAAGGACCAAACTAGCAAAGCAGTGATAAACTGGGAAGAGGAGCCAGCTTTCCAGCTGTACTTTTTCCCATTTTACCAGGCAACAGTGGGAGGCTGATAAAGTTTAGACCAGAACCCATGAAATTAGATTGTTTGGAATACTTTTTACATTAAATACTATTGTTTCTTAAGTCTAACTAACTATAGTGTGAAATTACAGTTGCTGGAGAGTGGATCTGTGTTACTAAA
Organism: Lathamus discolor; assembly: GCF_037157495.1. Taxonomy (NCBI): domain Eukaryota; kingdom Metazoa; phylum Chordata; class Aves; order Psittaciformes; family Psittacidae; genus Lathamus; species Lathamus discolor. The sequence goes on along the minus strand of NC_088889.1, from coordinate 80,327,679 downwards.
ACGGGGAGAGTGGATTTTACTTTGAATTTCAGGCTCTTAACTTTGTCTTTGCCAAACCTATTCTTAAAGATTTGTTTAAAGATTTACTGGATTTACACAAAGCCCTGTTATTTCAGCCGAGCAAGTTCTGTACAAGGTTGTTGTCAGTAATGAATTCTTTTTTTTCTCCAGTGACTGAGTTTGTGTTTTTACATCAATATAGCACATCTCTGCTCTTTCTTTAAAAATATAATTCATTTACAACAGACCAACCAAAATTCCTTGTATCTTTTATGAACTCCTTCAGTTCATTTATGAGTAACTGAACTGGAAATGTTTTTTCTTAAATTCAGTTCCCTTTTGGCTGATATTGATGATGAGATAGTAGACTTCATTGTGGCTAATGCTGGGTTTGGTCCATGATGCTCTCCTTTCTGAACTGAATAGATCATTCATTACTGACAATTTTGAATGTTCTCCTTCAAGGCTTGTCCCCAGCAGCAGATTGGAAGCCACCTGGGCTGGCCTGGAGGGATGCAGTTACTGGCTGCAGGCCACCAAACCTTGCTTGTTCACCTGACATCATTTCCCACAGTGCTTCGGGGACGGGCTTCTTTGGCATCTGTCAGGCTAATGTGCTATGTTCCTACCCCTTGTACACCTCTTCTTCTTCAGCATGGGTAACTTTCCCTTCTGGCATCCAGTCCCCAGTAGCAGGAGTTGGATATTTAAATGGAAGTCACCATTCAAAACTCAGGCACCCCAGAATGACAAATCACCAAGTCAAGGGTAGTTTATCCCATTTGGATTCAGCCTCTTCCAAGATGCATTCTGATAGCAAGGTTTGAGCACACGCTTGGCGACTACACTCTGTATTTGACTGCTTTACAAGAGTCCTTGTATGCCTCTTGGAAATAAATCTGTTTAGTTTTGACATTCTGAAGCAATATTATTTCATCTCTTGTCAGTAGGGGACTGGAAAATGATAAGAGTCTTTCAGGCAACGTAACAGATATTCTGGGAGTTTCATCTTACTTCTTCCATGACATTTTTATTGCTTCCATGTGAAACATATATATGTATGAATATATATATGTTAGAAGTTCCTTTTTTTGTTGGAGCAAACCGGGGAGGAGGAAGCCATTTTGCTAAGTGCCATTTCCTGAGTATTTTGGAAATAACAGCCTTCTTTACACATGCTTTGTTCCTTTTTTTATTCCTCTTCCAATGAGTTGACCAAATGAAAATTGCCATTTTTATCCCAATGGATTTTCTGGGTGAAATACAGTTGAAAACAAATATTGCTGTAAGGGCTGGCCATTAAATCCTAGTTTTATATTATTTCCATTCCTCCACCTCTTCCTGGCACCGCAAACACATGCATTCCCTGTGGCTAGAGCTAGGAATGATCAATTGTAATTAATCTGAGCAGAAAATGAAGGGATTGAGTTTTGATGTGATTTCCTCATGCTCTGCTGGGCAGCAGCTCCTGTGGCTGTGAGCAGCCTGGGGCAACTCCACCTTCCCAGATCCTCAGCATTTTGGCTCCTCTCCCACCTTGTCTCCTGGTTTTGGTCCCCAGCCCCACATGGACTCACTGAACACATCTGTGAAGTGAATCCTGGTTTGGGCTGAATAAGCAATAGACTGGGATGGTGGGTTAACCTTTGGGCCTCTTCCCTGGGCTCCGAGTCCTGGCTTAACACCACATGCCTGCTTCATGTGCAGTCCTGCTGCCAGCTCATCCGCAGCACATCCAGGCTGAAGTCACCTCCACGTCCCTCCTTGCCACTGCGTGATCCCGCATAATAACGTCTGCAATGCCTGCTGGCGCCTGAGGGTGACAGAGGCTTCAAAAGACTTTCTGGCCAGCGTTAGGTTTTTGAACTCAATGTAAATTGAGTGGATTATAAGAAATTCAAGTTGCAACATAGCTACTTGTTAGCAGAGTCTTTTTTTTTTTTTTTTTTTTTTTTTTTTGGAAAGCAAAAGGCATTTCATTTGCACTCCAAAAAGTGTCAATATTTTTTTTTTTGCAGGTCAGCAGCACCATTCTCAGCTTGGCAGCCGATCTGGAGAGGAGGCATCTGTACTCAAAGCATATTGTGCCAACACTCCAGATCGATGGGCCATTAGCACCCACAGCAACAGAGAAAGGGCACTCAGGGTGTTCAGGCAGCGCTACTCTTCCTGGCGTGAGGTAGGGGCAGACAGCAGCAATGCCAGCTCCACGCAGGACCTGCAAGGTAGCAAGGAAGAAGGGAGATCATTTCTGTAGCAGCTCTGGTGAACAGATACCACAGTACCAACCCCACTTCTGTCCACAGGATTCCACCCCCAGCGCTGCGGATGAAAGCCTGACCTGCTGCTGGTACCCAGGAACCCGGTTTGTTCCGCAGTGAGGGGATGCAGGTGATATCCAATCCACCCTAGAAAGGCATTCCCAAAGGGGAATCCCCATCCTCATGCTGCTGGCAATTCCTTCTCTGGCTCCTGGCCAGGCCACCTGCATTTGAAACTCTCTGGGACTTCGCTTGGGTTTCTGTGTTATTAATCCTACCTAGAAGAAATCCCAGGCCTTTCTGGACCTCTTCCCTGTTTCCTAGGACAGCTGCCATGGCTGTGCCACTGCTTCATGTCAGCACAGAAGGCACTGCAAAGCCCATGTATTTCCAGAAGGCAAAGGGAGCTCTGCTTTCCCCCATGAAGGCTACCCCCTGATGCTCTCTGCTGTGCTTGCCGGATACTAGGATGCTTTCTTGCCCTAAACTTTGAACAAAGCAAGTCAAACTCAAATCATCTGTCTAGATAACTGTGCTCCTGGTGTGTCCCAGCTGTCCTCACATAACTGTCAGGCTGTAAGAAGGTACTGTCAGGCTGTAAGAAGGTAAGGGAGAAGGGACTGCACTGGCTTGAAGCATTGCTCAGCTTCCTGGTGCCACATGTCTAGCAGTAGCTCTAAGCACATGCCAACACCACCATTTGCCTACTTGGGTGTGTAATCAGTATAGAGCCTGGTTTCAGATGTGCATGCAGGAGGGAGAATTGTGGGTGCTGATGAAGACGAGGTGTTGAACAAACATGTGAAGTACTCTTAGGCTGGTCTGCACCACTCCAGCTGGTACAGACCCACCAGGGCCTGGCTGTCAGTGGGCAGGCACGTGGTTAACCCGGCTTTGAAGGAGCAGTTTAAGTGAGCTGCAGCAGTAAAAGTACTGCACTTCATATGCTGATGGATATCTATTTCATTGGGTCTTAACCATGTCTTGTGGCAAGATCACAGTTTCTCATGGGTTTCTAGCAGAAGGGAGGAAATTCCAGTTTCCAGCAGAGAAGAACGAAGCAAATTCATGTAATCACACGTTCATGTTAAACATAACAAGCACCAGAAGAGAGCTCTCTTTCAGCTGGTCCTCAGAGGCCACCTTTCACACAGAAGTACTCCCTGAAAGCATCTATGAGGGAGAAAACAAACAAGGCTGCCGGGCTGGCTGACCTGCTCTGGACCAGGACTGCAGGTCCTCAGCACCAAACTGCTGCTGTGCATCCGCTCATGCCCCAAAGAGCTGAAGTCAGAATGTGGCCTTAATTCACTCTGTTCCATGTATTTTAGGCTGATAGGACTCAATGCGCTGAAGGAGAAACACCCTGAGTGGTGATGGGAGCAAGGAGGGCATATTCTTGACCAAGGGGGTAGAGTTTATCTGACTGAGTGGAGATACCTGCAGCTGGGTAAAAGAAGGATCCTAGCACACAGACCCGGGGAGCTGGGGAGGGAAGTGCTGGGAGAACTAGAGCCTGTGGGATGGGGTTAGCAGTGCGGTCTGCTGCACTGTTATACAGGGGCGAGAAATCATGTTTCAGTGACAGAGCTTTGTGGTTTTCGGTAAGTGCACGTACTGTTGGCAGCAGGCAGGGGGAGAGCAGGGGTAGGTCAGAGTCACACTCCAGCACCAGGGCGTTCCTCCTGGGAGCTGCAGAAGGGCCCTCTGAGTCCATCTCTGCTCCGTTACATTACTGGACGCTTCTTCCCCTTGTTTATGTGGTAGAAACATCTGAAAACAATTTGTGCCTGCTAAGCTTTGCGGACGGTCAGGGTTCTGTGTGCAGTTTGGTCTCCAGCTTGGCCAGCACAAGCTGGGGCTGATATGTGTTGGCTCATTAGCTAATGAGACACGCTGTAGTTAGCAGGGCTCTCTGGGGGCTGCCTTAGACACGCGGGTGCCTTTGCGGTACGCGGGCAGGAGTGGGTGCGGTACCGATGAGCTCACCCTCTGCAACAGCAGCTCTCCCGCTCCGCTCGCGTGCGGGTGGGCAGGGAAGACGCAATAAGATGGCAGGGAATATGCGCCCCCCCCCCCCCAGTTATTGCTGATATTAAAAGCATCTGCAGCTGTGGGTTGGGAAACTGCTGGAGAGGGGTGTGCATGCTGCAGGCTTGGCCAGAAATCTAGCAAACCTCTGCGTGAGCAATACGTGCTGACCAATGCTCTGGAGAGGACGGATGGGGAAACCTTTGGGAAGGATCCCAGGACAAAGGCGAGGACGGCTAAGCAATTGAGGTGGGAGGATGCCATCCAGAAGGGGAAAATGTTTAAGCTGGGAGGAAAGAGACAGTTTAGAGAAGGGATGATAGGGTAACCACATGACTGGAGGAGGAGGTGTGAAGAACTTGATGGGAAACACAGGACTTAAGTGTGGGGGTGAATGAGGCAATGAACAGGTAAAGTACCGTGAAACAGCAAGGAAGAGCGAGGTGCAACCCTGCCAAGCATTAGCTGTGCTGTGTGACGGCAGCGCATGCCACCCATGCGAGGCTCAGCCCTGAGAGCCCCCGTGGGTGCCAGTGGGACAGGGGCAAGGCCTGGGAGCTCAGCAGTGCCTGTCCCCGCCGGCAGCACTGAGAGTGACTCCGGCCCGCGGCAGCCCGCACGGGGATCACCCCGGCTGCCGCCGGGCACAGCGCTCAGGGGCAGCAGAGCTTCCAGCAGCCAGGAGAGCAGCCCCGCGGGCTCGGGGCTAACGGGACCGCAGCCGCACGCCACAGCTCGCCCGGGGCTCGGGGGCTGCGCGCTCCGCAGGACGACGCCCACCACGAGGCGGACCCCGACCCCGCGGCGGGGAGGCGGGGGCCGCGGGCCGGGGCCGCGCTGCGGGGGCCGCGGGCGGGCCGGTGGCTTCCGCCCGGCGCGGCGCATTCCTCCGCCGTGAGTCAGGGCGGCGGCGGGGCGGTATGCGTCGTCCCGCGGCCCCGGGCGCTGGCAGCTCCCCGGCGGGACTCACGCCGCTAAACCCGGCACGGTTCCCGTCACCAATTTGCATGCCGCGGCTGTGAATGGCGTGCCCGGCCGGCCGGCCCCTGGCACGGGGGAGGAGTCTCCGCGCCCTACACGGGCCGAGCTCGGCGGCGCCGGTCCCTTAAGCCGCACTGGGGGGCGGCCCGACCCGAGCGGCGGCTCGCCGCTGCGCTTCACCCGCGTTCACGGTGAGTGCTGGACCGCGGAGCCTGAGCGGGGAAGACGTGGGGACGGGGTGGGGGAGGCAGGCTCCGGCCGGGGCCGGGGCTGCCCCGGGACGCGGCGCACACGTGAGTGGCGGCTCTGTCCCGTCCCGTCCCGTCCCGCGGCCCGGCCGCCTCAGCCGCGGCTCGGCAGCCCCCTGCTGGCGGCCCGGCCGGGAGGGGCAGCCCCGCGGGACACCGAGGGCTGTGCCCTGCCTGGGACCGCGCTGCCGCAGCCGGGCAGGGAGCGGCCCTCGGCGAGCCTCGGGGGCAAGGCCGGCGCCCTGAGGTGGCGGCCCCGGCCCCTGCCAGCAGCGAGAAGCCCTCGGAAAACTGCCCTCACCGGGCACCGTCGCCCACCCCGTGAGGTGAGGCTCAGCGGCCTGCGCCGTGTCTCGGTGCCTCAGGTGGGGAGCCGGCCCTGTCAGCCGCAGGCAAGGAGACCTGTGGGAGCTCGCTGTCCATCTCATCCATGGTTCTTTGGTTGTCGGGAGTTTGGTGAGCCTGATGTGTAGGTGAAGGTGCGTGCCCATGGCTCATTCAGCTGGTCCTAGCCCACGCTGGAGCTGAAAGGCTTTTCCAGCCCCTTCCCTTGCCACGCGTTCCCACCCGCGATGCTGGCACCGGTGTTTTGGGAGCTGCTTTGTGAGCAGATCCGGTGGAAAACATACTGGTTTTTATACGTGAAGGTTGCTTTTCCTCTGGATCGAGTCCCTGAACTGACTGTTCACACTGTGCACTGCTGGCATGAAGCGGGGAATCACAGCAGCTTGTGAGTAAAGCTTTTGCAGGATTGCACCCTCAGTGATGAGTCCTTTCGGGCCCCTCAGGGAGCAGCCTGTCCACACGCACATAGCGAGGTGCCAAAGTGCCCCTTGTGTGTATTTTAAGTTGTGTTTTTCTCTCGTGTAGCTCGGGAGAGGTGAGCAGCAGCACAAATGGGTTTTGCTCAGTTCTTGTCCATGTGCATTATGTGGTTCTGGCCGCTGATTCTCTTGCAGGTTGGCTTCGTGGCACGATGCATGGTGCTGGTCAGGGATGTCTCCAGGCCGGGTCTCAGAGCAAGCAGGAAGTTGTTTCCTTTCTTCCTGTTTTTGTCCCCATGGCTGCTAATTTCCTCTGGGAAGAAAGCTGTGCATTCTACAGCAAAGGAAAAAATAGGCACACGTAATGGGAAGGGACAGGGCGGCAAAGCTGAAGGTGCTTCTGAATGAAGCATAAGATGTGGAAGGAACACAGGTTGTTAACTGCAGCAATGCTGATAGAGCAGCGAAGATAAGTAGCTGCCTTTGTGCCGAGGTAAAAAGGGCCCACTTGTGCTGAGCTGGGGAGCAGACCCTTGGAAGGAGAACAAGGTTTTGACCCCAGTGCGTATATAATGTTGCTCTCTAGCTCTTCTCTCTTGGTGGTGCAGGGTTTGCAAGAGGAGGTGATAACTTCTGTTAGATCAGTTGATATAGTTGGAAGAAACAGGTGAACTTTCAGGTACCTCCTTCCTTCCTTCAAGTTTTGATTGTTAAAAGGACTTCACAAAATGCCTTATCTGCCTGAAACCTCTCTGCTCTTTTATTTGTTACCCCAGCTGTGGCTCTAACAACAGCTATCACCCCTCCCTTCTGCTGCATCCCTCTTGTGTCCTTGGATCCTCGTGGCTACTGATGGGCAGCCCAGGTCTCCACTGTGTGCATGCACATGGGGACACTGCTGTTCCTCAGCTGGAACCCTTCCACCCTCCCACGAGGTGCTGTGGATTTGGAATGAGGTCCCTAGCTTCGTTATGATATCTGTGCTTATCAGCCCTGAGCCCCCCGAAAGGCAGCAGCTCTCACGTGTGGTCGTGTGTCAGCAGTGTGCTGCTTCTGTGCGTTCCTGTGAAAGGAGTTTAGCGCTGCCCGGTGTAAAAGCAACTCCCACAGAACGAGTTCTGCTCTGGGACTTCCCATGACAGGCCCTTTTTTTCTTTTTTTTTTTTTTTTTTTTTTTTTGAGCAATAACACTTGCAAGAGATCTGCCTACAAACTGGCTTTTCAGGTTCTGGGGAAAGCCATGGGCTGGCCCCTGTCTCAGGAATGTCTTGCTCTGTGCTGGGTAGGCTTCAGCCGCAGCTTTGGATGTGGAGAGCACTGCTTGCCCGCAGAGCAGAGCAGGCACCTCTTCAGCAAGCTCGTCCTTCCTGTGGCTGGGTGCTGAGAGCACGTGGCCCTGATGTGTCACCTCAGTCGGGGGTTAATGTCCCATGGAAGGGGCCAGCACCTCCTCAGTGGACTTGGCAGATGTCTCGTTTCACTTTTGTGACAGGGACTGCATTGAGGCTGCAGCTAAGTGAGATCTTAAGGCAGGATTAGGAATTTCTCTTGGGGTCATCAGTCCTGTCGCTCTGGAATCCAGCCTCAGAGAGTAGCCAGCAAGTCCCGGCATGTTCCGCCGGCAGAGGCAGGGTCTGCTGAGTGTGGCATGATAGGACAGTTTATTCTGGGCACAGAGCCCTCATGCTCAGATATAATTAGTAAAAGTTTGATTCCGTTCAGTGTGTTGGATCTCCCTCCAATGCAAACACAGCCTGGTTAGTGCTGAAGGCCCGAGATGGGCAACGTGACCAGGAGTCCCAGGTTGTTTTCCATTTAGTGTATCCAGCAAAGAGGTTGGCAGAGCACCCATGAGCTGCTGGGGATGCTGCCTGCTGAGTGGGACTGGCTGTGAGCTGAAGATCCTGATGTTTCTCTGTCTATATCTCTAGAGTTTTTATCCAGCAGAACGCTTTGATAAGATTCTTCCCTTGTGATTCCTGCCTTTTTTTCCTTAGTTATCTCTGCAGGCATCCTGTGGGAACCATGTGCCATTCTCAGAGGTTCCAGTGCTAGTTGTGACCCAACATGACACTTCTGTTAATTTCTTTTCCTGCAGCCATCTGCCTGTTGCCAGTATACAGCTAGTTTCAGTAGAAATACTTAAACTCAAGGATTGTTTTCTTCCTTAACATGTTCCCTGAGCTCAGAGGTGGATTAGTTTCCTTTCTTTTCAGCTGAAGATGTACTGGGCTTCAACTCTAGCTTTATCATCATCTTGTTGGAATGAAATGGACTTGAAATGCACAGATCTCGCACTGTTATTTAGCCTTGGAAGGAAATGAATCTATTATTTCCCATGGTCAGGCTGGCAGCTCTACTCCTGTGTCCTTGAAGAACCCCAGACTGGTTTAGTGTGTGATGTGTGCTCTTGTCATCCAGGCCTGCTTGTATGGAGTCACAGAGACCCTCAGTTCAACACAGCACAAGGGGTGGGCAAGGCTTCCCTGCCGGCCTCGTGTTTTCACAAGCAGGCTTGACTGAGCCCTTGGGAAGATCTAGGGGCAACCCTGAGAGAGGGAGGTTTCCGCAGGGAGCGGTGGGAATTGTGTCTGTGCTGAGATTGCCTATTGTGTCCTTGTTAGTTGAACTTCAGGGGTTTCTGATTGCTTGTTCCTTTTTTTTTTGGGGGGGGGGGTCCAGCTCATCTAGCTGCTGTCCAGGGCTGGTTGAAGCTCCCTTAAGATCACATCTCTCCTACCTGTTGTTTTAGTTCATGGTGCTGTCGGAACGAGGAAGTGTTTGGGAATTTGTTTGGTTTTTAATGTTTGTTGGAAAAATGCCAAATGAACAAATTAGTAGCTGATTTTTTGGAAAAAAAAAAAAATCCATACTATAATAAAATCCTTTTGAGTAATGACCAGTGGCTGTTTGTTGCTTGGTGAAGGTAGAGAGCTTATTCTTCATGTTAATCTGTATTGTTAAATCTCCTAAAGCTATAGACTGAAAGTTTCATTGGTTGTGTGCTCTGTTTGCTGCAGAGACAGCAAATGTCAGATTAACATAAGGCTTGTGCTTGATGAAATTTCCTTTGGGTGCACTCTTCAGTTCTGTTAGATAAACCATTTGTTTCAACTGTAATGAAATCTACTTTTTGCATAGCATAGAAATGTTAGAACTATTGTGATATAGACCTGGTCTCAAATTCTGGGGCCTTTAGCGACAAACAGATCTGGCCTTAGTAATCTGAGCATCTCTAAAACAGTCAGTAATTATTAAAGGAAATGTAATTTCTTCTCAGTGAACTAAGAAGTATCATTGCAAAATACTTCCCTGGCACAGTACAGTGTTCCCAAGGGGAGAAGAGATATCAAGACATGCCCAGTCTTGCCTTTTCTGGAAAGCCTACCTTTGCCACCTCCTCCTCTTCCTGTTTCCACTTCAGTGAGAGACAGCCCCTTGCTCTGCTGGTCAGCAGCAGTCCTGCTTTGAAGGTTGTTGGGTTCCTTTTTCCTTTAAAAAGGAACAATCCGTATGAGGTCATCCTGAAGCTGTGCAGGATGCAGCTTTTACTGTTCTACAGGTCTAGCACTTGTCTTTGACTCAGTGAAAGTTTTAACAGCTTGAATTTTAAAATCTTGAGGGCTCAGACGGCTCAGTTGACGAATACACTTCCCTGTTTCAGGAGTTATTGCCCTGTAGCAATCAGCACATGGGAGGTATGTTTCTCTGTTGCTTGAGTTCAAAGCCCAGTGCTTTAAAATGGACTGCAGAAGACAGCAGGCTGAGTTGTTTTGCCAAAAGCTGTGAGTGTACCTTCCTTTTCTCTGACTGCTCTGGGGCTGTGATTTCAGGGAGAACAGTGAGACAGAACATGCCATTCACTTGGATTGAAGAAGTACGGTTCACTTGGATTTTTTTTCTAACACAGCATTAGAATCATGATTATTTCCATTTGTGTTACAAATGAGTTGGTACATTGGGTATGCACCAATGCACATACGTGTACCCACACCTGCAGAGCAAGACAAGCTCTTCCTGCAACTGCTTGCCAGTTAGACAAAGTAGGAGATAGCATGTGGCCAGCTGCCGAGCACTAGCAGGAGGAGGAATTAGAGCATCAGAGTGGCAGGGTAGCTCACCTGTGTCCTGGTTAATCAGCTAATGCTTAGGAAGAGCAGCTCCAGTCAAACCAGCTCTGGTCTGAGTCCCTGGCTATTTAATTGTTCCTTTGAAGTATCTCCATTGGGTATCATTGCTGTGGGCACTGCTGGTGGATGCAGGCTTATTCTCTCACTTGGATTCAGGAGAACAGAACTATGGTTGTGTTGGAGAAAGCAGGTGTGTGATGGTGAGTGAAGATGCTCTGAGTTTCAAAGGAACATGCAAAGAGAGCTAGCCTGAATGGCTTCCATCCTTCCTGAATATAAAGTCTGTCTTCTGGTGGCTCCAGGGTTTGTTATTGTTATTTCCTCTTAAGATTTTTTTAGATTGTTATTCAGTGTGGCTTTATGTAACTTTCCATAGGAAATGTTGTCATTTGTGGCAGTTTTGATCTCTTTTGCCAGTGAGGTCTTTTTACTTAGCACAACAGTGATTCTTAGCTGCTTTTAGTACCATGACTGCCATAGAGGTTGGGTGGCTTTCGGTCTAGGATAATTTTTGGTTTGGGGTATTGTGATCTTTTTAGGGGAGGTTGCTAGTTTTGGCAGTTGCTTTTCTATCAGTGTTTATTGATGTCATATTTTGTAAATGAACAATGTAATCAGTAAGAGGCATTACTTTACCAAAAATTTGCTCTTGAGGTAGGTGCACAGGCAGCAACTCTCCCAAAAGCATCAGAGCCAGTGTTTACTGGTGTCTTCAGAGTCAAACCAGTTCCTAGCTTTCCTTGTGTCCTCGACCTTTATGGTACTTGTGTTGAATAGGAGAGTTGGTAGAAAAAAAACTTACAATTGCAGAGTTTCAAAGAGAAATGATACCTTTGTTAAAATACAGTGGTAGGATTTTGTCAGCTTTGTCTTTTGTTTCCTAATGTGGGGTCATGACAGAATTGGCCAGCACAAATTTTTGCCCTGACAAAAACATTTTTGTGAATCTTACCTTGCTGTATAATTGAGGCAGTGACCTGGACCAATGCATCCATGGTACTTGTGGATCAGCCAGTACTCTACAGTGCATCTTTTTCACCAGTAGTGACAATAAATCTGGAACAGCAGCTTCTGGAGGTCCATTGAATTGTTGCAATGAGTTAAATGTGTACTAAAATAGTTTCTGTGATCACTTTTTCCTGCTTCTTTGTTAATGAGGAGCTGCAGGACATGTAGACCAAGGCAGGGTACTAAGAAAACTGTGCTTTGGGGCTGTTGGGGACCCTAGCGCAAAGGGCTCTGCTGGCTCAGCACAAGCACTGCTAACCCAACAGGGAGCTGTGGTTACCTTTAGCCCTGAATAGGGTGCAAGAACAAGGCTTGTGTATGTGATCCTTCCTCTGCATATACTTTCAGTGTTGTCAGTCAGTTGTTTATAATTGGAATTGTTAATATTTGACTTGTTAATGTGATTATACTTGTTATCCATTCTGGCTACATTCACTGTGGCACTGAACCAGCAGTAGTATCCTGGCTTCTTGCGTAGACATGCTGAGATGCATCAGCCATCTGGTAGCTGGTAATGGATCTCTAGGTGGAAACCAGCTCCTTTTGAGGACCAGGCAGTGCTGACTTCCATAAGGAATGAAAGTACTGGTCAGTGCTGGCTTCCTGTCCCCTATGCTTGATGTACTGTCACTGAAGCTATTAGCAGGTATCGTCATCAGTCCCTGCCCAGATGTAGCCTGTAAGTGGCATACTGTGACTGGAGTGTTTGCATGTGGCTGCCTGAAATGTGGCTGGTGGTGTGGTGGCAGGCTGGTGTTCTCCACAAAGCTGCGGGGTGTGTTCATGGAGAAACACAAACAGGATGAAGATGCCAGAGTACTCCAGGTTTTCCATTGCTTTCTCCACATTGTTGATTATGTTTTATGCTCAGACAGTTCCCCTTACTGGTATATAGGTAGGTTGTATCTCTGTTGTATGCTGACTGTGCATCACCTGTGCCCTGCATGGGCTCTGGTGCACCGGCATGCTGGGTAGTGCTGTGAACCTGCTTCTGTGTCACACATGCTTAGGAGATGGAAAAGGCAGCCCCACTGCCCAGTCTGCTCTACTTGGCTCCCTTCCACCTTATTCCTTTGTGGGTGTCACAGGCCATAGGTGAACAAGGGAAATGGGAACTCTTTTATGGAAGCTGTCCATGTGGGAAGCTTGGCTGTCAGCTCTAGAGAAATCTGTGGATGGTTTGGATGTTTTTCCCTTTTAATGACCCCCTGGTGATGTAGTAGTATTTTATTCCTGCTGCACTTAATACCTGTACTGAGGGTACTCCTCAGATTATTTAAGCCTGAAGAGGCGCAGAACCTACCACCTCCCTCGTAGTACAGTGGGAAGTGTGAGGTTTTGGCTGTGTTTTCATGACAGCTTTGAACCGTGCTGCCTGGAGAAGCTGTCCAGTCATTTGGCTCCAGCTGCTCTTTCTGTTCCTGCTTCTTCCCTTTTCCTTTTGCTGGCACAAGTGTTTGTGGAGCCGTGTGGTGACTTGGATGAGGGAAGGAGCTTGTGCTGGAACAAACCGTTTTCTTTGCTGAGCTAATATGTGCTGGTTCCCAGTGTGGATCACCCAACAGCTGCAGGGATGCTTGTGCCAGCACAAGAAGGGGGCAACACAGGCTGGGGCACTGCTTTTTCCTGTTGGTTCGCATCTCTTTCAAGTGGCTGTGACAACTTTATAGCTTGAATTTTGAGCATTGGCTTCTGTGTTCTTGTTACTATTCTGCCGTTTGTCTGTTGCAAATAAAGGGGCTGGAAGATCAGAGTCTGTTGTCTGTGTGTTTGCAGGCTGAAGTTGGGGGTTGTCTTTTACCTATATTTGGAGAAGTTGAACTGCAGATCTGGGCATTAAGAAGGACCAGAAGATTTTTTTTTTTTTTTACTCTCTTCTGCATGAAGGCACCAGACATGGGTACCCTTCAGGTCCCATGTGAAACTGCTTTGAAAGCTTTTAATGCTGGCATTCCAGTAGGAGCTAATTTATGGTTGATTTCCATCATGACCCGCATCTTTTTCTGAAAATGAAGAAAACTGGTTGCTCAAAGGGGCATCGTGTTTTCCTGTTCATGGGATTGGCTTACATACGTTCAGACTTCGCTGGCAGATGTTTTTATTGCCTATATTTAAAACCCTCTGGCTTAGTATATAGCTGAACCTTCTCCAAGTTCAGTGGGTCCCACATGGAAGCTTTGCACTCCTGATGTGCCTTTTGCATATCAGTTCCATTCTACAAGGCTTTGCATGACATCCAAACCCTTAGGGTTTTTTCTAACATGACTTCCAATTTTCTGTCTAGGGGTCTGCCTGACCTCTTCCATGCCAGGAAGTTTCTTCTGGTATTTCTCAGCTAATTAAACTAAGTGGTTCATGATGAGATTCCTCACTGCTGCCTTGGTTACTTGGGTAGCCACCGAAGTTAAAGACCTTCCCTATAGCATTCACCCCACTGTAGTGGGTTCCTGCTGGTGCAGTTCTGTTTTAGTGTGGTGCTTTTCCATTCTATACTTGCACGCTGGTTTTAGGGGCACCTGCTCAAGTGTGTAACTCCTGTTCTAGCTCTTTCTAGAGCACTGGTTGAAGACAAAGCTCTCAGCAGGAAGATTGCGTGCCTTTTAATTCCTTCTGTACAAGGCGAAGGTCTCTGTTCTGTCGGAGCCTGCTCAAAAGCTGTTACTATCCCAGATCAATTTCTTCCATGTTCTACTTTGGCATAAAGTATGAGAGACTTGGGTAGGGTCAGGCTTTTCCAATGTGGCCTGCAGAAAAACTATGTCTTTTAGTAAGAAGTTGGCTATTCCCCAGTCCTGTCTGGTCCCTCTCCAGAGGAGGCAAATTCAGTTCCCCAAGCACCAATTTGCGAGGCTGGGGATGGAGGAGGGCTGGGAACAATGGCTCGGGCTGTAGTTTGATATTTCAGCGTGATATATCATGCCGAGCTGTCACTGAATAGGCTGGTCCTACCCTTCTTCTCTCAGGTTGCACAGAGCTTATCTGAAATTGTCTGAGCTTCTTCAGGATGCCAGATCAAGAGGCAATAATTAACTGGGGTTAATTTTGTGTTGGTAAAACACCTTGAAGTGGCTCACTGGAATAAGGCAAGGCTGCTTTTTGGGAAGCAGCTAGCTGTCAAATTGGTTTGCTTTCAAGCAGAAAGCAGGGCCTTGGGAAACTGTTGCCTGTGTGATTTGGTGCAGGCTGTTGTAGGCAGCATCACTCTCTACCATCACTCAAGCACAGCTTGTGCACAGCAGAGGGCAGTGAGAGGGGCAGTGGGCAGTGTGTGGGAATGGCAGTCCTGCCAGCTCCCTGCTGTGGAGGGCTGAAAGGGCAGTGTGTCTGCCTAGCCCGCTGCCAGGCTTGTGCTCAGATTGTGGATTGCTCAGACCCCAGCTTCTGCTTGGCAGCTTGTGGGTGTGGAAAGCCTCATGGCATGTCCTCTGAGCTCAGCAGCGACGGTCAGGAAAGCAGGAGAGAGCCATGCACAGGGCCAATGTCAGAGCAGTGCTGATGGCCTTGTTTCATTTCCCAGGTAGTTTCTTAGGGTGGCACGTGGTGGTGGCCTCAGTCAAAGCCTGGGTGTTGCTGTGCCCTTGATAGCTCTCAAGAGTGTAGGCTCACAGGCCTATTCTACCTTCCCCGTCCCTGCCTGCCCTCAGCCCCTCCACTGGCTTGTTTTAAAGGTCTGGCTCCAGCCTGTTGTTTGAGATACTATTTGTAACTTGCCGGGTCTAATCCATGCTAGATGGTTTTATTGGCAGCCACGAGACTGAAACCCCACTGATCCTCTTCTGCTTGGACTTTCTGCCTTTTCCCTGCTGTGCCAGCAGAAATCCTCATGCAGAGAGAGGCACAGCCAGAGCCTGCTGCCTCCCCTGACTCACTCTGTCTGGAGATCACCGTTAGGGTCCTGGTTTCTTTGCTGTCCCTTCAGCCAGATGCCTGCTGGTGTGCCCCAACCAGAATAGCTGCATGGGCAGACCCCTTCACCTCCGCAGGTACACGGGATGTGCCTGGAACTCTGCATAGCAGGCACTGCAAATATAGCTGTTGCGGTGATTGGGGTTTTAAAAATGGAGGAAAACAGCTGGAAGTGATGATGGGATTGCAGCAGAATAGCCCTTGTGTCTGTTACCTCCTGAGGGTGTCTGTAAGAACATGCATGTGCAGTGCTGGAAAGGGGCAGATGATGTTGGGAAAAGCAGATGATGCACTTTGTGTACTAGGGTTGAATTAAATGTTTGTTTTGTTTTTCATTTGGAATGTTTTTTGGGTTTTTTGTTTCTTTAAAAAAGCTTTCTTTTAAATGGGAATGATGGTAAAATGGAAATTTTGGAAGAAAAAGTCAGTATGGGAATAGCTTCAGCTGTCTGTTTAAATGGAAGGATGGTCTGTCTTTGAAATGATGGTGCAAATTGCTGCATGTATTTGAGATGCTTGTCAGTTTTAGGAGCAAGCTCAGGCTTCTGTACAAGACTTTTCCTTCTCTGTTTGGGTCAGTGGATTTCACTAAGCAGCTTTTCTTGATCATGTGCCAGCTTTGGAATTTAATGCGCTCTCCCTTTCTGAGCCTGACCCAGAGTATGGTGGATTTGGCTTTTGTATTGGTACTGTGACCTTGCTTTGGCATGGAGCTTTTGAAGATGACTTTCCCAGAGTATCTGCAATATACAAGGTTTTTTTCCCTCTTGTTTGTTTATTTTAATTGAAATGGACTTCATTAGTCATTTGTGTGCTGCTACCAGGGCTGTACACGCAGCTGCTCAGTGAGAAGAAGCTACATCTGCACGTGCCATGTGTTCAGCCTGTGAGCTGGAGAAGAGTTTGTGTTTCTGGATTCCTCAGTTTTGTGATGCTGAGGGAACAGCTTCTGAGCTGACTGAGCAGTGCAGGTAGTGGCACCAGGACTGGGACTGTGACAGCACTGGGAGGAGAAGTCCAGGCAGGTATTGGACCATTCCATGTCTTCCCATCTCTTCAGACAGTCTCCTTACCCATGTCTCCAATGGCTCTTGTGTGGTTTCAGTAATAGGGGAGACTTCTCTCTCAATGCCACTTGCTGGAATTGCTACCCTGAGGGTTTACAAAAGTTGAGTGTCAAGTCCCAGTGACAGTTGATGAAAGCTTGAACATTTCCACCTACCCAGGATGAAGATATTTGGCTGATGTCCGGGTTGATGGAGCACTTTCTGGCTTTGGGAGATGCTGCAAACCACAGGCACAGGTGAGAGGTCTGAAACAGCACCTGTCCAAGGACTGAGCAGCTGGATGTAGATCCCACTGTATTTGTGGGAAGAGAAGATGGTAGGGGGAACATGGAAAAGATCTGCAAAGTCGGGATTGGCATGGAGAAAAAGGGTAGGGAAAAGCTGTTCACTCTTCTAGCCCAGGAGCTACGGGGCATCAGGTGAACCCAAGAAATGGCAGACTTAGAGACAAGCTGAAGAAGATGGCTTATCACATAGCACGTGTTTCAGCTGTGGAACTCAGTTAAGAATGCAGTTAAGAACACAAAAAGTTTGCTTGGATTAAAAATAAGTTGGATAAATTGTGGAAGTCATTGGATGGATATGAAGATGGATACAGAACCGTTAAATGCAAAGATATCTCTGGCACAAGAAGCCTCTGAGTTATTTATAGCACATGGCGTGACTCTGTCCTGTGAGATGACTGTCGAGTAATCCTGTACTCTGTGCCCATTGCCAGGCATCTTATGTTGGAAATGAGATACTGGTGTTGGATGGATACTTGGCCTGACCTTGCATGGTTGTGCTGTGTATGTTCCTATCCTGCTGCTGTCATTGACTTCTTGAAGACACTTGCTAGGACAGTACTGATAAATTGGGACTGGGGATATGGGACCATTCAAATGAAATCTGTGTCAGTGCAGTCAACTTTGAAACAAAGCCCATTGGTCCTATGAAATACATGGACACTGTATCCTGAAACAGTATCCCCTAAAAATAAGGAAGGAGTTAGTGTGAAACTCAGCATATGCTTTTAGTGCAGTGCTGAGACAGAAATTAGTGACTGCAGCACTTTGAGCGAGGGCCAGGTGCAATAAGGAGTGTTACCTGCCTTGCAAAGACTTACTTATGTTCAACTGTCCATCTGTGTACACAGCTATCCATCTATGTACAGCTAGTCTATATGTCTGTGTGTGCAGTTGGATCCACATTCAGTCTGAGACCTGCCTCTTGCGTCCATATCCCAGCCTCTTGTGGCCTGGGTCAGAGGCAGTTGGTGATGTGTGCTGTGGCCATGTATTCACAATGTGCAGAGAATCAGGCCCTGCTAGAGCAAGTGCTGTAAGTTTAATCTGAAGTGTTTGAAAAGCTTATTTTTTGGCCATTCCCAATGCACAGATGTAGTTGAAAATGATGAACAGCTCTGCCTTCACTGCACTCTCATTGGGAAATAAGCATTTTAGTAAGTAAAAAGGTTAAACTGGTAAAAGGACTTGCTGCTGAGTTAAGTACTCTGCAGTCACCCTTGAAACTCACCTGGTTTTTAAATAGTGAGTGCACTTACACAACTATTATATATGTATTTTGATGCTTTGCTATTTAAAGAACTCTTCAACTGCTGACACTGAGAGAAAGCAGTCTGTTGCTCTGTCAGCTATGTGAGTTTCATCTTGAGATCTTCTTGCCTAAGGAACAAAGCTGAGTCAGCTTTGGGGATAATCATAAAGCCATGGGCTTGACCTCAAGTGCATGTATGCTCCGTCCTCTTCTTTGGAAGTGTACATTGCTGGAGATCCCCATGCACTAGTCTGCAGGGGATGCAATGAAGCCAGTGTGATGGATACATGAACTGAAGGGGGACTGAAGACAAATTTCATTGGGAAGTCTGTCACAGAGTGCAGCATTGTTGTGACAGCTTTTGGCAATACCGGAGTGATTCATTCATTGCCTTCCTGGCTCGGCCTCCCTGTTTGATAGAGCTGCAAATCTTGTACAAGTTTGCATGCTTTACTCCCAAAGCACCTGCTCACAAAGGCAGCTCTGTAGGTGGGCAGGAAGGAAGTTGAGCAATGCCTACTCATTGAAGAGATGCTGGAAAAAGAGCTGTGCTAGTTCAGAAGCTCCAAATTTGCCCTTGAAGGTATGGAAAGAAAGCTCTTAAGTTGTGTCATGACGGTCATGTGTAAAATAGGTTGTGTTTGGTCATGCTAGAATGGTGGCTCTGTCTCTCTTGGCTGGTCTTGGATTAGAGCGTCCCAGGAAGATGTGGTGTTCATGATCCTCATGGGTAAATGCTGAGCTCTATGCATTGCAGCAGGAGGGTTCTTCACGTGTGAGAAATCTGCTTTGGTTTCTGACCTCACCATGAAGACAAGTTTGCCCATTTTGTATGCAAGACTGAAAGCTGTCTGGTAGTGGATTTACTCTTCCCAAGAGCAGGCAGGAGTTCTGCATATACTCTCACTGTTCTCATCTTATAGGAGATTAGAACAGATGCATTTGGTTACCCCTGTGGCTAGGGGTGGAGGGAAGGAAGGAATTGTGTCCCTGCAACAAACGGCACTGCGTCTGTGCACACAGGACCGTGCTGCACGAACGAAAGGCATGTCTGTACAGGCTGGATCATGAATTCCCAGACTTTTGGGGGCCTGTGGTATTTGCTGAAACCCAACCTTCATCCACCTACAGCTGGGTCCTCCCTTTTTGTCGTTCTGGCTCAGCTGAGCACAGTGCTCCTGGCAGCCAGCCTGGCTTGTGTGACTGAGCTAGCAGCTGGTGTTCAACTCCTTTTAGATGAGATTCTCTCCTCCTAACCCATAGGTTAACGGACCTATTCTATTTCCCCTGCACTGTGTATCTTCTGCAGTGGTAAGCTTCACCCTTTGTGTGACTCCCTTTGCAGAGCATCTGCATGGAGCTGTGGGAATAGGGTGGAAACGCCACGAAAGACCATGTGTGTTTCAGGGAACTCGTGCCTAATTTAGGTGGGGAGGGACCAGTGTAAGTTGCCTGGCTCACTTGCTGTGCAAGGCAGAGATAGCTCAGGCTGCTCAGGGCAGTTGAGTTTAGCTGAGTGCCGAATGTCCCCAGGGATGGAGGTCCCCCTGCCACCGGTTCTG
The DNA here is from genome assembly GCF_037157495.1 of Lathamus discolor. Lineage (NCBI taxonomy): Eukaryota > Metazoa > Chordata > Aves > Psittaciformes > Psittacidae > Lathamus > Lathamus discolor. Next base: position 80,308,185 of record NC_088889.1, on the reverse strand, counting down.
TCCTAGGACTTGGCCACTCTCAAGGAAGAATCCTTGTCTATTAAAATCATTGTGCATTTAAAATAAATTGACTGTGTTAACAATGTAAAAATGCTGAGTTTTAATGCAAACAGAAAGCTTTTCTTATGCTCTCTTTCAAATCATGTGTGCCTGCTAAGTTAACTGCATGCTTATTCCATCTGTCCACCACGGTGGGGAAAGAGGCTGGGACTCTTGATCTCTTTTTATTGTCCCCTGTGGGATCTGTGGCCTAGGACAACACAAGAGGGGAGCTAGGGGGGGGAATTGGATGACTTATTCCATTCAGCACACATTCTGTCCACTACTAGCTTACTGTTGTGTGTGTGCTAGCAGAAGAATAAACGTGGGCTGGTAGAATAACTTAAGGTTGGAAGGTACCTGTGGAGGTATCTGAGCTGGTCTCCTTCCAGTGTTATCCATTTTCTTAGTTGTTTCTCTGAGGTGCACAGTAAAGTAGTTGCTCTGCAAGCCGGAAAGTGGCATGGTCCCTGTCCCACTGCGTGCAACCTTAACAGCAGGAGGAAGCTGCAGTACAGTAGAGTGGGCAAGATGACAGCAAGTCACTCTGGTTGCTTTGGCATTTTGGTTACGCAGCGGTTTTTACTTAAATACTGTATCATTATTATTTATGTATGAAAACCACTCTTAGTTCAGGATCAGTGCCAGTTCTCTAATGTTCGTGCTATACTTGCATTGCTCTGTGCATTCTTGTGTTTCTAGAAAATGATTACTTTTTTAAAAGAGATTAGAACCAGCAAAGAGAGATGGTCACTTGCTAATTGCTGAGTAGTAGGTAGGAGAGTGTGGTGCTTGGCTTCGGGTGGGCAGTGGTGCCTGTGTGAGTCACAGGCTGTTTTTAGAGGGAGGTCAGTGGCTCTTGGTACTGCAGTTACTTAGCTGGTTGGACTGCATCCAGATCTTATTAAGATTTAATTCATGACTGGTCCTTAAGGAATCCGGATCTCACAGTAGTCTCAGCAAAAATCTTAATGGGAGGTGACTGTCAGGCTTGTGACTGCAGTCTCTGGCACCTGGCGCAGGGTCCTGCAGGCTTCAGAAATGTGCTGTGTCCTCTAAGTGCCTGGTCCTGGCTGACCAGCATGGGCACAAGCTGTAACGCTTGAACCCTCATGAGGCACTTTGAGAAGTCATCCAACGTGGGGCTTGGGTCCCATCACTTGCAGCCTGGAGGAGCGGGCTCTGCTCGACCCTGCCAGCACTACCCTGTCAGGGATGAGCCTGGTTCCCTCCTGACTGTGATTTCTCCCCTCTCCTAGGCCTGAGGACAAACGTGGGACAATGTCGGAGGCGCGACATGACAGCACAAGCAGTTTACAGCGGAAGAAGCCACCATGGTTGAAACTGGACATCCCAGTGCCGGCGCCTGTGTCGGTGCCAGAAGAGCCGCAGCCTGTGCAGGTACAGGAGCTGGGGGCAGGAGGGACGGTTTGTGGGGCTGTGGATAGGTTGCAGAGCCCCACTGCACTGAGATCATGCCTGTGCCTGTGGTCTCCAGCAGTCCCAGCTGAGAGAAATGCAGTGTGTGATGGCAGGTCATAAGACCACGTGAGAACGGGCCGAGCCATTGAGTAAATTCATGATTGGTAATTAACTCCCCCTTGAAGGAGCTGTGGGAGGGATGAGGGTGGGTGGCTGATGCACTCAGATCAGTGGACGTGACTGTTTGGATGTGGGGATTGTGAAAAGTGTCCTGGCTGAGGGATGTGGGAGTGAAGTATTCAAACAAGCATTTCTTAAGGGGACTGGAGGAGTGCAGGGCTCCTTAGACAAACACAAGGGTCTGGAAGTGCTGGAGTTTATACTGAAATGAGCAGGGAATGAATCTGACTTATGAATAGCCAAGATAATGACAGGCTGTTGTCAGTAACAGCAGAAGAAGAACAGTTACTGGCAACTCAAAGCTGTTACCAGCATGAGGAACAGAAGAAAATAATCTGGAATGAAAGATAAGTAAAATTGAAGGATGGTGAAGTAGAGATGGGGCAATAGGTTGATAGGAACAGTGCAAAAAACTTCTGTATTTATGCTGGGTATAGGAAGAATAACAGAAATTTCTGCTACAAGGTGGCAAAAGCTCTCGCATACTGGTGAGACCTGGTGGGGTGACTGCTAGCTCTTCATGTGACCTTACTGCAGAAGCAGAGATTACCTGCACTGAAGGCAGAGCCAGAGTGTTCTTCCTGCCCAGCTCCATGGCTGGAGTGCAGTGCCTGGGTTCAGTTGCTTATGGGAAAATATGGTTTAGCCATCAGAGAAATGGAGGGTGACACAGCTGGAGGGGAGTTGAGGACAAGCGGATCTTAAGAAGGAACTTATGTTGCACTTGGAATAGCAAAGACTGGCCTCTTCGCCATTCGTTAATCCAGGGACTAAAACAGACTTCAGTTATCTGAGGGATTCTAGTCTGGTTCTGGTCTTACCTTGGAGGAAAAGTGATCAGGATTCAGTCTGCAGGATAGGAAGTGGAATACAGGAATTTTAACAGTGCAGGTTGAAACTTTGCAAATAATTTATTTAAGGCTTTCTTGATGCTCTCTTACCTGAAATCTCTGGAGAGATACTCTGTACTTAGGATGGAAGCTGGTGGAGTTGATGTTCTCTGGAGGTCCAGTTTGCCCAGCACAGGCTGTAAGGGTAAGAGTGCATAGTGGGCTCCTTTGGCTTACAGCCTGAGTATCTGTGCATTGTTTCACATAAAACTTAACAGAACATGTTAAGATTAGTGGGAATTATTAACTTTCTGGGCCAGAGGGGATAGAGTAGCAATTAGTCTTGAGGCAGACTGACCAGAAAAGCAGTTGATGAGAGCTTCACTTGCCAGAGGGGCAGTCTGTTCAGCCTGCATTTTACAAATGGGAAATGATGTCTCTGCCAAGCTGATGAAAAATTAGCCCAGAACAGCCCTGGGGAGTCAGGAGGCAGTTGTATGAGCTGAGAGCAGTCTGGTGAGTTGTGTCATATTTGGTAGGTGACATCAGCCAAGACATGCCAGGAGCTTTTAGACCGGAGTGTGTCCAGACGATTAGGTTATGAACAAAGCTGATGTGACTTTCCCAGCTTGCTTAGCCTGCATCAGGCAGCAGCTACAGCACACACCCACTCACAGCTCTCGCAGGCTTTTAGTGCAGATCCAGAGTAATTTATGAAGGAAATCTCAGTTACTGTGCTTCTCTCCACCTTGTGGGGTGGTCTAGGAGTGTGTGATTGGTTTCCTTCTGGCTAGAAAACAGCCGGGAGCATATGTTGCAGGCACTCGTGTAATACATCCTCCCATCTACAAATGGACATCAGTTGATGGTCCAGGCTAGAGCTGCTCTGAACTGAGACCCACTGCAGCACACAGGTACTGTGTCCTTGATGCTAACTGTTCTGTTCTGCAGAGCCATTCCTGGCTAATATGAACATAGTCCTTGTTAGCCTAGTTTTGCTGCCCAACTGCACTCACCCAGCTTATGTTTGGGGTGTTGGGTGGCTGTTGAATTGCTAGCTAAATGTTGCACAAGATGTCTGGCCTTGTAGAGCATCATTCTGAGAACACTGACCCCCTCCTACTTTCCTGTGCAGCCCACGAGACGCCAGGCCTTTCTGCGAAGCGTGAGCATGCCAGCTGACAACACACGTGTACCCTCCCTGCCCAATGAGGTGAGGAGACCGGTGCTACAACGGCAGACCTCGATCACCCAGACCATTAAGAGGTGAGAAACTGAATTCATGGAGCCCGCTTTATGAGATTCTATCCTTTACTTGTGGATTTATGGTCCTCTGCTTGCTCCATGGCCTGGCACTTCAGAGGCGTATCACAGCAGGATTAGGTTGTCTCCCTTGTTATCTATCTGCAGAAGAGGATGGGTGCAAATAGGTCCCCAGTACATAAACCCATGGGTGCTATATAGCCTGTGTTTACTAAGTAAGGAGACAAGTCCTGGGAGGAAGATTGTGGTGATCAGGACAATGTCACTTAGAGACAAATTTCTGTCCCTGTTCCCCAGGGAGGTGGCTGTTTTAGAGTAATGGGATGCCTCAGGCCCTGATGTTTAGTTAAGACTCTATGAAGTAGTGAGCTGGCCTTGCTTTGTATCTGAGAACATATGATTGCTGGGGGAAGCAGAAGCCCATCCTAAGCAGCCCATGAGTCTCAGCAGCTTGGATCCTAGCATTAGTTCATTGATGGTCCTTGAAGTGGTTATGGGGGGTGATGGAGAGAAGGGAGAGGCTGTCTGGGTCCCATTCCCTGTGCCTTTACAGAGGGTTATCATTCGTCCCCAAGATCCAGGGGTCTCTGAAACTCAGCCCCAGAGCTGATGCTCCATCCCTCCCCCTGGCAAAAGTTTATCCCAGTTTATCCAAAGGGAGTGGCTCTCCTAGCTGCTCTTCTGAGATGCCTGGCTTGTATCTCTGGCAGAGTGTCAGACCTGCCTGAATCCCGGGAGCATTCGTGGAGCTCCACAGGTCAGGGGTACTTTCAGTCAGCTAGGCTTCGCCCACTTACAGAGAAGCAACTTTTCAGCTATGGGAAAGACTGACCTCCCACACAGTGTTTTCCTTTGCCTCAGACATTCCCCAGCTGTCTTGATAGTGAAGCTCTCCCACAGCAGCTCTCTGTGATCCTGCTTCTTGTGAGGTTGGGAGGACTGAGCCATGAAGCAGTATCTGCTGACCTTGTCCCATTCCTTGCCAGTACAACTGGGCAAGAGCGTATCAAGGATGAGGGGATATCCTGGGAGGGTGCTGGAAGGGCCCTGACAAGAAGCATTGTGTGGCATGGCCAAGGTAACCTTCTTCCCCAGAGGTCCTCACAACAACAGTTTTTGTTTAGGGTGAGGAGGCTGGGGAACTGCAAACCGCTTCGGTGCTTGGGGGAACAAATTTGCTCCCAGTGCTACTACACTATAAGACAGACAAGGCATATGGAGCTACAGTGAGTAATGGAGGAGTGCTGGATGGTGGTGGTGAAGCTCCAACTGAGGGAGATGCTAATGTCCTGCCTAGCACTGGGACAGCGGGCAGACCTGTGGCTGTTGCACCAACAAACCCTGTGACATCCTGGGAGTCTCCTGCTCAGAGTATGTATGTGGTGGGGTCACTGCTGTTTTGCAGTGCTGATTGTTTCGTGCATGCTGTTGTGCAGCATGGGGGAGAGACAGTCCTCTCAATCCTGGAGGACTCACAGTTTGTGAGCAATGTCTACAGAGTGCTGTCGGATGTGGGTAGGAGAGCAGGTGCAGCAGTAGGAAAGACTTTCCAAGGGGCAGAACTGCAGGAGATGCACACATGACATGACATTAGCAATAAAAGCATGAAAGATGTGAATCAGAAACAGGGATAGGGATCTGGAAAGTAACAAGGAAAGGCCTAAAAGCATGTGCTCTGTTTAGCAGAGGTAGGGACGCAATGGGGAATTGCAGATGATGCATCTGTAGAAGTATCCTGGAGATTTGTTTTCTGAGTCCAGTGAAGCTGACTGCTAGGTTTTCTGCTTAACACAACCCTCAGGATGTGAAACTTTTCTGGCAGCAGGACTCCACACTATCTTGTTCCCTGGGGATTGGAGGATGCATTAGGGAGCCTAAGGTCAAATCTTACAAATGGCATGGGAGTTATTCATGTGCCTGAGTATAGGCAGCTAACACTACTTCCAGTCTCTTGGAGTATCCAAGATGTCCATGCAAGACAGCAGATGTGAGACAAATAGGTGCACCGGGCAAGATCCTGTCAGGGTCAACCCTAATGGGCCCAGGGCACTTCCTGTGGCAGCAGACACCTGTATCTGAGCAGATACAAAAGTGTCCAAAGCCAACCAGTGGGATCTGTAGCTGGGCTTTTGCGCAGAAGGCAGATCATATAGATCTAGGGGTTGAGGTAGATTGCGGTATCCCTGGTAACTTCAAGAGCAATGGAAGGCCTATGTCAGATGTGCAGATGCACCAAAAGGATTCAGCAGCATCCTGGGTTCAAAGGTGCTGTTGTGTGACTTGAGTTTGGTTGTTTCTCTGAGGTCATGCTCTCAGGTGGAAGCCGCTGTCATGTACTGCTGTGGATGGGGCTATGGAAGGAGATGGGGAAGTGTTGGATGCAGGCGGCTGCTCCCCTGCACAGCCCTACAAGTTCCCTCCCTTCAGCTGTCTTTTCTTTGCAGCAGACAGGTACGGTTTCAGAGGAGTCAGACCCTGCCCGCTCAGGGGCACCGGGTGGGCAGGAGTTCCCTGAAAAAGCGGCAGTCCCTGCCCCGATCGTTTTTCAGGTACTGGTAGCACTGAGTGTGAAACCCACCCCTGCATGTGTGTGCGAGGGCTGTTGTGACCTGCACAGATCCTGTCTGTTGCTGGGACTGTGCTGCCTTTTTCCAGGGCTGCCCAGGAGGCCTGCAAACAGACCGGAGTGAGAAAGTTCGTGTGCGCTTCTAACAAAAACCAGTTGTCACTCCTACTAAATATGTAGGCAGCTGTCAGTAAGTAGCATGGACTAACAAGCTGTCCACCAGCCAGCCTCACTCCCTCCTGCCTTTCCTAACAAGCTGTCAACCTCCTGGTGTTCACCACAGCTGGAATATCTCCCCAGGGCAGCCACAGCTCAGCCTGCCTTTGCTAGCATCAATGCAACATGTGGTGTATGCATATGTTGGCCCTAAAGCCTCCTTGGGGCAGAAGGGGAAGGAGAGGAAGCTGCACTGAACAGATGCTAGTTATGTTGGTCCAGACGGGGCTCAGAAGCTGGGAATGGAATAGAAGATCCACTCATTCACTGTTGACAACATGGCTTGTTCTAATCCAAATATGACTGTCCTTTTTTGAGGTGGAGGTCTTCGTTTACTTAGCACCAAGGAGATGAGCCACTCCAGGAGCCACAATGGCCCATCAGCCACCACCCCAAGACTGGAGCTTAGTAGACTTTTAAATCAGACAGACAATGTGACTTTGTGCATGGTGAGGACTGGACCTAGAGTGGACTGGCCTAGAAGTCCATTCCTGTCCTACCTTCCTCACTCTGGCACTGTGTCCACCTTTGACAACTGCTTATTGGTTTTAGGGTTTCAGAGCTTGTTAGCTCAGTGCAATAGAAGAGCAAGAGCTGACCTCTGATGCTGGTTCATTCCTTGTTACAGTGTGTAGGATGTGATGGGGCTCTCCAGCTGGACACAGGCATTCAGTATCTTCCCAGATACCCTAAACCATAGTCCTGGCCTATCTTGGCTATGATCAGAGAGTGGTACAGCTCTTTACCCTGGCCCAGTGGTGTCTATGGCAGTTCAGGAGTGGTCCTTGCAGTACAAAACATCTGTGGTAGTGCTTGTCCTTCCAGACTAGTGGGAGCACAGTTTCAGAGGACTTTGGGGCTCTGCTGTTGGTAAAATGGGCCATTCATCAGCAGGCTTATACGGCACAAATGACCCTCAAACGTTTCCCATTGAGGAGTGGCCCCATGTATGGACTTGTTTCCCAAGGTCACCTTCTTGATGAGATACTGGTTACAGCTGTGTATGAGAACCCCTCTGAGTTGTAAGACTGTTTTGTGGTTGTGTTGTGCTGCATCTACATGGCCAGAGCATCACCTCTGTGCTGTAGGCTTGGTTTGGGTTTGTCAGGCCAGGTGCTGACCCTTCTGCTCCAGAGAGAGATTGCTCTGACGAGATGTGGGTCTGTGGAAGCAGAGCAGTGCTCTGAGACATGCCTGTAGCTCTGCCTCTGAGGTCTGGCCCCTCTGGGCTTGCTGGAGGCATTTGAAGACAGTTGGGTCAGTGAGGTCAGGTGAGATCCAGCAATTGCCCAGGTAACCTCACACCAGCTGAAGGATCTGTTCTGGATCCTCTGGAGAGGCTGAGGGCAATGCATACTGGTTTGCATCTGGGGAGTTTAGCTGGAAAGGCTGTGGGTTTCAAATTCACATCTTTTTCCACAGTGGCAGGACATCTTCACCTGTTGGTTGATGGTTTTTGCTTGGTGGTGTACAAAACACAGGAATACTTCCCTGTCTGTAGTGCAGTGACTCAGTTCCCCTGTGTGTGACCTAATTCTAGATTTAATGCAGCCTTTATTCCAGTATATCTTTCCATAATCCTTCTGTGATCTGGGAGGTCTTGCTTCTCAGCAGCTGGAAATCCTGCTCCTGAGTAGGGGTTCTGAGGCCAGGGCATGGGATTTGGCTTGGAAGGACTTTCAGGTTTTGACACCTGGGCCAGACAACTGTAGGCTGACGCAGCTTGTTATCTTCTGAGGAAAGATTAAGCACAGTGGGAAAAGGTTGGCAGGGCTATGATGATCTTTGTAGGTGTAGGTTATCAGCTGCCCTGTAGTATTTGAAGTGGGTTGTTAGTTTGACTTATTTGCTCCCTCTCTGCCTTCGCTGGGATTTTGCTTCTGATCAACTGCTCTTCTGTGGCAGCAAACCTACCTCAAGGCTGCAACCTTGTGCTCCTGCCTCTGCAACCAGCAGCTTAGAGCTGTGTGTGTTTGCCTTAGCAGAGATCAGGACCAGAGCAAACACTTGCCTTTCATGTTACCTTTGAGGAGCATAGAAATCCTGCAGCATGAGACGAAGAAGTTGGGAGTATCCTGGGAGTGTGGGGGAGGATGGGAGAGAACAATGAATTCTGGTGGCTCTTGGGAGAAGCTCCAGAGCCATGGAACAGTACAATCCCACAATGGGGATGTATAGCTGCCCTGGAGATGGTAAGTGTTTTCAATAGATGGGTTTTAAAATTTCACCAAGCTCTTTTCTGAGTTTCTGTTCCATCCTTCTTTTTAGAAAAAATAAGAACAAACTGTTCTTTCCACACAGCAAATCTCCCCTGTCATTTATCTCTCTCATTTTTCTTCTGTCTTAAGAGACAGAATGCTGTTAATGGTTCAACATTTCTGGCCAGCATCTGTCAGGTTGCTAAAACCAGCTGAGGACAGGCTGCGAGATGCTCATAGGGGAGAGTTCTGTGTGTCTTTGAATTGGGCTGGGCTGGAAGAGACCACCAAGGCTTTGGACTTCTCATGTGCATAGTCCAAGCAAACATAACGCTTCTTTGCACTTGTATGCTGGCATATTTCAGAGGCACAGCGGACTGGTTTGGGGTGAGCAAAGACAGTGACGCTACTCAGAAATGGCAGAGAAAGAGCCTCCGCCACTGCAGTCTGCGGTATGGGAAGCTGAAACCTCAGGTCATCCGAGAAATGGACTTGCCCAGTCAGGACAATATTTCTCTAACAAGCACAGAGACTCCTCCTCCACTGTATGTTGGACCCTGCCAGCTGGGCATGCAAAAGGTGAGTAATCTGGGACAGATTCAAGGCCATCAGGAGTTCCCTGTCTTTACCACTTTGGCAGCTGTGACCTATCTGCGGGCTTAGTTCTGCCTCAACACGTCTGGGCTCTGTGCTCAGACACTTCTCAAGTCTCAGATACAGTTTGGCAGGCTCCTTCCTTCTCTTCAGTCTTGTTGGCTGAGGTCCCTCAGCTGTTTTGGTGGTAGGCTTAGAGCAGTGTTTGTCATGTTGTGAACTATGGTGGTGATTAGATGTGTGCAGCATGTCCAAGAGTGCTCAGCTTGGGGGTTCTGCTGTCTTTTTGCAAGGGCAAAATTCTGTTGTACACAGATTAGCCAGTACCCTGGACCCAAATATACAGTAACAGACCTGGTATCACTCAAGACAATTGCCTAGTGGATCCTTGACCCAAGCAGAATGCAGGCAGAAGCACAGCTACTGTCCTCTTATATACGTGGTTGTTTTAAGAATTTGGAAGGTGTCTTTTGTATTAACAGTACTACAGCTCTGCTTACAGGTCCTCAGAAATGGTGTTGAGTGCCTGCAAACAGCATCTCCTAATTCTCTCCTCCCTACCTTCAAGTGTGACCCCAGGGAACAAGACCTAGTCAAGCACATCCAGTGACAAGCACTTCAGAACTAACCCACAATATCCCTCTGCTCCATTCAGTGATAGTAACCCATGTGGTTGATTACTGTGCATTAATGAGCACCACTGCAACCTGGGCAAGTAGGGAAACAAATTTCAAAGCAGGTTAGTCTGTGACCTGAAGCCTGTCTGTGTCACTGAAGCAGAGCATTTTGTGCATCTTTCAATCAAATTTCACCTTGTTGTGCTCTTTCCTGATTTCTTACTAGCTAATAAGAGTGTCTTGCAGTTAGTCTTTGGTCATAGGGGACTCAAAAATACTGTTGGGCTCTACTTGGGCTACATGAAATCAGAACACAGTATCAGTAGGTGTAAGCCCATAAAGCTTCGTGTTGAGTGTTCAACTGCGGGTTAAAAAAAAGCTCATAAAATGTTAGGATAAAGCATAGGAGTCTTACAGAAACCACAGCTGTGATGATGTAAGGACAGAGGCAAGGTTTGTGGCTGAGGGCAATATTTTCATTAGGTTGGTTTGTATGTTTGGAAGAAGTGAGAGCTTTGGCCTGAAGAGTCCCATAGAAGGGCTTGCAGCTCCCAAAAGGTTGCCTGCTTTTTCCAGCTGTTAAAACTTAATTAATGGAAGCAGATGTAAATATACAGTTAAGCTTCAACAGGATACTGTTTAAGTCCTAGGCTGTGCTGTATCAGAAAGGAAATTAGCTGGAGAAAGAGCATGGCTGTTTCCAGGGATTTCTCAAACTCCTGTTCAGACAGCACATTCTCTGATTGTGGAGCTCACTGGCACAGGAGATGAATAGAACCAAGAGCTCAGGAAGGGCTGAAGGAGTTTTGGAGTCTCCTGTAAGCACCAGGAACATTCCGGGTGAAAATAGTCAATCGCCAACCAAAGAAAAAGAAAAAAAAAGGTGGGGAGAAGGGAGGGCAGGGTGAGAGGTTTGGGGTTACAACTAGGGCTTAGCTTGCAACAGGTTATTCCGTATCTCCCTATTGTGGAATCTGGTTGGTCTGTCCAGCCTGATTCTTGGTCAGTCCTGGGAACAAGGTCACTGTCATGGTCTCAAGACTTTTGCTTGGAGGAAGGAGGGCTTGGGAGGGAAGGGTTTGGGTGTGAATGGACTGATGGGCTGCTTCTCTCTGCAGATCATAGACCCCTTGGCCCGCGGCCGAGCTTTTCGCATGGCTGACGACAACGATGGCTTCAGCATCCCGCACACACCGATCACACCTGGTGCCACATCGCTCTGCTCCTTCACCAGCTCCCGCTCAGGGTTCAACCGCCTTCCACGGCGGCGGAAACGGGAATCTGTCGCTAAAATGAGTTTCCGAGCAGCTGCAGCTTTGGTGAAGGTACTGTTGGGGGGGCAGGCACCAGGCACCAGTCTGGTGGCGGGATGGGGCTCCGTCCTGAGAGAAGGAGAGAGGGAAGGAGCTTCTGAGTGGAGAGGGTGGGAGAGCAGTGGTGGAAGAGAAGGAACTAAGCCTTCTCCTGTTCTGTTTCAGCCATGTGCCTAGGAGGCAGGATTTGTAAAAAGCAGGGATGATAGCTAGGTTTTTGTACAGCTCTTGTTTTCCCCTTATTGGCCTGAAGGCTTTGATTCCCACAGCTAGCAGCCTTAGAGCGTTCCATCAGGTCCAGTTCGGCCTGCCTGGACCTCTCGGTGGTCCATCTGCAGCTGGTCAGTGGTCATGGAAGAGCAGAAGTACCTGAGGCTCTTACTATGCGTGTCTCTTCATCCTGCCATGTGTCTGCTTTCCTGGGCCCAGGGACCTTTTTGCTGTGCCTAGTACCACCAAACCACTTTGGGTTGGTCAACATTGTACAATACATGGTAGAGGAGCATGTTGCAAACCTCACCACATGGGAGATGGCCACTGTGGATTGAGACGTGGGGTAACACCTGTGAGTCTCACCAGGAAGGTGTTGCACATCAGCAAGTCTGCTGTGCTCCACACACAAGTGTGAACCAGCTCAACGCTTGGGCTCCCTGTGGGGTGACCCTGCATGTGCCTGGGGTTCAGGTTTCTCAGTGGCTTGATGCAATTTTCTTCCTCTGGCTGCAGGGGCGCTCAGTGAAGGACAGCACCCTGAGGAGAGCTCAGCGGCGCAGCTTCACCCCAGCAAGTTTCCTGGAGGAGGACACGGTGGATTTTCCAGATGAGCTCGACACTTCTTTCTTTGCTCGGGTGAGGGGCAGGGCTCCGGTGTGGTACTGACAGCAGAGGCGGTGCAGGACTAGAGGTCTGGCAGGACTGTGTTGTGGAGAGCAGCACTGCTTTGTGCTCGGGCTGGTGTCTTAATGTGATGCTGGCTTCTTCTGATGGGACTTCTGTTTCTCTGCCCAGGAAGGAGTCCTTCATGAGGAGCTCTCTACTTACCCAGATGAAGTGTTTGAGTCACCATCAGAAGCTGCAATCAAAGATGCAGAGGTGAAACCTCAGGATCAGACAGATCTCACAGGAGGGGCCTTGGACAAAAATGAGCTTGAAAGAAGCCACTTGCTACTGTGAGTATCCTCCTGGAAGCTGCCGAAACCTAACATGGGGTGACCAATCTGTTCAGAGTAGAATAGTCGGAGAGAAAGCCAGTATCCAAGTACTGTGGTTCAGTGCAGAGCCCAGAGCAGTGCAATAATGGGTTTTCTTTAAGGCCAGTTCAAGACCTCCTGCCCCAGCTACCCATGCATGTGAAAGGTGACTCTGAGGCCTCCTCTGCAGTCTCTCCAGCAACTTCCAGCCTCACGTGATGTGTTTCAGAGAATGTATCATGCCTTGAAAAAACAAAAGACACTCTAATTCAGTTGTGAGGATGCTGGGGGCCCAGCCTTTGGCTATGGAGAATGTAGCAAAGACAAGAAGGCTGTTGCCATTGCCACAGTCACCAGGAGCTGTTGTCTTGCTCCAAGGAGTGGTGTGAAGCATTGCTGAGTGTCGAGCTGGGCTACATTCCTCACTTGAAATGAGAGAAAGGTGTGGCACTGATGCTGAGAGCCCTACAAATATGTGGGTGGTACTGTACCATATGCCTAGATTTTTTCCACCTGAGTAACTGGTACTGAGTAATTGCCCTGTGTTGTTTCCGAGTCAGCTCTAGCTTAGCTGGCAGCTCACCCCAGCAGAGAGCTCTGCTGGGTGTGAACGTGGAGCAGACAGGGAGGTCCTTGTTGTGGTTCTGCTGTTCACAGCCCATCTTGCTGTGTTGGCGCTTTCCCTTCAAGTGTTTCCAAGAATTTGACTCAGTCTTAACATAAGTGGAAGCAGCAAAAGGTGGGAGTTTGTTGTCACTCCTCTGAGATGGTCTCAGTCTTCTTATCTCCATTTGGATCTCCTTAAATAGCTTTATTTACTGAGGAAAATGCATTTCTTTCACACTGCAGAGAACTATTACCAGAGTCGTAGTCGGGTGTCCTTTTAGGTGGCTGGGTGTTTATTTTGGCATAGGCAGATAGCCCAGCACTGAAAATATTAGCAACTGGCATGTCTGTAGCACTTGAACTCTTGGGGCAAGAGCAGGCTGCGGTGGAATCTGCGCTTTCTGTCGGAGGAGGGCTTCCCAAAGGGAAGCTGGGACTTTCAGCTCTATAAAAATGCATCTCCTGCAAGGTGCAACCTTAAAAATAGCTGAAGTTTCACAGCAGTGTTTTTGGCTGAGGAGGTTCAGATTCTCCCTCATGCTGTTACTTGTCCATACTTTATGATGTCTCTGAGACGCTGATCTTCTAGGACAAAGTCTGTCAGCTGGATTGTCTGACCACTTCTGAAAACCATTATCTTTGTGCAGAGGGGGTTGTTTAGAAAGCCAGAGAAGGTAAACTGGACTAAAGTGCATGTGAAGGACATACCTACCATGTTGCTAGGCAGTGAGTAAGGGTGAAATGGTAGGTAAGGGTTTTTGGTCAGGGTCTGAATGCTGCAGACCTGACCTCCAGACTGCTGTTAAAGAGCAAAGAAACACAAAACCATCTGAATATGATGAGACTTCCAAGGCAGGTACTGTTCACCAACAGCTTGTGCAACATTCATCACATACTCTGTTTTGGTAAAAAAGCCTTCTTTTAGACAGTGCTGCTTGGGATTTTTAGTGTGTTGTTGAAGCCTGATTTTGTTGTTCTCCCAGAAATGCATGCATTGGTGGAAATAAAGGGAGGAATGGAAGGCAGATTGTGAGAGGTAACTGGCACAGCTTGCAGTACGTGACAGTGTCGCTTTCTTGGTCAGGGAAGCTGCTTGGATTCCTGCTCATCTGTCTGATTTGGTGCGCATGGGGGTTTGACTTGCCGGGTCAGTCACAGTAAAGTGCTTTAAGAGTGGGGATTTCCAATGATGGGCTAAACTATGCTTCCATTTCATAGCAGAGGGCAGAGTAAGAGGAATGAAGCAGAGGAAGAAATAGATGTGCATGAGGCTGCAGATATGCCCAGATGCAGCCTCCCCATTTTAGCCTGTTACTGAAACACTTCTTTAAAGCCTTGAGAGCTCCTCATTGGTGGGGCTTAGAGTGGCACAGCTGCCTTACACACCTTCAGTGTGCAGTCCTGCACTTTCATCAACTGACACTGGGTAACTCTTTGAAATACAGCTTCTACTCCATGGTACCTTGTCTGCCATTAAGCTGCTGCTTAGCCCAGCTGTGGTGGGAAAGACAGGGTCTGCTGCCACTAAAGACCAGGGAAGGGCTGGTCCCCATTGCTGTGCCATGCAGAAGGAAACCATTGCTCTCCCACTTTTTATTTCAGCCCACTGGAGCGAGGTTGGAGGAAGCAGAAGGATGGGGCCCTGGCACAGCCCAAGGTCCGCTTGCGGCAGGAGGTGGTGAGTGTCAGCCCACAGAAGCGTGGCCAGCGCATCGCTGTCCCTGTCAGGAAGCTCTTTGCCAAGGAGAAGAGGCCGTATGGCCTGGGCATGGTGGGGAAGCTGACGAACCGCACATACCGCAAACGCATCGACAGCTATGTCAAGCGGCAGATCGAGGACATGGATGATCACAGGTGAGAGCTGCAGTCATAGACTCTGTCCCAACAAAACTAGTAATTGAATGCTGCTGTCCCCTGGTGACGTAGGCCACTGCCCCGGGGTGGTTGGGTGAAACTGCTGCTAAGACCTCCCCAGTCTGTATCCATTGAAGTACTGTGCATGTTAGCATCACCATGCACTGGGAGCTCACCCTGCTCCTCACATTGCGTTAGGTGTCTGTATCTCTGCTACCTGGAGGGCCTGCAGATCTCTGCTCCACCACCACTGTCTGCGATGAACAGGAAGGCTCTGAATCCCTGCCCCTGATCATTCCCCTAAAGTCATTATTTCAGACACACAACACACTTTGGCATCAGGCTTATGTGTTCTCATGGATCCTTTCTTGGAAAAAGGTGGCTTGCCCAGTCTAAGGGGGGAGTTGGAGTAAACAGGGTCTGTGCCAGCAAGACCTTATGTCATTGCCTCCAATCCTGTGCATCCCTAGATCCTGGCCATGTACCTTATATTCTGTCAAGGTTCCTGGGAAAAAACAGCAGCTTTTCTCCTGTGTTCTGTGAGTAGATGTAATTTGCCTAGGTTTCTGCCTCTGATCTTTTCCCTTTTCCTTCATCCAGGCCTTTCTTCACTTACTGGGTCACCTTTGTGCATTCACTCATTACCATCCTCGCTGTGTGCATCTACGGCATTGCCCCTGTGGGGTTCTCGCAACATGAAACTGTTGATTCAGTAAGTAAATCCCCCTGACTTGCCAGAAGTGTGATTGTGTTGTAGTCTGCAGCATATTGGCTACTTGTCTGATGGCTTTGACAGCTGAATGCTGGGTATCCATGACTGGGGGCTGCCTGCAGCATCTCTGTGAACCCCCATGCTGCCTTGTACCTCCTGCAGCCACATTGCTCTGACATCAAATTATAACAGGCACAAATCATGGTGTGCTCTTTGCAGACTCTAGTTGTGTCTGCACTGGGAGCCCTTTCAAACTACCTATTCCCCTCCTGGTGACCAGAAGGATGGTCATAGCAGGGAAATATTTCAAACTGAAGTTTTTGCAAAAGCTGCAAGATTTTGCTTCTGCCAGGAGAAAAACTGACCTGTCTGACTTTGAGAGCTGATCTTGAACCTGTTTGTAGCCTTCCCACTGTTGTTAAAGGTCTCTGAGGTACATATCTCTACAGCTATGTCCTCACTCCATGCGGGGGATGCCCTGGGGAGCTTCTCACCTATGTATCTGACAACTTTCAGAGCACTGTCACCAGCACCTGGGCCTATGGTGCCAACAAATGCTGCTTATGCTTCTGAGCTGTGAAGCTTTTTGCAGGCTCTCAAGCCACCCTCAGGTCTCCAGGCCCAGGGATTTCTTGAAGTAGCCAGAGGCAGACATTTTAAGTGAAATCTTAAGATGAAGATGCTCGTGCCTTGATGGGGGTTTATCTGTGATCCTGCAAAAGACCAGTTTGAGAGAACCGTGCACCCAGTCCATGGCTGTGGGGATTTCTGTTCATCCTGGGTGCTGTTTCCACCAGCCCCTGCTGCCTGCCCTGCTCCCCTGTGTGCAGGAGCTCATGGGGCTCTCACTTTCTCTCCTTGCAGGTCTTACGAAACAGAGGGGTTTATGAAAATGTCAAATACGTTCAGCAGGAAAACTTCTGGATTGGCCCCAGCTCAGTGAGTGCCATTGCCTGGAACCGATGGTGGGCTGATAGGGAACTGCATGCTGCAGCTGTGCCACTCCAAGGGCTGGAGCTTGATGCTCACTAGTTGGACCTCCCATAGAGCCTGTTGTCATTGACAGGGTGCAGGTGGTGCTTTTGGCCCCAACCATCTGAAGAATGGGTTACCTGGAGACTGGGCCTTGGCACTCCTGCTTTGTACCCTGTTCCTGCAAAGCCAAGCATGGGCTAGAGAAAATGTAGGAATTGTATAGGGTGTGACAGCTTTCTGACACCATTCCCCCTGGGAATGGCTGTTGTGTCCCAGTTTCCCTGCCCAGCCACAGCACTGGCCTTTCCAAGGTCATGGACAAGGAAAGCCCTGAACTTTTGTTCTGGGCTTGACTTCTTTGAAGTGAATACTGAGAGTATGCCTCAAGTTGGGCTTCATCATGTAGGGCTTGTCCCTGGTCCCTTGAGTCCTGATAGGGGGTACCCCTTGCAGTTCCCCCAGCCTGGTCTGTCCCAGCCGATCATTGCCTGCCCCATGGCTTAGCTGAGTGTTTCCATCTCTGCCAGGAGGCCCTGATCCACCTCGGGGCCAAGTTCTCACCGTGCATGAGGCAGGACCAGCAAGTGCATAGCTTCATCAGTGCCAAGCGGGAGAAGGAGAAGCACTCCGCTTGCTGTGTGCGGAACGACAAGTCAGGCTGTGTGCAGACCTCAGAGGAGGAGTGCTCGGTGAGTGTGGTGGCCCTTTTGTGTTGTCCCTGCAGGCTCAGGGCCACTTCTGTTGATGCTTCTCCCACCCTGGGCTATATGGTGACAGCTCTCCTCTTTCCTGCAGTCCACGCTGGCTGTGTGGGTGAAGTGGCCCCATCACCCCAGCACACCGATGTTGGCAGGAAACAAGAGGCAGTTTGGGTCTGTTTGTCATCAGGACCCCAGGTAGGTCCTGCTTAGCCCAGCTGTCATCCTGTGGGGACAAGGTTGCTGTGACAGTACAGTCAGAGGCATGAAGTCCCACACCAGTTGATTGCTGGATGGGGTAGCAGCTGCTCTGGAGACCAAGGGACAGGTCAGTGATGTCCCTGCTTGTCCCAGTAGCTTCAGGGCAGGCCAAGACAGAGCATGATATTTCTGCTCACCCCTAATCTCCATTGTTGTTGGCTGCTGGCCTGCACAGTGGTCTGTTGTGAGCTGTGGGTGCCTTTCTCATCCCTCTCCCCCTCCTCACCTGCTCCCCACACAAGCTTCCTTCTTGGGGTACAGCAGTCACTTTCCCAGCACACCTCTGCCCCAAAGCCCTGCTGGGGGCCATGGCATATCTTTGTCCTTGATCACCATGGGCTGATGTAGAGCTGAGACCTGCTGAATGCCCCCCTTTGGGATTGTGTCCACCTGGGAAGGAGCCAGTGAGTTCTGGGCAGCTGTGTACTCTCAGATGGCTGCCTTTGTGCTGGAGCCATGATCTCTGCTCGCTGGAAGGAGGCTGCAGCTTTGATCAGCACAGCCTTGGCTGATCTGACATAGCGTATCACCAGCCCTTTGCAAGGGACAGAGGGGAGCAATGACAGTGTGGTGGTTCCTGGGGGCATCTGGTGCTGGGGAGAGATATTTCTCAGGCTGATCTCTGTTTTGTGTTGCTGCAGGGTGTGTGAGCAGCCAGCCTCGATGGAGCCGCATGAGTGGCCAGATGACATCACCAAATGGCCGGTGAGCATTGCTGGTGGCACAGAGCCTGTCTGGGCAGCTGGAATATGGCATTTGCATCCCAGTGTGCAGGGCCACAGCTGTGCTGGTGGAAGGGCAGGGTCTCTGGTGCAGCACCCTGCGTGTTGTCACAGACACCAGATCAGAGCAGCCATGGCTTCGTCTAGCCTAGGCTTAAAGCCCTCCAACAACCAAAGTTCCCCTGTGCCAGCTAAAGCCCTGGGCCCTGCTAGGGTAACAGAGTGATGGAGACCAACTCAGCCTCGGGCTGTTTTTTGTCCTTGACAGAGATGAGGTGTTAATTGTGGGCTGGGCAGATGGAGTGTCAGGCACTATCCTGCTGTCACAGGGAGGCCTTGGGAAGACTGGCTTCTTCCCAAGGGGCTATGTTGACTTTACACAGGCAGCAAGCAAAGCCATGGCTGCCTAACCGCAGCCTGTTGTCATTTTGCAGATCTGCACAAAAAACAGTGCTGGGAATTATACCAACCACCTTCACATGGACTGCGTGATTACAGGCCGGCCCTGCTGCATAGGGACCAAAGGAAGGTAATGAGTTTTACCTGTACAGAGAGGGGCTGGATGTTGTGGTGAGACACAGTGGGCCCTTTTCTGTTTGTAGATGCAGCCATTTGTCCTCCTTGGCCTTCCCACATGCAGCCCAGAACCCTGTTAGGAAGGGGAGTTGGACAGAGAGCCGTAACAGGGCTCCCAGATGGAGAAGGCCTCTGGGATGAGCAGGGGATAACAGCCAGACTGAGTCTTAAGTGCAGTAGGGTATCTCACTAAACTGGTCCTTGCAGTCTGGAGGGACTCAGATCCCAAGGGATTAAACACTTTTGCTGGGGAGTTCTGTGCTTTTTCTTGGGACTGGCCAGCTTGGTTCCAATAGGCTACATTGGCTGCAGCATGGAGTCCCTGAGCACTCAAGTAGATGCAGGGAAACAACCTGCTGTGGTTTGCCAGGGAGGAAGATGCTGCGCTTCCTCTCATTGCTTCTCAGCATGACTAGTTACCAGTGTTTTGACCTGGCTTTCCCTGCTAGGATGAAAAATCAGTGCTGCTCCAAGAAGTTTCTCTCTCTGTGAAAGTCATGACCAGGACACCCTTGGCCTAGCTCCCCCTTTCCACTCTGTCAGTTATGGAGGCACAAGATTCCCCCAGCCCCAGAGACACAGCTTCTCTGAGCTCTAGTGGCTCTTTCTCAGCTGAAAATAGCTCAGCTTTAGGACCTGTTTTGGAGCCCCTGTATGTAGGGCATTAGTCTGTGAAGGTCACTCAGGGTTGCCTGTGGGAGAGAAGCAAGAGGGATCTATGGGGAGTAGCACTGGCCTCAAATTGGGCATGTGTTAGTGCATCTGCTGCAGAGACACTACAGCACATCAGGGGCAGCTGAAGGCATCAGTTCTCATAGGCAGACATGGGCTGCGACAACAGGGAATGGGTCATCTGGGAAGGCACAGGAAGGTCCGTTGTACCTTCCATGTGTGTGATTTTTGGTTTTCCTTATTTTGATTACTTGTGCCTCCTCCAGGTGTGAAATAACCTCCCGGGAATATTGTGAATTTATGCGGGGCTATTTCCATGAAGAGGCAACACTCTGCTCTCAGGTAAGTGAAGAGCTGGGGGGTTGTATGGCTGCTTTTCCCCTTCCTGTTCTCCTTAGTGGCTTGGCAAGGTCTATGGGCAACTGTGCTGCAGTGTAGTTGGGAGTCCTGTGTCCTGTCCCACTTGGAATCTGGGGGAAGTTGATGATCCAGACTGTAGTGGCAGAGCTGGCTGCCACTATAGCCAGCTGTCCCTCAGTGGAGACCAGTTTAGGACTTGGACTGAAGCAGTGGCAGAATTGAACCTTCTTGCTGCATTGCTGAGCAAGTGCAATGTCTCGGTGCGTGTGTTGGGGTGAAGAATGGGGGCATAAAGCTGCCACAGGGAATGGGTCATGTGTAACTTGGTGTTGGAGACAAGGACTGGGACTTGATACAGCAGTGAGAGGAGAGCCCTTCTTTTAGAACTCACTGCAGTCTCTGCAGTAGGCTTTGTAAAGAGCCGTGCTGGCTGGCTCCTCACAACCACACTTCTGCCATAGGTGCACTGCATGGATGATGTCTGTGGACTCCTCCCTTTCCTAAATCCAGAAGTCCCTGACCAGTTCTACCGCCTCTGGCTCTCACTTTTCCTCCATGCTGGGTAAGCATAGGTGTAAAACTTGCATTATCTGGGTGAGGGAACCCTGAACACTGGGATTGCTATGAGGCTTTTTCTGGTAGTCCCTTCCTTGGGAGACAGGGGGAATTGCTGAGCTGCTGTCCCTGCTGAGGTTTACCATGCTGTGTTTGCTGGGAGGGATATTAGTGGTGTGGGTGAGGCCAGACCAGGCTCAGCAAAGAACACAAGCAGGGGGGTGACTTCAGTGTCTGCTGCTTCAGCTCCTGTACTCTGAACTTGGCAGGATCCTGCACTGTCTGGTTTCAGTCTGTTTCCAAATGACGATCCTGCGGGACCTAGAGAAGCTGGCAGGATGGCATCGCATCTCTATCATCTACCTTCTCAGTGGCATCACTGGGAATCTTGCCAGTGCAATATTTCTACCCTACAGAGCAGAGGTGGGTCTCCTGCAGACTAGGGTCCTGGTAACTTACCATGAACACAAGCCTTCTGTACATGTCTGTGCCCCTCTGCCAGAGGCAGACACCAGAGCTGGGCTCAGCCTCTGCAGCACATGCATTGTGCATCTAGCTGCTGAATAGTAACACCCCCAGAGTACCTGGGCTTTCCAAATGACTGGCCCAGTCTGACCACAGTAAGAAGGCTGCCTCTTGTAATGACTGGGGGGGGTTGTCCAGCCATAGGGTAAGAGAGGGCCCTGGCAGGCTGGGAACTGAGAGCTGTAGCTAGTGCCAGAGCCCTTCCACATGTGAGTGGCAGGCAGGAGAGGGCCAAGGAGCAGAGCTCACCCTTCCCACAGACTGTCTAGGACTGTCCTTGTCCACATGCCACCGCTGGAAAAGTCTGATTTGACTGTCTTCAGAAGACTGTGTGGCAGAACCTGGAGGGGACTATCTTCCAGGTCCTTTAGGTAAGGAAAAGTGCATGGTGGGAGTCATGAGATTGCCCTCAAGGGCTTTTCCCTTCTCGTGACTTGAACCAGATCTGTCCTCCTTCAATAGAAAGTCTGTTCTGGTGATTGCTGGCCTCACACTTACCTTGATCCTAAATCAAACCTGGCCCCTTTATAACAGGTTCAGGGAGTAAGAATGAAGTTGTAGACTGCAGCATCTCTTTCCCCAGCAACTCAGCAAGGACGTGAATGACTAATAACTGTAATGCCTGCGGCTGGCTGCACAAGCCAGGCAGATGGCATGTGCCTGATGTTACCTGTAATGCTCTTCTTCTGCAGGTTGGCCCTGCAGGATCCCAGTTTGGGATTCTGGCCTGTCTCTTTGTGGAGCTCTTCCAGAGTTGGCAAATCCTGGCACGCCCATGGAGGGCTTTCTTCAAGCTGCTGGCTGTGGTGCTCTTTCTTTTTGCATTTGGCCTCCTGCCTTGGATTGATAATTTTGCTCACATTTCAGGATTTATCAGTGGTTTCTTCCTCTCCTTTGCCTTCCTGCCCTACATTAGCTTTGGGAAGTTTGATTTATATAGGAAGCGATGCCAAATTATAATTTTCCAGCTTATCTTCATTGCACTCTTCTCAGGACTCGTGATTCTGTTCTATTTCTACCCCATCAAGTGCGAGTGGTGCGAGTTCCTCACCTGTATACCATTCACAGACAAATTCTGCGAGAAATACGACCTGGATGCACAGCTCCACTGAAAGGCAAAGGCTGGCTTCTCGAGCAGGCACTGGAGATAGATGTCTTTGCGTTTGCTGTGCCAGTTCCATGTGGACAAAGCCTCTAATCCAATGACACTTCTAACCCTGCCCATGGTTAATTTAAACTGTCTCCTTAGCACTTGGCAGGCATGTTTTTGCCTTATCTCAGAAGACTCTGAAAACGGAATGTTTGTGCCTTGTTCAATTGTATTGAACCTTTTCTGCTGCCATTATTTTTATTACACTAGTTTCAATACTACATTTTTAACCAGAGTTGTTTACCACTACTAAGGTGGTGATTAAATGGTAAGGTGGCGTTTTAGCTACTGTTAATTGTTCTGCATAGTCTGTGGCTATGTTTGTTACTTTATCTCAGCTGTGCTGTTTCATGTACCACTAGAATCAATCCTTTCTAGCTTCCCACAGACCTGCAGCAGGAAAGAAGAGCCTCAAAAGCCTCAGAAAAAAAAAAAGAGTCTCTTTAATCAGTGCAAGTGCATTCCACTTAGAGCTCAGAGACAGACATTTCAAATAGCAACTGCAAAAAATGTCCATTTCAACTGGAGTTTCTCTTTGACGTGGACCACCTTCTCCTCCAGGACAGTGCCGGATCCCCACTCCGCTGTTGGTAGGGCTGGATTCCCTGTGCGCTCTGTTAAAGAAACAATGTATTTGGCAGTGACAATAGTTACTGCCTGCTGGGCTCTCTCATCACCACACCTCCATTGGGATGGATCAGCCAGTGCCATAGGTGACTGCTGGTCACAGGCACCAGGGGGCAGATGGCTTCTGTTACAGCACACATTTTATTACACTGGATGCCTTTAAAGAAGAAAAAAGGTTACTGTGGTCACAAAGCAACAGTTTCTAACCCAGCTACCTGGAGCCACAAAACAAAAACCCAAGCTTTTGGAAAAGCTGCTCTTGCCACTACTCCTCAGCCACTGTGCCTGTGTTTTCAGATGTGGAGAGGAAGCAGAGATGATTTTAAAATAACTAAGCTGGAGTCTTGGCCACATCTTGTGTTTGTGTGCACTTTATAAAAAAGCAGCGTAATACCCGAATCATGTCTATATAGGTTACAAACAGGTGAATATATGTGCTGCTAGTGCTTCCTGTTGAATGCATCAGTTGCACAGAAATATCATGACCAGAAGTCTCATGGTGTGTCCTGTCTTGTGAGAACAATGGCTTGGTTGAACTCTAGTTTCTGGAAACCAGAAATAGAGAAACTGGAAGTCAAAACCTACAGGATCTGTAAGCTGACATCCCTCTTCCTAATTCCTTATCGTAATTGAGAAAAAAGGCTCAAGATACACTCGCAGTGGAACAGCAAAGAACGTGCTCTGTTTGCTTGCTGCATTTGCTTATGTGTACCCACAGGACATTTCTGTTAGTTACAGGTGCTCTGAATGGTACAGGAGCACTTGGAGCAGGGTGGGAGAACAGTCATGTGGGTATGAGAGCCTGAGGCACACAGAAGGGCCTAGATGACCTGAGTGATGGCAATTGCCTATAGCAATGTAGGGATGAGTTAGCACCGAGCCATGTTCCTGACAGTGATTTACAGACATTCAAGAAGGCTAAAAGCAAGGTCTTAGAAGCAATCAAACCAGCAAAAGAACACTGCATTTAATGAGTCTCAGGACACGGCTGGAGCAGATTCAGAGTCTAAACATAAAGTAGGGGTAGAGATACATCACTGCCAGCACCAACTGCTGCTGCTGTGTGTTAACTGAAGTAGCTGAATTGTCATTCTCTGGCCAGAGAAAAATATGCTCAACACAACCAGGATATGGAAACAGACCACAGACAGAGTGCAAGCCTAAGCCAGATGCAGGCCTTCAGTAATGCCCTGCTATGTAGCAGAGAGCAGCAGCACTGGCTGCTTTGAACTAGAACACTAACGCCTGGGGAAGAGACAGAAGAAGTGGTAGCTCTAATGGATGTTCAGGACTTACCTGACAGGTTACTTTCGAAGCTTCTTTATGAAGCTGACCTCATCCCGGTTTCTGATACCGTACCTGAAGGAGAGTTATGCTGTTAAGTGCCAGTTAACCAGAACTGCAACCTTTGAAAGCCTATAGCCTCCTCTTTCCCAGGGCAAGATGGACTCTTAACATGCTTGCTATGCTCTAATGCAGGACAGTTTCTCATTTGTGTACGTGGAACCCGCTGCCAGCACTAAAGATCTGATTATCTGCCTTTCTAACTGCAACAACCCCTTAAATGCAACATCTATTGCCCATGGCTCAGTCTTTTGAGGAAAGCTTTTATTAGCGCTGTCTTGCTAAATTTTTAATACTTCAGACAAGCTTGTCCTGCTGGTCTGCACACAGGCTGGCATACCCGGCACCGCTGTATGCAGCTGCCAGAGTGCTCAGAAGCACTTCCTGCCTCCTTGCCCTGAGAACAGGCATGGAAACATGGGAGTTACTTGTAAGTGTTGTTACCAGATCCTCTCTGTGGCTGAGCAAGTCCACTCTTTGCCTGGCATTCTTCCCTCTTCCTCCCTACCTCAGCAGCTCTGGTAAGCCCTCTGTGAGGGTGCCAGGAGCACTGGCGCAAGTTGTGCAGGGTTCCTTCCATTCTTGGTCTCCTCCACAGTACAATGGGACCTGACCCCATCCTCTGCTGAGTAGCTGCTCCCCAAGTGCTCTCAGTTTCCTTGGAGGTTGAACTAATGTACTTTGTGTGCAGGACACCATCCCTGGCCTGTGTTCTACTCTTAAGCACCTTGGTGTGATTTGAATTGGAGGAACACACTTTGCACAGGAGGGCTGTGACTGAGGAACTGCCTGAGGCCTTCCTGTCCTGCAGATGGTCTGCCAGGGCCGGGCCTGCCCCACCTCTGTGTACAGTGCTGGTCTTGTTCAAGTGCTGGAGCTACCAGAGCCAGCACAAAGTCCCAGTGTTGCGTGTGCTCCAGCGCGGCCCCTCCAGCCCCCAGAAGACGCTATTTATTACTCACTCTCGCAGCTTCTTTCTATCATCTGCCAGCTTCTCCCCGCCGTAGGTTAAGTGATACGTCCTCCATATGTACTTCCTAGGGCAAAACCGCTTAGGCCACGGGGGAGTGCGGCAGGCGGGTGGGTGGGTGCCGCCGGAGCCCCCCGCGCCGCTCACCAGCTGAGGTGCTGCACGCCGCCCTGCCGCGCCTGCCGCAGCTGGACGTGCCGCCGCAGCGCCTTCTTCAGGTCCAGCACCGAGGCGTTCTGCACCACCACCACGGCTGAGGACGGGGAAGAGCCCTGTCAGCGCCGCGGCCCCGGCCCGCCCCCGCCCCCCGGCCCCGGGACGCACGCATGGTCTCGCCGTCCGCTTTGCAGACGCGCACGGTCATGGCCTGCCCGTACTCCAGCGCCACCTGCGAGCCGATCTCCTCCGCCGTCACCTGCGGGCGGCACGGCCGCGGCCGGCGAGTGAGGCGGGCCTGAGCCCCGCCGCCGCCCCCCCGGCCCCCGGCGGCCCCGGCCCTACCTGCGGCGGGAGGTCGCAGAGCAGCGGGTCCTGCACCAGGCGCGCAAGCGCCTCCTGGAAGAGCTCCAGCACCTCGGCGTGCGCCAGCTCCTCCTCGGGCTCCGCCGCCGCCGCCGCCATCGTCGCGCCGGAAGGGGCGGTCTGCGCCGCGGAACCGGCGATGCTGCTCTTCTGCCCGGCCTGCGGCAACGTGCTGGTGGCCGAAGAGGGGCCGCGCTGCCACCGCTTCGCCTGCACCACCTGCCCCTACGTGCGCAACGTCACGAGGAAGGTGCCGGGCGGACGGGGCGCGGGGCAGGGGGGGGGCGCGGGGCGGGCCCTGACTGACCGGCGGCGTCCCGCAGGTGACGAGCAGGAAGTACCCGCGGCTCAAGGAGGTGGACGATGTGCTGGGCGGCGCCGCGGCCTGGGAGAACGTGGACTCCACCGCAGGTAGGGACGGGACGGGACGGGACGGGACGGGGAGCGGAGCGAGGGCGGGGAAGGGCCGGGCCTCACCTCACGGCGCCGCGCCTCGTCCCGTCCCTTTCCGTCCCGCAGAGCCGTGCCCCAAGTGCGAGCACCCCCGCGCCTACTTCATGCAGATCCAGACACGCTCGGCCGACGAGCCCATGACCACCTTCTACAAGTGCTGCAACGCGCAGTGCGGGCACCGGTGGCGGGACTGAGGGCCCCGGCCCGCTCCCGCCTCAGGGCTGAGGGAAGAGGCGCGGCTCAGCCCCGGTGGGATTTGGGGAGAAGGGGGAGTCTGCCGCAATAAACGTGTCACTGGGTGTAAGGGACTGTGTGCTGTGGTTGCGTTAAAACGGCCCTCGGTAAAGCGGACACACTGCCGAAAGCGGCGCAGGGGAGGGGTGCAGGGCCCTCACCTCACACAGTGCAGCGGTCTGCTAAAAACCACATACACCAAGAAACTAGTGTGTAAAATATAGACAAACCTTTCACGTAGTTATCTTACCTACCTTAGCACAGAGCCAGCTGCCAGGTGGAAGGAAAAGCAAAGGTGAGCTATTACTGCTGTGACCCTAAAAGGACAGGGAAAAAGGAGCTTTACCTGTAAGGTAAAGGAGAAACTACGAACTGCATGCTCTACAAGCAGTTACTGGTAAAAAGAGAAGGTACTGAAAGCGGGACCAAATATACCTGCATCTTAACATTAAGCTTTATTCTCATCTTAAATACATTCACAAGTAAAAAGGATAAATAACTTAATAAAAACATGATGGAGCGCAAATTGTCATATTTACACTCCTACAAGCTAAACCCATTTAACGGGGCTCAGTTTTGCCTCTTTTATACAGGGATAATCTGCATCCATTTATTCCAGTTCATTTCAGAGGGGAAGACTCTTCCGAGCCTAAGAGTACAGTCTACCGTAGGCTCATAGTATATTGTTGGGGTTTCGCTCAGTTTGGGATTGTTTAGTTGTTCTTCAATAACTGGCTGAGAAAAGAGCGACACCGGGGATGGCTTTTTCATGTAGAATCGTGTGATGCAGCCAAGAGTTTCCAGACCCTGCAGAAAAATTCACACCTTTAGCTTGAGCAAGTGTGGTAAAAACAAATGCACTGAATGCTGTTCTACCTACGGTGTTCTGAGAAATGCTGGACAATTCATACTAATTTACACTACAAGTGGCTTCATTTCACCCTTCAGGTAAAGTGCCATCCCCTGTTGGGGTGGCAAAGAGCACAGCACAGCAAAGCAACTTCCCATAGCTGGATAGGTGCTTTCTTACAGATGTTAATGCAGTGGTTGACATTTGGCTGCTGAGACAGAACATGCATTCAACAACATATTTCAACATTGAGGACCAGTTACAAATGATTTCAGGTTGTATCAACATAAATCCCAGACTCTAGGGTCAGTTGTTGCTAATGGGTTAGCATTTACTCCCACAGCACAACCCAGCAAGGTCATTTATGTGCTCTATTTGCTGAAAACACCTGGTGTTCAATCATCTTACATAGGTATGCACCTAGATTTACTAATATTTGGTATATTACAGACACAAGCTCTGTCTCTGGTTTCAAAGCCAGGTCTTACCAAGTTCATTGGTAGAGAAGCTAGATTCAAGTCCTCCAGTCTGTAAAATGTACAGGTAACTGCTTCGTTTTGTTGCTCTAAATTAAAATTGCTGAGGAATCTGTACTCTTTCCCACATATGCATGCCTCACCACTGTACATTCTACTGCAGTTTTAAACCTGTCCCCTTGTCCCAGCTTCCCTCCTGGTAGTGCTGCTCCACCAGCACAGGACCTATGGACAAGCTGTGCTGGAACACCTGGGAAACAGGATGGTAGGGTACACAACTTGCCTTGTTACCAAAAAGTACAAGCCTTCGGACAAAAGTGTGGCATACGTATGACAGAAGACTGATTTCCAGCATTAGCAGGGGAAGTCATACTTATGGGAAGGACTGCAATATTATTGCTATGCTTAAGATTTTGAATACTTACAGAAAAAAAATACAAATAAAGGTTTCACTTGCAAAATAGCAGTGGTGGTGGCAATCAAACTTCAAGATGTGGGGAAAACATGAGACACTAATTTTTCTCTCTGTGTAACATTTTATAATTAAGGAAAAGTGCCTCTAAGCAGGTCTGTCAGGACAGAAGGTCTTATTTACAGTGCTGTCTAGCACAGACACAGCTCAGTCTGATTCTTATATTAAAGATTACTCATCTGAAAGGTGTATAAGGGAAAAACAAAGCTAAACTCTAGTGATTAACACTGTATTAAACAGTCCAATTTGGTATTTCACAATGACAAGCCACCACTCTTCAGAAACCAACTAGAACTAACTGCATGTACATTGTTTCAGAAGCAAGCTCAAATTTTAAAATCAGGCATATGGTCATCTCAGTGACAGGTAAAGCAGGTTTCCTTCCTCCCTCCCTCATTGTGAACAGTAACTTGCTCTGGCTTTAGTTAATTTAGGAAGGGGAGAGGTTGTTTTTTATGGTTTATTCAGAATCTCGTTTTCCTGGGACTTCCAGCAAAGTAGTTGCTGACTCTTCTGTGTGGAAGCTGAACCAGATTAAAGTTCACACAGCTGGTGCTTCACATACCTGCAGTATCTCTAGGACAGCAACAGGCTGCAGTACCCCCATGTAATGCTGCAGCAGCGCGCCTTCTGTTATGCCTGGTTTTGTCATGATGTGATAGAGCACAGCTTCCATCATCCCTTTACACACAGGTTTATTCAGGTTCCCATCCACAATCCTCCACGGTCTCCCGATGAAGCAGACATTCTCACAGGCCCTGCAAAAGACAATTTAAGTTCAGCTGCATCAGGACTCAATTCTTCCAACTAGATTTCCCATCAAAATTTCTGCGTAATAGATTCTTACTATATCCATTGCCAGTGTTGGCTCACGTGCTAGGTGTAAATTCTGTAGGTGCTCTGGGCAGAGACTGGTGCTAAACTATCAGACAGTTCCACAGACCTGAGGTATTTCACATTAAGTGTCCACTTAAAAGAAGTGGTTTTAGCACCAGTATGCCACCCACTGGTTACCTGGAGTCTTGATGACCAGGAAAGCTTTGTCACTAGCTCTAACATCCTCCAAAAGTTACTCAAGACCTGCTTTAATCTGCAACATGCAGCAACAGTGCTCAGATAGGAAAAAAATTCCTCATTTTTAGCATTGTGGAGTCAAAAGACCCTGTGTGGGAATTGAAATTTCCCATACTGCAGTTTCTTCAGGTCTTTCCTGGGTATGTGGTAGCTCAGACTTTCAGGCACTGGACTTACTGCGAAATAGAATTAATTCTGTTCCTCTGAGTTGGTTGGTTTTCTGGAAAAAAACATGTATCAAATTTTTCCAGCATGCACATGAGCGCAAGTAACATTAACAGGAACAGTGGAGGACGACATGGGATTTCTCCATCATCGATGCTCCCTGCGCACTGCCCCATAAAACAAAGGTTTCCAAACCATTTGCTTCCAGATATTAATTTGTTAGTGCTAAGGTCAGTTACTCTGCAGAAGTCTTTGTTACTCACCGGTCCCTGGCTGCCTGGGATACATCTGTCATAGAACTTCCTGGGAAGAAAGGAACACATTGTTTTTAATTAACCCAAACTCTTTATCTAGTGGAAAGAAAGTAGAAGGTGTCCACGCTGTAAAATGCAACAGCTTACATTAGAAAGTAACACACACAAGCTATGCTGCATGTTGATCTGGCTGCATGGGGAGAGCTCTGAGCTTCCACGCTGACTGCCTTTACCTGACTGCAGCATACCCTTTCTTCCCACACCTCTTCTTGCAACTACATCTGTCTTCTCCAGCCACCCAATTTGTGGTTCCACTCCCGAATCACAGCAAGAAGTTTTATTCCTAGAAATATGGTGACATGGCTGCACAACAGGTAGTTCTATTGACTGAAAGAACCGAGCTTCACACAGGACCCTGTGCAGGGTTCTCAGCCTGCTGCGCTCACTTAGGCTTATCTAACTTCATGCTCCTGGTAAACCTACGGAAGGTGAGCAGAAGTCCAAGCAGCTGTGGACTTGAGAATGCGAACTCAGGATTTCAGCAGGGTTCAGACTGAAAGTGAAGGTTTTCTCTGAAACTTCCAGTATGCATTATGTCATGTACTTTAATTACACAATTACTTAACATCTACCACACCCAGAGGCTAACAGCTTTGGCTTAAGCGCATGTAAACCCTTCAGCTGGCCTTCAACAGTAAGACTAGTCAGAACTCTGTGCTTGATAACAGAACTATTTCTTCCCTCCTGTGTTACAAACAAGTAGAGGAAGTTAAATCCAAGGCTGTAAGTTAGCAGTTTCATGTTAAGAACTGCTGAAGTCTATGCAGTTTAGACAGCCCTGAGTCTGTCTGCTGCAGGAAGGCTCCAATTAAACAATACCAGGCTTTAAGAGGCTAGGAATCAGTCTGCACTGATTTTCAGTCTGCAGTCTGCATCTCTAAACATGGGTAATGGCAGGTCTTGGCAAAATACCACACAAGCAATTAGCTTGTGATTCAATCTGAAATCAGAGCTGATAAAACAACAACAAAATAAAATCCCAAACAACCTACTTAATGTAGAGCTTGGCAAGAAGTACTAGCTATTAAAAAAAGAAAACTGGCAGTAAAAAGGAAATTTTAAAATGAAGTCAAATTGGGTTACAAACGAGGCTATTAATCTTCTCACTGGCATGTGCTTTCTGGAGAATGGTTTAATGACTTTACTACATGGGCATTCTAGTTAAGATATACGCCAGTAGCACTGTGTTTTCTAGGTTTAGAGATGTCTAGCCTTTGGACTGAAGGCAGAGTTGAGAAACTTCAGATTCAGATATGTTTTTGGAGAAGAGTAAGACATAGAAAAGAGTTTTAAAGGAAAACAGCTTTCTGGACTAGTCATGAACATTCCAGCAACAGGCATAGGATGGAATCTTTGATGTATTTGAAACCTCCAAGACCTTCCAGATAAAGTTGTGTTATGTCACTTCAACTGTGAATAATGACAACCTCTCTCTCTCTGGTATAGCTTCATAAAGAATCTAGTATTTGCTTATAAAATGGAGCTACCTGTTTGGA
Source organism: Lathamus discolor (assembly GCF_037157495.1). NCBI lineage: Eukaryota > Metazoa > Chordata > Aves > Psittaciformes > Psittacidae > Lathamus > Lathamus discolor. The sequence goes on along the minus strand of NC_088889.1, from coordinate 80,277,094 downwards.
ATCAACTGATGATGAGCTAAGCTCTATTTCTTGGATGCAGAGAGCTCCTACATACCTTTAGAGGCTCCTGGGTTCTCCTGTAAGTAGGAAAGATCATCATCCTGCTCACTGGCTGATTGTTCAAGGCTGGGAATCTGCTTGTTCTGCTCAGTGCTGAGCTCATCATTCTCTCCTTCCAGTTTTTTGTCCTCAGAACAAGATTTATCTTGTTCCTTGTAAGTGTCCACATTTGTAGCACCTGGAGCACACACTGCGTGTTCACCTAGGTGTTCTGTCTGCCCTCCCAGGGAGCCTGGTTCTTCATCCATCATTGTAGCAGAATCAGGAACACCTGCAAAGTTATTTTCATCTGCAGTTTTCAAACTACTCTGTGAACCTTGGTAGAGTTGATCACCATCTGCGAAGACATCATTTTGAGTCTTAAATCTCTTCCTTGGCGGTTCTTCATCACTGACAGATGGTGTGTCTTCTCCCAGCTGCTCCTCTCTCAAACATTCCTCTCCATTCTTTGGTTCCAGTGGCAGGCAGTCTTGTTGTACATCTGGGAGAGTGGCATCTGTACCTTGTTGATCAGAATCATCTGGTTTATTCTTCAGACATACTGAATGTAATAGCCATGGCTTAGCAAATACTATTGCAACCAGTCTTACAGTATGGCCTCCTACTTCTAAAACTTGCTTCATTTCAGTAAGGTCCTATAACAACAAACAAACAAAACCACAAAATTATCTCAAGAGCTTTTGCTGGAAAATGTCATCTTTAACTGGCAGCAAAGAAGGAGGAAGAGTTTAGCAGAATATTCGATTTTCTGTCCTGCTGCACTGAAATTGATGTTTTACCACTTAAACTTTACTGAAATTACAGCACAAGACATTTTTGTTCAGCTTCAGTTAAGTTAAAATGTAGCTGGGAAAGAGTATTTTGCTTCCAAAGCTGAAGGTTGGTACCTTCAGGTTTCTAAAACCATTCATTGTTATCTTTGAGTAAATGCTGCTTTAATTTTTGGCCTTCCTAACTTTGAGGTGAGATTGCTATCAGGTATGTGATCTCTTGCCCAATATAAACAGCTTTATTCTATTTATACTTGCTTCCTATATCTTGGAAGGTTGTGCTATTTGAGGGGAATACTAAGCATCTAAGTATTAATGTATGGAGAGCAGCTGGCTGTAAACCCACCTGAATGTACTGCTCCAAGCTCCTGGTGCGTTCAGGTTCCACCTCTTCATAGCTGCAGAAACGTTTGCTCAGCTCAACTTTGCAAATTCCAAAGTGGGAAGTTGCCTCTATTGCGTTACGGATCTCCATAACAGCAGCTACATCTCCAGGATTGTAGCCATAATGATCTCTACACTCATGAAGAAAATGATCAACCTCATAATCCTCTTCTTGGATGTTTATCAGTCTGGAAAAAGTCTCGGGGAGGCAGGAAACCCCCACATCCATGTTATCAAGCAAAGCAGAAACTGCAAACCAAATAAAACCCCATGTATATAAGCTGTGAAGCAGCTGTTACTACACAGTACACTACAGAAAGATAAATATCTGAGATAGATTAGAGGTGTTCTAAGCTAATCCAATTAAAATCAGAGCTCAGTTTTCCATCTTCATTGCTGCAGTTTCCTGTTTTTCTTTCTGCCTCACATATCTATCTCTGAAAACGCCTGTAGAAGAGCAGTAGCTGGTTTACAAGGGCTTACCCTCAGACCAATGTGAAATATTGCTGAAAGACAGCACAGACTTGTATTCTAACACTGGGTCAGTTTAATGAGGGAATCATCTTTCTCTCTTGAAGATGACCCAGTGAAAAGTCTAGGGCAAGGAAATGCTATGGAGGACCCCATGAATCAAAAAATTGGAAGCAGCTGATCCATGGCAGAAAGCTATTGGCCAAATATGGTTAGAAACTACAAGCTGACAATGTCTCAGTACAATCAGTATAACAAAGCATCTCTGTGTGTGGAGAAAGGTTCAGCACTGCACAAACCCACCCCCACTGTGCAGAGTATTTAGAAGCTGAAGCAGGGTAACACCTTTTTCCAGTCCTGGATGATTAGAGGGTAGCTTTGGCACTGTTCTTACCTGCTCCCCTCCCTTTCATCTGCAGCCTGCCTTTACATCATGCCTTTGGGACACGCATGTGACAGCTGCACTTCTTTGACAGCCAAGTTAAACTGAGAACAACTGTAATGAGCTGTCAGCTTAACAGACCTGTAGGGCATGTGTGGCAGCTGAGATATGAAAAAGAATTGCTATTTTACCTCTACCACAACAGCAACAGGCAGGGACAACACTAGACCTTCCAACCAAAGAGCTAAACAAGTAAAGGTTTTCCTGGATACATTTGCATTAGAGCTGAAAGGAAGATACTCTTTGAGAAGGGGAGTGCTGATAAATTACAAATATTCAAGCTTTAACTATGATCAAAATATTTAAAGTACTGTAGGGAAAAGGCCAGAGATTGGAAACCACTATTTCAGAGAGCTGCATGAGACAAATAAATGTGAATTGCCATTCAAAGAGCTCTGAAAGATCTTTTCTCTTTATAGAAGGGAAAGGCTGGGTGTGATATAATATGTCATACAATTCTGCAACTATTCTAAGCTGCAGAAGGGACTGAAAAAAATCTCCTGGAGAAGGGGTAACAAAGTAGAGGACAGACTTCCTCTTTGGATTAATAGTTTCACTCAATATGAAATACAGGCAAGGACCTGTTAGAAGGAAAAGGTGTTTGCGGAAGTCAACTACCTGTTTTAGGTCAGGAGAGAAAGCATTACAGGCAAACTGCATGTGTAATGACAAACAAAATGTTCCTCTTAAGAGGTTTTGTTCCAATTGGTTCCTCAGCTGATGAGTTTACTATCTTTCCTGCTCAAACCCACTTCTGTGCAAATCAGGCCAAACAGAAACTAACCTGGAGAGCTGAGTCTTCCCGGAACTGGTGTACATCGCAGTTTAACCTTCACCTGGCAGGAATTGACCACTATGTTGTCGCTGGGACTCAGATTGCGTGTGCTGACAATTCCAGGGGCATAGTAGCCTCTCATCAGTAAGTAATTGGTATGAGATGCTTGACGAGCTTTTACTTCAATTCTCCGTTTGCTTCCAGAGGTGTCATCTAAGTCATCATCATCATCGTCATCATCGTCAAGTCCTTCTTTTCCCAAACTACAGCAAAGAGAGATGTTTTGTTTGTTTATTGCTTTTTTAATTCCAAAATAAGAAAGTGACTCATTATCTTGAGCAGAGCAAGAACACCTGCTGTTCTGCATTCTGATTTGTAGTTATGAGCAGCTGTGGGTATGTCCATAGCAGGCTGATTTAAAGTGCTGAGAACAAGCAATTACAGAAAAAGAAAATACACTAAAGGTCCCTGGAAAAGGAAACTCTCTCTTTTTGCAAACATGTTGAAAATATCTCAGTTTACAGTGCTGAAATCTTTGGTTCAGCAGACATTTCATCAGGAGGCAATATCTGTCAGAGCACAAAGGCTGAGACTATAAGGAATACTGCAGTATAGGGCAGACAGTTTAAGGGAGAAAAGAAGAAAGAATTACAGACCAAATACTTGAGTCACTTTAAAAAAGGAAGGGAGGAAAAAACCAACCCAAAAAACAACCAACCAAAACATTAATACAAAACAAACTGTAGACAGCCTCAACATAAAGAAAGAATAGTAGCAGCAGTCAGGATAGATTTCTCAGAAACAAACCAACACTGTTTGTTTTCAGGACATGACAAAAGCCATTATGGATAAAGGTGAAGGCTCTGAACAACCTGATCTAACTCTGAAGTTGCCTCTGGTTTAAGCAGCTTATGAGAAAAACAACCAGTGGTTCCTTCTTACCTTTTCCAAGATGAGTTAGATCTTAAAATATATTTAAAACCAAAAGGGAACGTGTAATGTAGAACAAATAGTTTAGAAAAAAAATAATAATGGATTCAGATGCCTGTGGCTCAGAAATGGGACTACTCCAGGGTTCAGTGTATTTTTGCTAATGAGCTGGGTGATAAAATAGCTCAATAATCCTGCATAGGATCACCTAACTGGAGAAACTTCAAGTGCATCAGAAGATAGGATTTGCATTCAGAACACTTCCAAGAAAGTGGAGAAATAGTCTGGAAAAGAGGAGGAAGCAATCTGTACAGACAAATGCATGTTATTAATATTATAGTACTATGCACCTGTCCCACACTACGAGGAAGCAATTACCTAAGTAAAGGAAAAGAAACTTGTTAGAGTGAATCACAGGAATCATAACCTGTTTCTTTTTTTGTTTGTTTGGAGCTTTTTGTTTGGCAAGACCATGGCCATTCATCATTGTGGGTTGTATTATCAGGCATATCACCTATATAACATGATGTAATGAACACAGACCTGCCAGCAAGAACGTGGCATTTGTTTTTCAACATCACAGTTCAGTGCAGAGGAAAATAATGAGAAAGAGATCTGCATAACATGAATAACACACAAAAAATGCAAGTAAAGGAACTGAGACTGCTTAAAGAACTGCATATTTTGGAGGACTATGACAACAATCTTCAAATAGGTAATAAGCTGCTCTAAAGAGAACAAAATATTTTCCATGTATATATACAACAGAGGCAACAGGTTAAACTACAGCAAAATATTTTAGTTGCAGTCTAAGAAAACACAGAATGACTGTAAGAACAATTATTCATAGGGTTAGACTGCCGAGGGAAAGTTTGCATTTCAGTGGTATGCAATTACTGGGGGCTTTAGGAAAATTTATATATATAATCAAAGAGGAGACAAAACAGAACCACTATTGTGGAGACAGGTTTCACTGATAAAGCTGAAGCCTTGTTACTAATTCTTCTTAGTTATTGAAACAGGAAGGTACAATGTTGATGAAAACGCTCATCTAAGACACACTGCTCTCCTTTCCACATTAGCTGTGGAGACAGTGAAGTGCCTAGCAATTTAAATGTCACACACGTGAAGACAAACGCAGTCCAAGGCTGCAATGACAGACACTTACCGAAGTGCCATGAAGTCTTCAGAATGCTTCCTCAGAAATAAAAATCTAAACTACATCACAGTAAAATATGCCATAATACTGTGCAGAAAATGCTAATCTCTGTCCAATTCCATTCAAGTTACCTCCAAACCATATTTGCTAACAGAAGTAACAGTGTTTACCTTTTTATAACTTCATTTTCCACCATAGTGCTGTCCACCACAACTATCTGCTCTGGGATTCTCACATTCACAGATACAAGTCCCAGGGAAAATAAGGAAAGCATCGCCACACACTGGCCACCAGGTCCATCCATAGGAAATGCTGTCATGTCTTCTGCTGCCTCGTTTTCTGGATCTTTAAATGAGAAGTTATCTGGCTGGTCTGATTTTTCAGCATCTTTGAGCTTCTCCAGAAACTGAAAGGACTCTGTACAAATTGTGCTGGGAAACCGCCACGTAAAAACTCTGGACAAAAAGACAAATTCAATGACACACAAACCCTTCACAATCTGTTCTTACTGTATTTTAGACCCATGGTAATATACAGCAGCCAAATGGTTTAATTTCCATGCTAGAGATGGTGACCAAGTACCTCCTACATCTACTTTCAGTGTCTTTTTGCTAGTTCCAGAACATTACGTATTTAAGGTCAGGTACTATATAATGAATATCAAGCAAAGATGTTCACTGCTCAAGCAGAAGGTGACACATTACAGTTAAACTCTCTTCCCCTACTCCTGACATCCAGGTACAGTGCAGCACAAAGTAACTGAAGAGGAAAAGCAAGCAACCATCGGAATGACAAGAGTGCTAAAGAAATCTTTCCACCACATCTAGGTTTTGGTGCCACCTCTCCCATCCTCTGCATGTGTTTGTAAAGGCTTGACTAGCAAACTTGGTTCTATTCCCTGTACAGCCCTAACTGCTAACCAAATAAGGGGCTAACACACATGCATAGATGTTACCTTCATCTCTTCAGCCTCAGCTGTGATGGTCAGGTTCTTTTCTCTAGATACTTCATGTGTATTCTCTCCTCCCTGCCCAGCATGCCCAGGTAGATTCTTTTATTTGCTCAAACATGAACAGTAACCTTTCTGACACCCACCTATAGTAACTCTGAGACAGCTGGTAGGACATGGGTACAAAAGGCAAAGCCCGGCTCTTCTTTGGTCCTAGCGTGTGGTTTACTCGACGGCGATTGACCAAGCTTCTCTTCTGACACTCCAGGAAAGCCTTCACGAGAACGTCGTCTCGGTACTCCCGGTACAGACGAAATGTCTGCAAACCCCCCCCCGTTCAATGCAGAAGGCAGTTAGCTCCAAATCCACTGTCAGACTCACCTACTTGAGGGTTACATTAGCTAAATGAATATGAAGCTACTAGCTGGAATGTAAATGATGCATATAAATTTACTTAACTACATTATTCTATTCCTTTTATAGGCTTCCAGACTTTCCACAGTAAATGTTAATTAAATTACCTAAATACTATAGAACACTTGATATTCAAAATGGGATCAGGCTCCCACTAGAATTATTTATGTAAAAAATGCTCATCTGCACCACATTTTGGTAGATTCTAGACTCTGTGCTTGTCTGCTGATGAGATATTAAACTCCCTTTGAACTTCTATATAAGTACCTGACTTTATATTTTTGTGATCCCCAGCACTGAAGGAAAGGCTCCCAGCACCAATATCAGCTGGATACTATGAATGTGTTTCTGCTATCTTCTCCAGAGCATAATTCCAGCTACCTAAGTGGGCACTAAATCACGATACAGTTTGACCGAATAGAAGGGATATAGAGTTTATTTCATATATTTTGTGAAGATTGCTTCAATCTCACATCTTGCAATCTTATCCTCAGAGAGAAAAGCAACATACTGAAAATCTGCCTAGAATATATAATTTCCTAAAAGCAGAAAAGGGTAATTCCCACAGAACAGATACAAATCAAAGTTTCTGGGCTTCTTTGCTCCCATTTGAAAAAGGCATATAGCAAGGTAGGAAGGTGAAACTTTTTAGAGTTGTATGATGACATATAGACATGGCACTTAGAAACATGGTTTGGTGGTGGACTTGGCAGTGTTAGGTTTACAGTTGGATTCAATGATCTTAAAGGTCTTTTCCAACTTAAAGGATTCTATGATTGGTAAAATTTTGGTCCAGATACTGTACCTGAAATGACTGGCAAGATTTCATCTGGTTATCTGAGAGTGCCAGTGTGCTCTGAATCAGGTTCTGTAGCACTAGAAAATGAATATCATAGACACTGAAAGAAAAAAGGAAGGAAAAAAAAGTTTATTCATGGTGATTTTTGAGCATGAGGCAGAGTACTACTGAACTAGCACAAAAGTACACAAATTCAATCACCCACTTCTGAAACAGATGTCACTAAGAGGTCACTATAGCTGAGGATCATTCACTTGAAGGATCCTGTTACATTTTCCCTTATCTTCCACCCTGAATTTCTGGATCAGTCCAGAGTTCTCTCTCCTCCTCTTAAGGTACAGCACCCACACAGAAAACATACACTCTTGTCCTAATGATAACAGGCCACCATTTTGAGTGGTGGTCTGTGGTAACATCCAGCTCTTCCCAAAGAAGTGTTTGCAGAATAACACAGCAGAAAGGTAAAGCGAGGAGATTTTATACTCCAAGCACATCTAAAATAATGTCCAGTCGCCATTTTGGGAAGGTCACTGTTGCTGTCATTTCATTCATCTTATCTATAATCTATGTCTTTCACAGCCTTGTGAAAGTATTTTTCTGTTAACAAATTTATGCACTGCAACAAACAGATGAAAGCCACACTGAATTAAAAACTGTATATATTACTTCTACAGATGCAAGGGCTGACATGTCCTTGGAGTCCTAAATGGGAAAAAATGGTGTTACTGTAACTCACCTGCTTAGACTATCCTCTTTTGTGTTTTGAGCTGTGTCTTCTCCAATTGCCAAAACTCGAAATCTAGTTAAGGGAAGGGAAGGGAAAGGAAAACATTGAAACAAAAGCAACATTCTGTGATTTTATATCAACTGTGTAACCAAGAGACTGATGAATGCAGCTGCTAATACAGCAAATGTTGAAACAGTGCATTACACTATCTGCTCCAGCAGCCCTCAGCACAAGTGTCAAAAACTAAAACAACTGACCAGATCAATCTGCTTCACTGCTCTAAAATATCTGTTGACAAGGAGATAAAACACATGGTCAGGAGACTGTACAGAACTGTATAGATTTACTATTCTATTGAGGTTTGGCACTTCCATCGGCAGTGCTTTTGCTGTAACATATAGCTCTTCCTAAAGTAGGAAAATGTACAAAGGTACTAAATTTGTTATCATAAAATGGTGCGAGACCCAGATTTTCACACTTCTTTCCAAGTGTTGTTCAACATGAAAAAGTCTGACAATCTGAGCTGGAGAATGCCATACAAAGCTGAGAGCTCTTTGGTATCAACAATTTTAGCAGCACTGAGATGGCTTAGCTGGGCAACCAGCTACAAATTGTGATGTAAAATGGGGCCAGTTAACCTGGAAGACAGTAAAGGGAAACTCTTTCATGGGGTTTTGAGCAACCTGGTCTAGTGGAAGGTATCCCTGCCCATGGCAGGGGTGTTGGAACTAGATGATCTTTAAGGTCCCTTCCAACCCAAACCATTCTATGATCCTACAATTAAAATGTACCTGAGTAGCAACATCTCTAATAGCAAAGTTGAGGACTTGACAATTTATGAACTCTGACATAGTGTATTTCTGGTTTAAAAGTCTTATTTAGCAAAACAGGGATGGTTTAAAGTAAACAAGTTTATGCAAATAACTAAAAATCAGTTATATTATTCAGGAAGTATGCATTTGGAGGAAACATTGCTTCTTGTATTTACTGAAACCTACCTGGAAAAGAGTTCCTGCAAAGTATCAGGAATCTCAAGTTTGGGATTCCCCAGAGTTGAACTGAATTTCTCTTTCAGTCTTTCCACAAATTCTTTAAACTCCTTTGCACAAACCTTAGAAAAGAAGAGATAGAAATGTTATCAGCCTCAGTTTCTTAGAATGAGAAAAGACCCTTTACTTTCAAAGCATTCATGGAATATTCTAGTAGAAGTAGCTGGTTTTGAATTACCATGTCAGAAACTGTACAACAGACTAGTGAATGCATCAGAAAAGCTCTGTGGAGGTTATGTTAGCTGATTCACTTAACAGTTGCAGGTTCTGTCTGTAATCACACTCGTAACTACAAGCAACCCACCATAAACATATGTTCTGAAAACAATTATACCGAATTAACAGCAAAAGATCTCTTGGTAGGTCTTTGTTTAAGCTTCTGCTTAAGAACTTTTTATTCTCTTTATAACCTTCAGGCTTTACCGCATTCTCCATTAAGTTTTTTTGTACAATCATAGCTCAGAGAACACCTGTGACAGAAGAGGAACTCTCTAGAAACAAGTTTTTATTTGCTTTCAAAGATAGACTTTGGGGCTAGGGACACATACATTTATTTTAGCAATGTCTCATCAGTGAACAACTACTCTTAATTTAAACAAACACAAATCTAATAACAGAACTGACTGGGGTTTGCTGACAATATGAATTGTCATTCCTGGATAAAAACAAAGTCTTGCTGTGATGCGATCCCAGTTCAGAAAAAGTCTTGAAATTCAGTTTGCACTGACAGCACAAACAACTTTTCAGTTTGAAATTGTGTTTGATTTAAGCCATGAAAAAGCTAAAAATTTAAATAAAATCTTTTGACTGATCGAATCAACACTTCCCTCATTAAATTTGCTTACCTTCCTGCACTCATCCCCAGAAGCTAAGGCAGTATTTAGACATGCAAGCAGAATAAAAAATAAGAAATCACAGAGCAAAAATGCTTTCTTGCTCAGATGACAAGGAGGCTAAGAGCACAAAACCCCCCCCAAACCCAATCAGTGCATACAGATGCTCAGTCACGGATGTTTATAAACAAGCACACTGAGAAACATTTTTGTTGCACAGCAGTGCTGTTTATGTGCCTTTGGAAAGCTGCCTGTGTCCACTTTACTCTCCAGCCAGCAATGATGATGCATTTTTATAATGATGCTATTTTTAAAATAGCTAACGGTACAAGGGAGAGAGAGGAGATGAAATCACAGCAATTGAAACAGTGCAAGCACTCGGTAACCCAAACAGCATAAAGTGCTCTATGACCTTTTAGAATACTTCCCTCTTACCTGTGGATCTTCATAATTATTTTCTCTATTCATGAAGTCTTCAATGAGGGCTTTATCTTGGTAAACCTCAGCAAGGCAAACTCTGCAACAGATACAATTGAAGGTGTTGTACATAGTTGAAATTTTCCCAGTTCAATACAGATTTGATAGCACTGGGTGCAAGAAACAGTTGAAATTTGTAAGTCACATGAAACCAGACAAAATCACAGGAGGACTGTATCCCTTCACTTAAGTTCAGGAGAATTTAGCCTAGAACATAGACAGAAACCTTACTTGTAATTAAGATAGGTCTGGGGATTCCTGACAATATAACGAGCTCTTCGTCCAACAGAATGAGAAGTTTTATCGAGGGACTCCTCAAAGCTGGCATGCATGATATCCCGAACGACTTGCCATGGCACAAAGGCCCCTTTTACCTGTGTGAAGAACAAATATGTCTGGAGTTAAACTTCAGCTTTTAATGTTCACACATGATGGTTAGAACCAGGATGAATTTCAAAGACTGATGATATGTGTGCTCAGGATGCAGGACCACTACTGAATGGGTCTATTAAATACCTTTGCGTTTAGCACATGACTAGCAATTCGGCACAGCATGAGCAGACTGTCTTCTTGCACTGTCCAGGTGACACGCAGACGTGTCATTCTCAGCAGGGCGCTCTGGTCAGCTTCATCATGGTAGCGGAGTCTTTTGCTTTTTTCAACAGAATCCTCTGCTAACAAATCAGAGGGAAGTAAAAAGATAAAAAAGACCATTATCTCAGCATTACATGTTTGGATTACTCCAAACTCCTGTCACAGCCAGTATCAGCACCAACTGGAGTTTGTTAGGAATGAAAGACAAAAGCAGAGAAGAAAAGTAGCATTTCAGGAAGGAAAATGCATTAGTACCCTCCCAGGAAAAACATCACTTTAGTTAGGAAACTGACAACCTAGAGCACCATATCATGAAGAACCTTTAAGCCAGCTACCAAAAGCTGATTGTGAATTGCAATGAGTTGATCTGGAATTTCTTTAGTCTGTACAATTCAGTAGTGCAATCATGATTCACACACACGTAACAGTCACAGCACTGTTTGCTTTTCTCCAGAGCTAGTGTACAGCCCCAGGACATCTCAACCCCTTCACTGAAAGAGGAAAGCCAAAGATACGGCCATGAAGTTCCCACACCACGTGACAGTCACATCAGCTTTTCTAAAGCAACTCACAGCAGGCCTATGCATCAAAAAGAATACTTCTTTTTCCTAATGTGTTACTTACCCTTCTTTTTCCTCTTTGTCTTCTTTCCAGTATCTTTTCGAAGCCTCTTCCTCTTTTGGCTTTTTCCACCTCTCACTCGTTTGGTTCGATCCTGGGCTGGTTCTTTACTTATTTCAATATTTTCATCTTTCTGGACAAGTGACTCAGATCCCACCTTTGCTTCTCCCAAAATACTAATTTTGTTACCTAAAATTACATATATTTACAGTAGTAAATTTGGTTTACAGCAACTGCATTCTGTAATACTAAGGTACAAAGAGCAAATGCCAATGTTTTAGTATATTAAAACACCTATGCCCTCTCAGACTTGCACTTTGTTAGTCATGTCATTACATGCCACTTCTCAGCAGCTCACAGAATAAAATCCCACATAAATGAGGTATCATCAAGTAATTACAAAGCCTAGGGTACTGAGTTCAGGTTTTATATTCAGACTGGAGCATTTCCTCCTCCTTAGCTTGCAATTTTAACAGCGTCTAGTTGTACAAAACATTGGTCCCTCTAGAATTTCTGCACACTGTGCATCAGAAATTACAAAGGATAAAAATTATTGTTCTACAGAAAATTATTTACATCTCTAGTTTGCTGCCCCAGAAGCATCCTAGATCATTGTAAGGAGACAGGAACAACTGCTGTCGTCAATACTGGCTAAAAAATTATTGTTCCATATATCCAGAAATAGGGAAGGAAATTATTTATCCATTTTACTGCCCCAGAAGCATCCTAGATTACCATAAGGAGACAGGAATAACCCACATCCTCCATACTGAGTTTGACAAAGACAGCAACAGCTATAATACAGTTAGAGACCCCACCACCAGCACCACCACCTTACCTCCAGTACTGAGTGAGAGGGGGTGCTTTGTTAAGAAGGTCTGGAGTCTCAGTGTCAGTCCGTTTTCAGAAACGGTAGTTTCCTAAGACAACACAGCTTTAAAAATGTGACACGTGGAAAGAATGCACTGCTTTTAACAACTCTATACATGATATCCTTTGAGTTGTGTCAGAAATAAACCTTCAGTATAAAGGAAAATATCCCTGGCTACAATGACACATAATAGGACTTTGAAACACTTTGCTGCATGAGGTTGTGGATACCATAGATTTACATGAGTCCAAAAAAACAATCATAGAAATTAATGCTAGAAGAAAAAGCTATTAACTGCTCTGAACATTACCCCCCGGTTTACAATGGCCTTGAGCCAAGCTTGCAGACAACTGGGAGAATATTCTGAGGAAATATCTCTACACAACTCCCTTGCTCTTACACCCGCCCTACAAATCTTGTATCGGCAGCCAGAGACAGGACATTAGCCAGAACAGACATGGCCATTCTTACTTGCCTGTGCTGGACTGCCTAGTAATATTTGTTTTGTGTGTGTATGTGCGTATTTCCTTGTTCTGGATTTTTCAGTTTTTGTCTGACAACTTCTACATTTCAAGTAATGAAAATTGCTTGCTTAATTCTTTCTCCTTTGGTCAAATGTACTATCAAATTCAGTTCAGATTAAATTTACATCCAACTCTTTACTCACTTCAGCACCAAGATTTACCACCTTAGCATTAATTTCTTTCCAGTGATGAAAGAGACACACGGCTGAAAGCATGCAAGCAGTATGATTTTGCTATCAGTATCTCAACCTTGAGAATATTAGAGTTTGGAAAAGTCATTACAGCATATAAATTTTACAATACCCACCTTCCTAGTCTTATTGATGATGTAGCTTGTCCAGATCCAATTGCGTTTCAGATGCCCATAAAAGCTGGAATCCAGACCTGCAGCTCCTAAGCCATCTCCAGGGATAGTTCCATCATCAACCACCTCTCGGCTGCCTCTAGCAGAAAGAATAACAAAATGCATAGCAATTCTTTTGCAGGGAGTGCTTTCTCAGCTGCTCTTAAGTGATGTGTGCGCAGAACTCAACCGTTGCCCTCCCAGTTTAGGTAGGGTTGAGAAAGAGAGATGCTCCTTTCCTTAACCCTGCTCCAGAAGGAGCAGGGTAACAATACTTTTTCATCAAGTTTTAATCCCTGATATTTAATGACTGAGCTCTCAGTTTCAAGATTAAACCCAGCGCAACTTCATTACTGTTAACTAAGTTCCAGTGGCCATATTAAACTGTTCCCAATGCTATTCTCGCCACAAAACTAGAGAAAATACCGACCCAGGTGGAAAACTGAAAAGTGTGGGGGAAATATTCCACAGGAACTAAAGGCAAGCATAACGCTTTTTCCACACTGACTGTCAAGCACTGGTCTCTCCAGTTCACCAACAAAATACATTAAAGCTTATTTAAATACATATACAAGCAAAAAAACAATGCACTGCAATTCTCCCCCCAGAAGGAGGACAAAACTAACAATGACTGGCATGGAATGTATGAACTGGTACCCTTCCTAAATGAGCTATTTAATAATTAATGTGGTGTTAAGAGTGCAGAATGGAAGAAAAAGATTTTTTTCTTTATAAATATGATATTTTGCAAAGAACCATGGAGAAAAACTTACTTCCTAAAAAAAAAATAATCAAACTATGAATGAGCTCTGCATATGGAGCAGTTATGACAGCTCTGACAATCCAGTAATAACACCAAAGAGTATTTCTGAAATCCTGTCTCGCTTCCTGAAAGATTTTCTTGAAAGCTACCATGAAAAAAATATCCAAAACCTGTTTCTTGACCTCAAAGCTGTTGCAGTCATCTCCAGCCTAACTGCACGTAAACACAAGATATCCAATATAAAGGATTTCTTACATACAATGCAGACCACATGCAAAAGCTGACAAGTGGACTGAACAGATTTTTTTTCTATCAGCAGGGATCAGTGGAATCGGGTTCCTTCAACTCCATTAACTTTTTTAAAATAACTTGATGTGTCTACCTGTAACACTGAACTAACTGAAAATACTTTTAAACAGGCTGTTTATTGAAACCGAATATTGACAAAACTAAACCACAGTGCACAATACAATATAAAAAGTTTAACTGTCATTCTGCACAGCTGTCACAGGTCGCAAGCACTCCATCCTCTCAAGTATTCTGGTTATGACTAGGCAGAAGATGAAGTGCTCCAGAGATCACTTACAGATTTTAGCAGTGTACACCAACCCCATATTAGAAATCAATCTGTAAAAAATGTAGAGTGAAGTGCAACACAGAAGGACAGAATTCCGACTAACACTGAGTAGCTCTGGAAGCTACAGGCTACTTGTGATACCATGATATAAAGCACAGAAACAGAGAATCTTTAATTTTTTTCCTTTGCATTAACTGTACTTAGGGAGCACTTCTCCCCTCTCAACTTTGCTTTCTCCAACAACACACATTTGTACTACTTAGGAAGGAAATCTGAATCTGTTTTTCCCATTCCTCTAGTATAAAAACCTGCCCCGTCGACAAGTTACTTGTAAATGTGATACATAACTACATGCCTTTTTAATCAGATAGCCTCTGAATTACGAAGAAAAACCCCACAACAGCCAACTGAAATGCTAAAGTCTTAACTGCTTCTGCTACATCCTCAAAACCAGAACAGTTTTTTTTGCCCATTCTATTCATGAAACAAAGCAAGGATGAAGATGACATACGTGGTATATTCCAACATTGCACATTTGCGTTCCAGATTGTGTTTATCCACTGCTGACTCTTGTTCCATTTCTACATCTAGTGCAGTCTCCTCTCCTTGAAGGTTACTTCTCTTTGAACGAGGACAGCGGATAACTCCTAGGCATACAAATAGTTTTGGCTATCAGCATGAGAAGTCAGACTTCAAGCCATTCTCAATCCACCCTGCTGTGGCAAACTACTGCTCCCAGACAGTACTAACATTTTTTACCACTTCTTGATAGAGGCTAATGGTGCTCCAGTTAGCTTCCATTAGAAAGCACTACCTTGTCCAAAATTGTATTCAGGGCAGAACTAATGGGAAGCTGGTACCATTTCTAAAGATTTTTTGGGTGTACTAGCCAAGAGATTAAAACATTCAAAATGACAAAACAGAGCCTGGGTCAAGTTTTAGGAAAGAAGGAAGAATGTAGTATGAACAGAATAAACAGTAAAGGTACTAAGAAGGTACAGTTATACCATACCCAATGGTGTATTAAGGCAGACACACTGCAAATCAAACCAGAAGTTTTCCACATCCTGCATGGTATTCAGAACATACAAGCGCCTCTCAAATGGGCGGTTACTTTGAGCCAGGTTATAGTGGGGGTCACAGATAGTGGTATCAACAATCACAGCATTTTTCTTCATATACACAAAGACCTGTTAAATACAATCTATTTCAGGCTGGTAGGTAAAAAATAAATAAACAATCAGCAGAATTTCCTAATACACAGGACATATAACTTAATGTTGTTTAGGACTGTTTAGCGTTTTCTCAGTCTTTCCTGTTTTGAGCCAGTACTCCGACAGAAGACACACCCTTCCCCATCTATTGCACTGTACTCCCAAACTCTCCTTGCCAGCACTCCAGATATATTGTTTCTAGATTTAGAACACTTTCTTTTTGCCCTTGTGAACAGGGTATTTCAAGTTTCCAAGAGAGTGACTATTTCCTACAAACTCTCATTCACCACTTGAATACGTGTGTTCTGGGGCCTAATTATCTATTTCATCCTCATAAACTTTATGTCCTCACTTTTTTATCCTTGCGCATGCTCTCTATTTACAAAAAGATGCATACGAACGTACTTGTTTTACTCTGATCATTGACTTTATTCTGTGTCACAGCCCCAGTGCCTAATGCCTCGATGAAAAAGCATGTGGCATGCTCATTTTTCTTAAAGTGCTGCCAGACTGGAATGCCTTCAGCCATTATTGTGTGCAGTGTTCAGTGTTATACACTTGAGTAGTGTCTTTCCAGAGAAGGAAGTAAAAATTATCTGCACAACTTGCAATATATCATTTGGATCTTTGGGTTTGTGTATACATCTGAAACATCAGGAATTTTACTTTAGTATTTAAGGTAATTACAACCCCTAAATCTTGCATTTATTTCATTGGACAAAAATCATGAAGAATAGTGGCTAAATAAAAAAATAAAAGAAAACAAAAAGAAATAAAATTACCTGGTCTTTGTCTTGAAACTTCTCTGTTGGGCCAAACTGTATCAGTCCCATATAACATAATCTTTGAAGGTTTTCTACCACTGAAAAGATGTACCTCCTACAGCAATATTAGAGGTATTACAATCAGCACTCATGAAAACATTAAAAATGATACCAGAAAACATGGCATTTCCTTGCAGCAACCATAAGTTTCAGGAAACCACTGCTTTTTTTAAACACTGAGTTTCAGTTTCTCAAGTGGTATTTTTGTTTTAATCATCAGCCTATGGAGAACACGTCATATCCCAAAGCTCAAAAATCTCTTCAAATCACAAACTCAGTTGTTTTAGACAAATACTAACTAAAATTTTGCTAGCAATGAGCAAAATTAGCCAGAAGTACCACATAAAAATGAGTTAAACCAGGTCAGAACACCAGATCTGCAGACAATTTAGTGTTATGAAAAGAAGACATGAGTAAGAAAACATAACTGCTAAACATGGGCTGGTAAGCCTTCACATGTGTACATATAAATAAATAGGCAATGGTTGTTGTAGTTAAGGTTGTTTAGAATTACTGCTCCAAGAAACTGCTTTCAGTTGCTTGTAGCTTTGGCAGAACAAAAACTGCAACATTTCCCATGCTACATCTCTACTTACATAGCAAAATTCTGGAACTTGCATGAAAACTTCTGCAAGGTCTAGTTTCTGAGAGAGAGTTTGTTAAAAAATTTGCTTTGCCCACATTTAACTTCACAAAGACCTAAGTTTTTCTGGGCAGTTAATGAGAATGGTATTTTTGCAGGAGTTTTCTCTGGGGGTCAGGTCATTTGACAAGCCTAGAAATGGTGAAGTAAGTTTGGCTGAGTTAGAAGTTCTATTGGGGGGGGAGAGGGGAGACAACCTGGTTAGATGCCACACCATTTTTCATAAACGCATCAGATGGAGCCCACAGATTTCAGAAAATACCATAAATCTAGTTTCCTTGTCACTAAGATTTAGCAAGTAATAGGTTAGAAATTGCAAACCTGAGCTAACCACAAGCCTTGATACTGTCTGGCACTATTCACTCAGCAATGACACGCTTGCAGGTTTGCAAAGTGTTGTATAAACCTCCAACCACCCAAGTCCCTAACATTTGCAATGACTTTCTGGGGAAACTAACACAGTGCTGTTAAGTCCACATACTCAAATCATAGAATCATAGAAGAGTTAGGGTTGGAATCACTTTCCTTTAATGTTGATTTCCCTTCCTATCTTCAGTCCAATCTCAACTTTTAAATCTCCTAGATGAGGAATGGCAAACAATGGCAGATGTGCCCCTGAAAGCCTGAGTAGAAACTGAATGGTACGTATGAGAGGCTGGAACTGGGAAATGTGGCATCTTCTGAAAGATTTATGAAGGACAGCAACATTTAGACTCTATTAAATTCTTAATTTAGCAGCAGTCAGGAGTGTGTTTTATACAGAGTAACATCCTCCTAATGAGTTATGAAGGACAGAACCTCCCAGCTCTCAAACACTGCCTGACAGCATACATGAATATTGGTTTAGTTTCTTATTACCTTCTATTTGGGAGAGAAAAACACAATTTGGCACACTCTCCTTAGAAGATTGATGATCTTTGTCTTAAGTAACAAAGTTTGCTTTGACACAAACAGGAAATAACTGATAAAACAGTCAAGCACTGTTGTTTCATCCCTTGAGCCATTTACTTTGACTCATCTGCTTACCTTTTGTAGAGAAGCTGCTGTCGGACTGACCTTGGAAGACATCGAATCAGAATGTGCTTTTTTAGGGGGTCATTTAAAAACTCTTCCAGACCATCCACCTAGAATTATTTCAGAAGTTAATAAAAATGCAAAATGTGACTATCCTTTTAAGTATCAAGTTTTGCTATCAGAACAGTCTACTGAAATAATTTCTAAGCAAATGTTACTGCTTTTGTAAAATGCTTAAACATTATTCTGGTTAATCAACGAGGCAGAAGATTCAGTGAAATTATAAAAAGCTCTTTGATAAATATTAGCTTAAGAACTTGCAGTATTACAGGGCTATGCATCTTTTTCAGTGTGGCTATAAAAGCAACTAACTTTTCTGTGAAAGACTATCAAGAACTAAGTGAACTCCAACGGCTAGTTTTTAAAACAGAAAAAAAAGAGGATAGCTGCTACTGCTTATAGGCATATAGTTGACATCATCTGACCTCAAAGCAAAACGAACGCGAAACTAAAAAGCACTATACCTTGTAGCTGACTTGTACTATCTGAACAAAGACGGAGAGAGGCAAACAGAGTAGAATGTCACTGACAAGAGCCCATCCAAATCCAAACTCTCTGTGAAGCGGGAGAGGAGGGACATTGCGCATCCATGATTCATCATCCACATACACTAGGAGCAAGAAGACTGACTGGCTTAGATTCAGACAGGACAAACCTGTTACAGTTGCACTAACAGTTAAAACTCACAGTAAACTGTGAGTGTTCCAGCAGAACATATTAGTCTGAAAATCTACAACAACCTGAAAATTATCTAAACCATTGATTTTCAATCTTTTTTTGAAGTACACTTTGACCTTTTTTCAGTGTTTATTACAGACTTTGGCATGGTTCAAGTCAAGATGTGCCACTTCTTACCTGTTTGATTAGACAACTCCACTTCGGTCTCCTGTGCTGAGATTTCAGGATTCACCACAGTTGTCATAATTTCTAAGGTCCCATCTGGCTGCGCTTCAACTACAGCTGCATTTTCATCCAGCCCTTCTTTGCTGCCTTTTTTCTCTCCATCACTATCTCCTTTTTGGGGTGTTCCATTTGAAGGGTGTCCATAAATTAAGTACCAGAGAAACATGTGGACCATTTTTAAACGGGGCATTTTGGGAAGAAAGCCAAGAGAACGCCCAAGTCCTGGAACTGGGAGGGAAGATGAAGTACCAAACAGAAATTAAAGAGAGCATTACAACACGAGAAACAGCTACCTCCATAAAACTGGAGGAAACTGGAAGGACAAATGAGCAGTTGAAAGTGTGCAAGTGACAAATATGAAGTTACAAGTAGTAGTGAATACAAATATTCTAGATTGTAATTGTAAAAAAATAAGCAGCTAAAAAACCACTGGGTAGTGAGACTACTTTAATGTAAACCCAATATTTCTTCTATAAATAAAGAAAAAATACCCCACTTGTATCTTAGGAGAGCCGAACATCTGCAAGTGACTATTAATAATAAAATGGAAAGTGAAAAATGACAGAAAAAAACAAGTTGGCTGTACCTGTAACTGGGTGATAGTTTTTTAGCTGTGTTACACCCAATTTGTCATCAGTTTTTCTTGCCCGACTGTTATCAGCTTTACATGAGTTTTCTTGTGTTTCTCCTGAATCAGGAACTGCCTCTTGCCCCAGACCTTCTTCATCAGCCTGGTCCTGGGATGGCGTCTGGGGAACTTTAATCCTAAATTAAAACCAGACAGCACTTGGGTAAAAATTAAGCAGAGTTCAATCCCTCTTCTTTCCCAACTTCAGCAGATATTCAGCATCTTGCCTCATCTTTGTGCTTCAATTCCTCTGTTGCTAAAGAGCAGCTTTTCTTTTGCTAACTTTGTGTTTATTTCTTCTGCATATTTTTGCATGTCCTAGATAAGCCAAATTCCCCAAAAGCCATCCAAACCATTGCTGCCACTTGCCTGTTTGCAGTGCTTGAATTGGAGATTCGGAAACGCACCTGCTCAATGGCACTTTTTACAAGGGGATCATTAGGACTCACTGAAGGATGCACAACAAACTCTGCCTGTTCAGAGCAGCAGAAAACAACAGGTACTTATGGAGATATTGGCTCTTAATCAGATGCATAAATTATCAGAGATTAACAGACAGTTAATTAACAGTAGCCACAGTGAAGGAATCCTATGAAGATTTAGTAACTCACAGAATATAAACACTTCTGGATGAAAACTCCCATTGCTAGTCTGCATTAAGCAAGAGGCCAGACCATGATCTCTGTACCAATAAACTGTTAATGTCATCTCTAAAGCCTCAGTTTTTTTCATTTTTAAAATCTGGAATATTTGGGCAACAAACACCTCATTTGCAAATATTAGAATGAAAGGGATAAACGAAAAGCCATACATCAGAAGGCCAAACTAATACATACTGTTGCTGAAAGTACAGACACAATTCAGATGAGATTTCACATATGCCCTACAGTAATTGTGCATCAGGTAATTTTCAATAGATTCTCTGCCTGCTTATGAAGGTTTCACACTAATGTTACAATGACAAGCCTCAGCTCTACAACTGACATTTACAGATATTTTACTTCTACAAACCTCAGTAACAGTGGATTTTGTTTTTTTAAAAATAGATCATGTTTATCAATCTCAACTCAGAAGGCAACTTCTGGATTTCTCATATGCTGTTAGCTTTCAAAAGGGGATTAAACAGAATTGTGTTGCAGCCTGACAGTGCAGGGAGAGAACCATGAATTGCATAACTGATAAGTAGCAGAACCTCTCAGAAGCGAGATTCAGAGACTTTGATCTGTGGACTATTTCTTGGTCTCACAATTCCCTGCAGCACAATAATTGAAAGCACTAATCGGGTTTTCACACTAGCTTAGGATGGGACATGTAGCTTCTGGGCAGCTTGACTGTGGGTTCTGCTACAAAAAGTGAAGTCATCCATGTACTTCAGTAAAAAGGCCAAAACCACTTCGATAAATCAGAAAGTTTTGAGAAAAGCTGCTGCTACATCCAGGGCTTGTGTAGTCACCTTTTTACTTATGCCATCTTGAATGACTGTAGTACGATAGACTTTGAGGAGCCCTTCTCGCGCAAGCTTCTGTACCAGTCGTATGATAGACTTTTTGCAGCATTTAGTGGAGACACCTTCTTGCTTTTCTTGATCCATCACCATCTTCTGAAGTCTAAAAGATGCAAAAAAATAGCTTGTATTTTAAGTCCAGCAGTGCTTCAAACTGCCTGAGCAGTCTGTTAGAGCATGTGAGGTGAATGGGTATTTCCCTACTTCTAGCAGCTACTGCTCACTTTTCCCTTTTTCTGTAAAATACGACTAACTTAGCTTTAAATTTCAGTGGTAGTTTCTTTGTAATCAAGCTCTTCCTTTTTAGGTGAGAACCGCTCTTCTTATGACTGCAGGTTCTTGATGCCTGATTTCTCCATCTGTGTCTACAGTGTAATTACAAGTCCAGGCTCCCTAAGGTTAGGAAAGGCTACAGCTTTTTTAGGTGGTGATTAAACACATGCACTTTATATTTCTACTTGTGAGCTCAGTTCAGCTTAAGGCAGAAAGAATTTATTTAGTGGCATCCAGAGTTCAGAAATTACACATGTATTCACAATACAGTTATACATACCCAATCACTTGAAGCCAGCTCACTTCTTCCTTTGCAGAAGTCTGCAGGAGCTCACTCACACCCTACTCTCTTATTGCTTGCTTTTATTCCCTTTTCTACATCCTGGTAACTAACATAATTGGAGTGAGGACTCAGAAAATTTCCTTCCTAGAAACTGGGGAGGGGCAGAACCTTCACCAGTGCCGAGGAAACCTGTGACCTACCTGTTAGCAGCACTAAAAGGGAAAGCAGAGAGCTGAGCTATTTTCTGATCTCATGCTTGGATGAGACTAGATCAATGGATGATGAGGCTGGTGCCAGAAGACAAGGCTCTAGTTTTTTAACACTCTAATTTTATAACATCTGCAATTGAACTAGGTGACAGAGGGTTTCAAAATTCTCAAACCAGAGGAGAATAAGGCCATGATTTCTTACCTATAATTCCTATACTAAATTCCTGACAATTTGGAAGCTGGGACTCCAGGAGAGCACCAGAATTTTGATTTCTCTTTGGTGGTGAATCTTAGAAGACTGAAAAACATTGTAACATTCAGGGAAGGATCTTTAATTCAGACAAGACAAGTCAGGAGAAGACATAGAACTGTACCACTTAAAACTGCAAAGAAAAGCACACTTTCAGGACCCTGAGAGAATCCTCGTGACCACTGATGACTGACTGACATCATGAACCTCTGCAGTCCATGACAGAATAAAACACAAACAGTTTTTGAAACCATGCAGAGATAAAACCTGTGCAGATGACAGAATCCTCAAGCAGTGAAGTGCTGTATCTTACTATGTGGCCCCAAGCACCAGCATATTGTGAACAGAGACAAAAGTTCTCCAATTTCTGTTTGGGACATACACTCTATAAAAATTCACTTGTGTAATTATCTGCAAAGAACTATTACTGCTTCCAAACGGCTGTTTTAAGATTCAGTATAACTGCAGCCCCCCACACCTTCCATGTGCCATCATCTCTAACATTATAGCCTAGGGTTCCATCAGGGACAAGAAACAGCACCACTGGGATAAGCACACAGATTGCTTGCTGAAGTAGTGCTTCTACTACCAAAATGTGTCAGGCCCCCCGGACACTGTTTTCAGAGGGACTCACGTGAACAAGCTTTCAATTAGCCGGAGGTTTCGAACAGCTTCCACAATGAGATTGCGGCGCTTCAGCAGCCTGTATGTTTCATGAGGTCTCTCCACTGCGGTAGCTTTAGAACGCTTTTCCTTCTTTTGGCCACACGTCTTCTAGGGCACAGTATGGACAAAATACAAATTTTACATAACCTATTAAATGTCTTCAGCCTAACATTGGTTCCTTCCATAGCAGCAACTGTGGAATTAAGTTTTAGTGTATTTATTTGTAACAAACTAGTCACATGAGGATTATCTTTTACCTCCCTGTCACAGGCAGGGAACAGATGATATGTAGTACTTGTGTACACAGCAGACATTAAGTGATGACATGCATTAAGTCAACACATGGAATTTGGAGAGCACAGGGAACTAACTCACAACTGTATTTTGGACATCCACCTTCCTATCTCCTGGAGTAACTTTCATTTATAACTCCAATGCAGCCAAAATATGAATGCACTTTGACACTGAATTAAAAACCCCAAAACCAAAAAAACCACCAAGAACAAAAAAATCATGAAACCCTCAAATAAACAAAAAGGGAAAAAAACCCCAAACCCAAACCAAACCTCTAATCCCATGAATTAATACAAAACTACAGCTTGAAGGCTTGCTGTAAAAGTGCATAACTTAGACAGGTGTGCCAACAAGAAGGTACTCAAACATGTGATCTTACCTTAGGGTCTTCAAGACTGACCTCCTCCACCACAGCCACATCCCCATCTTCATCAGTGGAAAGAGCACACGTTGACAGACTGGACTCCTGCTTTAGAATTTCCAAAGTAGAACTCTCCCCCAAAACATTGTCTGGGAGCTCATCGGGCTCTTCAAGAATGGGAGGGGAAGGCAGCTTCTTCCCCAGAGGCTTCACAGCTGTTGGCTTTGAGCCTGGTTTAAAAGCAAACAGCCTTGTAATTATTCTGCTCTCACGATGCCCTGTATATGTTCAGCTTCTCTTGCTATAAAAGGCATTCCCCCATCCACAATGCAGGTAACTGCACTTAAAAGCATTCTGCTACATTTTTCACCTATTCTTCTACCCTGCTGGAAGCAGTGGTTTGACAATGAATTACTGCATTCAGCCTTCAAAACGAAAAGTTTTTAAAAAGTGAGCTCCCTGTCATCAGGTAATTCTCTTCATGCAGAAGCCTCTTCATATCAGGCATACTATGAAGAGCATATGAAGAGACCACGAAAGGCCAGATTAGCTTATCCAGAAACTGCTGTCTGAAGAAAGGAGTTTCTGTCACAAAGATTCTCAAGTTCTGCCAGAAACCTGACTTCTCTGACTCAAAGCAGAATGAGGACAAGGAGTTAGTATTACTCCAAAGATAATCTACAAGAGAAATGATGATCTGTTCTCCTCTTTTCCCTTGGAGTTTCACAGACAAGCTGTAGGAACATACAAATAGTTAAAATAAAGAAAATTAAAAAATAAACCACCATATCCTCTTAAACATATGTCCCAAAAGGCTCGTAGCTTTCACATTAAGGTGTTCCAAATAGCTAAAGAAAAAGATGAAGCAATTAGCTTCAGGGGACAAGGAATTTGTTACAATATGTTTAGGTGAGTAAGGCTATGGGTCAAGGCATCCCAAGCCCACTGCTGCTGAAAGCAGTCAGTTACCTCTTATCTGGTCTCAGACATATTACTCTATGTATACTCATCCCACTTGAAGGTCTATGTCAGTGCATGAATAAATACATTTTGCATACTCTAAGGCTCAATACCAGACATTTCCAACTGAAAAAAACCCCAACCTGGTGCTAAAAGGGGAAGAATTTTTATGTTGTAAGAAAAAAAAATGTTAGCTGGCTGCACTGTCAGCTCCTGTGCTACTTCCCACACCTAAGATGACATTTACATATCCAGTGGAATGAAATGATGCATTTCAATGAGGCAGAGCCTGCCTTTTTCCTTAGCGAGGAGGAAAGAAAATATTTCAAGAAAGACAAAATGTGGCCAAATCCATTTTAAAGTCTTCAAGGACTTTAGAGCTAAAGCTCTATGAAGATGGTGCTCTCTGATGGGCACAGCCTGAGCTGTAAGATATTCTGAAAAAGAGAAGCCATGACAGATACCTTCTCAGTTCATCACAGAACACAAGGCAGATACAAAATTTACCCAAGGAGGATACTGTTCTCCCAGCAGCACAAGCCAACCTGACTGCTAGCTAGCATGATCTCCACACTATGCTGGCTTTTAGCCACACAATCTGGCCTCCTTTCTTGCAACAGTTTCACAATTTGCCTGACCCTCTGCAGAATCATTTCAGCCCTTTACACCCTAAGAAAGAAAAGTGAACATCCAAGCAGTATGGTGTGTGAGCCCATTTCATTTACATGGGGAAGAGGAGAAGAAATGGTACAGGGGTAAGGAGAAGCAATTATCTTCTCAGTGATTAATGATGATCATAAACACTATTTGGTACACAAACACCAGAGCACACTTCAGCCCTGAGAATCTCTAGAGATTACCACTTAGAGAATTCCAAAATGCAACAATTTTGGGGAAGGAGAACACAAAAAAACCCCATGGAAATAACCAAGTAAGTGCAAAGATAAATATATGACCAAAAGCTTTAATAGAAGCTTACAGCATTTTTTTTTCTTTAATAAAAGGATCCATAAGAAAAATGTAAGGTTCCCCCAAATTTTGG
Organism: Lathamus discolor; assembly: GCF_037157495.1. Classification (NCBI taxonomy): domain Eukaryota; kingdom Metazoa; phylum Chordata; class Aves; order Psittaciformes; family Psittacidae; genus Lathamus; species Lathamus discolor. Next base: position 80,251,434 of record NC_088889.1, on the reverse strand, counting down.
AATCATGATCTACCTTTAGCTGGTGTTGATTGATGGGTATCATCTTGGAAACTTAATTTCAATGGAGAACCAGAGCTGGCCTTCTGACCTTTTCTTCTCTTCTTGCCATCTTTCCCTTCTTCTTCATTGTCAGACTCAGAGACCAAAGTATCATCTTCTCCTGGAGGCACATCTTCTGCAGGTGGGGAATCTTCTGGCACTGGAGCCAAAGTAACAGTAGCTAGCTGCTCACTCCGAGCCTTCTCTCTCTCAAACTGACGGTTTAAATCACTCTCCTCTGCAAAAATGTATGAAATATACTTTGTTGTCCTTTGCCGACCTTCATCCTCCATAAAACCCTAAGGGAATAGTTGGAACATTATTCTTCCACCTTATTTTTCCATTCTTGCAGTGTTCTTCAACATCAACAGTGAAAAAGTTTTCTAACTGCTCTTGACTTACATTAAAATATATCATGGTATTCTCCTTTTTTTTTCTAAATAACAAAAATGCTGCTAACAAACAGAAATCAAAAGAAACACTAAGCTCGAAAAAGAAATCAATCTGTGTTACCTGCATACTAGAATGAAGTGCCTGCAGTATGTGGGATGTAGAAAAGTCTAAGGAAGAACATACTATATGTATTCGGACTAAAATGGAAAAATTTTAGATATTCTATATAGGGTTTGTTGGGTTTTTTTAATTCTACAGAACCTTTTACCAAATGACAAGCTCTTAGTAAAAATATTCTCTATTGATGGGAGATAGCAATTATCCTGCCTTTGTGAAAAGGGGCAGATGGGTGCATGTGAGACACGACAGCTGAATTTTGTTTCAACAAAATTCATCTTGTTCAAATAAAAAAACCGAAATATCTGAAAACAATGAGTTTCGTCACCATAACCTCTAAAAGAAACTTTTTCTTCCAGAATTCATTGGTATTTTCAAAAAGCAAGTAAATGAATGATTTCAAAAGTACAAAGGGTCTCCAACAAGATCTTTCAGTAGAGGATCTTGCAAAATAAAAGTCCTGGAGCCACAAATTAAGCAAAGAGGCTATTTTGAGTTGAGAAAAATCTCAGCTCATGAAGTAACAGCCCCCAGGTCACTTGGGTTACCACTGATTGTACAGTGAATTATTTAGGTAAGTCATTTGGACCAGGTGAAGCAAGACTGAGGCCAGTTTCTCTGACCCATCTCTTTCTGGAGGGCAGACCTGTGTCATGGTGCTGGGAACAGTGTTTCTCTGGAAGGCTGTGAAGCAGCATCCAACAGAATCCCACCAGCTGGTGTGGATCACCAGAATGTGTGCTCCATACAGACAGAAAATATGGGGTCATGTGCATTCTTCCCCATGATCTTTATTACTTAAGCATCCAGTCACAGACCAACGTAAAATACTTGTATGTGTGGGTCAGCCAGCTATTGCTATTAGATGTCAAGGCGGCTAACTAGGAAACAATAAAGAAAAGGTATGCTAGAGTAGCAGATACACTACCTTCTAACAACTAGGCTTAGTCCTCAGACTACAGGAGGTTACAATCTTAATCCTTTTTGAATGCTTAGGTCTTATATACCTTTTCCTCAATTGCAGTCATATGCTTTTCAATCTTATCAGGACTCTTTCACTGTCAATTCTTAAATCGCTGCTGTTTCTATTGTTTGAGGTTATCAATGTTATAACACATTACTACAGTAACCACAATTGTATCTCCAGTTTCAATAAGCATCTTACCTTGACAACTTTGTACCTCTCCAAAAGACGACACAGCATCCTTGATTCTAGCTTCCCCACATTCATAGCCAAGCGAATTTCTGCCTGAGAAATACCTTTGGTTCCCCTACTTTCAACTGTTTCAGAAAGGAAAACAAATCTCAGGGAAAGAATTTTATGCAATTATATATACATGTATTTGTATATACATTTGTATTTGCTCTGAATAACTGAATATGCCAGAATTATATATTATAACATTCCCCACTAACAACTATTTTCACAGACATGTACAATATACAGTTAAATACTGTCATAAAACACAACTTTACCTGAAACAGTGCCCCAGCAGAATGAGGTTTGAAGGTGATAGCTTCAGATTAAAAGCAGGGGTGAATTTTTCCCCTGACAGCTTTCCATAGTTAGATATTAATTTCTCCATTATGAAATGAAAAGAGATAGAAGAAAGAGGACTACAGTTTTCTTCAGAATCTTTTCCCACCCCACAAGAACATCCTGGTTTTGCCATGCCATTTTATTTGAGTGGTATCGGTAAGTTTCCAGGAAGGGCTAAGGCAGCACCTATAGCTTCAATCTAATTTGAACATAAAGCTAATCTTCTCCATGAAAACTTGACAATTCCCAGTATTTAAAGAGCAATCAGAACTTAAAAAAAACAAACCCAAACAAAAAAACCAAACTCACAATACCTACCTGTCTTATATACATACAAGGAGTAAGAAGGGAATGGGAAAAATCTTAGGATGTCCTACTACATCACCTACTTAGCTCATAAGCTTGGGTGAGCATATCCCTTTCGCAAATGATATCCACAGGCTGAACAGCTTTTGTGATGATCTCTTCTTCATCATCATCGTGGTATTCTTCCATTTTCTTTTTAAATTCCTTTACTAATTTAAGGCAACGGACCATGACATCAGTCCCTGTGAACACGAATGTTAGTAACAACTCTTAACAAAATGCAGGGGGTGGTGCACGTATTTAAACCATTTTATTTTTCAGCAGCATGAATAAGTAGCAGGGGAATGGGGAACGAATGACCAAAGACAACTGTTTATTTCTAGGAAAGGTTGGCAACAGCTTTTCCCTATATGCAAATCTGCCAAAATACCACCTAGCTGAATTTGAGGTGCTCCAAACCTTCATGTGCATGTCACCATTAGTGCTGCCCAACAGGAGAAATTTCAAAAGCATAAATAAATCAATTAAAGGGTTAACTGTTGACCCACCATATTACATCTTCAGAGCACATACGTGACTGTGAGATCACTCACTGGGTATAAGAACACTCCTTTTTTTCCCTCTACAGACTCACTTTCTATAAATGCAAGTCATAATGAACGAAACCCATACATTTGAAGATACAGAATCCATACAGTAAGCTACCTGGATGCAAAACTGTTCCTTAACACAGGATTGCCTTTCCTCAGCAAATGGTCAAAGTGGGTACAAGTTGGTGGGCCCTACCAAGTCCCGCTGCAAGTTCCCAATATTTAATATTTACAGGAACTAAAAGAACTGTCAGTTTATTGTTTGTCCTTGCACCTTCTTCTGTATTTGTGTGCATGCATGTTGGGGGAAGCATACACCTGAACATACTACTGCCCACCAGCCACTAGAATCTCATACATGACTGAATTCCACATCTTAACATGTTAATGTGCACTTGCTGTGCTGTAGTAACTCTCCACCTACTTCTCTATGAGACCCCAGAAGGGTAGAGTGGGGACAGATGACTTCAGGCGAGCTGCAGCAATTCTGCTCCCTGACCTACAATCATCAGCATCACCTTGCTCCTGCTGAACAATTTAAGAGACTGGTAGTAAACTACAACCAGGTTACTCCACACTGCCAACTTATCAAGCTGCAGTGATTCAGCAGCTACTGCAGAAGTAGCCAATTCATCCTGCAGCAGTGGTGGGAACATCTACAGCCATCTCTACTCCTCTGGTACTGCCCTGCTGTGAAAAATGCCAGGTGAAAGCTTGGTTGAAATCACTGAGGTTATAGCTAATGAATTTTATCTTATGCATGTATCTGATCACTTAACTGAAGCTTAACCAACATGAAGTTAATCCACAGTAATTCAACCATGTGACTGAGAACCAGGACAGATGATTCCATTATTTTAACTCAATCTGAATTCTTTTCCTGCCAGTATTCTAAGATACTGTTTTAGGGTAGCAATTAAATGCTGACATTGTGGTAGGGCTGCAGGCACTGTTATTATGTCCTCTGTATTTCTACAGCCTATTAGTTTTCACTTGAAGCAGTATTTGAAAACAAAACCCCACCACTTCCCCAAAAACCCAAACCAAACCCACAAACCAAAACCTCACCAAAACCAAAACACAAATGCCTTTTAGTTTAGCTTTTACTCCCTAATAATGTGCTTCCCATAGCAGATGCTTTGCCGTCGTCCTGAGTGCATTCCACATATATCTATCTGCTTTCCTGTATAACTTCAGAGATTAAACTATCTTGATCTCCAATGAAAATCAGCTATTATTAATTCATCACAGTTAATACATAGTGATCTTTAAAGCATTTGTGTGGCTTTTTCAGCTCTTTAGTCTGCAAGATGAAATTACCATTCAAGTGAAAGATTCATCAAATGACGCATTTCTGATGAACTTAAGTAGTAAATGCAGCTGCCATCATGCCAATCTCTGACAAACCTGAATCATCTACTGCCTTGTGGGTTGCCACTAAGCTTATAAATGGACATATGTTTTCTTGTCTTGTAAGTAAATACTTTAATTGGAAGTTAGATGTTCTTACTACTGATTATAAACTCTTTTAGGAATACTATCTAGTCTTTTGTGGTTTATTTGCAAGTGTATTCAGCTCATTAGAACATCTCTGCATGTCAGTGTGAGGAAGTAAAACCAAATACAACCTGGTGTAATACCACTCAAAGACAGTCTAAGAGAGAAAATAAATTTTTGTCGATGACTATGCTCAACAGTGTGACTAAAGCTACCCCTGTTGTGCAAGCCTCTGTATGTTGAGACACTTGCTCAAACTAGAATACATTAACTATGTACAACAGGTATTTTGTAAAAACTAGATTATAATTTCCCCCATTTATTTTATTTTATTCTTATCTATTCTAGAATATTTTTAGGATCTCTACTGTCTTCCCGAAACCATGAACTTAAATTCTCTTGTGTAAAACTCCCTCTGGTATCAAGGGAAGGAGGTGAACCCGTGTATTTCGTGACAACTGAAGCTGTTCAATCACTTTCTTATTTACTCAGTATGAAGTGATAGATTTCTTTATGAACCACGCTAGAAGCTGTACCTACTTTTGGCCGTTGCTTCTCTTTGTCCATAATATGATTTCCCTAAAGAGAGGGATTCCCCTCCCCTACACCTAAAATATTTGAAAGAATTTGTTGTTTTAATCAAAAGCCTTAATACAAGTCTTTGTAACTGGCATCACTTTTGTCTTCTCAAAGTGCTCATATTTTTATTGACACTTGTACTTCTTCCTTTATGATCACTCCTATGCAATTTGCAATGTTTAGTTCATATCAGATTCTTTTTTCATTTTCACAAATAGTTCACTACATCTCTGAAAAAAACCCACACTGGTTTAGAACTATTTTCGTTTTAACTCTTTCAAATCTGACTCTTGGGATTTTCCGTAATTAAAGATTTGATTTAGATTTCCTTTAGTATTAATTGAATTGGTGATACTATCCTTCCTCATGCTTTTTGTAATTACTTCCTGTAGTTTTTTCCCCATGCCAGTTTTATCTGCATCTTTTTCTGAGAGCAGTTGCTCTCTCTTTAGTTTCCTCTCTTCATGTTTTTCTGCTCATCTTTGTCTTTCCACTACATGTTTGGAAGTTATCAGCAGTTCTTGCAAACCTCTTAAATTTGAATTCAAAGCTAGTTATGCATTAAACTATCCCCCAGTAGACTATGGCTTTTTTGAATAGTACTTGTTGGCTATCTTGCTTACTTCAAGAATTCCAAGGTAGTGCTGTAGAAGCTTACTTTCATCATTTGATAATAAACTTTGCACAGAAACTTTGCATTCTCATCACTTTCAGCAAAAGTCAGAATTTCAGCAAAAGCCGTAACTAAGATGGTCTGTTTCTTTAGCTTATTTCATAATAGCCTTTTTTGTTTTACGTAACTTGTGATATATTTTTGTCAAGTTTATTGATTTGCCATTCAACCAGAAAGGTCAGCAGACTGCTCTTTGTTCCTGCTCTCTGTATTGGTGTAAGCAGTTTTATTAGGAGTTGCAACCAACTGAAACAGCTTAAGGTGATATACAGCAAACTTGCCTCCAGTCATTTCTTAAAAACCTGGAACAAACGCCTAATTCAAGTGGGCTGCAGTATTCTAGCTTTATTAACACATTTCTCCACATAACTGCATAGGCGGATTTTCACTTACACATCTTTTAATATTTGAAGCTTACAGATAGAATGGTATCAATGTAATTACACAAAAAGAAAGCAAAGACATGATTCTAGCTACCTTTCTTTGTCTTGTAGGGTCCTCCACTGGGGTGTATATCTCGTAATGGGATGGATACTACCTTGGCTAGGCCAGCATTCATCATATATTGATACAGACGTTTGAAGGTTCTTTCACAAAGACCCTAACACAAAGAGAAATGACAAAAGTCATTGTAGCCGAAAAGTCTCACCTGTACATGATTAGTATTGAAGACATTCATACTACCTCTTATTAAATCACAGTATTGTGGAGTAGGATATCAAAGAAGGATCTTAAATCCTGCTAATGCAGACACCAGGCAGAGCACAAGAGGCTTCTGGAAGCATGTTCTATCCCTCTGACTCTACTGTCAGAATTGCATGATGATATCCACTGACAAACTTTTCTGAATCTGTGGATTGAATAGAACTCCTTCCTTATAACAAACAGCAACTTGATCTAGTAGATTTTTAAGATTCTTCTTTTGATATTTTACCTTCAAATTTTGTGCAACTTAAAAAACCACGCAGTGCAAATCACTGCCTTTGATACTTATCATCGCGATTCTACATGAGTGAGAATGTGAAAGAGTAATGAATCTCACCAGTTCTTCCCTCAGGTTTCCTAATGTCTCCATCTGGTTTGAACGAGCACTTAGCATACTTGAGAGTTTCTCCATCAGAATATCGTATTTGCTCCTCCTAACCAAGAAAAACATGATTTTACATGTAAGCACGCATACAGCTTTATGAACACGAGTTGTACCTTTACAAAAGGTCAGTCACTAGGGAAAGTATGCTGAAGTGTTCTCAGTTTGTTTTAGAAATTACAGGGTGATTTTAGAATAATTTTACAGGGTGATTATTTAGAATAATTTTTAGAATAATTTCTAGAATAATTTTTAGAATAATTTTTAGAATAATTTTTAGAATAATTTTTAGAATAATTTTTAGAATAATTTTTAGAATAATTTTACAGGGTGATTATTTAGAATAATTTTATAAATTATTTCTGTGAATAGCACTAAGAAGAGACTTCAACTGAGGTAACAGTGACTAGCCCAGGCTGTTGCTTCATTGGCAATCCACAGAAGTACAAGTTTTAATCATAAAGAAGACAGGAAAACAAAAAAATCTATTAGAAATGCATACGAAGTGAGAACACTCAAAATTAACAGAAAGATTAGTGCCACAATACGAAGAGTTAGGTTTATGCAGGAAGGTGAGAGGAACTAGAATACCCTTACTGTATACAGCTCTAAGACAAGTAAGTTTTAAACTGTCCAGCATTTAGAAAAGGAGTTAATAAAGAAATTGAGAAGAATCAATAGCAGGAAACTGTGATGGTTCTGTGACAACAGAGCAATCTTCCATCATCATAAAAGGTCACAATCTAGTCAGGAGATTTTCAAAACGCCTGACTGGCACATACCTATCAACATGAAAGCGAGTCAGAAGCAGAAGAATTGAGTGTTGCTGTGATCCACTTGGTAGTCTTATGACATGGGACTGCATTGTTATGAGACCATTTCTGTCCAGTACTCTTCGGTGATAATGAATTTTTCCAGCATCCACTCTAAAGAAAAGATTGTAAGGTATCTATAGGCATAGGAACTTCTGCAAATCAATAGTAATTAATTCTAATCCCAAAACACTTCAATTAAATTACCTATGGTCTTGGCCACATATGTTAATTGTCGAAAAGACAATTGCAAAATTAGGAACTGCCAAAATTAAGGTAACCTGTGAAATTGATTTTCATAGTTAATCTGATTAAACACAGAGAAATACCTCCAGTTTTAACCTACAGTCCCTATGCATTATCAGTGTCATGGCATGGTTTAAGGAGACAGCTGAACCATTACTGTGGTCCCACACTCTCCTTCTCCATCCTCTCCTAACTCCCGGCTACACTACAATCACAGCCCCCCTTGCAATAACTTTGATATTCATCTCACTCCATTTTGAGCTATTTTAGGCAACTGAACTGACAGAAAAGTACCCACAAAATATTTCCGCTCTGCACCCATCATCTTACTTATCTAAAAGAGCTTCCTAAGTGGCAAAAAAACCAATGCCAGTGTGGTTTACAAGCTTCATCTCCTAAAAGCAGTGAATCCTTAGTAGCAATGCTAATATTCTACAGCACTCCAATACCAGGAATTCCTGAAGAGGCTGTGTAATGCTCCTCTATCCACAAAATACATGGTCTAGCTTGAGAGCTGGTAACTCAGGCTGCTGCTCAGGTAATAGAGGAAGATGTTGCGAATAAGACAGACTAGGGACAATGTAGGCCCCCTCCAGAGACTATCAGGAGAACTGGCTACCCTGGATTTGGAGAAGGCTGAGGTTCTTAATGACTTCCTTGCCCCAGTCTTCACTGGCAAAGGCTCTGACCACACCACCCAAGCCTTGGAATGCAGACGCAGGGACTGTGAGAATGATGACCTTGGGCCTACTGTAGGAGAGGATCTGGTTCAAGACCATCTTGAGAACCTGAACGTGCACAAGTCCATGGGACCTGCTGAAATCCATCCATCGGTCCTGAAGGAGCTGGCAAATGAAGTTGCTAAGCCACTGGCCATCATATTTGAAAAATCATGGCAGTCAGGTGAAGTTTCCAATGACTGGAAAAAGGGAAATATAACCCCCATTTTCAAGAAGGGGAAAATGGAAGACCCAGGGAATTACAGACCAGTCAGTCTCACCTCTGTGCCTGGCAAAATCTTGGAGCACATTCTCCTTCCTGGACAGTATGCTAAGGCACATGAAAAACAACAAGGTGCTTGGTGACAGCCAGCACGGCTTCACTAAGGGGAAATCCTGCCTGACCAATTTGGTGGCCTTCTATGATGGGGCTACAGAACTGATGGACGGGCAGAGCAGCTGATGTCATCTACCTGGACTTGTGCAAAGCGTTCATCACTGTCCTGCATGACATCCTTGTCTCTAAATTGGAGAGACATCAATGTGATAGATGGACCACTCGGTGGATAAAAAACTGGTGGGATGGCTGCACACAGAGTTGTGGTCAATGGCTCAATGTCTGACTGGAGACCAGTAACGAGTGGTGTCCCTCAGGGATCTGTGTTGGGACCGGTCTTGTTTAACATCTCTGTTGGTGACATGGACAGTGGGATTGCGTACGCCCTCAGCAAGTTTGCCAATGACACCAAGCTGTGTAGTTCAGTTCATATGCTGGAGGGAAAAAAAGCCATCCATAAGGACCTTGACACGCTTGTGAGGTGGGCTGATGCCAACCTCATGAAGTTCAACCATGCCAAGTGCAAGGTCCTACACCTGGGTCGGAGCAATCCCAGGCACAGCTGCAGGCTGGGCAGAGAAGAGATTCAGAGCAGCCCTGTGGAGAAGGACTTGGGGGTGTTGGTCGATGAGAAAATGAACATGAGCCAGCTTCAGTGTGCACTCGCAGCCCAGAAAGCCAACCGTATCCTGGGCTGCATCAAAAGGAGCGTGACCAGCAGGTCGAGGGAGGTGATCCTGCCCCTCTACTCTGCTCTTGAGAGACCTCACCTGGAGTATTGTGTGCAGTTCTGGTGTCCTCAACATAAAAAGGACATGGAACTGTTGGAACAAGTCCAGAGGAGGGCCATGAGGATGATCAGGGGACTGGAGCACCTCCCGTATGAAGACAGGCTGAGGAAGTTGGGGCTGTTCAGCCTGGAGAAGAGAAGGCTGCGTGGAGACCTCATAGCAGCCTTCCAGTATCTGAAGGGGGGCTATAGGGATGCTGGGGAGGGACTCTTCATTAGGGACTGTAGTGACAGGACAAGGGGTAATGGGTTAAAACTTAAACACGGGAAGTTTAGACTGGATATAAGGAAGAAGTTCTTTACTGTGAGGGTGGTGAGGCACTGGAATGGGTCGCCCAGGGAAGTTGTGAATGTTCCATCCCTGGTTGCGTTCAAAGCCAGGTTGGACAGAGCCTCGGGTGACGTGGTTTAGTGTGAGGTGTCCCTGTTCATGGCAGGGGGTTTGGAACTTGATGATCTTAAGGTCCTTTCCAACCCTAACTATTCTATGGTTTGATGTTACACAGCACAAATTCTGGGGACAAAAGATGAGCATCAAAGAATCTCTTCAGAACTTGGGCAGGATAAGATGCCCTAAGAAAAGTAAATGAAAACCATAATTTCACTCAAATCTGAAGAAAAAGTGATTTAGAGAAAGCAAGAACTTCTACAAATTAGAAATACGTATTAACCCAACAGACAATCTCTGATTCCATCAGAAAATGTCAGGTAATATAATGAACTCAAGGAAGAAACCAGTATGATTTAAGCAATACAGGCTCTAACAAACCAGTACTCCTAGTAGTAAGGATAAGATACTATCAAGACAAACAAGAGTTTAAATCAATACATAGGAAGTCTTAAGTGGACAGATCTTTATAGGCAGCCAGTAGAAACTTATTAGCTTTGATTTCGTTCGTATAGCAAAACATAAACTTACTTGAAAGCCCCACTGTGAAGGTCCCTCTGAAGCTCCCCTTGCCACCTAGCACGGCCTAAACGCTCCAGAATACAGTAGGAGAAGTCTGGGAGCTTTAAGTCAGGGTCCCCCTCCCAGCCTATCAAAGCTCTGTAACGCTGGTCTTGGGAAGCAACAATGACTAGCTTCTCTCCCCATCTACAAAACAGTAGGGAAAGTAATAAATTATTATTAGTGCAATAAAAACAGAGAGATCACTTACCCCCCCCCCCCAAACACCACTGTTGATATAATCTGCACAGACTGAGGGCTAAATTTTAAAACTGAAGTTAATAACCTTTATAGACACAAACATTTCACTCACTTTTCAATAGCTTCTACGTAAGTATAACAAGGCTGCAAATCCTGCCTCCTTATTTGATCAGTGATATCTACTCTCTCTTTAAAATACTGGCAGGAACCCTGGATGCCATCTTTATTATCAAAAATCATGTGGACAGGATAAATATCATCCAGAGGAACAGGATCTCTTTTGGTTTCTAGTATTCCTGTTTCAAGGTCTATTTCTTCATATCTGAAACGAAAGCAGAGCCAACATTTAACCAAGAAAGAGGATTTTGGAACCGAAATATAACACAAACAATGCTGGTATCTCTATGAAATATCTCAGGAAAATGAAATTCTTTTGAAACCTCAAAGCTGGAAAAACACAAAGCGCAAGAGCTGCACTCCTTGAGCACAACCAAACCTTATCAGAGTGTATGAAGCAAGAGAAGGGAATACATTACCCAGTCTTCAAAAATTCAAGGATATTTAAGTGATGGGAATAAAAGAAACACATATAAATACTAGTTGCAGAAAACAACGACTACATCCATGCTGATGAACATGGACATAAATTCTGCTTGTAGATACGTGGCAAGCAGTCATTTGACTATTTATTTGATCAGAAATCTAGCCAGTCAGATAAATTCGACTATTTATTTGAGCAGAAATCTAGCCAGGACTCCTGCACAGGTCTCCTGCAGAGCAGACTTCAAACCCGCCCTCCTCTCTGCCTGCCGCCAACCAGCCCACTTCAGCGTTCTTTCTGCTAAGCCCGGGCGGCTCCGGGGAGCGAGCAGAGGCGGCACGGGCAGCCACCGGGGCGCCCGAGGAGCCAACCAGGCCCGATTAACCCCGCAGAGAAGCGAGCCCTCCCTGTGAGGCACCCGGCCCGGCGGGACCGGGGAAGCGCGGCGGGAGGGGCGCACCGTCCCCCGGAGCGGCCCTCACCGGTCGTGCAGGCGGAGCGGCGGGCGCGCCAGCGGCAGCAAGTAGAAGCTGACGCCGGGCTGTGCGCTGAGCGCGGCCCAGAGGAGCTGCTGCGTGGCGGGCTCCAGCGGCAGCGGGAAGGGCGGCGAGCGGGTACCCAGACGGTACCACAGCGTGCCCAGCGTGATCCCGTCCAGCCCCTCCAGAGCCACCTCGTCCAGCACTGCCCACAGCGCCTCCATGCCCGCCACGGCTTCCGGGCCGCGCGAAGGAAGTGAGATCACCTCCGCGACGGTAACCACGGAAACGCACAAACAGGGCCGCGGCGGCGGGGCCTGGTGCGGCCCGGCTGCCCCTCGCCGAGCTGTGGCTGGCTCTGCGCCCGTTCCCCGTGGGCCTGGCACTGTGCCGGCGCTGCACAGGTACCGCGCACGCGGGCGGGACGGGCGGCCCTGCGCGGCTCGGGAGAGCTGTTAGATCAGCCCGCACGCTGCGTTCTCTCAGCCGGGCCGCGGGACGGGACGGGCAGTAAAAAGAACCCGCAGTTGGTTAGAGGTCGAATATGATCAGAGGGGGATTTGGTTGTTGGTTTCTGTTTGGTTTTTGTGGGTTTTTTTTTCCATTTTTTTTTTGTTCGGTAGTGGGTTTTTTGTTTGTTTTTGTTTGGGTTGCTTTGGATTTGTGCAGAACTAAGTTGAACCTCCTGGGGGCAAGTTTAAGCTTCTGAGTGTGTAAGAGGGCACCATACCACAAGTTACAGCAGTTACTCTGGGATAATTGGTGGGGATTGCTGGAAAAGTTAATTTTCCTGAAAGGCAAGCAAGGTAAAATATTTTATTAAACAATTTAAATGTATACAGCCTCTATAATGAATAATAATTAATAGAATTAACACAGTTCTAGAATTAACTGACCTTATGAGCAGTAGCAATTCAGGAAAATCATCCTACAGCTGAGCTTTGGGCATGCCCCTTTCAGCTTGCGCCCCATAATTGACTTGATTGTCAGTTCATGGATTCTAAACTCGTATTTTTATCTATTTGGTAGATGATGAAGGGTTCTGAAAAATATGTAAAACGAATAAAGTTTCCTCTGTTCTTCAGGAATTTAATTCGCTGCACTGACAATTTGTAGAAGAAGGAACTTGTTTCAGTTTATGGCATTCTTGTCTATTGAGGGTACAAAGCCAGTAGTACTCTGTAATGAATAATTTCTATGCTTAAGTGTGACAATTAAATTCTTATTTCAGTTTCATATTAAGGACATGGTGACTGACTTTGATGAAAAACATGACGAATATTTAATATCCCTTCAGCAGAGAAACCGGTAAGATGCAGAATTGTTACTACAATTGAGTATGTAATATCTGTTGTGCACTAATATAGTATCTAATATCAGCAATTGTGAAAGTTAGTTTAAGAACTTGCTTTTTAAACTTGTGATGCAAAGTCTGACTTACTGTGCCTTAAAGCATTTGTTGATTCTCTTTTCTTTGTTTGCCAAGTACACCAAAATTCTTTTGTCTAGAGGAGATCACAATATTTTTTCAGTGTACTTGAAACTATAGACAAATTTATTAATAAAATAGTTCGGGTTTTTTTTTCCTGTGGCTTAGAGGGAAGATTTTTGTCTTGTGAACTGGAAACATATTTATCGTTTTTGGGACGTCATATGGTTTTGGGACATCATATCGTCAAAGTGTCATCAAACCATATCTGACTTTATGTATGTGCTTATCTGTGCACTGCATAAGGATGAATTATATTATCCTTTCTGCTTCAGGTTACTGGAACGTTTAAGAAGAAAGGATCCCCTACAAATCAAACTGGAGCAGTTAGAACGAGGATTTTCTCTGTATCTGAATGGAGCTAATTCAGAGCGGAGAAATTACCGCAGAAGAATCAAATCACATGGCTGCCTTAAAAATGTGACAGAGACCACCAGGACAAATGGTGAGTTACATGAGAGTTTTGCAGAGATTTTAAACATTTTACTCATCAGAGCTGTAGTTCAGTTGGTGAGGTTACTGGTCAGGCTATAATAAAGTAAGAGCAGCATTTGAGCTTGGTGAAATGAAATTCATCAGAGTACTTAAGCTGATTGTACGTAAGAGGTGGTGTCTGCAACACCCTATCAATTTCTCACTTGATCGCTGACTAATTCCAAAGTTTAACTTCCCTGCTTCTCTATTTGTTAAACAGTTATAACTAAAGCTGGAAGATTAGAAATGTGTATAAATTGTCAGTGTCACATGGTGGTAAACCTTTCTTTGATATATAACACTGTTAATAGGCTTTAAAATCTGATGGACTTCGGTGTTATCTAGGTCTGGTGTTCTGTAGACAAATTACATTTCATGACACCGGCTGTAATCAAATTATATCCAGTAATAGCTGCACTAAGCTCATAAATCATGTTTAAACTGTAATAGTTGTCAGAAAAAGACAGCTAAGCTTTATTTAAATATTTGAAGTAAAGAAAATCTACCATTTTCTGCCGGTGATTAGCTGGCTTTATTTAAAAATGTGGGTTTTGTTTCTAATTTAAGTCTGTCATAGAGAACAGTGTAGTGACAGGAATAATTTTGCATGTATGAAGGTATAAAGTGTGAGCTTACTGGCCTTCTAATCTATTTAGCATAATGAAAATAAAGTTGATTTTACTAAATCCCTATGTAAAGCAGTTTACCAACCTTGGTCTGTTATCCTCATGCTTGCTACAACCAGTCTATCTTAGGCTGTATTTTTTTTACCTGTTGCTGTGTAGATAGTGGCTGGTTAAGCTTTATTTTCACTTAACATGAAGATAAAGGGTTTCAAAGGTTACTTGTATGGTAACTTGTTACAATTGAAAATTCATTAATCTTGACAATACTAGAAACTAACTTTTAGTAACTGTTCTAACAGTTACTCTAACTTCAGCATCTCTTTTTCTTTTACGTGCTGTTTGCTTTCATGTTTAAGTGTGTTCAGGCTTAGCTGACTGCCTTATAATTTCTCGCAGGCCATACAGGGTGATGATAAGGAATTAGATAGTCACCTAGTTTCACTGTGCTGCATGAAAGGAAAAACTTATGTAATGATGCAAAAAGTTCATGTTATGGGATATATTGAAAATGAAGGAAATTGTGTGCTTCATCACACTGGGATGTGTGACATCATTGGTATCCTGGGGTATACCTTTAGGTAACTACAGAGGGTGTAAAACAGTGTCTTTGACTTTTTTGGTCCAAAATTGTTCAGGGACATTGTGGCAGCAGCTGTAATTGAACTCTGTCAGAAGAAATCTCGTCTTAAAGTTCAGCTATGTAGCTGTTACCTCTAAGGTTAACTAAAGTGGTTTATTTTTATGGTTGCTTAATGCCATTTGATTCTTTTGAGGTGGAGTACTTCATTGTGTCTTAGGGACCTTTAAAGACTTCGGTGGCAGTCTCTGTTCCTTTCCTCAACTCCATCAACGCAGAGACAGTAGCATTATCGCTGTAAAAGAGAATTCAGTGTTTTGCTGTTTCTCAGCTATCCAGTGTTTTTTTTGGAAAAATACATGTGTATTTTAAACACATGTTGCTGCCGTGAGAGATAGCAACTGAATCATCATCCTGTCATTTTTCTTCTTCTGTTTGATTTTGCCACCAGAGTCCAGAGTGGGAGTCAGTGGTGATCTGTATAAGTTTCTTGCCTGGGGGAAGTACCTTAGCAATTTGTGGTCTGTTTCATTTCTAGGCATTTCTTCTCCATGACTGAATATGATTTTACTTACAGAAATGATTTCTAGCTGAGATACAGCACTAATTTTTCTCCCCTATCCATCTTCCATGAGAACTATTGCATCATTTATTACTTCTAAAGCATCCATCTATAGGATTAGTCTTCTCTGAAAAATTAGGAATATGTGATACTTGGTAGTACAGAATGGGCACAGATCCCTTCTTGTGGTTCCTGAAAGTGTCATCATAAATGTATTTGTCTGGACTATTTTCTTTGTCTGTGTTCCCTAGGAGTCATTAATGATAATAGTGATTAATCAACTTTTTGCATTTACTTAGGCTTAGTAATTGAAGTAAATGATGGGCTTATAAAGTAGTGAAGCTGGTCTCTAGGTATACTGTTATTTCTTTGGGTGTATAACCTAGGCCTAGTATCACAACCATGTGTGTACTTCCAGTGAATGTCAGTGTGGTCACAAACATGTGGCTTAAGAGTAGCATGGAATCTCCTTTGGTTACAAGTAGTGTTTTGATGATGTACTACTCAGTTCTTGGCTACTAGAATAAGCACTGTCAGCTCAAGTCTCCAAGGGAGTGACACCAGTGAGCCTATTTTGTATGCTGAAACAGGCAGTGGTTGGTATTCAAATCCTATCCACCTCATGAGAAGGATTTTTTTGTTCTAAAGTAATGTTTATAGCACAGATGACTAGCTCGGCTACATCAACTTCTGCCTGGGAGCTATCGTTTTTCCTGGCTTAGAGAAACCTGGTGACATGAAACCATCACAAAATACGTAGTTCTGAGAACCACATACTCAGCAGTGGTAGCATAAGACCTACCCTATCCCTTTTTCCTACTTAAATTTGTAGCACGTGTGTGTAGCCTTCTAGGACATTTCTTAGAAGAGACAGATTGTTTAGGGGGTGAAGGATGTTTCTAATTCTGTCCCAAAGCAGTGACTGAGTCAGACCTTGCTTCTAGCATTGTAATCTTAGGACAGTTCACCCTCAGTGCCAGAAGAGCACCATAGCAATCAGCATCAATGCTAATGACTGCAGAGTATTTCTGGAGTTACTTGAGAATAGCGTGATGGAGTAACAGGACCTGTAGTTGGAAGGGCTGTTTTTCTTCCGTGGAGCAGTCCATTCCTTTTCCCCTCTGTTCTTAGTCCTGCTCAGGCCTAAGAGATATACTTTGTGCTGAAGCAGTAGAACATCTCGTTTTTCTTGCTCTGTAATTTTATGATCACTCTAAATTGACAAAGGCATACACTGTCCCCCGGAGAATGGTCCTGCTCTGTTGTATCTGCTTGTACTAGCATTTGTGCAATCTCATGGTAAACCAGATTGCACAAGTGACTACAATTAAAAGTGATCTTTCTTTTATGGTCTTCCTCAGTTAAGACTTGCCCATGTGAATTCTCTGAACAGTTCACTGCACAGGTGTGTGTTGGGTTGTCCAACACAAATAGAAAATGTGGTATTGAAAGTTGTAATGAGCAACCTGATCTAATTTTGAAGTAAGCCCTGCTTTGAATGGAAGGTTGGGCTAGGTGACCTCCAGAGGTTCCTTCCAAACTAAATCTTTCTGTGAGTCTATGACCTACGTAGAACGACTGCTTCTTTTATTGATAGTGCCAGTTTCTGCTGGCTTAGGGTGACCATTAAATTATGGCTTAAAGAAAAGAGGTTTTGCATCAGCTTTTTTTCTCCACTGAGAAGAAATGGAAGCTGTAAATCTGCCTTGTGCATAGGAGGAAATAAGATGCCTTTATTTAGGATGCTCTTGAGAGTGTCAGTGATGGCCTTGTTCCATTGAGGGTGCTGATGTGTCCTGCAAGATGCTTGTCTCTTTGTCTCAATCAACGCATCTTCTCAAAAAAACATTGTTCCACTGTAAGTTGGGACCATTTTCAGCACAGGAACCCTTAGTTCTCCTTGACCATGCACAGAATTTTTTGCAGAAGTTCTGGAACCTATTTTTTTTTTTGCCTTAGAAATGAATGAAAATGATTGTTTGTCCTTCACTTATTTTATTTTCACTTATAGAATACACTTATTGTATGTCCTTCACTTGTACATGAAAAACCTTTCTCTGCACAGTATAATACCTAACACATTCTGTTTAATTTGCCAGTCTCTTATGTTTCTTTAGTTTGCAAGCAAACACACACAGTATTCCTTTATAAACCCAGCAGATGTTCACCAGGACCTGTCTGTCAGAGTCTGCCTTCAATAGCGTGGGTTCTGGGATCAGCTGGCTTCCTGAGACAGGTTACTGTATACCCAGCTAGGAGTTAGAATGAATGATGTGTACCCCTATTCTAGAACATAATTCTATCCTTCTGTATCAATGAACATGGGGCTTCACTTGCTGTTCAGCTAATGTATCTTTAAACAATTTATTCTCTGGAATACACATGATGATGACTGTCCCTGAAGAGGTTCAAAACTCCTGCTACTAATACACAACTAGCCAATATCTAAAGTGGATTGCCTTTTCAGTTGTTGATACCATTCACATGTCAAGGGCTTACTCTTCTGTTCTTATCTGGGGGGGGGTGGGGTTGGGGGGTGGGGAAAGAAAAGAATACAAACTAAGGTGTATATTGTCAGATACTGTATTTCTGTTTTGTCTTGTCTCTGTTCTGAAGAAGCAGGCCAGCTAGAAGAGGGAGAGTTGCGAGAACACAGCATACAGACTGTACCAAGGAAAATACAACGCAGAGGCTGGCTTCAAGTAAGAAACAGCTTGAAAGAATGCATCTCTGAACTAATTCTTGTACAGTAAATAATTTTAGGGGAAATTGATTGCAACTAATAGGTAGTGGGTAGCTGGGACTGTTGTAGAATCTGGATCTTGATTTGGTATGGATACTGAGTGACAATGTGAAATGATATCATGACCAGTTTTGTGTCTACTTTGAAGCCTGAAGAGGCAAATCTCATTGAAAGGATCTGGTTTCAGTGATGACTGTAATAGAAACTTCTATAGCCTTGACATGACTGGCTCAACCTGTCCTCCAGCAGAATAGCCGCTGCTTGACATCTCTGATGGCAAGCCTAGAGAGCTTATCTAGTGCAAAGGGTAGAGAAACTCATTTTGAAGAAATATCCCTGCTTGTCATTGCTGTTTTGCACCCTGCAATAGTATTAAGGGGCACAGAGTTCTCATTTGTATAGCTTGAGTTGTACCTTGTGACAGATTCTCGTAGATCAGAAGAAAGGAAGATTCGTGTAGATAATAAAAGTCCCTGCCGATAGATAGTATGGTCCCTGCGCATAAGAAATTTGAAGCCAATAGGTACATGGTTATTGGTTCCCTGGAGAAACATCAGTGTTTTTTTTCTATCTGGCCTAAAGAAGGATCTGACTTAAACTGTCCTGAATGTGAGTTCTGAACAACTGAGACAAGACACCCAAATAATTACCCTTATTAGCAATTGCCCTGGCTGGATATCAGATCTGTGCTTGAGTGACTGGGGATCAGGGGTCTGTGTCACTGCAGATCAGGTGTTCACATCATGCAGGTTTTCTTTCAGCAAATATTGCATATTCAAGTTTCAAGGCTGCATTACTTGTCACCCTTACTGCTTAGTTGAATTAATTTTCTCAGCTAGCAGCTCATGTTCAAACATTCAAGCTGTTCAAACGTAAGCTGTGTTAAGGTACGCTATAAGGTGGCAAGACAGACTTATTGAAGAACACATTCAATCAAAAGCCAGGCTGCCTTAGGATTTCTCTCCTCCTGGCAGTTGCAGAATGTTAGAGGAGTGTATGAACATCAGATAACTAAATTTAGAATCAATGCACAGGCTTCTGGATCACACGTTACCTTTAATGAAACAGTCCTTTTCTGTTGTCTGCAACAGAATTCAAAAGTGGGGAAAAACAGATAATTCTGTGGTTCAGAAAGATGAGTTTCTCAAATCTTCTACCGCTCTTCAGCCATGCTCGAGTTAACTGACAGTGTGCATATTTTGATTGCATCCTAATTATGAAGTAAAACAAGTTAATTTGAATGACTTTCACAGCTGTGTCTGACATTTACAAAGGCAAAGAAATCTTTGTGCTTGAATGCTTATGGCAGAACATTTTCCCCTCATATACACAAGAGTAACACGTCTTCAAAAACCCACAGTTACTTCAAGTAGTCATTTTCATACACAGACATTACAGAATCACAGAATTATTGTGGTTGAAAGGGAACTCCTGAGATCATCTTGACCAATCCCTGTGCTCAGGCATTCCAATGTTTGATCACCTCACAGTATTATTTTTTCTTCTGTTCAGATGGAATTTCATGTTGGGTTTGGGTTTGCTCTTTTGTTGTTGGTTTGTTTGTTTTTTGTTTGGTTTGCATTTTTTTGCTTTTGTTTGTCTTTGTTTTTTTAAATCTGTGTTCATTGTCTCTTGTCCTATCAGTGAGCAGATACCTGTCAGGAATTTATACACTTTGATGACACACCACCCCGCCCCCAAACCTTCTTTTCTCCAGGCTGAAGAGTCCTAGCTCTCTCAGCATCTCCAGCAGAGAATCTGTGCTTGTTGGCTTCTTAATCCTCTGTGCACTCTAAAGATCTCCTAGATAGATTGCTTGAGCCCTGCTATGTTGTCTTTCTAGCAGATAACAGGTGTGTTAGGTGTGTTAAAGTACTCCATGAGAAAAAGGGTCCCAGCATTTTGAGGAAGGCCTCATCTACTTCTTTCTGATCAGGAGGTCCATAGATACCTCCTGTAACAGCACCCATGCTGTCTGCCGGCTGGTTTTGACTGTCTCCTGACCTCTTCTTTGCAGAGCTCTGTACTTTCCAGCTCTCTCACACATAAAGGGTGGTAATTCCTTCTCACCTTCTCACCCTGTCTTTCTTAAAGAGCCTGTGCCTGTATTCATCTGTCACAACACTTCAGCCTTGTAAGCTATCCCACTGTATCTCTGTGATCCCAATGAGGTCATACTCTGTAACTGGATACAAGCTTCTGACTCCTCCTGTTTGTTTCCCTGTGTTCTCCATCAGTGTAGATGCATTTCAGGGAGGCAGCCAAGCACACCGATCCCCCAGAAGAGGTGTGAGAGCTTTTGCCATAAGGTTGTTCCACTAGCACTTCTTTACATGCCTGTGCTTGAAGTGATTCCACTGCAGCTGTTTTGTTGATTGCTGTCCCTAGTCCTATCAGTTTTTCACTTACTTGTTGAGGTGAGGGGGTGAACTCCGATGGGCACTCACTTTAGTGCGAAATGCATGATGCTTGCTGGGCCTGACCTCACTGATGCAGGTGGGGCATCTGACTAGTGCAGTTAAGCCATAACACAGGGGCCCAAAGGTGAGCTCAGGGAGAACAGAAACCTTCTATGGAATGGAGGGGGAAAGCATCACTTGATCCAGATATTGTTATGTAAAATGTGATGATTATTCTTTTGGTACTGCTGGTAGCACAAAAGATGTCTAATTCCTTTGAATGCTGCTTTTAACAGAAAACCGTGGAGATTAAAACAGAAAAGGGGACTAAACTCCGCATTAAACCTCCTCTTGAGTACTCTGAGGATTTTGAACCTTATGAAAGCTTGAATGTGGAGACAAATGGTGATGATCCTCTCCCTTACTCCCAGGTACAATTGGCAGTTGCCTTCTATTGTTCATGGTGGTTTCAATTGAAATGTGAATGGTCCTCAGTTTCAGTCTTAACTAGAGCATTGAAACCCAGCATATAGAATTTCTTTCACAAGATGATTTTGCATTAATGAGGTGTGACGTAAGTAAAAAATTAAAAAAACAAAGTAAAATTACTTTGAAAATCTAACCTCAGTTAGCAATACTGTATAACATCTTAAGTCCCATTTTAAAGAGGTAGAATATTGTCTCTGTTGGCTAGAACCAAGGTATCTCATGCAAGAAGACTTTTCCAGTTCACGTAATAGTTGTACACCATAATGAATGTCACTCTTGGCTGTCAGGTTAGAGAAAGCATAAACAGCAAGTTTTTCTGGGTTTAGGTTAGTTTTTGAATAATGTGCTAAAATTGTTGTGTATCATTGTTTTGCCTAATGAAAGTCAGAGTGAAGTTTTAAAAATACTGTAGTCAGTACAGTTGCTTTCCATCAAGAGTTGTTCTTCTATCGACTCTATGGTTTGATAGTTCAGCCTTCCATTTGATTACTAATTGTAGTTTGTTCCAGCACACTTCACAAACCTCCTATCCCTAAAAAAAAAAATAAAATTAATAAATGAACAAAAATTTATGACTGTTTCTCTGCCTAACCAATTAATGACATCAATAAAGCTTTTCTGGGTAATGGAGTAACATCTATGTATGAAACTGTCTATACATCTTACCACTGACATCAGACAAACTTCCCAAGTGTTTTTTCCTAGGCTGCCTTTCCCGTATTGCTTTTGAGCTTAGGATTTTTTTTTCCCTCTGCAAACCAGTAAGTTGTTTACAGTGATGGATGTTTCTAATCATTTATTTGTGTGTAGTAAGCTAAAAATTTTAAACCAGTCCCCCACTTTTCTTTGTATCCCAAATGGAAATATTTGGGTTTTCCTGAAGCTATAATTGATTTCTTGAATGTCTTGTTACAACGCACTTTATGAGGTTTCAAACTAAAGGAAAGCCTGTACAATTCTCTCTCAAACAGCTAGAAATATTAGTCTTGACTATCATAAGGACATGCTCAATATCAAGCCTCAGGTTGTTTATAGACATTTTTTGAATTTAAGTTTGCCTGCTCTTTGTAATATGTTTCTGTCAACACAGATTTCCTAACAAGGGTCATCTGTAGCAGAAGAGTAGCTTGAATCTTTCATTGCAGACTGCACATGCACCATCACAGTTCATTTGTACCTAATATAGCTTCAGGTTTTCATCTTACTCATACAGTTTGCTTACCTATACTCATCTCAAAACTTTAATGCCAACAAAGTAGGGAAAAAGGTATTAATGACATGCAAGGTCTTTTCCTTTTGCATTCATAAAAGCACAAGGCTCTCTCACAAACATCAATGCTGTTTGTGGCATATCTTGAGAGACGCAGGACAGTTTTTTCCACAGTAAATTTCAAAATAGATTCTTTTTTTCAGAAAATCCTGTTAGTGTTTCCACTTAAAAAAATCTGTGCAAACTGTAAGATTAGTCCGTTAGACCACAACTCTTTTCTACTGTTTTTCGAAGTACAAATATATACAAGACAGGATTATTATCATCTATACATTTGCTTATAAAGAAGTTGCTATTACATTCGCTTTGCAGTCTTGTGAAGGCATTTGGAATATCAGTGTTGCGGCTAGTCTTCAAATAGCAATCCACAAGAGATGGTGATCTAACTGTGTGACACTGGAAAAGTGCATGCCTCTGCCCTCTCCAGTACTTATTTCCTGTTTGTAACTTATTCTCCAGAATTGGTTTTGCACATGAAAATTCCTTGGCCTGCAGAATTTTCCTGCAAACATTCTGATGAGAAGGAATAAAGGTGTTGTAGGATGAATTTTCTTTACAAGTCCTCATCAGAGGAGTGAAGACATGCCAGAGGAATGTGAATATTTTTAGCTGCATCATGGCTCTGAGTTCATGAGAAGATTTTCTTTCTCTGAAAGGAGGAAGAGCTTCCACATTTGTTTATTTTGCAATACATGTTCGAGTTTTACTGACAAATCTGTTTGAATTGTACCAGGAATCAAGAAGAAGCTTGGAACTCAGTATAGAAGAGAAAAGCATGGAAGAAGACTCTCTTAGTGATGAATATGACTCTGTTGAAGAAGATGTGTTTTCAGAACCGTCTTCCACTGAGGAAATAGTTACAAGCTTTGGAGGTCTTCAGCTACACAGCAGTAAATCACTGCAGAAAGAAGCTTCTGAGCATTGGGATGCTGGGGGATGTTCTGGCCTTGATTCTGGCACTGTTACTGTGTTGGAATTCAGCCAGGATCAAAGTAGTAAGTCTGTGTATTATACACTACCACAGTACTATAATAATAATTCTTTGAGAGTATTACTTTTAAGGGAATTGCTGCTGGTTAGTCATCAATGGTTACTTGATACTCTCATGAGCCTGTTGTTTTAATCTCCTGATTTGGGAGACTTGCATCCTCTTACTACTAGAATAAGAGTCTTTTTTGCAAAGAAAAAGATACAGCCCACTTCATACCCTGATAGCATGTGCTATTCATCCCTCATGAGAGATGTAGTAATTTGAGAAAGCAAATCAATCTGGCTCTCAGCCACTTCCTTTTGTCAGGTTTTCTCCCTTGGAGATCTCAATGTGCAAACTCTAAACCAGTCCCTAGGTCTCAAAAATTGTTTAAAAAAACCCCCACCTTGTTAAAGGTAGAACGTTCAGGCAGAAACCAGACCTTGACCTGCATTCAGTATTACTCAAACTTCCAGCCCCCCCTCATTTTGGGTACATTCATGCATTTTGTTTTGGGTTTGTTTTGGGGTTTGGGCTGTTGTATTTTTTTCCTTATCCACAGTTAATTGCTTAACTTAAGAGGAACAATCTTTAAACACACTGGGAAAAGGAGTGTTTCTCTCAGTATCGCAGAGGTGAGTGGAGTATGAATGTGGAGAGGAGGCAGAAGAAGGGATAGGAACAAGGGATGGAGCAGCAGTGAGAAGAACGTCTTTGGGAGAGTGATTATTTTTTTTTTAACCTGGACAGATTTCAAAGCTGTGGTGCAGGTGAACTACACCAGGCAACCCTCTTCCCCTTGAAACTTCTAACTAAGACAACATTTTAGTCTGTATTTAAGACTTCTTTCTTACTTTTGCTTTTCTTGACAGTAATGCAGGTAAATACCTGGTACAGATGAGAGATATTTGTAACTTATAACAATACAGTTTATTTTGTTTCACTAAGTCTGTTCAAGCCTTGCTTATGTACTTCTGTATCAATGGAACAGTATCAATGAAAGAGAGGCAGGATGGAGGTTATCACTTTAACTATGCGAATATAACTAAATAGGCAACATATTAGCAGTTAAGATCCAGTAAGTTTTCCCTGACTGACTGCTCCTAAATATCTCTGAAGTTGATTTTTCTGTTCGTTATTGCAGAAGTGAAGCCAGGACGAGTTCTCTCAGCAAAAAGAAAAGATGATGCTGAAATGTACATTCCTGTCAGACCAGTCATGGTGAAAAATAAAATAATGCGGCCATTCTCTGCTGATTTCTTCCACCAGAGAAAAAGACATGAGAAAAACTGTTCTAGTAAGAAATAAGAATATATAATGTCAATCAGGAGAGGTTTTGTGCATTTTTGCCCTCTGGCTCAGATGTAATTTGAGCACACATCTGTTGTTATGTGATTTTTCTTAGCTGTTGTAATCTTTTTTTAATGTGTTTTTTTGTTGTTGTTTCTACCACCTGGAGTGTTTTATCTGAAGTAAAATTATGAGAGAGACCACAGCCTATATGCTTTTGTCTTCTGTTGCATGTTTGTTACCTTCCTTCTGTTTCTTCTTCCACAGCATAAGAATTTTTCCTCTCCCTTTCAGTCTTTGTGCTTGCTCTGGGTTTCCCATTTCCCATATGGAGTTCTGTTCCCTGTGGTATTAACAGAAATGTGGCTTCTCAAAATCATCAGTTGATGCTTTGGAAGATTCTGACACAATGCATTTATAGCAGTAAAGGCCTAGTTTTACACGGCACAGCAAAATTAGCTCTGTTGCTGCTTGGGACTGTACTTGAATTGCACCTTGAACACAACAGGACAGTCTCCAGTGCTGGGTAGGTGAGCTGGTATCTAGTACCATACTGGAAAATGTTTCTCCTGGACTGGCAAACACCATTTTGAAGGCACTGCTGCTTATTCTAGAAATCTGCTGCTAAGGTTTGGTCTTTACTTAGGCTAAAAAAAAAAATCAAAACAAAAAAGCTCACAAATCTAGGGCCTGAAATCATGGCTGCAGTTCTTATTTCAGCACAGTCCTTAATTGAACAATTCTGATGAACTTGATTTTTGAAAGGTCTGAGATAAAGTTTTCAGACTTACCATACTCTGTGGTTAAGATAGTTCTTTTCAAAGAATCATAATGCAGATGTGTCCCAAGAAAGCAGTAAAACTAATGGCTTTGAAGAGTCAAAATACTAGTTTCTTAATTGGCAGAAAATGGAATTGAGGAAAAGCAGCTAATTCTTTTTGGCTTCAGGATAAATCTGTGTGGTTTGAGACCCTCGCCCACCATCTGTCTGAGCAGATGCTTGCTTTGACCACTTTCCAAAGATGTGCGTAGCATTTTCTCATTCTAATAGTGCTTGTTAGAAACATTTCTGTCCAACCAGCACTTAAAATCCTTAAATTAATTTCATTTCAGGGGGATTGGTATAGAAAAATAGAAAGAACTGTATTTTGTCCTTGTATTTTCAGAGATGACTAATACTTCTTGAGTTTTTGTGAGTGTGGATGACATATGGCTTAAGGAGTGTGAATGCATGCAAGTCTCTATTCAGTTTTAATTCCTGTCTTTCCAAGGTAGTCTCTCTGTTACTAGCATCCACTGCAATTTTACTCTCCTGCTTAGTAAATCTCACTGCAGCATTATGAGCATGCTTGCTTGTCAGCCTGTTCTTCAATATTTTCACTTGATCTAAATGTCTGTGTAGATTCTGTCCCTTTTCTTCCCTTGACTTTTGAAGTCCTTGAATATAATCACTGTGCTACTCTTTTAGTCCAGTCTTGGATCCTCTATTGTTAAATTTTATTGCCTTTCTTTTAAATCTGTTCATAGGCTGTGACGTTTCTATTTCACCATGAATTTGATGACTACTTAAGTAATAAGGTCATTTGTTTTGCCTTGCAAATAGCAACTCCTGATTCCCCTTGTTACGCTAGAAGACTCTCTGGATTCCTCCAAAATAGCTGAACACCCCAGTTACACTGAATAATTCTGATGTGCTGAAATTACATATACTTTTTTTTTAATGGACCGTTACAAGGCATTTCCATGAAATACCAGAACAGAGCAACTTCAAAACATTCTTAAAGCATAAAAATTATGTTTTTCATGTGCCAGTTTGCCTGATCTTAAGATACTGTTTCAGCTGTTGTCTAAAGTAGATCTGACCTGGAATCTTAATATAAAAACAAATTGGAGCAATTCAGCCTTGCTTGGGATGGTTACAGACTGCTAGCAAAGCCCTGTGTCAGTAACTGAACTCTATGTTTCAAATGTATGCTGTTTTAATGATCTATACTTGTGTTTCTAGACAAATGAATATTCCTTCCTTCTTTTGGTGGCAGGACCCTTAAGTCGACCAGAAATCCCACTTTCTGCAACTCGAAAGAGTGTGTGTGAGAAGGATCCTGTTCTCTCTGTTTCAGCTGTAATTCAAGCAATGCAAATTGAAAATGAAGTCTTGCAGAAAGACCTGCAAGGGCAGATGTTTTCCACAAGCCCTCAGGAGGTATGGCAAAATATAGAGGCAGGCTGTTTGATCAAGTAGTGAACCCCCCATAAATTACAATCTCTTACAGTTAAGATTGTGTATGAATGAATGGTGATGCCTCTTCAGTGTAATTGAATTTGTATCATTCTTCCGTAGGGTGGTTTTCTTTAATCTGCTTCCTCAGGTTAGTGCCTCACAGCTCTCTCTTGATTTCAGGGATCACTGAGCAACAGATAGACCAGTCACATGATATGTTTGTACAGTGAAATGCACAACTGCATGAATGCCTGTTTGGGCCATTTTCATTCTGGAAGCTTCTGAAACAAAATAATATGTGATTTCCATACCAATAAATCCTGTCTTCCTACTGGACTCATTAATATGTTCCCTGTTACTACATACCCTGCTTTTGGAGCAGAGCTGTCATGTACACTGTTGGCTCATAGTGAGGAGGGGCTAGTATGGGTTTTCTGCACCAGTGCATGTACATCTCTCATCTCCAACAACCACATTTAAAAATAATTTTAAACTTGTCTTATAAACAAGGAAATCAACAAAAATCCGTCCCTTATTCAGGTCAGACCATTATTCCTCGTTAATGTAAAGAATAAGGAGGTTTGTATTGACAAACCTAGCTAAACTTTGAGCGTCACCAGTAATTCAGTTCTAACAGAAAAAGAAAGTGCATAAAGAAATTTGAACAGAAACCAAGATTTACGAAACTGTTAAGGACAGTGTTCATGGATTCAAGGTCTGCTTCCAGTTTGGTGTTTAGAAGACTGATTTTAATAGGAAGGAAAAGAGATATGCCTAGGTGTTCATGGAGTTCTTCATTTGAATTCTGAGAGTTTCCAAGACAGCTGACTACTTTAGCTTAAGCTGATGCTCCCTGAAATTGTGAGTTGGTGCAGAGATGAATATATATCCGCTGTCATTGCTGAGCCAACATTGGGTTTCTGGGGAGTTTTGGTTAGGAGCGAAGGTGAAAATATTCTTTTACTATAGGTAAGTACATCTGATTTCACCATCTAGGTCAAATTTGCAATCTTATTTCTCTTGGTTTTGAGATATTTATAGCTTTGCGATCAAGAGAACAAATTTTATTGAATATTCTCACATAATGCATCATCCTGCTAATTTTAAGACTGTTGTGCTTAAATGAGAAATAATGAAATAACACTTAAAATAGTTGTAATTTTACCCTGACACTTGAGATGGAGTTTCAAAAACAGACTGTGAGTTCTCAGTCTTAAAGCTGACCTAAACGATCTTCCAAAAGTAATTTAGTTTTGCTTACCCAATTGTGGAATTTGGCCTTTGATATTTAAATGTATAACAATGTAGAATTTTTAATACTGAAAACCTAATAAACTTCTAAGCATTTTAAAGTTCCCTTACTCTTCAAAAATCGTAGAAATGGAAGTGACCTGAGAGCAGAAGGACTGCTGTTCCTCTCTGTGCTGTGTATTCTGTCTCTGACAGAAGCTACTGCAAATTTTTAGGAAAAATAACAAAGGGAGGAGAGTACAGACTTAGGTACGGGCAGAGAAAGGGCCCAGAGCATTGTAGATCTGCAGAACTTTTCCTCTGTTTTCTCTTAGATAGTCGCTGATAGTTCTATATTTAAAAATTAAGTCAAAATTTTATTATTATTATTATTCTGATAACACTGAGCTTTTCCAGGTTTGAAAGTCTTTATGATCCTGTTTTGGAGAAGGAAAGAGTTCAGGCAGAGACGCATATATACTATTCAATGTATATATATGGAATAGTCATTACAGAATACTTTTATGTTCCTTTTCTTCCAAACAAAGATCGAGCTCCAAACTCAAGTCTTTCATTGCAAATCAAGACCAAGTCTGTTAAATGTGCTTTAACGAAGTATAGTTACAAATTAGCTAAGGTTAGTTAAAACCAGAGCTGGGCCCAAACTCTTATTTATTCCAGAGATGCAGATTGATACTAATTGATATGTAGAGAACAGTGTGGATGAAACATGTTCATCTTTTTCTTACTTAGAAGAAGTTTTCTGTTTCATCTGTTGTTTCTACAACTGGTGAACCTGCAGAAAAAAGCCAGACAAGGACTGACATCAAAGAAGCTGTTGAGAGAATTTGTTTTTCTGGAACCAGGTATATATATTTCTTTTAAGGACAGCTTCCTGTTTTGAAGAGGTATTTTTCAGTATACCACCAGGTGTAGTGTAGTACCACTACACCTGATAATCTTTAGATATCTGAGACATCATACAAGTGGTATCAAATTAGGGAGAAGGTTCCAGCCTTGGGCCAGTCTCTGTGGATTAGGGAACTGCCAGCATCTTTGTCTGTTTGTTTCTATATTACCTATGTATTACTTTCTCAGACTGCCTCAGAACTACCTGAGAACTGGAGCCCAGTCTTTTAACCAAATTATCTAGGGTGGGATGCCACAATAGTTGTCATTCAGTGTAGGGGTATGTGGGATTGTTCCCTGGGGTGTGTGCGTTTGTCTTGTCATCTCTTCACCTTTGAACCAACTAAACTATTTCTTAAAAACACAAGAATTGTGAGGAAGTAACACAGAATATGTATGTTTTAGACAACAGAAGAAACGTCCAGAAGTCCTTCAAGAGCTTGAGCACAATTCTGCCTGTGACAATGACGTATTCCTCTCTGATGACAAATCCATGTTGAGAGAGAAGGTTTGTATATATGCGTACCGTAACTGATGCTTCCCAGTATTACTGAAACATTGGAGTGATACAATCAACAGATTGAATGATCTGTATTCCACCAATTCTGCCCCATGTCAACTAATAAACCTATGGCAGTGTAAGAGAAGAGAATTTATCACTGTTCCTTTGTTCATCAGAATGGCAAAAGAATCAGGCAAAGAACAGAGAGCTGTTTTCTCCTTGGGCTTCCTAAGAGGGTGATAGTTCTTTTCTCTCAGCCTGCCATAGGTTTATTAATTGATGTGGGGCAAAACTGGTGGAACCTGGATTGAATATCGTCCAGATG
The DNA here is from genome assembly GCF_037157495.1 of Lathamus discolor. NCBI lineage: Eukaryota > Metazoa > Chordata > Aves > Psittaciformes > Psittacidae > Lathamus > Lathamus discolor. The sequence continues at coordinate 80,221,463 of NC_088889.1, read as the reverse complement.
GCCTTGAGTTTGCAAGCTTTTTTTTCTGATTCATCAGTATTGTAGTCTTAACAGTCTTTATTTTGTTGCACATTTTATTGTTTTGTCACTTATGTTTATACCATATTTCATTTTGTCCCAGATGGCAACCAGTATGGAAGTACAAGATGCTATTTATGTGACTATGGAACTTCTTTCTAACTGGGGAAATCCCGTAAACGTGGGCCTGAGCAAGGTGGAATTCTTTGATTTATACAACGAAAAGATATTTGTGTCTCCTCATGATGTGGACATTCGGAATGCTGACAACCCAGGGGATTTGTGCTGCTTGGTCAATAAGAACTTAAACGTAAGACAGCTTCGTCCTGGATGTGAAAATTTCTCATGATAATATTTCCTTGATATCACAAAGTTTTTTTAGAAACATGATTGCTTTTTGAACCTGACTTGCGTAACAACTGTCTGATAATTTAAAAACCCCACAAATATCACTCATTATTAACAAATCCTGCTTTCCTGACCAAGATACTGGCATTCAGGTATAATTTTGGTTTAGAACAGAATTTGGTTAATTTGCTTGACTTGCTTAACTGAGCAACTGAAGGAGGCAGCTTTAACTCTGTCTCCTTCTATATCAACTCTGGTATTATCTTGGATAAAACAACACATTCAGTTTTTAAAGCATTGTAATGTAATCATAATATGTGTAGAACGAGATCACAAACATTTAAGGATGTGGAATTTCACATTTTTACGTTATGTCTGCTGATAAACTTAAGTAATTCTTGTGATCTGAAGGTATAGAAACTTCAGTGCTAACTTCCTCCAGATGTTCAATATAAGTAAACACAAGAAGGAAACTTGTTTATTTTTTCCTGTCTCCTTGTTATCCTTTTACCTAGGGAAAGAATCATGGAAGAATAACAATTGAGTAGTTTTGAACAAGAGATTAAGAAAAATACATAACATAGTAAAAGTATTTCATGGCTCTTCTGTGAGATTATAAAATGAGGGGACATGAGCAGCTTACATGCTAAAGACAATGGGCAAAAGACAATAACTGGTATGAAATTCTGATATTACTGAAGAGATCAGCAAGTGTCCATAGTGCTTAATACAGCCATTATTTCATTCGTGCTGCACATTCACTGTGTGTCCTTTGTCTCTATGGACCTTGACAGTTAGCATTAGTATGATTTTAGCAGATAAGGATACTAAATGACTTAGACTATTAAAAAATATAATCTAAGTCGTTTCATGCTAGTGATACTTTCCTGCTTGCAGGGTAAATGAGAATGGAAAGAGGGCAAAAATGCACTCTTTTGAAATTTAGTTGAAACTTAGTATCATTTCCAGACAAATATTTTTACTTCAAACATCTTTCTTACTGTCTCCTGAAAAATCATAGTTACAAATACGCATTCTTCCTTATAGGCGGTGTTTCCTGGTAGATGTCACTCAGTAGTCATAGTAGTAACTCTCAGACTTTAGATAATTGTAAATTATGTAGTAATAGATTCATTAAGTCATTATAAACCTGTTACTCTCAGCATGTACACCTTCAGTGCCCACACAAGCAGTGTCTTGGGCTATTCTCACACAAAATCTAAGACCAACAGTTCCCACCCTCAGTTTTTTTTCCTTGATCCTGTTCAAAATGTAATTCCTATTCCTGACATATTGGATTCACCCTGAGGGTTCCAAGAACTTTTGGGCTAGATTTTTCAGTGCTAGCTGCAGAGACAGTAACTTCAGACTCAAGTACATCATATGAAGGCAAACACACCACCATCACTCTTAGTGATAAAAGGTGAGAGTCCTCCATGGTCTTGAGTTTGAGTGTGGATTCATCATTCTTCAGTTTTTGGTGTCACATCTTTGATATGCTGACAGAGACTGTAACACCTGTGAGTTTATGCATCCTCAGTCCTAGGCAGTTACTCCCACAGTCTGATAAACAAAATGATCTCTACAGCTGCCTCTCACTCAAGATACTTGTCCTGGCTCTGATATGCATTCTGTTGTTTGGAAGATCATGTGCAACTTTACGGATAAATTAGTAAGAAGCATGGACAGGTCTCTCCAGGGTCTATTTTGGTGCTGAATCTGGGACTATTACAGTACATACAAGAACCTATTGATTTCTCATGCATCTCATGACTTGAGAAGTCTGGAGTTGGATCCGTCATCAGATATTACCTGCTGGTGGAAAATGGTTTTTTAATCATTCTTGTTCATATTATGATTTCAGTGACATGATCTAGCTTTGAAGTTGTTCCTGGAATTGGGTTCACACTGGTTTGAGGACTATCCTTCATTTCTTTGATGTTTGAAGGCTCATTTCTGGTTTTATATAGAAAGGATTAAACTTATCAGGCAATCTTATGGCTGTTTATGCCTAAAACTGACATTCAAAACAGCAACAGTTTCCCAAACTTTTTGAGAGGCCTTTATGGCAGAGACTTTGTGAACCATCAGAATTTGGAACACAAAGATCACCACTCTGAGAAGTGGATCTATTCGTGATATCTTTGAACAGACTGGCAGAGCTCTGCCCTCACCATCATTAGGCACATACTGAAGTACTCAGTAGAAAAGTTTTGTAGTTGCTGCCTTCAGGAAAAACTGAAAGTCTCACTTCAAAGTGAAAAGATACAGAAAAATAATGACTTTGTGTACCTCCTTTGTGACCATATGTGCTGTGAAGCCTTGAAAATAGAAAGGGAGCTAATTTATCTGCTAATCTCAAATCGCTGAATGTCATCTGCATATGTATTTACTTTTTGCCCTCATTCGTCTCTGTTTTGGGGTAACATTTGACATCAAGTGTACTAATACTCAACATTTTGATTCTGAAACTCTTCTTGTTTCTTTCTGAGCTGCTGTGTATCCTTTTCTCCAAATTCTGAACATGTGGAGATAGCATTTCTGAACAATGTCCACAATCAGGCATTCTTTGGTACTTTAAAATGTGGTGTTTGTCAGTTATTTGTAAATTCATATTGCAAGTTTCTGTGATAGCATAGAAAATTTCAAGTGTAGAGTCCTATATAAAGCTCTAAGGCATAGATCTGTAAATGAAATTAGTTGTCTGCAAAGCCTGATTAAAATAGAGGCTTTGAAATAAAATTCTGTAAGATTCCCCTCTTTAGAGGGCAAAACAGAAGTGTAAGCACTTTAAGAAATTGTAAAATGATTATACAGTGTGCATTGTGCTCAGTGATCCCCTCTGTTGCCTGCAAAGCTGATTAATTTGATTAAAATAAACTGGGCTTGCTCTGACCCTGCAGTTACAAAGCATGGCAGACGGCCTGTCATCTGTGAGTATGCAGATGTCTTACTGGGACAGCAAGCAGCTGACCTTTATCTAATTGTCAGGTTGTTGTGAGCTGTCTTACAGTCAGGAGAGTCGGATTTACTGCTTGGAAATGAGGTTAAGATTTTGCTCTTAATGTAGTAGATTTTATTATATGGTTACTCTTCTAATCTGTATATATTTTTCTGTGGGGTGGTGAGTTAATTAAAACATCCTGCTTTAGGAGGAAAAGTATTAGTGACAGTCTGTTTGTATGTGCCTTTAGATCACGAAGGAAAGCTTCCTTTGGATGTGCCCTTTCCATCCACCCGTCCAACTTTACTTTGTGATCCGCAATCTCACCCGGTCACATGACTTCGGTATATCCAAGATCGAGATCTGGAATTACAACACAACAACTCCCAGTGTAAGTAGCCTCTTCTCAGCTCCTCTGTATGTACGCTCTGCCTTGTCTATGGAAATCAGTTTGATCTTCTTTCCAAATGAATGAAATAAATGTGGATACTGTTTTCTCTAATAAAATAGAGAGCTAGGAGGTGTCCATGCCTACTGTGAAATTTGCTTTTTTCTTGACTGTAAGTGATAGCAGTGTAAGTGTTAACATTTTCATAGGCACAATGAGCATTTGCTTTCAAAGCTGTTAAAGATCTCTAAAGACCTAATAAAAGGCTTCCATGTTCTGTCACTTAATTCTTTATTAAGGCAAGTGCATCTTCATATTCAGGACCTTCAGTTGTTTTATAACAATATGCTGTGGCTTAACATCCATAAATATGTATTTTCTGTTGTATGTAAGTATAAATAGGCTGACTGTTGCTTGATTTCAATTTTGTCAGTTTAGTTAGAATCAGAATGGTTTGGATTGGAAGGGAGCTTAAAGATCGTCTAGTTCCAACCCTCCTGCTGTTGCCAGGGACAACTAAAAAGTATGCTACCTGTGTGTTCATAATAAAATAGGTAATCTACTGTTGCAATAGAGACATTTCATGGCAGATGGTCTCCTGTTTGTGTGTTTGAATGTCACCATGAAAATTATTCTTGTTTGTACACTGCAGTGTTAAGAAAAAAATCCCAGGTACTGGATCAAAGAGGATTTGCCGACCTGGATTATAAATAAGAAGCTTTATTGCTCTGGTTTTGCTCTCATCCCTGTTCTTATATAAGCACATACGGTAATTTATACATATGGAAATGGTCATGGAAGGGACAGCTTAAACAAGTTTACTATTACATGATTTATATTTGTTTTCTGGAATTTTAATAGCTTCCTCTATTAAAATGTGGGCTACAGAATGCTCTGCCATTATTAGAGAGTGTGAAAGGGACTACTGGCTTTGGAGGTAATAGTATGATTTGTTACCAAACCTATTGAATACAATGCAGGAAATACACATAAATATATTTCGGTGTTTAAAGGCACTGTTTTTTAAATAAACTGCTATAAAGCAAGCTGTACAATCCATTAGGGGTATAATCCCATGGATTTTGGTGGCAGTGCAGCAATCTACACTGACTAAAGAAATGTCTCATTATCCCTAAGATGAAAGAATAATACATAGTTCTGCCTATTTCTGTAATTTGTCATGAGGAAGTTTTGTCTGAGAAATATAAAACATGTAAAAAAATGTAATTAGGCAGCAATTTTCTTCTGCTAATGTAAATACAGAGCCAGATTTCTGTGGGTTTTTTTGTAATCATTCTAACCTCCTCCATTCCCTCAAAAACCACGTGAGAGGTGCCAAAGTACTTCTTCAAAAATAAACAAAAAATTAATTCAGGCCAGTACTTTTGTATGTTTGAGGTTTAGAACTTGAGTCTGGAGATAGAAAATATGTCTGAAGGAAGCTGTAATAGATTAAGTCATTTTCATAGGTTCCTTGATTCACTGAGTTACAAGGAAGGTCTCAGAGAATGCTTCATCTTGCCTTTATTTACTTCAGATAAGGTCTGAGAAAAAGGAGGCAATTTTTAGTCTGCAAGAGGAGATCAAATGTAGGTAAAGGCAGCCAGTTCTTTTCAAGCTTGTCTGAAATATTCAGACGTTTTGTAAATACTTGCTACAGTGTTGAAACTGCATTCTTGCTTGATGCTATTGAAACTTTTCGTAAGATCCAAGATAATGTCTATTGCATGTCTTCAGAGATCTCTGAATGGAATTTATACTTAAATGCATGAAGGTCTTAGTTGCTCTCCAATGGGATCATTTTCTTCTTCAAGTGATTGCCTACATGCATGTCCCTTGTGTATGTATGTTCTTGTCCGTTCTTTGGAGTTGGAGATTTTTTTCAGTGCCAGACTATCACTGGGGTGCATTGTCTGTAAGGATACAGGTGCTTTGTTCCAGCCAAGTTGGGTTTGTAGGAGAACTTTTCTAGTTCTTGACTTCTTTTCCATTGTTCCTTATTTTTCACACTTCCATGAGAAGTCAGGCAGGAGCAACTTGATGTCCTCTGTCCAGATGTAATTTGCAGAAAAGTACCTCTGGTTTTAAGCTTTGTCCTTCATGCACAAATGTCACTGAAATAGCCAGAAATACCATCCTTGTTGCTTCACTGAAAAGCACTGTCTCAGCAGGCAGTCTGTGAGGGCTGAAGGTACAAACTGGGAAGGAACATCAAGAGAAATTGTAGAACAGTTTTTACCAAATCTTTAAATTTTTTTTTTTCTTTCTGGCCTTTATTTTACCTACTTGCTTGTTCTGAGACATTGTGCTGTTCCAATTTCTCTTCCAGGAGGCAAAAAAACTTGGGTTGGATGAAGTATTGAATATTTGTTTACAGGATGACTTCTTGATGGAATTAGTCATTGAGGAAAGGATTTTTCCAGCCTCTTCATGCTCGAGGCGAATTAAGCAGTGGTACTAGGAAAACTAAACATTCTGTGAATGTTTCCTACTGCATCTGATCACTAAGCTACTGGAAGCTCAGAAGAGAGGTGGGAGGGAAAAAAGAGCAGTTCTAGTCTTGTGTCTGTTGAGATCTGTTTGTATTCTTCCTAATGAGCCTCAGTCTCTTTTGAATTTCGGTGAAAAAGATTTTCATTATTTCTTTTACTGGTTCCTTTATTATAGAATCATAGAATCATAGAATAGTTAGGGTTGGAAAGGACCTCAAGATCATCTAGTTGTTCTGAGCTATCATCTGTTACTAAAGCCTGCCCCAGTTCCTTCTGTCTCTATTGTCTCAGACACCTCTTTTGCTTCCTACAGCACCTATCCCAGACATTCCAAAGCATTAGGGAAGGAGAAGTCATTTCCCACTAACTGGAATAGTAATTTTGAAGTGCCTGGCCCTTTTCTGTGCTTGACTGTCCCTCCTTCAGGGACACCATCTCATTTTGCAATGTTTTCTCAGTACTGGTGGGTGGAGTGGGATTAATTTCAAAACATTTTGTTCTTAAGAGGTTGCTGATCTTCATTTAAAGAGATGAAATTGACAAATACTTTACAAAATACAGATGTGTACATTTCTCTAGTTTCATACAGTTTATATCTGTTCTCAGATAAAAAATACAGAACTAAGGTTTGTTTATTTCTCAGTAGAGGAACAGCAGTAGAGGCTAGGATATTACATAGAAATGCTGCAGTTATCCTAAATTCAACTGTGAATGTCCAATATCTCTAGCATTTAAGGAGGACATAGAAAGATGAAGAAAATAACATTACTGGGGCATCCTGATAGTATTTCTCTTCCCCATCATCATTTCAGGCAAAGCCATGTATGTATTTTTTAATATATATAATTATTAAAGTGTTTTGATTCCAAATTAGATTAATCTAGTAGTGTTCCTATTCAAAGGGAAAAAAGATTATGTTTTATGTCCAAATGCATTAGTACCAACATATAGCACTTTATGATACTCTAGGAGTAACCCGGCAGTCATGACATAATGGCCAATTAAACTGGGTTTACAGCTGTTCTCTGAGAAGTTAATGAAGGTTATCTTTTTCTATCAGGAATCTATCAGGAATGTGTCTTGCATTCCTACACCTACTGCCCTCTTTCAACTGGAGCTTTCTTATTATGCCTGCATCTTCTGTTTTTCTCTCCGTGTAGGTCCATATTATATTTTTCGCCTCATACATGTTATTATTTGGAATGCAGTAGAATGGAATCTATAAAGACTTATAAGCTATGAAGAGTGAATACAGGAGCAAAGAGGAAAATTTAAGTCAGTATGCAAAAACTGACATCCAAGAGATGAGCAAGTGGGATGAAACTGAAACGTCTTACTTTCACAAAAAGCTTCTCAGTTTCCATGAAGATAAGGAAGGAACAGAGAGTTTTTAAAGATTCCACATGATGGGCACATTACTGAACTTTAGAGGGCAGAAAGGTGGTGAATTTTGTCTCATCTGCTATATTTTCTGTGAAGATATCAGTATTTTTGTCAGGAGGGAGACGAGGTTAGATGGAAATGCTAAAGAAGATAGAACATTAGTTCCTACTGCAATGGAATGGAAAAATCAGGTTTTAGTGGGTGCCATAGAAAAGTAGAACATGGAGATAAAGTTGTGAGTTACAGAGTTGTGTCTGAGGTAAAGGCTTTCTATTTGAAAGGCTAGTTAAGTGTTGGAATAAGCTATCAAGGCAGGTTATTTGAAAACTGTTTAAAACCAGATTTCTTCACAATGGTATAGGTTATTTTGCTTTCTTCAGGGGAAAAAGATGGACCAGATAATTTTATTACTATTTTTTTTTTTTAATGTTCTTTCCAACCCTGTATTTCTGTAACTCTTTTCAAGTCTAGTGGCTTTGATCTGAATGGTTGTTTGCTGTGGAACATGTTGTGAAAGTGGTGAATCTTAAAGGTGCTGAAGCAAAATGTGCCTCTGAAATTTATATCCTGATAAATATAGTTACACTTCTTCACTCAAGCTTTTCTAAATAGTTAAGCCTTCTCGGCCAAAATGGTTCACAGTAGTGTCCAGAAGGGTTTTTAGTCCTTTTAAATAAAACCTTAAGTATTCCACAGTATTTTTCAGTTGTTGGAGCTTTTGATTGAAAATAGTCAAAAGCATGTTACTGATCCAGGATTTAATTGTTTTCATCTGTTTATTGATTAAGTATTCAAATGTCAGAGTTTCAGAACAGTGATAATGCTTGAACAGATTGATATCTTCATACTTCTGTTCTTGTAGGACCTTGACGTTGGAGCAAGAAAGGTGAAGGTATATGTTGATGAGAACCTTGTATTTGATGGTGAATTAGAGAGAGCCTCTGGGGATCTCCTCACTGACCATAGCACTACAATTAACCTTAAAGGTCACAAGCAAAATATCTCTGCATGTCCTGCAAATGAAACGAAAGAAGTAAATGTACCTGCAGTCACAGAGAAGGAAGCAAAACTACATTTTAAATGCTTACAGTCAGACAATGCTTCACTAAACTGGAAATCTCTGCCAGAAGAAAATCTTGACCATAGGATGAACTCAGCCAGCTTTACAAAGCAAAGTTTGTGTGAGGATAATCTGAAAGTGTCACCATCTCAAGTTTGTGTAAAAGATGCCAAAGAGAATTCAACAGTGCAAGCAGTTACGGAGCGTGTTCAATCTGATGATGAGCCTACTTTGAGTGAGCAAATGGAAAAGCTAACAGGAAGAAAATTGCCTGATTCTACAGGTACAATTCCTTCTTGGTTACAGTCATCTTCCCAAGTAACAGGGAATAATCAAGTTACTTCCAGTAAGCAGAAGCCTCCCTGCCTTGCTACAGAGTATTGTTCAGGCTTGAGATTTCAAACACAGTCAGATGGAGTAATGAAAAACTTTTCAAATCTGACTAATGAGGATGTCAAATATCAAAGAAATGAACTGGGAAGATCCAGTAGTGGAAGTGGAAATGGAAATGGAGATGAGAGATCGCAAATGCTAACCAGAAAGGATGGTGATGTGGGCTTGGACATTTTGGAGCAACTTTCTAACAAAAAATCCTGCAGCTTACAGTACCCTACAAGTGGAAGGAGAAGTGTCAGATGTGTAAAAAGGGTGGGATTAAACACTGTAAGTCTTGGAGAAGGTGGTTCTGCTCTCAAAGGTAAGAGCTCACAATAACAACCTTAGTGCAACTCATGGCATGTTTTGCATTTTACAGAAGCACAGAATCATTTAGGTGGGAAGAGACCTCTTAAGATTCCTGGAGGAGGTATAGACAGGGAGATTGTAGTTTTGCTGTTTGCAGTATTCAGTTTTTCTCATTCCTACTATGACAATGCTCAGTCTCTCTCCTTGTCCTACACCTCATGTGAAATGGTCTTCTGAAAATTTTACATTCTGAGTTAGTGTTTTTAAATTTATTTGGAGGAGATTAAAGTAAATTATATTCTAAAATTTGACAGTTCTGCAGACAGCAAATGTTTGCTAATATCAGAGATGAAGATCTGCAAAAAGATAGAGTGTGACCTCAAGGTAGTGAGGTCACACTCCATTTTACATCTACAATTTACAGAGTTTATTTGTGCAGTAGGTTTGTATCTTTCTCAGTAAGAATATATGCTAAATATATTTATTCAGAGTGAATGGAGAATCGGTCTTATTTTCCTTTCACCACTTGATATACCTCTTCAAAACTCCCTCAGACATCTGTGCTTATTTATGAAGAGTTTTCTAGTAAATTTAGCTGTTACCTGCTCTGTGCTTTTGATTATCCTTGTCATCCTTTTCCAAACCTTTTTTAGTTCATCTGCATCCTGTTGGAGGTTGAGGATCCAGATCTGTGTAGTTTTGTTCTGCCTCTAGCAGTAGCTACCAGCGTGTCCCCAGGGAAGAGTATGAGAACCAGTCAAGTTTTGAAGTTCCTACTCTCTCCCAACCTTCAACATTCTATGGCTAAGAAATTTTCTGGCCATGGGGTAATATTTTTGTGCTTAAATAACACAAGAATATAATTTCTTATCCACAAGTTCTACTTGGTCTTGCTTTTAAGCAAGTTTTTTGATTTCGATTGCTCAGGATGTATTTTTAATCCTGCCTTTTCAGTTTCAAGCCATGGGTCACTCTGACTTCTTTTTTGGAGCCTTCATACCCCTCTTTGGCATTCTGTAATTCTTCAGCATTCAATAACTTCTCTCAAATGAAGAGAGTCTGGCAGGCCAAGGACAACAAGGCACAAAGAACTGGAAAAAGAGGTTACAAATTGAGATTTTTGGGAGTGATTTAACATTAGAACAATTTACATGAAAGTGTAGCTTGCTGTATACTGTGTCTGGGTGTTTACATTGAAGTTATGGTGATAAAGGACAGGAAATGTGCCTAAATGGAGGAATGCCAGTTGAAATTCAACAGCAGGTACTGCATGAATGTTTCAGACAAAGGCGACAAAAATTATTCTTTCTAAACTTAGAATGTCTGAACTTTTCTTTCTCTGCCCCTCTAGAGAAAACAGCAATTTTGTAAGTATATCTGAAATTATACCTCAAAGAAGAAAAGTATGGAAGTAGTCGGAATAACTGCCATTTTCCCTTCACCCACCACTCACCCGTTTGCTCTTTCATACATTTTATAGCATCTTTGTTAGATTAAAAACTTCTCAGCATTATGGAAACTGTACATAAATCCTACTATAGTAATCTCTGTTCAGCTGTAAAAATTGTAACAGTTTAGGAGTTTTAATGTAAACTATAAGATGAGGGTTATCATGATTCTAATTACAATGTCCTCTCATTTTGCTCAGAGCAGGCTTTGTCTTCTGGTGCTTTAAACTCCCAATACGTGTTTGTTCCTGGGAAAACCGCATGCCATCTAGCAGCTTTTGTTCTCTCTGTACTGTACTGCACAGGATAAAGCCATCTTCAAAGTGGAGCTGAGTGAGCATTAACAACAGGAAAACAGTTTTAAGTGTTTCCCTAAGAGTGGTGAATTTTAATTGGAGCGGGACTAGGGGAGCTGCAGTTTCCCAACAGCGGAATCTGTCAAAGGGGAGGCTGCACAAGCTCTTTTACAATACCACAGCATGCCTTTGGTCACTAATTGAAGAATAATGAGAACAACAGAAATTAGAAATAGCACATCCATGCATATTTGGCTCGAGTTAATGTTGCTATGAAAACATACAATTTTTCTTTGATAACTGTTTAATGTGTAAAGGAAATGATGGAAATATGCTGATAAAATTTGCAAATAACACATAATTTGGGGTATTATGAGTTAAGAAGATTGAAGAACTGCACAGAAAGATGAACTTGAAGATGGGAGTAATAGCAATGGAATGGAATTCGGTAGTCCTGCTTGGAGGGTCATCTGGGGACTAATAACGAAAAATTAAGTTGTAAGCTGAGTAATCATCAATTTCAAATGACCTCGGCAGAGAAGGATCTTGGTTGAGTATCTGATAACAGATTGACTATGAAACGCTAGTGTGACGCAGACGTGATTATAACAGTGCACTCCAAGGATGTATCAGCAGAGGCTTTTCTGTGAGGGAAATGTTAATATCTCAACACAGGCACTCATGAGACGTCAGTTGGAAAACTGCAGTTCTGATCATCCATTTTCAGGAAAGCTGATTACAAAGTGGAACAGATATAGAAGAGAGCTTTTAGAATGATTTGGGAAATGAAGCCTGTGATTGAAGCAGGGAAATATGATTGCTATTTATAACTGCTGGGAGTAAAAATGAGATTAACACAACAGAGAGAGAAGAAAGATGGGGTTTTTTTTCAAGCAAAAGTTGCCCCAAAATGTAGTTTAGTAAAGTTTTGAGAGAAATAGTGTGGGGTGTGATGCCATCAGAAGCAAGACAAGGGACTTGGTGATTTAAGAATCCCCTCCTAAACCCCCAGGGTTTGAGGTGTCAGTATTTCTTGGGCTTCAGGATTGCATCCATCATATAATAATCCTCTCAGGCATCAGAAGGCTGGGAATATGTCTGTAACATCTGCAAGTGGGACACTCATTATCTGCAGGAAGAGTTTATTGTTCACATGGCTCCAATAAAGAGAATAAATTTTACGTTCTCAAAAGTATGCCCAACCCTGTAAGCCTTCAGCCATTGACCTTTGCTTTTGGGCTATTCTCTGCTTTCCTTTCAGAGCTCCACTTCTGTTGTCACTCCTTAATGTAGCTAACAAACCTGTTAACCTCCCATTGAAAATCACTCCTATTTAAACTGCTGTAGAAGTGTTTTTGAGTTGCAGTCTCTGTGCTGCTTGGAGTACTTAACATTTAAAAAAGAGGAGGGGTTTAAAAAAGGGAAAAACCCCTCCAAAACAAGGCAAGCTAATAAATGTCAAACACTCTTCTCTACATGCTCATCCTGATATTTTCAAGCTTTGACATTTTAAAAGTGGTAAATATATATGCAGTATCTTCTTTAGGTAAATTGTCTTCTCCAGTACTTCCTGTTTGGAAGTACTGTTTGGGATCACCCACCTGAAGAGTATCCATATAGACAATGGTTTGAACAAGAAAGTGACTTATAAATGGCTGATGCTCTGTGAGATACACACCTCTGCTTTCTCTCTGTATTTCCCTTGTGGGGTAAGGAGGAATGGGCAAGTTGGTCTCCAGGCTTTCATTCTGGAAGACCACCTTTTTTCAGGTGGTTTCCCATCTGCTTTAAAGTTCTTATTTTTATCTTTCTTGTCCCAGTGTAAATTATTATTGGCCATGGACAGATTAGGATCATTGCCTCTTTCCCAGTGTTTCCAAAAACAAAGTTAAAAGTTAGTCTTGAGCAGTCTTCTGGGAAAAGATAATTTTGCAGCAATTGGCACTTACTCTTGATAACCATTTGTGTTAGTATCCACTCAAGGACATTGTACAGAAGTAAAATGTAACCCATGGGCCTGTAATTGTTCAATACTCTACTTGCTTTTCTTCATTTATTTGAAGAAAATACATAAGTGACAGCTTTATTGAAAATCTTTGTTATTATCTGCTCTTAATTGTTTTGAGATGGAAATTAAGCAGCTCCCCAGTGCAGTCACAAGGAGAGCGTGCTTTGTTCCCACTGTGCCCCTCTAATTGGTCGCCTCCACTGTGTTACCATTAGATACTTTGTCATTAACCCCCTTCTGCATCTCACACTTGCTGAAAAGTGAGAAAAATATTTGGACATTACCTACATAGAACGCAACACTCCTTGTATGCTGAACTTATTTCTTTTCTCACCACTTTATATACACAAGGTTGATTTTGACAGGAAACACTATCTTTTCTCTGTAAAGCTTTAGAAACTTAACCAGTTCAGCCATTTCCAACTGTATGAAAGATCTTCTGCAGAAATGCAGACAGATGATTTAAACTATTGTGACAGACAGACAATAAGTACCACTGGGCAAAATCCCAAGTTCTGTAAGTGTTGAGTCAAGAATTTGCAGTCTCAAACTGAGTTGCATTTTGTATCTTGGCCTGTGCTCTGCTCTTCAATGGTTAAAAGTGCTTGTCTAAATGAGGAATGGAAACTGGTACATGTAGCCTTTGTAATAGGGAGGCAATACAAAAGTGCTACCCTAAAGAGCATTTTACGGTAAAGGAACACGAATAGTAGCAGCATAATTCTGGCAAGTCTGTGTTATAGTATTTGCTTCCAGGCTTTTTTTTTTTACATTAAATGCCTATGTAATGTTGTTTTCAGGTGATGACTTTTCTATCAAGGACATAGAAACCTCTAGAGCAAAGTGGCAAAATGAAAAAGAACACACTCTGCAAGAGTCCTGGAACTCCTTGGTAAAGTTTAATTATTCCCATCGCGGCCGAATCTCCAACATGGATTTTCAAGGGGACATCTTTGATGAGTTTCTTCATCAACAGAAAATCAACTGGCCTGGAGAATATCAGCAAATGAGAAAAGACGGACTACAAACACTACCAAAAAAGCAAGAAGGAGAAAATTCTATGGAGGCACATGATGAAAATGATTTTAAAATTCCTGTTTTACCTTATGGACAGCACTTAGTGATAGACATTCAGACAACGTGGGGAGACAGACATTATGTTGGTCTTAATGGAATTGAAGTTTTCAGTTCGAAAGGAGAGCCTGTTCAGATTTCAAAAATAACAGCTGAACCACCTGATATAAATATTTTACCAGCTTATGGCAATGATCCCAGAATAATAACTAACCTAATTGATGGCGTAAATCGGACACAGGATGATATGCATCTCTGGCTAGCACCATTTACCCCTGGAAAACCTCACTTCATCTTTATTGACTTTGTGGATTCCTGTCAAGTAGCTATGATTAGGATTTGGAATTATAATAAATCTCGCATACATTCTTTCAGAGGTGTGAAAGACATTATAATGGTGTTAGATGAACAATGCATCTTTAAAGGAGAAATTGCAAAAGCTTCGGGAACCTTATCTGGAGGTATGCTATCATTTCTTATTTTTGTGGAAACAGTAGTACAATACGAACAAATACATTTAGCTTGTTATCACTTTACACTTCAAAGCAAGCTGGCACTATATATAGTATTTAGTCCTTTTAATTTGAAAATGTAATACAAAGCACAGTAATACATTCTTCAATGAAACTATGAATTTTAGCAGCCTATAGAGCTAATCTCTATTCTTAATGATGGCATAGCAACAAGGCCGTATTTCAGTCACATAAGATAGACCTGTCTTTTGGAAAAGGTGATGAAGAAGCATTTCTTCCTATTTTCTTTTATATGTATTTGAAATTCTACCAAGTTCTTCAGGTTTTTCTGCTATGCAGTATGAATTTGAGAATGAACATGCTATAATTACATCAGTAGTCAGTGTCAATTTACTGTCTATTGTCTTTAAACACTACTGCAAATTAAATGTAAGAAGGACCAAAAATAGTTTTACCACTCCATATATTGTTCTGTATTTTATTCTGTGTCTTGCCTTCAGCTCCAGAGCACTTTGGGGATACTGTATTGTTCACTACAGATGATGACATTCTTGAAGCTATATACTGCTATGATGAGACATATAATGGAGAAATGGAAAATGCCAGCTGCTTGAGATACGAGGAAGAGTTAAAGAGGCCAACAACTGCTGATAGGGAGGGAGATGAAAGACCTTTCACACAAGCAGGGTTAAGAACAGAGAATCAACAGGTAGGGGCCTCTGTGTTCAGAACTCTCTATACTGAAAGATGACATGGAAGTAGTAGACACTGATTTCCATGGTAGAGTAAAACTCTGCAGAAGAACTAATATAGCTCTCTGTCTGTTTTGAAGGTACCTTTTTTTCACCAGCTCAATAATTTATGCAAATTTTGGAAGCCCTGAAAGTACTCCAAATTTTTGTTTCCCTGAATGATTAATAAGACTACAAGGAAGACTATACTGGGGTTTTTTCTATCTCTTTGCTTACTCGGACAGAGATTAAAGGGAGTTCTATTTGACTGAGGTACTCCTGAGCACTGACAGTGATTTTTACCATAGAGTTAATATATAATGAGTAGCTGTGCTCCCTGTCACTCCAAACCAAAGATTTTTTCTGTATTTTTCACACAGAGCGTACTCTTGCTTGTTTCTTCCGCCACAGATGAAGTATTTTATCTGAGAAGGAACTCCCCCTCTCAACCTTTCCCTTAGTTTTCCCTCTTTCCTTTTTTGACTAGCATCTGCACAGGTCTGTGAGCATTTTGCAGCATAAAAATGTTCCTTTCCTATTCCATACAATAGGTATTTTACTACTTGGAGGAAGGCCGTATTTCCAAGCACTGGAGTCTTGCTCCATGTCTGAGCAAAGATCCTGCAAGATTTTCTGCTCAGGATGTTGTGGGACAGTCTTTGACTTGATTTCCATCAAATCTTCTGCTTTTGAAGAATCTTCTGCTTTTGAAGAATCTTCATGAGCACCTACTGTTGCTTCAATGCGGTTATCTGTTTCTAGGGGACCCACTCTTACTTGCAAGTCTGTGAGGACATCAAAGCTGAATCAATGTAAATTCCAGTTGGTTCTGCTAAAATGCTCCCAGTGATGTATTGTTCCTAATGAGCCTTATGCTGTTGTTATGCCTTCATGTTCTGTTTTGTCCTCTTCTCCTGTGGCTTATAAGACAAATGAAAATGTCATGACATTGGAATTTGATCTTACTGTTAAGATCATTATCGTGGTTTAAGCCCAGCCGGTAACTCAGAACTATGCTCGCTCACTCCCCCCTTTTTCCTTCCCCTGCTCCCGGAGGGATGACGAGGAGATTTGAAAGAACGTAACTCCCATGGGTTGAGATAAGAACAGCCCAGTAACTAAGGTATAACACAAACCACTACTGCTACCACCAATAATAATAATGATAAGGGAAATAACAAGGGAAGAGAATACAATTGCTCACCACTCGCTGACTGATACCCAGCCCGACCTGAGCAGCAATCTAGCCCTTCCAGGTAACTCCCCCCATTTATATACTGGGCATGATGTGCTGTGACATGGAATACCTCTTTGGCTAATTTGGGTCAGGTGTCCTGTCTCTGCTTCCTCCCAGCTTTCCTTGGCCCTCCTCACCGGCAGAGCATGAGACTGAAAATGTCCTTGATGGGGGTAAACGTTACTTAGCAACAACTGAAAACATCAATGTGTTATCAGTGTTGTTCTCAGACTAAAGTCAAAACCACAGCACTGCACCACCTATTAAGAAGGAGAAAAATGACTGCTACAGCTGAACACAGGACAACCATGAGTCAATGACTCTAACCCTTTGACATCTCCAGTGCTAGTTAACATTGGCAACAGTAATTCTGTTCCCTTTTTTGCTTGCAGTATCTTAAAACTGTTCAGACACCTTATGCAGTGCAGGATTTCATGAACACAAATGGAAGTTCACCTTTCTTTTCTTAATTGTTTGTTTATTGTGAGCATTCACCAAGACTTCTTCCATTGCAGAAGCCTAGACCGATGCTGTTGGGAGCCCCTGCTTTTTATTTTGCTTTCAATCTGTGGTGTTCTTCATACTCTTTCTAAATCTGAAACCTGCTCTATCAGCAGTGGAATGACAAAAGCTATTGTGTCTGAGCCATTTAACTCCCTGATCTCATTCTGAATTTGCTGGTACCATCAAGATTTTGTAGATGGATGCTTATGCTATAAAATGATATAGATCTAGTAGATAATTTGTCTTCCCCAGCATAACATTGTAATTCAGACTGGTGTTGGGTTTAAAACGTCTCTACCTGTTGATCACTCACCCTTTTTTCCTGTAGCATGTTCAGTGGATGAAAGTGTTTTACTGCACTGAGTACAGAACTTTTGAAAAATTTGAAGAAGTGTCTTACTTTCTTATTAATATCCATGGTCATCTGTCTTTCCCGTGACTTAGTAAACCTTAATAAGCTTTTATAGCAGGTCAGACTTGTAACTAGGGCGTTTGACCTTACTCTGACTGTGACCGACAGTGATGCCTAGGGAGAATGAAAGAATAGAGCAAACATGCAGTGGCGTTTCCCTGAAACACTCATCCAGCCCTTAGAAATTTGTCTTACAAGGACTTTTTGACTTCACCTTTGTGTTTAGTATCCTGCCATGGATTTTTATTACATTATTTCATCCATTAGCTTTTTGAAGCTATGTGCACTTGTACAATTTGCAGTGCTCTGTATTGTTTCCCAGCTTAACTTGCATAGCACAAATAACCTCTTTATGTTTGTCTCTAGGTTCATTTAATGTCCCCTAGGTTTTGTTTTGGAAGAAACTAAATTATTTCCCATTCCCTTCTTCAAGCCACTCAAGAGATTTATGCTCCTCTGCTACAGTCTCTTCTAAATCTCTGTTTTCCAGAATGGCTAGTCCTACTTCAGTTATTTGTCACATGGAAGGTGGTATATTATAGTTAAGCATAGGACCATGGTAATACTTTCTACTTTTTACTGCTTTTCCAAGAACTCTTGTACTATGGTGGTATTTTGTTCTAGCCATAAGGATCTAAGACATGGGTAAGACAGTGTTCACAAGCCGAAGTGGTTGAAATAGTAGAAAATTAGACCATATCTGAAAGAAAAGACAGTGGGCACCAGCGGAATGTGAGACAAGGGGGGCACAAAATTACAAAATGGAATATATAAACCTTTAGAATTAGTTCTGAGTAATGTTAAGTTTTATGGCTTTGTAACAGTAGCAGTGGAAAATTACTGAGGTGCAGGATACATGGAGAAAAAATAGAGTACAGCTAGAGAACATACTGAGAATTCTCACACGAGATAAATTGTTATAGTTGACATAGTTTTAAGAAAAACAGTCTAGAAAAACAGGACATAGGGATAAGGAGTATCTGGGAACGGCAGGTGTCCAGGATGGGCTACAGCTAAACTAACTGATAAGTAGGAGGATAGGAGTCTCTGGTGCTAACGAACCAATTAAACTGGTATAAACATCTACTGTGCATGCTTCAAAGGCTGCCAGAAGTGATGAAGATTGTTGGAAGAAGTAAACGACCCTCAGAGACCACCACCACAATTCTGTATGCATGCGGGGAGCTTTCTGGAAAATGATGTAATCAATACGTAGCCTCATGAACATGTATGTATGCCCAGTGACTATAAAAGGACAGCGCGTGTGGCAACTGAGAGACACGCGTTAGGTGGAGCTATCCCCGTGTCTCCCGGCGCCGCAATAAAGCATACCTGCTTGTCAGCTTGAAAACTTTGTTGGCAAGTTTGTTCCTGGAGTTTTCTCCGAATCAAATGAAGGAATCTAAGTAGCCAATACGGGAGGCAGAGGGAGAAAGGGGTGATAAGGTGGCTTGGCACAGGTGGTTTATGATCTGCAAAGGAGGGCATTATTCTGCCTTCTATAAGACTTGTAGCTTTGTTGCATCCATGGGTTTTGATAGTCAGTATTGTTGCAAATTTTTATTCTCAGGCTGGTCTTTCTAAGTTGCTCTGGGGAAAAGGCATCAGGCATCAAAGACAGAGTCACTGTTTTGCAAGAAAGGTACCCCCAATAGAAGGGTTTTTTTCCACCTTTTGTAGATTATCTGTGTGCATTTATTTCAGTGCACAGTTCTTGCTCAGTTTCACCTACTTAATTACCTCAAGGACATCTGCTACTACAAGAAATATATTGCCATCTGGGAGCATACACATATTAGATCCAGGATGTCAGTGGTTATACTGCAGGGATCTAATATAACAGTAAGAGAAAAGTGTTGACAAGTCTTTTATAATTGTTTTTTAGGTGCAGTGTATGTCCATTTGGTGTATTCTTGGTGACAGGAAGTCTACTTCAAGTGATAAATGAAACTGTAGTTAAGGAGTCTGCACTAGAAAAGGAGTCTGGAGTTTCCTATTTGGCTTTTTGACTACTAATGAAGATTGAGCTAATGTTTTTGTAGAACTATTTAAAATAATGCCAAGATTTCATTCTACTCTGCTATTGTTTGGAGCCTAATACTGTATGTAAAGTTAGGATTGTTTTCCTCACATGTAGCATTTTTATATTTGCCTGTAGTGAACATAATTAAGCATTTTATCATGCTCACTCAGTGAACCCTTTGAACTCACTCTGTCTGAACCCTTTGCAGTTGTCCTTAGTCTTTAATACCCTTATTGCCCCAGTATGATCAGCAGATCTTATCATCTGTTTATTAACTTTCTGCTTTGCCATGTTGAATAGCATAACCTACTATTAATTAGTATTGTCAGAGAGCAGATGCAAGCTTTTGGAGACATTTGCTTGTTTGCTCTGGCCTTGAGAAGAAACTGTGGTGGCACTGTCTGAGGTCTTAACTTCCTCTCAGACTTCTTGTCTCTGCAACGTATTTGCAGTGTGCAAATACAGAATGTTATCGTTTGCATGGCAGTCTGTAGGTAAATAAGAGTGACTTAAGAATTTCAGACTCTTTCTGAACAGGTAGCCCACACAAGGGAGTCTCACATTTAATACTCCTATGTGCACTAACAAAAAATACCAAACTAACAGTCTTGACTTTCTAAGCATCCAGGTGATCTTCTACATTTTGGGGTATGTTTTCCTTTTTTGCAGGACAGCCTGACTGGTGAAGCAAGGAGATTTCCCTGGCAGTGTTTAAGGCCGGGTTGGATGGAGGCTTGGGTGACATGGTTTAGTGCGAGGTATCCCTGCCCATGGCAGGAAGGTTGGAACTAGATGATCTTAAGGTCCTTTCCAACCCGAACTATTCTATGATTTTATGATTCTGTGACATACAAAAGGATGGATGTAAAAATTAAAACAAAAACCCCAGCAAAATTGAGAATCAGAAAAAAAAAAAACCCCACCAAACAAAACCACCAGGTTCCTCCCCTTTATAAACAATATGCCTGTAATATATCTATGTTATGTATGTTCATTGCATCTATTGGTTTACTTTTTAGGTTCAAGAGCCAGATCCTCTCTCTGAATATGTACCCAAGGAATCAGGAATATTTACTGGAAAATGTGAGCTCTTACATTTACTTCTTGCCTAACCACTTTCTCCACTAACATTTTATCATGGAGGCTCTGATTGTCTGAGCTGTATGGAACTTTGTAACAGATGTCAGATCTAGAATAAAGAAGATTTATTGAAGGCCACAGTAAACAAAGGCAGAAGCTTTTTTACTTTGTTACTATGCCTTTTAGAACATTGTATCATAACAGTTGGGTTTTAATCGCAGAAAAATAACACTACCCATTGGCCTAGTCCCTGAATGGGATTTGTAATAGCTCTGTCCCTTACACAGTAATTCTCTCCCAGTCCTATGTATTTATGTAGACAGAATTTCTCAGATTGGATTCACAACGGAAACTCTTCAGTAAAGCTAGACCAGAATGTTATATCCGTACTTAAAGTACCTGATTTCTTTATCCTGTACTAAAATAACTCTCTGTGGGCTTTTAAATTATTTTCTGGATGGCTCAGAATTTTCAGTATCAGTTCCTGGTCCTTTCATCAGCACAAAAGAAATAGGATTCTGTGGAGTGGTCTCTTAGACCTGGAGTGAGAGTACTGGTTCTTCTGGTTTGGGGGAATTAGTGGGAATTACGGAAATCTTAGGATCAATACTGCCCTCTTCACCTGGAACTCCTGGTAATAAATTGTGCATGGAATCACTGAGGATTTGTATCCTTGACCTGCTGTAGGTAGTTTTTCTCTCATCTTATTACCAGTCATGATGCCAAGGAGAAATAGTGTCTCAAAATGTGATGATCACTTGTGCAAAGTCCAGCTAGTGGCTGGTTACTGGTGATGTCCCTCAGGGATCAATACTATCATAGTCTAAGCTGATCAATATCTTTTTTCTTTTTCAAGAACTTGGATGATGTGATAAAGTGCAATCCCAGCAAGGTCGTGGATGATGTTAAACAGAGGGGAGTGGCTGATAAGCTGGAGGCAAGGCTGTTCTTCAGAGGTACCTCAGCAGGCCCAAATAAAGGATAATTTCATGATGTTACCCAATGTAACCTCATGAAGTTCAGGACAAATACACAGACCTGCAGGTGGAATGTAAAAACCCTTGCCACAGGACAGGCTGGGGGGCCAGCTAGCTAAGGAGCGGCTTTGCACTGGTGGGTCTGAAGTCCATGTAAACCACAAGTTGAAAATGAGCCAGCAGTGCGGCCTTGCAGTAAAGGCAGACAGCTGCCTCCTGGGATCTAAAAGTGCAGCCAGCAGGGCAGGAAAAAAAGATTGTTTCCCTGTATTTGACACTTGTGAGGCTGTACTTGGAGTACTGTTAAGTATGGAGCTCCCTAGAACAGGAAGAAAATTTACCTACTGGTGCAAGTAAGGTGGAGGAGCATTGACCAAAATAGTCAGGCAGCTGGAGTCCCTGATGTGTGAGAAAAGCATGAAAGGCCTGCCTTGGCTTATTCATCCTAGAGAAGAGAAGGTGAAGGGGAGATCTTGCTGTCTATAGCTATCAGGAGGGCATAGAAAAGACAGATCCAGGCTATTCTGAGGCATGGTAATAGGACTGGGTTCAGAGGCAGCAGAAAAAACAAGGTAGAAAACAAGAATTTCCAATTAAGTATTAGGAAATCTTTTTCACCCTGAGGGCAGTCAAACACTGGAACAGGGGTCCAGAGAGATTTTGAATCTGGCAGCCTTAGAGACATTCAGTTTTCCACTGGATAAGCTCCTGAGAGACCTGATCTCATGACCTTGTTCTGAGCTTGGAGTTGGACTACAGGCCTCCAGAGGACTCTTCCACCCTGCATCGTTTTGAGATTCTATGAAGGCATTGATACAGTGATGTAGATACTAAACCTTGTGTGAATAGCTGCTTCCCCCTATCTTTTCCCTTTTGTTTGAAAATACACTTTGGTTTTGCCTGAGAACTCTTGCACACTTGTATACGAAGCAAGTTTAGTCTTAGCAGTGGCCTTGGGAATAGTGTTTAATATCAATGTAACCACATCTCCAAACGTGTCAGCTAATGGAACTCTTTATTTCTTAGTGTCCTTGCAAATGCTAATGAGATCTTAACAGCCAAGTGAATTTATGTGTATATCAAGACAGTCTTGTGTAAATTACTATGGCTACTTATAGGTAATTGGGCTGGATGGCTTAATAGTTTTAATGCTTGTTTGTTTTGCAGGGCATCATGACTACATGATGCTTCTTTAGACATTATCCAACCTGATTATTTCGGGGCTTCTCTAATGTGTGAAACAAAAGATATTTTTAATTTACACTGATGGATTTTCATAGAGCCTGATCGGATTGGAATATTACTTGTTAAATCTGTATATGCTACTTAGGTTTTTTTTCAGTAAGGCATGAAACGGGTGAACCTGAAGATACATGTACAATCTTTTGTCTGCCCAGTTTTTCTTTACTATTTATTTTCTGGAGATGCAAGCAAATCAACATTGCCGTTTTTCACTAATGCTGACCCTTAAAATACTTCCATATGTCAAGTTTTGACATGAAGACACATTAGTGAACCATATTTGGTTTTTGATTTAACTACAAGTTAGTGTTCTCTAGCAATTTCTTGATTTATGAGAAACTGGATTTATATGAATCTATATAGTCATTTATCTGGCAAAAAAATGATAGACTTCAGACTAATAGGTCTGCTCTGTGTCTGCATAATCACAAAATCTGTCATGTACCTGTTTAAGTGTATCATTCAATTACTGTCGGTCTGCAGTCTAAGTAATGAGACACTTGATAACATGATTTATTGGGATTTGTGTAGTTAAGATTGAACAAAATGTTGGTAGCCCACTAAAGGAGTTTATCACAGGTTTACAGAAGATACTATGCTATTACATGGAGGTAGGCATGCAGACCCGGAAGTATCCAAATACAGCATAGCAAGTTATATAATCTAAATGAAATACATGTACTGCTAATTGTTGGAGGTTGCATGCATGCTTATCTTGGCTTCTTACTTCAAACTACTCAGTATGTGTATAGATTATATTCTTTTATATAGGCCTGCAGCTGAATTTTACCATGACCTGGGGAGACACTCATTATCTTGGACTGACAGGACTTGAAGTGATAGGAAAGAATGGTAATGCATTAAAAATAAATACAGAACAGATTTCTGCTTCACCCCAAGACTTGAATGATCTTCCGGAGTATGCAGGAGATTCCAGAACATTAGAGAAGTAAGTAATGAAAGAGTTGGATTGTCCAAGCATTTTCTGCAGGGCTCTTTCTTTATATTTGTGCCTGTTGTTTGGACAAATGGTTTTAGAGTTTATTGATTTTAGAGGATTTTACATCAGACTTTATAAAGCTACTGAATTATATAAACTTCTAACACATGTTAATGCAAAATGATTTTCATACCACCACTGCTCATTCTTGGATGTCACAAGCTACCCAGGAACAGCTTGTTGTAGAAACATGAATGAGATGTTTCCAAAAGATGGTGCTTGAGTTAGGAGATGGCAACATGCCTGGTTGGTATCTCTGCTAAGGACTTTCTAGGCAGAAATGTGGGTGTTCTGTAGCATCTGTCTATGCATATGCAATGATATTTATGCAGGCTTTCTGGTTAACTTCAAGGAAAAATTTTAAGTTAGCAAAGTGTGAGGATGTGTTAGGGAATTGCACAAACAGGTGCCATTCTGTTGGTAATTCTGCAGCTTCCTCCCCCCCCCCCCCTTTTTTTGGGTGTAATTCTAATGAAGTTTTATTCATTGACAAGTATACTTTCTCAAATTAACTTGTACTTCCTAAATGATAGCAGTATAGAAATCATATGCTATGGGTCTGGACAGGACGTGGAATTTGATTGTTATTGAAGCTGCATCTTGTTGTTTCTGAATTGTATCTCTCTTTTAAAGGGTATTTTCAGTTGTAATCCTGTCCTCTGGCATGTTTGTGCTCTGTGAATTTTATGAATTAGGACTTGTCTTTTCAATGTCTTTGTGGAGTCTTCCTTAGAATGTTGTTTTTATCTACATGTACACTAACTTTGTAATTTCTGCTGATCTGATTTACACAGATGTCAAGCTTACTTGTATATAATTCCTCAGTTCTTCTGCCTGTTTATATGAAAATCCCTTTATAGGCATCAAGATCTAAGAAATCTCCCCATGACATCCCCTGTGATGAAGAGATTCTGGTGGTGGATTCTCTCCATATTCCACCATAATGGACCCAGTTGCAAAGAAGCCATTTAGCTTTTCTGTTGGTGTTTTACCTTCTCTCAATGCTTCTTTTACAGCCCCATTGTCTGTTGATCCTACAGAATTTCTGCAGGCTTTCTGCTCCTGATGTATTTGAGGAATTTTATTTATGGTACCTTTTGCTTGGTAGCCTTCATACTCTTGTTTGGCCTGTGCATATGCATTTAGACTTCCAGAGTTATGATCCAATCAAGTTAGAGTTTTCTGATCATGAATTTTCTTGAAAGATGGCTTTTAATAACTTTCTTTATCCTGCCACTGAGCCAGTTTAGCTTTGATTTTTCAAGTCCTCTGTCTTTCCAACATGTTTCTTAGTAAGTGGGATACATTTGTTCTGTACTTCCAGTATGATATCCCTTCATGTTCTCTGTGTTGTGTGTAATGATTTTATTTTGGGGGTTTGGGTGTGGGTTTTTTTTTTTTGGGGGGGGAGGTTTGGTTTGGTTTTTGTTTGTTTTTTTTTTTTTTTTTTTATGTATTTAATAATTTTTGCTTAAGAACCTTTTTGGGCACAAGCATGTTGAGTGTAAGTATACTACAGTGCTCTTCAACTGTAGCATTTGGAATAGGTCCTGTGCACTATACAGGACTAAGTCAAGGGTTGTATCTTCTCTCATGGGCTCCCTAATTGGCTTCTCTGTGAAAGAGTCATTATTCAAATCTTCTTTAAGCAACTTCCAAGTCTGGCACTCATATTCCATTAAACTTTTAAATAAATAATAAGTACATTGGGTAGTTTACCAAAGTAATTACAGTGGACAATTAGTTCATATTCTCCTTTACTCTATCTTTGTATGCCGTAGTTTGTGGTAGAATATAAAGTCAGGATTCCAAAATGAGGAAATAACTGAATTAACTTTAGGCAGCTTCAAGTCAGTGCTTTTACGAAAAGATGCTGTCACCCTGGTAGAAAGCTCTTTTGAAAAAGTAGAACTATGCTTGTGTGCATGAAGGAGGGTGTGAACAAACTGTGCTTCTCCAGGTTATCCAGCTGCCATCCAGCTCCTTGTCGGATTCATGATAGTTGCATTGGCAACACACTGCAGAGTGCCATATATACTAGTGTAGGCATGGGACTATATTGATAAGTTATATTGTGTTTGAGCCTTTTGCCTTTGGCCATTTTGGTAGAAAGGTAGTTGAACTTTCCTCTGCCTGCCCCTGACCACCCAGCGAAACCTAAGGAGTTTTCTCTTTTTCCTCAAACAGACCCAACTAAAAGAAATACTGCTTTTCTTCCCCATTGTCCTTAATTCAACAATTGCATACTATTTTTGATGTTTATTGTGCTTTTTAATTGCGTACACGTGGGCACAGTAAGCCCTGGAAGCTGTAAGTGGCATATAGGAAAAAAATAAACACCTAGTAAAGCACCTGATTTTCATGAGAAAAGCAAGCTTTTCCTTTTTGCAGCTAATGGATTTTTCTCCTTGTAGGTTAATAGATGGGACTAATATCACAGTAGAGGATGACCATATGTGGCTCATTCCCTTCTCTTTTGGAGAAGATCATCTGCTCACAATCCATTTTGATAAAATTGAAAGTATTGCAGGGCTTCGCTTTTGGAACTATAATAAATCTCCAGAGGATACCTATAGAGGGGTAAGTAAAAGCAAAGGAGCACTGCCAGCAAAAATATACAGTAGTGCATTGGAAAATTGGTACTGTGATGAATGAATATAGCTGCCTTAATGGAACACCATAAATCTTTCTAGATTGTCTGAGTCTGAATTTTGTGGCAGGTATAATGCATTTCTGTCTCCACAAACAGCAAATATTGAAAAAAAGCCAGAGACAGTTTAAAGAAGTCTTCATGGCTGATTTTTCTAAGAGACACATACTATTTTCAAGATATATGGTTCTGAAGTGGTATCCTCTCAATATCCAGTATTTTGGCCTACCATATGATTATTTCCTAGAACACAGGGAGAGGCAGAACAAGGACACTTCTCTAACAGAAATTCTGTTTAGGTAAGTTATAGAAGGCCAGTCAATCAATACTGCCTTTTCCAAGAGGCGTCTCTACAACTCTAATGTTTATTAGAGAAAGTTGACATCTTCAAACAGCTTAGTGAACTAGCTTAGCTAAAATTGTATAACATATCTCCTCTCTTTTCTTTTTTTTTTGCCAAATTGCTTGGTTTATATGTTATTCATATTGAATTCTTGGAATTGACTGGCAGATTGTGTTACATCATTTCCCTGCTTATTCTCAGAAGCTATGCATTTATTTGTAATGACAATGAAGAGGTAGTTGCTGTTCACGGCATAGAAAATTTATGAATCCATTTGTTTCCAGATTTTCCTCTTGACATATAACTGTTACATCCTTGATGTCAAACTCAAGTCAATAGATAAGAAGAAAAATGTTGGTATGTATTAAACTAGAGAGAGACAGGAGAAAAAGGATCAGTTCTGGAAAAAAATAATACTGAAGTCAGAGGCATGGATTCTTCCTAGGATTGGGCGAGTCAGTGGCAAAAGTTTCTGCTTCTTTGTGTAAATTTACCCTCCAGGAATTACTTTAATATGAGCACTACATAAATGTGTGGCAAGGTGTTCCATCTCCACAGCAAGAGCCCTGGCATCTTTTAATATCAGCATGGGATCTTGCTGAGTGGCCAAGACTGGCCAAAGACTCCCAGAGGGCCAGAGTGTAAGATCTTTCATTGAAGCCACAATTGATTTAGAGACTTTAACATATGGCACCCAATTTTGTAATACATGGCATTAACCCAATGTGCTTGACACATGGCAGGGTTGACGAGCACATTGAGCTTACCATCTAAACATATCCCCTGTATAACAACAAAGGTTTTTTTATTAAAATCTCTGCCCTGGTTTCAGCTGGGATAGAATTCATTTTCTTCCTAGCAGCTGGTACAGTGCTGTGCTTTGAATTTAGGATGAGAATAATGTTGGTAAAACACTGATGTTTTAATTATTGCTGAGCAGCACTTACACAGACTCAAGGCCTTTTCTGCTTCTCACTCCACCCCACCAGCGAGGAGGCTGGGGGTGCACAAGGAGCTGGGAGGGGACACAGTGGGGACAACTGACCCCAACTGACGAAAGGGACATCCATCTAGTGCCATATGACAGCATATAGAGCTGGGGGGAGTTGGAAGGGTATGAATTTTCATACCAAATCAACTCCCTGTATGTGTCTCAGTTATTAAAGGAGGGAAAGAAATACCCAAATCCCTAGAATCTAACATGGAATTTGGTTTTTGAGGCAAAACCAAGGAAAAAAGAAAAATTGCAGTTTACTTTGCTTAGGTAGAAAAAAGAAGTGAGTCTGCTAAAGCATGCATTTGGCATAGCAGGTCCCATAACAGTTTGTGGGTACAATTTAAATGAGGAGTTCATACCTACAGGCCTGTAAAAGGATGAAAAAATATTTGGAAAACTGAAGATGCAAGATATCTGCTTGGCCCTGGTGTAGAGGCTGTAGAGTGTTTACCTAGGGCATCATGACATCTGTTTCTTGAAGTATTGCTGTTCATTCTAAGACCCAGTCCCTGGGTATGAGATCTAATGATTTCCTAGGCAGCTGTATACTGGTGGATTCTATTCACAGCTTTAGTATGAGAGGGTAATGGCAGTGAACTGTCAAAATGAAGACTTGTGTGCTATTTCCAGCTCTATGAAATATTACCTTGTGAGAGCTTTGTTATGCAATTTGTAAAATGCTATGTGTGATGGCTGAGTGCCTTCTTGGATGATGAAAATTACTTAGAAATGAGAGCTGTAAAGGACACATAAATATAAGCAGCTATGGTGTAATAGGTAAGATTTCATCTCTAAGTCTCTAGACGTCCCATTCAATACATGTTTCCTAAACTAAAGTGTATTTCAGTGGATTTTTCGCTTCTTTTCCTTATTCTGGCTGACTGATTCAGCTAGAAAGTAGCATGCAGGAGACTTTCTGATACGAAAAGGATATTTCCGTTCTTTGCTCCCACATGTATTAAAGATGAAACCAGAAATAATTCTTTCTCCATACTTGGTAGTCATACAGACATTCCCTCCTAATTAGTCTTAGTGCTGTTTGGAAATGTACTGAGCACCTCCTGTAGCCTAGTACAATACCAGAGGTTTTCAAATCAACAAATGTATGTGGAAAAAAACCCCAAACCCAAAAATAAAAAGCAAAACAAAGCAAATATTCCTGAGAATTATCTGCTTTGGGGATATTGCATGTGTAACTGAAATTGTAATGGAATAAAAAAAAATCATTTACAAATGGAAAGAATATGAGAACTGTTGAATATGAATATGAATACCAGGTCACTGGTAGTACGTGGGCTTTGCATAAAACTCTGAATGGTTTTAGTTCTTATCAGACACCTGAAATGGGACTTTTCACCATAAATATTGCATGTCTATTTGTAATGGAAATGCTAATAATGAAAATGAAATGTTTGTATACAAAACTAAGTTAACCTTACATTAGCATATATATATCAGTCACTATAACATCCAGAGATTAGAAAACTGTCTCACAGTATCTCTGGACTAAATTAAGTCTTTCATTAACTACATGATTCTGTTTTGGTTCAGTCTGTTAGTCAATAAGCTTTAATCAGTGCTAGTTAAAGGCTGTCCTATTGTATTTTACATGTATTATTCCTTCCTTTACCAGTAGTTAGTGAAAGATGAGTAGTTAGTGCAACAAATGCTGCTTGTGATTAATGCTAAGTTATATTTAACATATTTCAGGGCAAGATGCAGTGATAATTGTTGTTGCATGATTGAATTGTTACGTGGCTGGGATCATGCATACAACACCAGATGGTGCTGATGGGGGAGGGTGAAGGGGCCAGGACTCCTGCATCATCTGAATAAGTATGCCTGAATTATTTAGTTTAATCTTCAGAGATTGTATAAGACATGCATGCATCTATGCAGCGGACAAGGCTCAATTCTTTCTGCCTGGCACGATACCTCTTCTTTATTCATATGCCCTTAGGTAACATACAGCACTGCTTGGTAGATGAGTTTGCATGATCCTGGAAAAGTCCAAGTGCCACCTGCCACAAAGTTAAATAAATACAGCCTTTATATAAATGCAACAGAGACACAAAAGAGTCTGCTTGAGAGAGAGCACCAGCTTTTGTGATTTCTTAAAGGCTAGCTTCAGCCAGTGCTGAGCAATCAGGCCTGATCTAGCAATGCATTCAGGAGCCTGATGACTCTAATTGTCTCCTCAAATCATCTTTGTGACATATGCTGACTTCAAAGCTGAGTCTCTCCATTCTGTTGATGTGCAGGCTCAGGAATCAGAATCATTTAGGTTGGAAAAGACCTTTAAGATCAAGTCCAACCATTAACCCAGCACTGCCAAGGCCACCACTAAATCATGTCCCTAAGTGCCACATCTGCATGTCTTTTAAATACCTCCAGAGATGACGACTTCCCCACTTCCACTGGACAGCCTGTTGCAGAGCTTGACAACCTTTTGGTGAAGAAAGGAAGCTTCAGTTTACTAAGATCTAGTGAGATGCAGTAATTGAAGGATCTCTGCAATGCATTTTTATTTATTTTTTTGTCCACCAAATCACCACCTCTCCCATCCCTATCAGTGTCAGCTGTGATGTTCTAAATTGCAGAATATGGGTTGCAACTGTTGTCTGCTGGTTTAAGCTTTTTTTTTGCCGTAGGATGTCATACTATAGAGGAATGAAATAAATCTAACAAAATTATAGAAATTAATTCAGCCTCTGAAGTGAGTGTGATTGGTTTGGATCTGTTTTATTCTATGTCATGTCATGTAATCTTATGTTATTTTAAATAAGGCTAAGGTAGTCCATGTGTTGCTGGATGGCCACAGGATCTCCCCACCAGAGGGCTTTCTTATCCGCAAGGGACCAGGAAACTGCCACTTTGACTTTGCCCAGGAAATTCTCTTTCTGGACTATCTACAGCCCCAGCTGATTAATAAAGTACAAAGGAGGTAAAGTAGGATGATTTTATTATCTGATCTACACCTTTTCTCTTAACTGGTATTCTTTCATACTCTTTGTTGAAGCCAACTGTATGAGTCACCTGGGTGAAAATATGAAGTACTTAGAGCAAAATGTTTCATTGGGTTTTAACTATGCGCTGTTAACCAGTTTTCATGAGATCAGAGGACAGTTGAGTCCGTAATTGCAGGCAGGGAGTTCAGGGGCTGGTGTTTGTGGAGGCTTAGTTCTTTGGTTTTGTTCTCTTCCTTCCTGAATGAGCCAAGGGTACCTAAAGGAACCATTTTGTCTTGTTTTTTTTTTTTTTTTGGCAGGACTGGTTCAAAGAGAATGGAACAAGCTAGTATGGACTACGAAGCACCATTAATGCCATGTGGCTGTATCCTTCTCTGTCATTTTCTTACTTGTCATATAGAATATTTTAGGGTTATATGCTATGAGTCCTGAGCTTTTTGGATCCAACAGTTTCTGGTGCTGTAGGAAATCATAGAATCATAGAATAGTTAGGGTTGGAAAGGACCTCAAGATCATCTAGTTCCAACCCCCCTGCCATGGGCAGGGACACCTCACACTAAACCATCCCACACAAGGCTTCATCCAACCTGGCCTTGAACACCGCCAGGGATGGAGCACTCACAACCTCCCTGGGCAACCGATTCCAGTGTCTCACCACCCTAACAGGAAAGAATTTCCTCCTTATATCCAATCTAAACTTCCCCTGTTTAAGTTTTAACCCGTTACCCCTTGTCCTGTCACTACAGTCCCTGATGAAGAGTCCTCCCTCCCCAGCATCCCTATAGGCCCCCTTCAGATACTGGAAGGCTGCTATGATGTCTCCACGCAGCCTTCTCTTCTCCAGGCTGAACAGCCCCAACTTCCTCAACCTGTCTTCATACGGGAGGTGCTCCAGTCCCCTGATCATCCTCGTGGCCCTCCTCTGGACTTGTTCCAGCAGTTCCATGTCCTTTTTATGTTGAGGACACCAGAACTGCACACAATACTCCAGGTGAGGTCTCACAAGAGCAGAGTAGAGGGGCAGGATCACGTCTTTCGACCTGCTGGTCACGCTCCTTCAAGAATATAAGGAAGGCTTATAGTAAGTATGAATTAAGAATAAATAAATATGAATGTGTGACCTCTTTTCAGATACTCTGGTAGCTTTTTTTCTGCCTTTTGTAGTCCATCCAAGCTTGAGCTAGAGGTCCATTAGGACAGTTGAGCCAGCCTATGAAAGCTAGAAGTAGTCTTCACATTTTTGCATTTCTTTGAATGTTTGTCTCATTTTATATCTTTATTAAGGTTGACTAGAACTGTGTAATATTTTTGCCAACTTTCTTAGTGTTTGTGATTTTTTAAAACCTAAGTTTTCCTAGATAAGTACAGTCTTTTATGATAATGCTATCATGCCATGCATCTAGCTGATGGGCCTTTTAAATCCATTAGGCTATTCTAACCAACTTTGGAGACAATGACATCTCAGCAATACTAAGTTCCCTGCTAGTTTCTGTGTCTACAATCTGTGTCTGGATAGAGCAAAGAGAAAGAAATGGGTACTTCATTAGCAAAATGGACAGCATAGACTCCAGCCATTCAGTTTCGGGGCATATTTACTGGCCAGTTATTACCCCTGTAATTCAAAACTAGGCAAAGGCATATTCAGGAAATGTAGGAATGCAGTAAAGACTCCAAATAGGAGCTGTGGTGTTATTAAGTTGCAGTGTACAAGAAGGTAAGACACACACTAATTCAACAGTTCTTCATCTGATGGATGAATGTACATATATGTGAATATGTATATATGTAAACATATAGATAAACTTTTGGGTAGTTGTGCCACCTGCAGATGTTCATGTGTGTATTATCAGTGACAGAAAAGGCAAACTTCATGTCTTAATAGAAAATTGTTTATTCAGAGAGGTTTAGACATAGTGA
The DNA here is from genome assembly GCF_037157495.1 of Lathamus discolor. Lineage (NCBI taxonomy): Eukaryota > Metazoa > Chordata > Aves > Psittaciformes > Psittacidae > Lathamus > Lathamus discolor. The sequence goes on along the minus strand of NC_088889.1, from coordinate 80,188,765 downwards.
AGTCTGAAGTGAAAAGCTGATATTTTTTGTTTTCATTCTTCTAAGCTGCAAGTGTCTAACATCAAGATGTGTCCTGCACGGTAATTTTGAAAACCACAAATTAAATAGTCTGTTTAGACAAAGTATCAGAATTTTCCTTAATAGCGTTTTGCTTTTTAGTTATTTTCCAATTTCAGCTTCTGACAAGTTGGGGTGATCCATACTACATTGGTTTGAATGGACTGGAGTTCTTCAATGAACATGGAGACCAAATCTTACTAACTGAAAACAGTATCCTTCTACAGACCAAGTGCATCTATCCCTTTCAGATACACAGTTTGCTCCCTGGCAAATTACCATATGGCATCACTTGCTACTTCTTCCAAATTGCCATTTTATTCCATGCAATTACTCTGCTTGTATTTCTCAGTATTTGTGTGATGATACTTGTTTCCATATGTTTTAATGTATTCTATATATTTTCAGAATATTTCTTCTGTGAATGGGATGTACCAACAATGCAAGACAAGGTCAGAGAAGGGAAGGCTTAAGAAGGATATGGTACTTTTTGCTGTCAACATGTATTCTGCTATGGTATGGAAGGACCAGAAAGTTTGAGCTATAAATTCATAAGGAAAGGTTGAGTTCAGTTCTTTGTTGTGGTATCTTTCATTGTGCCACAAGAAAGAAATATTTCATAACTCTTGTTTTGGAGCTTTAGACTATTCTAGACACCCAATCCAGTTGTGAAGGTAACGGCTGAGACTTTGAATTTGATTCAGTGTTCCCTGGGTAACCAGAGGGAATGAAGGACATGCTTGAAAGATTCATAGTCATCAAGATTACACTTCAGTGCTCTTTATCAGCTAAAGTCTCTGAAGAGTTGCAAGCTTCATACCCTAACATATAATTCATGTAGTTCAGTCACATGGAAGAAAAAGTTTTTTAGCCAACTAGAAAGGATAAAAAGCATGAATGCTGCATAAATTGTATGTCTCTAAGGGTCCTTCTTGCCTAATAAATAGAGGACACAATGAAAAACATCATAAAGGCTTTTTCCTGAGTGCTGTTTTTAGTCGTATCTTACATGATGAACTTGGAATATATGTAATGGAGGAGAAGCATTTTGAAATTGAAAAATGGTAACAAATTGGTTTTAAGAACAAGGGATATTTAACTTAGCTTTTAAGTGGTCTGTCTTTACAGTGCAGTGCAATGCCAGGTAAAGATACCTCAGCTCATTTTGAATGGTGTCCTGTTTCTGCCTGTGCAGTAGTGTTGCTTGGATATATTAGGATCTCAAAAAGAGCATATTTGTCTTGGTGCAGTACTGAATGTGATAATTGAGCACTGAGCCTGGAGCAAGTTTTTCTCAAACAGTTGAGGTATTGCTGTGTTATTCCTTAAATTCTTTGTAAATACTTGCAGACTCAAGCCTTTTAGAAAGCAGGACAGGAGAAATTAATGTCCCTCAAACTGGATTACTAGGATTTTATAATTCTGAAGGAAGTGCCATCTATCCCCATTTCTTGGCATGTCTTTAATATACATATGTTTTTAAATTAATGTCTTAGAAAATCTGGTTACATAGGCAGTCTGTTCAATAGCAGGTTTAATCTTTTCCTCTCAAAAAACCAAAAGAAGGCTTTATTAGACAATTCCTGGGTTTTATCACAAACCTTGAGGAACTCGACAAAAACCTAGCCTGGCTGATGACTGCCTCCTGGAAGTATATGTTTCTTCAGATGTATTTCATATGAGAGGTTTTCACAAGTGCATGCTAAAAAAACGGGGTTTGTCACAAAACCCTGGGAAGTGTCTATTGCTGATAAGGGAACTTTATTGATGAAGTCATAAATACAAATTTGGAAATATATTAAATGCATTTAGCTAATTTATTCCTATTTTTTGAATAATTTTGAATGCCAGAATCTGTAAGGTTTGTCCTGCTTTTAAAAATATACCCCCAAGTTCCTCAGCTACCCATGTGAAGAGCTTAGAGTATTTCTGCATTTTACTGCTGTAGTGGCGAATGGTTGCTCATGGAACACAGAAAAGCAGGCATGAACTTTCAAGTATGGTGCTTCTGAAATGTCCTTTTTGGTTGTTTACCCTTAAAGTATTTTTCAGATATTGCTGCTTTTCCAGATAGTGTGAACATTTTAGAAGATGTCTCTGGAGACGTTCGAACTCCAGACAAACTAATTGACAGAGTAAATGACACAACTGATGGCAGACATATGTGGCTTGCACCAATTCTTCCTGGTTTGGTATATTTTCTCTTTTCATTCTGTTTTACTGATGTGCATAGATGTAGCTAGAAGCAGAAAGGAAAGGGGAAGCATACATAATTTTTAAGTGACTTTGATACTAGTAAATGATGCTAAATAACTGCCTTTTGGAAGAAGTTCTTTTTACTCCAGTTTCTTTCTCTTCACTGCACAGAGAGCAGCAGTACAGATTTCCCAGGTTTGTAATCTCCTTCTGTCTCCATGGTGCAACAGCAGAATTTCCAAGACTAGCATAGATGTTTTTTCAGTTAGTACGATAAAGATACTGACAAAGGAATTTAATATGCATATTAATATGCCTAAACACCTTTCAAACAGGAGTGGACTGGGATCTTAAATTTGTTTTTACAATAAGCAATGAATGTTATTCCAGCAGGAAGAAATTTTTAAATCTCATTATCTGTATTGAATTCAAACTCATAAATTAGAGATGACAGTATTTCATGTCCTAGGGCCCAAAGCGATTCAGCCCTTTTAGAAGTTTAGGCTTAAAATATGGGGTATCAAATGTCTAAACAGGAAAAGTAGATAAACTTAGATGAGTTCTGATCTGGTTTGGGAGAGGACATTTTTATGGGCCTGTTATGGACATAGTTTATATGTATTAATTTCTTAGAAGAGGATGCATTTCAAAAGTAACAAAAGGTAAACCTGACACGTGATATGTTGTAGCTTACTCTGCTGGAAAAATCCTTACTCTGTGTGTTACAGTTATTAATTAGAATATTAAAAGCAAAGAAGTAAGTCAGTTTCAGAAATACTTCATACAACATCGTATGTTGTGATGCAGTGGGTATAATTAAGATAAAGCCTTTAAGTGTACTTGGGAATACTGACCACTTGCATTTCTTAGGAAAATGGAAGCTCTGTGTAAAATGCTTGAAGCTCCTACTGTGTAGGTCCCACAGCTTGAAACCTGGTAATTAATTTGATGCGATGCTCGCATGTCCATTTAGCATCATGATTGAATGATTTGACAACAATCTGAGTTTGCTCATGTCCTTATAAAAGACATGCTTGCAGAGGCTGTTTCATTGTGGTAAAAAGGAAAGTAACAGTACCTGGAGCTGTAGCACAGATGCATGCACAGTTTTGTGTTGTTGTGTCTGACACCAAAGTACTGTAGAAGAACATAAGATATCAGCCTTAAAAGGGTAAATTGATAAGAGTGTGATATGCAGAAGGGAAGAGTAATCAATTTAATGGCACTTCCTGTGCTTAAGCTGTAGCAAATTTTACCTTTTCAAGATCCACATAGTACTTTTCTTTCTTCCATCTTCCATGGTAGTGCAGCCAGGAAGTGCAAGTGGATTTAGCAGTCAGTCTATTCGTGATCATCCTCTGTAGCTGGGATGCTGATCCAAAGCTTGTGTATGCTTACATCCTCATTGCTAGGCTGCTTTGAAACATGCCGGTTGCCTAGAAAACTGAATTAACTCTTTGCTATATTGGAAGGTTTGAAAGCTTTAAGGAAATTTTATATTACAGCTTTTCTTTTCCTTTCTGAATATCTTTTCCCTTCTAATTCTAAAAATGTTTTTATCTTTTGTGAATTTATTACCAATGTAAATACAATTTGAATTGTTTCCCTGTTATTGATAGTAATTTTATTTGTTTCAATATATTTTCCATCAAATTTGTCATTTGCTGTGAGACTGACAATTGCTATTGGAGACTGTGCCCAAATTGTGTTCTGGAAAATTACAGCTATAAACGTTTCTATTGATCACATTTACCTTTCTTTAGTTAAAAAAATGCATAATGATTTAACGCTACTAATAACATCTTCTCCAGTGTATCAAATGATTCAAGCTTCACAGGATACTGGAGATGAAGCTTAAGATATACTGGCCTAAATTTGATATAGTAGCTCATAAAAGGAGTAACATAGAATTAACTGTAATAGGAAAGATTGGTTTCCTACAGCCTAATCTTTGGTCTTAACATTTTGACATTAATGTCACTGAATGTAAAATGAACAATATTCGAAGCAGTAATTGTTCAGCAAGCAGTTGGAGAATGGTCGCTGCACTCCTATTAGGGTTTCTCACAAAAAACCTGCAAAATTTCTGCAAGAGCTTTCGAAGTCAGGGGATGTAAGCAAAATTTGAGTCTTGCAAATAGAAAGGTGGATTCCATTCATATGTGGTGGAATGGAATGGAGCGGAATTTAATGAAATAGAATGGAATGGACCAGACCAGACAAGACCAGGCTTGAATGAAATAGAATGGAATGGACCAGACCAGACTGGACCAGACCAGAGCAGACTAGACTAGACTAGAATGACTCCAGCTCGTCTTATCTGAAGGCACATGTTTGTATTTGGTTGATGTGTTTTTCTACCCCTTCTCTAACTGACTAGCAGTCCAGGATGACAAGCTCAGGTGCAGATGTCATCTTCTGATGAGTTACGTATACATTTGAAAGGGCAGCTCTGGGGTAGAGACATCTGTGAATTATCAACAGAGCTGATAGCTGAACTTAAATCCTTAGAACCAGTTATCTGTCCTCTAGCTAGATCTCTTTAAATGTGAAGCTCTTTATTCAACATGCATGAGAATTGCATTTCTTTGGGGAATTTGTGTGGTTAAATATAAATTAATTCTCTTTTACAGGTGAATAGGGTATATGTCATTTTTGATGTACCTACTACTGTGTCGATGATCAAGTTATGGAACTATGCCAAAACACCTCAGAGAGGCGTGAGAGAATTTGGTGTAAGTAATTTTTGTATGTATTTTGTATGTTCTGGTGAGTCATCTTGCTTGATTTCTGTACTTATTTTCACAGTTTACTGAAGTGTGATTCCATATAATCTCAAAGGATGGGATTCATCTTGTTTAACTATGCATTTAGTGTTGAAATGACTAATCTATGCCAGTCATCTGTCCTCCCTTTCTTGTCCAGGGAAGGAACACTTTATCTGTTTTTTTTTTTTTCTTAGATAATTGTCTTAAGATTGTAGACTGTAGAGCAGGCCTGGAAGACTGGCTTAAGCTACAAATCCAAGTTTTAGACAGCTGAAGTGAGGTGGGATTCATTAATTCCTAGATTTAAGAGTGATTCACTCCAGTTAATAGAACAGCAATTATGTAAAGCATGAAATACATTTTTAATTATCTACTTGAAAGCTGCATTAGAAACATCACTGAGAAGACAAAAAACTTGGAGGAAAAAAAACCCCAACATCAAAACCTAGCAGCGAATAGAGAGAAATGGAAGTTTTAAGGAACAAAAGCTAAACTAATCATAGAATCATAGAATGGTTAGGGTTAGAATGACCCAACTTGTGAAACAAACAGGGCAGAATGACTTCTAGTTAACTGATAGAGACAACTGCTGAAAGCAACACCTAACTTTCAGATGGTTGGTTTGTTTGTTTCTTAAATATCTTTAGCTTCTTGTGGATGACTTGCTAGTCTACAATGGGATTCTGGATATGGTGAACCATGTAGTATCAGGCATCCTACCAACCTGTGATCCAGTGGTCCCGTATCATACCATTCTCTTTACAGATGATGAGAAGATTTGCCATCAGGAGAAGAGAACTGTTATTAGGTATGTGAGTGGATCTTGATTAGAAGAAAGAATCTTGTTTTCAAAAAATCTTTTAATATGACTGGTATCAGCAATATGCATATTACTATAGAAAATTCCCTCCCAAAGCATACTCAGCCTCACTTAACGAGAAAAAACAATAGCTTTTTTAGGTACTAGGACCAAATTACCAGCTTTATTTGTAGGTATTTTTGGCACTTAACTGGGATTTGTGAATCATATATACATATGTTTTCATTGAAGCCTGTAGTAATAATTGCAAAAAGAAAAAGTTAGTCTTCCTTAGAGAAAAAATAGAAAATCCCAATGATATCACATGGAGGAAAAAAACATTAAAGAAAAAGAATCAAACATCAAAAGTAAAGAAAATAAAATCCTCTGATTTGGCACAGGTACTTAAGGAACCAGAATTCTCCTTTTATAAACATTCTGAAATAATTAACTTCTTAAATGAGAAATGAATTGCATTCAGAGGAATGACATTTTGAAACCACTAAGTTAGCATCTCACAGAAAATATGATGAAATGCAGTGAAAAACACACTTATACTTAGAAGGTCAGGATTGATAGGGTCTAAAAACCAGTCCCTAGCAAAGAAAATGAAGATTGAAAGAATAATTTATTTTAAATGCGAATAAAAGGGAAAAATCTAAAGCTTATAGGAATGAGCACTTACACATTACACAGCTAACAAATAGAACATCTTGCACGTATATCACTTGAAAAAAGGGCAAGTTTTGCATTCAGAAATGGCACATGATTCATTCAGAAGAGTATTCAAATATTTAAAAGTAAGTGGAAGGGACATAAGCTGTCCTGATTAAGAACAGAAGTTCACATTTGCCTATGGGGTTTGTTTTCCCGTGTTTCTCTAAAGAATTGGTTGTTGGCCATTGGTACTGTCAGATATTGAAATAAATTATTATTGTTTGTATGTATTGTGTTAGATTCATGTTTTCGTACAAGTGGCTGTGTTGCCATGGTAAATTTTGGAGGTAGACAATTTTTCAAGTGAAAAAGTTACGGAAATGAAAATGTCTCAAGGAAATATAAATATGAGAACTTTTTTTCAGTGGGATATAGGAAGGAAGAGAAATGAACCTTGACTTTCTTCAGTTTAATATCTTTCTAGGAATAAAGTTATTTTGTTGGAAGCAGAGAAACACCAGCTGTAACCACAGATCTTTTTCACACAACTTCCTTTCCATATACTTATAAGACCCATATCCTTTGCTTTAGTTTTAAGAGGGGCATACTTTTGGTGTCACACAAACTGGTCTGGTTTCCAATCAAGAACATGCTAAGTCTCTTCCCTTCTAGATTTCTGTGCAGAAGCTTTCTTGGTCTTCCTTTTTAGCCTGGTTTGCAATCTTATTTTCCTTTTTCTCACCTACTAGCCTACTAAAATATAGGTATGTAAGCAAGAGAAGACAAATCCCTTGCTAGAATTTGGATAATACCTCTCCATTTTAAAAATGCTCTTGAGCTTCTGTGTGGTGTTACCTCTAATTTTGGCCTATTCTCTCTCGCATGTTACTGTTCAATATTTTATGAACCCCAAACTGGAGTCTGATATTATCACCAGTTGCGTCTGTTCTGATTTACTTCAGGATTGGTTCCCCTCTTTCACTCTGGCAGCTTGAGAGACATTACATTTTTCTCCAAAAATGAAAACCTGTTTTGTGCAGTATTTGTAGAGAGAAGAAAAATACATTTATTTTGTTTTCCAAAAGCATGTATGTTTTGTGTTTCTCTATAGGAGAGCGAGATATTTTCTTTAATTTCAATTCAGCTCACTTGTTTCTTTCCTGCAAGTTGTTTAATTTCATTTAACTCTGAAGTTACTACTTCTTTCCCAAAAAGAAATCGTTAACATTTTGCAGCAGCTTGCAAACAAAACTTGTCACACTGAATGGATTTTGTTTAGTTCAGAAAATTTTCAAATAATGCTATATCAACATTACAAAACAGTGTTAAGTTCCATATAGGGATTTTTATACCGTCTTTGAACAGCACTGATTTAAAATCTCTCTTTTTGGTTAATGTAGTTCCAGCTGTGTAGGCAGGCATGAAAATTGTAGAGTGAATATGGTATTTCTATTCGAATGTGTGCCTGAACGAATGCCACTAATTAAAACTGGCAAGAAATCTTTCAGGTGGCTGCAGACAGAGAATGCCTTTCCTTTCTAGACAGTCTCACATAATGTGGCTGTGCTTCATAGCTTTGTTTAGCCTCTAGGACTTAAATAACTTATTTGGTAACCTTTTGCATAACTCATAACTTCTCACAATGTTGATTATTTTGGCTATTGTACTGATTTTAATCTTTCCAGCAATCATGTGGGAGATCAGGATGTACGAATGATGAATGAAAATGAGATTGTTACAAACAGCAAAAAGAAGCAGGCTGTGGCTGATCCAGGTCGGTTCTGTCTTCTACAGTTTTCTTCTCATTTTCCACAGAGACAGTATAGGTAGTGAACATTGTTATAGACCTAAACTGGGAAAAGATGGGAGACTTACACCTATTTTATATATCAAGCTCTACTTTTTCTGCTATAGAAAGGCAAACCAGGAATGTCATACTCCAGTGGATTTTTATTCTATATCTGTATCAGAAAGTGGACAGTATAAATCAAAGACATACGTGGCATGTAGTCATAGTGTATACTAGCACATACACAGAAGTCCTCAGAAAAGAAACTGCTTGAAGATAAACTAAAAACTGTTGTCAGTTGTACAGCTTTATAGAGAGCTTCTGGAATAATAGGCTCATTGCATCCTCACTGGCCTTTTGAGCAGCTTTAGAGATGATGCATGTGTGTCTCAGAATCAGCTGCTTATTGCTCCTCAAGCAAATCCAAAATTATAATAAGTGTAACAAGGGGTAAAACATGTTGACTTTATTCCTCCCACTGTCTTTCTGGTTGGTCTTTTCTCTTACAAAGTGATAATTAAAAAGACAACCTCTTTTTTTCATGAAGAGAAAGAGTAGATTGTATTTATAGTCTGAAGAGTCCCAGTCATTCATTGTAAATTACTCAGAAAAGCTCCTTAAATACATTGCAAATTCTCAGCCAAGCTGGTATATTCATGATTGGTTTTCTCTCCTGAGCATGACACTTTCTCCAATTAGTTCCTCCAGAAAGTGTTACAGAAATTATTTGATGGTTTTTCATAACAGCTCTGTAGGAGAAGGATTTGAAATGCCATTGCCTGTGCAAATACGGTTTAAAAGTTGTTAGTATATTAGCACCAGCTGTGTCAAAAGTATTTTGAACATCTCTGTGCCTGTTGTAATGACATCCTGTGTCCCAGTGCAGACATAGCTTGTGTCCAGTAGTGAACAGCTGTCGTTGCCATGGCCATCACATCTATTGTCCAAACATTAAGTACACAGAATGCCTCTGAAGTCAGCAGCTGAGGACTGTCTGTTGCCATCTACCTCATATCTCCTCTGTAGAACTTGCTTGTATCAGTCACAGTAGTTGACAAAACAGATCTGCAGAACGATTTGGGTTGGAGGAGAACTCAGAGGTGGTCCCCTCCTGTGGGACGCCCTAACCCCTACTCAGAACAGTGTCAACATTGGATTCAGACCAGATTCCTCAGGAAAGTTGTTCCACAGGACTGAAAAAATTGGCAACACTCACTGTCAATGTAAGAAACATTACTGAAAAGAGTATCTTAGCTTTCCTTCTGAGAGGGAAAGAGAAATAGACATGTTTCTTCCTCATTTTAGTCTGTGGTTTCACTGTTAATACAGGTACAGTCTTAAAACAGCACTTTATTTTCCTTAACAGCTTTGCGTCCAAAAACCTGCATATGTGAGAAAGGACTGCAGAGGAGGAAAAGATAACACGGGATTGTGATTGGAAGGTCCTGAATACATCCAGCCCTAAATAACTGCAATCTACATCTCCAAGATATGTGTCATCCAAATAGAAGATTTTCCATGTCTGCCAATGCTGAACCACCTCCTGTCTTAAGAGAAGAAGCTCTATTTGCTACAGGACATTTACTTCAGTAATGAAATTTAAAGCATAAATTCAGTTTTCTGTTTTGTTGGGTTTTTTTTAAATGGTCATTACCTGTCTGATTTTCCCCACCCCCCTGCTCTGTTCTTCTATTTTGCCTGAATTTGGTTATATGAACAAAGAGGCCATACCTCTGTGCTGCACCAACCAGCTGTGTTGCCAGCAACCTACCATCAGTTTTGGGAAACAGTAAATGCATTTTAACTAGCAGAAGGTAAGGAGGGAACTGCATTTTTAAACACAAACTACTCTGCATATGTAGTCGTTTAAACAAAACCTCTAACCAAATAATTATGCTGCAGGATTTGTAGCTATGCAAATGTACTTTTCACTGAACATTTCTCTTTTGTGATAACCTGTAAATCTTTTCCATAAAAGATTATTCCTTTCTCATTTAGAACTTGCTTGTTGTTTCCAGAGAGAACTGAAACTGGAGTCAGTATATGCTTTTAGACATGAAGCAGAGATATACTTTTGCAACATCTGATGTAGAATCAAAATGTGCTGCTTCCCTTTCTGTGCTAAGTCATGAGTGCAATATCTTGGGTATTTGCTTATATAAAGCACGCTTCTTAACTGTTGTTGGCTAGGCTGAAAAGACACAAGATAGCAATGCACTTCCCAGATTTCTCTGTATTGATGGAGCAACAAGATATATTTTGTACTAAATATGAAACACTTTCTTTAAAGGCTCTTCCCAAACTGGAGTCACAAAAGAACCCTCTGCTGTTCAGAGGTCTCCCCTGGTGTGTTTATCAGTGTAGCTCTACCAAGAACCAAGTTTTAATTTTTGCTCCACATCAGATAACCTTTACATGCAACTCCACAATGAAAAAGAGGAGGATCTGAAAGGAGGTTTATTGGTAGGGCTTAGAACAGTTTCAAATGTGTGCATTTGGAAGAGGAGAGGCTATCGCAAGGTTTTTAAGACTTAACGCACAATCACATTCTCATATAGGCAATCTCTACGTGAGATGAGTCCTGTCACATTGTTTGTTCTGCTGAACAAATTGCACTGAATTTGAAAAGAAATTAAATCTGTCGTGTTCCCTGGCACAGAATAGCATCCTTCCTATTGATCAGAAAAGGTAGGAGGAGGAGAGGACTTTCTAGGCTCATCTGTCTTCTCTGTATCTGTCTGGAGCATCTCAGATCCTATGCAATGGACTAATGATTTTTCAACCCTAATCCTTTGAGGTAAATCCAGGTTTTGTAAATTCTTGCAGAATACTTGGTCAGGCTCAGATGGTTCACGGTTCTCTCTGTTGTGGTTTAACCCCAGCTGGCAACTAAATACCACACAGCCACTTGCTTACCCCTTCCCAAGTGGGAGGGGGAGGAGAATCAGAAAAAGTTAAAACTCATGGGTTGAGCTAAGAACAGATAATAATTAACATAAGGTATAATGCTAATACTAATAATGAAGTAACAAGAAGATATAAAACAAACAAACAATCCAACAAACAGCAGTGATGCACAACACAATTGCTCAGTACCCACTGACTGATACCCTGCCCATCACTGAGCAGCAGTCAGCCTCTTCCAGCCAAGTTTCCCCAGCTTATATCCTCAGCATGACATTCTATGGTATGGAATATTCCTTTGGGTAGTTCAGATCAGCTGTCCTGGCTGTGCCCCTCCTCACTGGCAGAGCACAAGCGACTGAAAAGTCCTTGATTAGGAGAAGTACTACTGAGCAACAACTAAAACGTGTGTTAGCATTGTTTTCATCCTAAATCTAAAACACAGCACTGCACCAGCTACTAGGAAGAAAATCAGCTCTGTCCCAGCTGAAACCAGGACATCTTTCTCTGCCACCTGCTCTTCCCTGGTTATTTGGTAGATCTAGCCAATTTTCACACCTTTTGCCTCTGGAAATCTGTACCCAGTGTAGCTGGTCTGGCACCTACAGTACTGGTTTGTACCTTCTGCTAGCCTCTCCTAGCAGGTCTCTTTACCCGTTCAAGAGATTCCCCACAATTGCCACACTGTTGAAAGACCGTGAAAGTCTTTAAAGTATTTCCAAATGTCACTAAGTTGTGGGACATCCTCCCCTGCTGCTCTGTCTGAAAGAAGGGTTTGCCAGCTGCTGTCTGCTCTGGGATGACATATGCCACTGAGGCAAGGCCTAATGAAGTCCTTGATTCCAGTCAGTCATATATAGAAAGTAGCATAATGTTTAGAAAATACTTCATTAATCTCTGTAGGGTAGATGTCAACATTTACTCTCGTAATTGGAGCTGAGATGCAATGACCCCTTATATAACCAAAAATAACTCATTGTCCTAGTCGGTCCTATGTATGCAGAGTTACTCGACTAATTTCCACAGTGAATCAGGGTTAAAAACCCAAAAACCCCTTTTTATTACATTTTTCACCGGTTTTTAACTAACTGGTCACAAGTCAATCGTGTCAGTCTAGGATTTACAGGAGGGAAAAGAGAAGGAGTAAACATGCAATCATGGAAATCCCCACGGAGCACTTCAGTCAATGTCAGGCACAGTTTCAGCAAGAGTAATTCAGCAAGAATGTGCTCAGTAACATCATTTGACATTGTCAAAAGCACGACAAAGGACAGAGAAGGATTAATATGAAATCTTGCTGAAGCCTGTGATGTAAATTATTAAACTTTCACCCAGTTCCAATTTCTGGGCCACTCAAAAACCTTCATGTCTTGGTTGCTCACCTTTACCTGTAGTGACTTGCTTTAATGGGGTTGGATCAAGATAACACAAATGAATTTGTCCCACAATGACACTGAGAAGGGCAGGGATAAAGAAATAATCTGGGAGGGAGTATGTGTCATGCTGCCTCTTTGTGATCTCTAAAAAGATACCAGTCTTCACAGATACCAGTCTAATAAGATACCATTCTTCACAGTGTAATCTGAAAACCGGGATGCCTGTGAAGACCTGCAGTTTCTCTTTTCAATTTCTGCCTTTTTGTAGTTTAATACAGCAGAATTTAAACAGAGAGAAGCATGTTTCTGTGGACAAGGGAGCAAGCGGCGATGCAATGATAGTGTAAAAGGCAGCATACAAGACATGAAGTTTGAGTATTACTGAGTCAGGAGACTCATCCTTATTTTGGAGGATGAACCTGTAAGAGCTACGCAATAAACTCTTACAGGTTCACCCTGTAAGATGTAAGATATACCTGTGTAGCAGGTAACACACTGGAACAAGCAAAAATGGGACTCGCTGACAGGGATAATGTGAGGATGTGAACAATGTGTAAGGGAGCTTGAATGAGCATTGGGACCAATCCCAGTTCCGGCGCCAAGGGTTCCTATTTCTATGGGGCCCGCATTTCTAGGGGTGCAGGTGCTGCACATCTGTCTGAGGGATCATTGTCCGTTCAAAAATACTCAGTCTGGAGACATGCGCTGACTGACATTGTCTCCTCTGAAGAGCAGCAGGGGAAACAGAGGGGAGAATAACACACTGGAAAAATGTTTGCTTCCATTTGGGTGCTGAGGTCCTGGTGTTCAGAGCACACAGAGGGTTCCTGGCTCAGTGGTCTCTCTGCCCATTTCTGTGACTATTTGCTTGTTTGCTGAGAAATGACTTACAGCCCATGTGAGACACAAACATCCCTTTATCACACAGCTTCTATCACCCTAATGGAATTCTGTCAGCTGAGGATAAAATGTGGACTAAGAAAGCAATTACAGAGTGAATCTCCTAGCTGCAGGAAGAGCTGAGAGATGGGGACAGAGTGCCCACCTGGAGTAATTTCCTCTCCGACTGGCCTCTAAATCTTGCTGGGAAGAGATCCATTTTCCACCCTTGTCTAATAGCATCAGCTCCCATCACCCTGGCTCAGGACCCTGTGAAGTGCTGCAGTGTTGTATTCTAGGCATAAAAGGAAACAACTGCAATTTGTGTCTTACTGACCTAGAAATTACTGGAAAATGTGAGAATAAGGCTACAGATCTTCTGTCTGATGGCTTTCTAGTGTTTGCTTTCTTAGCTCGTGGTTGAAGGACAGAACTGACCACGCTAATGATCAGCAGGGTCAGAGCTTCCCAGCCTGGACTGTTGCTTCCAACACTTCATGGTCCTCCACCCGTAGCTCACTCTTTGGCTCTAATTAGGAAAGGAAAGCCACCACTTATGATCTGCTAGCAGCCTTCCCCAGGTGTGCTGTTTATTTCTGGAAGGTTCCAATTATACAGGGAGACCACAGTGAAATCCTAACTTTAGCTTTCAACTCTCTCAAAGGTCTCTTTGTTGGGATTAAAATCAACTTGACTTAGTGTGCATCTTTGCTCTGTTGCTCATGGGACTTCCAAACATGTCAGAATGTACAGATTTTGTGGAGACTTTTTCTCGAGGATGTGCATTCTGGGGAACCGTAAACCTAAGGACATATAGTAGACAGATCCATTGTTTCAGAGCTCTGTTGCTTGTGTTCCTTAGTTTATCTGAACGTAACTGGAAAAGAAGGTTTTTGGCAGTTCATCAAGCTGGGCTAAGCGTGTCGAGGTGAATGCTGGAGAATACTAAAGGAACTTGGAAATAGCCAAGTCTCCGTCTTCTTGGCAAAGAAGGCAGTTGCTACCTGAAAGTCTTCTGGCCCTGGAGGAGGCAGAGGGTGGCTGCAGTGCTATAAAGAAGTTGTAGATCCAGACACTGCATATCAGAGCTATTGTAAGGGCCAGAAGGAGCCTCGTACTCAGCTGCTGCCTCCTGAGAATGTGAGGCCAGCTGAGGATCATGGACTGAACTGGTCTCCAAACCATGTCCCAGTCAGTATGGCTGGAGCCGAAACAGATGCTGGTCAAAGGCTTGGAAGAAAAGCAAGCATTGTAGGCATAAAGGGTAGGGAAATGCAGAAGAAGCAGCTATGGCTGTGAAGGTTTCTCAGGGAAATGACTCTTCACCCAAGGGGAGCACTGTACTTGAGTGAAGAGATGGGCCCTGTGTTAAAGGTTATGAACTGGCAGCAGTTGAGCCCTTTCATCTTTTCCATTAAGATTTCTCTTCTGCCAGATGGCAGCATAAGGTGGCTGCCAGAAAAGACATTTCTGTCTATAACAAGCTGGGGAAAGAACTTTCATCTTGAGCAAGAGAGAGCTTTCATCTTCCATCAAAAGGGCAAGGACTGAGGCAGCACCGGCGCATCGGCTTTACAGGGTGCACAGAGTGGTTGGCAGGAAAATGAGTCAGCAGGCCCAGTGAGCTGAGCTGGGACACTGGGGACTGTCAGCCTGCTTGCTTACAAGTGTGGCTCAGCAAGTGTGAAACACTGATGGGGCTGTGCCTGTTGTTATTCATGGCTCTGTGCTCCCATTCATCAAAGGTGCTGGTGGCTGCGTTCTGCGATTGTGCGTACACTTGTTGTTTTTTACCTTCCTAAAGTCAGACCAGGTTACACAGAGGGCTTCATCCAGTTCGGCCTGGAAAACCTCTAGGGCTGGAGGCTGCACAACCTCTCTGTGCAATCTGTTTTAATACTTGACTGTCTGAATAGGGAAAAAGTTTTTCCTTTGACACATAATAATCTATACTTCTCCCTCCTGACTAAATGCCTAGATCAGCGTGGATAAGACTTCTGGCATTGCAGAAAGGTCATCTCTGCTGTCGTCATCTAGCTGTACAATAATAATAAATTTGGTCTCCCAACGATAAATTCAGATTTGCAGATTAGCAGAAGTCTCATGATCTGCCTCTTTCCTGGTCTGCTGGAGGCACTGCTAAAAATAGAGTAAGTAGGAAAGCTACCTGAAATGCTGTAAGCCTAAACAGAGGTAAAAACTAATCTACAGTGAATGTTGGTTCTGGCTTGTTTCCAAAGGAATGCTTTTGGATGGCTTGCTATATGTTGGAAATTGTTTGGTAAGGATTAACTGGTGAATAGATGAATCAAACTGACATTTCCATTACCAACAGGAGATCTGTCTGTGGCCAGAGTTCATGGAGAAGGATGTGGGATAATAGTAAGACTTTTTATTATGTTTAATATTGTCAGAGAAATGAAATAGATTCTATTATTCATCTCTCTGGGATGGTCATGTATCTGAATATTAACACAAAATGGGAGATCTGATCAAACCCAACTGACCCAGCACGACACTGGTATGTAATTTAATCACACTCTTTGTGGCATTGGGAAAATATATTCTTTCCAGTAAATGTGCAAGAATCATAGAATAGTTAGGGTTGGAAAGGATCTTAAGATCATCTAGTTCCAACCCCCCTGCCATGGACAGGGACATCTCACACTAAACCATCCCACCCAACCTGGCCTTGAACACTGCCAGGGACGGAGCACTCACAACCCCCCTGGGCAACTGATTCCAGTGTCTCACCACCCTAACAGGAAAGAATTTCTTCCTTATATCCAATCTAAACTTCCCTTGTTTAAGTTTGAACCCGTTACCCCTTGTCCTGTCACTACAGTCCCTGATGAAGAGTCCTCCCTCCCCAGCATCCCTATAGGCCCCCTTCAGATACTGGAAGGCTGCTATTAGGTCCCCACGCAGCCTTCTCTTCTCCAGGCTGAACAGCCCCAACTTTCTCAGCCTGTCTTCATATGGAAGCTAAGATCTGCGTTTCTTAGGGGAGTACTTGGGTAAATCAGTGCATGTTCTGTCCTTATGCATTTCATCTCAAGTCCTTTGGGATCCCCCCAGTGCCACTTTTTCCTGGGACAGTAGCATTAAGGCCCAAGGGAGATTTGCACCTTGGTCATCTGCTTGTGGTTTGGGAATGAGGGTTGGGGGATGACTTCTTGGACACTTGTCTGCCTGTCAAACTGCAATGGGAGGAGAGGTCCATGGGGGAGGGCTCATAGTGAAAGAGTAACCACTTGTAGAAGGATATGGATATAAGAAATAGAAAAGGGTCTCCAGAAGCAGTTTCACCTTGGGAAACAAATATTGTAGATTTAATGTGAAAATTACTGCAGTCAAGTTGAGCAGGAGTGTGCAAAGAGGAGCTAGGTATATAAATGTATAGAGAACACATCATAAGAAGGAGGCATTCGGGTAGGAAGAGTTGAGAAGAGATTCATGGTAATTAATGGTCCTGCCCAAACTCCTATGACTCAGATTTCAGTATAGATGGTGCTGATAATTAATATAAAGAAGTTGACAGGTGCCTAAAACTAGCTCGGCTATATTTTAAGTCATAAACCAGAAGGGCTGGTGGACTTGTTTTGCAGCAAGTGTTCACATTATGCAGAGATATTATTATTAACAGTATGAACGGGTAAGCATGAGCTCATAAAATGTATGATTCAGTGACTGATTTTGACTGCAATTATGCGTTAGAGATATTAATGAGAAGTCTGAAAAATGGATTGGCAATGCATGTAGATGTAACCACGGTAAAGGGGCCTCCAAAACAGTGCCACAGAAACTTTGCCATTCATGTTTGTTACCCACTGATACAGATGTAAATAGCCTGTGGAGAGCTCCTGTCCAGATGATCTCCCAGCACAGGGCTTCTGGGGGAAGGAAACTCCCCACATTTTCCCATGGAGGATCTGGTCTGCAAGTGATTCCAGTGCAGGTTGTTTGTATGGCTTCTCTTTTTTTCTGGGATGTGTGTGTTGCCAGTTGTTTGTTGTATTGCAGTGGCTTAGTTTTTGCAGCACATATTTTATTATTCAGTTTCTTTTACTTGAATGCTGCCGGATCAGAGGGGTTGGACCAGTTGACCTCCAGAGGCTCTTTCCAGTCTAAATTATTTTGCAATTCTACGACCAGTACGGATCAGGACCCTCTGCTTAACATAACTTATCTGCTGTAGACTGTTCTGCCAACTGAAGCCTACAGAGCCACAACGTGGTGGATATTAAAAGGCTGCTTACTTAATGCAATCAATCAGTACGAACTACAGATCACCTGAGGCTGGAAAAAGTATTCATGTCCTCACACTTCTGACTAGACATCTACTCGTAGAGATGACACAAGGGAAGACAACCTGTGCCGTGGCTCTTGGGTCCTCAGGTTACATGCAGGGATGAATACATAACAGACTGTGCATGTTACTTCAATAAATGTAATACTAATGAGTCTCTGCATTTGGGTATGACTGGAGAATAGCAAATGTAATGCCTGTAGTTGAGAAAGGAAAAAAAATAATCATTTGGTCTGCTATTGGGTCTTCAGACTGGAAAATACGTGTTCAAGGAAAAAATATAGAGATATATATTTGAATGGAGTATAGATGGAATGCAACATGGATTTATAGACTAATTTTTCACTATGTGTCTGATTGCATTCTCTCTCTGTCTCTATATAAGGGATGGTGATAACATTTTGGAGAGAAGGCTTATTTAGGCTAAGGAGCAACACAGGCACAGTGCAAATCAGCATGGATTGTCCAAGAAGAACAATTGCTGAATCTTTTCAGCTGTCAGAATAATGTAGTTGCCTTTCTGTCTGAATACCAGGCAGCAAGACCTAATGTCTTAAGACAGAGCATGCTTGTAACAGGACACATTTCTGGCAAGTGCAGGGTGCTGAAAGTGAAAGCAAAAAAATCCCTTTCAGGCCCGTGTATTTAAGATCCTGTTGTCTTACTTCTGTTATGCTGACTCAGTTCTCTTACCCTCCAAGGAGAAGGGCTCTTTCTGCTGGTGTAGGCGTTCAGCCCTCATCCTCCTGTTGTGTCAGGAGTGGGTGACTGCAGAAAAAATAGACTGTGCACAGAAAAGCTCTTCAGAACTGTGGGAAGACAGCTGTGCTGCTCTCCCCAGCAAAGCTAGGTAAGCAAAGCTAGCAAGGAAAGCTAAGGCTTGTAAAAGGATGAAAGGATTTGGGAATGCACAGGAATACAAATAACAAAAAGCTCTCAGGGAAATTAATGGAAAATTAGTGGATTTTTCTCCCTGCAGAAAAATCAGAGAAGTGGCTCAAGTATTGGAGATGGTCACAGAGGTGCAGACAGTAACTGCAGGTGTAGTAACTGGAGAGCAAACAGTCCTCACAGAGACAGAGCTGCCTTCAATGTATGGATGTAGGAAAGAAGGAAGCAAGGAGACTAAAGGACAAATGTCATGGGTATGCCCTATTCTTTTTTTCAAAGGTTCCCTGCAGCCAATCAGTTGGGCTGCTGCGGCACACAAGGCATTGGGGACAGACTGTAGGACTCAGAAGTTGCAGATAACCTAATAATAATGTTGGGAAGACTGGCCAACTCTGCTTGGATATAAATAACCTGGAAGCTCCCCTGGAATAGCTAAAAGGCAGAACTATCAGGGTGAAAGACCTAATGCACATCTCTGAAATGAGCGGAAGTGATCCATATCACAGCTGATCCAGAAGAAAGATGACACTGAAACCCGAAAGGGATTCATTGCTTGATGATGCAATGCTAATAAAAATAATTAATATATCTGTGCAGGACCTTATTACTAGTTGACATGAGGAGGACAAGGCTAAAAGAAATAATCTGAGCATATTGTCTGGCCTCATGAACATGAGCTGCCACAGAGCCTGTTCTCACAGGAACAACTGTCAGATGTTACAGACAGAGAGGGAAAGCAGTAGAAATTATGAAGATTGATATTGCATTTTCCTTAGTTCTTTGCCCAGTGAGGATTACAGCGAGCTCTGAAGAGAGACCTCTGAGAGCTGGGGGTTTGGTCTGACATATAAAACCAAGTCTGGAGCAGAACACCTGTGTGAGTTCTGTGAGAGGAGGGCCAGCCTATTTCCATCCATCTGAACCAAAGGAAGGGACACATTTTCCTAGAAAAGAAAGAACTACGAAAGCAGGACATAAATACTTGCAAGACGGGGTGCTTTTGTGAGACACAAACATCTCCTCAATGGTGCTTGGAGCCTTTCAGACCATTTGTTGCAATCCACCCTGGTGCTCACTGGGGTGTGTGATTTGCTCTAAGGTGACACTGCATCTCCAGCAGCTCCATCCCTATTCACCCTTGTGCCCAGCTGTGAAGGGAGCTGGCAGGCTGGGGAGAGCGTCCTTTACCGGTCGCTTCCTTTGGTACTGTGACTGCCCCAAGGGTGTATGCTATGCACAACCCTGTGTGCTGCCGTATGTCATGGTTTAAGCCCAGGCAGTAACTCAGAACCATGCAGCCACTCGCTTGCTCCCCCCTTTTTTCCCTCCCCCTGCTCCCGGAGGGATGGGGAGGAGAATTGAAAGAATGTGAATCCCATGGGCTGAGATAAGAACAGCCCAGTAACTAAGGTACAACACAAACCACTGCTGCTACCACCAATGGTAATAATGATACGGGAAATAAGAAGGGAAGAGAATACAGCTGCTCACCACTCGCCAACCGATACCCAGCCCAACGTGAGCAGCGATCTAGCCCTTCTGGGTAACTCCCCCCAGTTTATGTAGTGGGCATGACATGCTGTGGTATGGAATACCTCTTTGGCTAGTTTGGGTCAGGTGTCCTGTCTCTGCTTCCTCCCGGCTTCCCGCGGCCCTCCTCACTGGCAGAGCATGAGACTGAAAATGTCCTTGATGGGGGTAAACGTTACTTAGCAACAAGTAAAATCATCGGTGTTATCAGCGCTGTTCCCAGGCTGAAAGTCAAAACACAGTGCTGCACCAGCTACTAAGAAGGAGAAAAATGACTGCTACTGCTGAACCCAGGACACTGTAGCTACCTGGTAATGTGCAGGATGTGGCTGTGCACCTTAGCTGTAGTTGGTACAGAAAGACAACACGGGCAAAGTGCTGTGCCTGTGTCTGCACATCAGAGCGTAAATAAAATAAATTGCTAATAATAAAGAGCTTAAAAAACTGTATATGTAAGCCCAGCAGAGAACAGTATAGGTACATCATGCAGAAAGACAGGTAAGATCTCTCATACGAATGTCAGAACATCTTTATACAGAAGGTACAGAGCATGTCCTTGGAGTGTCCTGCTCCCTCCTATCTCCAATGATGTCTGGAGCTGTGGTGACACAAGGAATGAGCTGCTTTCATTTTTTTCTATTTTTTTTTTTTTTTACCTCCTCCTACCTGTTGTTTTTGGAATAAGTTTAAGAGTTTGATTATATCTCAGCAGAGGGAAAGGTAGGCTGAACTTGCAGGTTACCTTTTGTTCACCTTGCTATCCTCAGTGGACTGGCAGGGAGCAGCAGCAGTGTGCAGGATAGACATGTTCTGGGTTTTGATGTACCTGTCACATTGAGACCAGGGAAGTGACTGCTTCCAAGAAGTGTCAATGACTGTCTGAAAGGGGTACGGGATCCAGTAGGGTAGGGAAGCAGCATCTTCCATTGGTAGTGAGCAAAATGGCACAAGAACATCTCTCCAACCCTCCACCCTCACCTGATCTTTACAAAATGAGCTGCAAGGCCTGTGAGCAAAACCTGATGGACAAACTGTGGTTCATCCATTGCACTTTGCTGGTCCCAGACACAGAGGAAGGAGCTCCAGGGTGTTCGCAATGGCCCAGCCGTTCAGCACCATTGTCACAGTAAGGCACAGCTGGTCTGTCAACTCACTTGTCAGAGGCTGGGAGAGATGGAGGTCACAGCCCTTTACCTGCGTCACTGGTGGGTTGGTGATTTAGGGGCACGTTGCACGCTGTTATGCCCCAAGCCCCAGTTACCCAGAATGGAGACCTGCTTGGGTGCGCTACTGCCCCTGACCTCTGTGCCTGGTGCTCTTCCCATGTAACCCAGGATGCAGCTGGGCAGAGAAGGGTGGTTTGCTGCATGCCCAGGTCACATCCTAGTGCGTATCCAAGTTATGATTACTGGTTGAGTTGATGTGCAAAGCATTGTGAGACAAACAAAAAACCCAACCCAAAACAGAACAAACCCCCCCCCCCCAAACCTAAAACAAGACAACCCAGGCACAATTTTCTAACAAGTAATGTCATTTAATGAATGATATACTCTAGAAAATAGAAACTACCCAGATGCTGGTTTGTTGGTCTGTTTGGGGCTGGGAGAATGCCCTTGCGTGGACATATAATGCCTTCTCTGGATCTTTTTGTCAGCATTTGTAGTTGCTGGAAACAAGGAAACGTCCATATGTTGAAAAAGACACTAAGGGGCATTTTTTTTCTAGAATGTCAGAAGTATGCAGAATGCCTTCCCACCCTGTCTCACTGGGCAAGTGGCATAAAGGGCTCAGAGCTCACCAGTATCTTTAGAGATGCTTCATACCTAATAGGGATAGACTCAACCGATGGTACCTACCACAGTTAATCCTCTAAAATCATCGGACACTTCTCACTTTGCAGAACATGTTGGGGGTTCTGGTGTTACTGCAGTTCTTTCTGGGTGCTTTTCTGCATGTGTTGTGTCTCCTCCCTCAAGGTCTGGCTGCTAATTCCAGGGAATATGCTCCTCAGAATGTCACAGTACACTGTGTACAGCTCTGGGTCTATTTTGGGCTTGGGCAGAGATCGGGAGTTGCAGGCCTGTTCAGTGACCGAGTGCTGTATCAAGTAGACATCACTGAAGAGCGCAGTTAGGATCTTGTGTGCAGCCTTGTAAGGGTCATCCTCAAACTGCACCATTGCCTTGAGCTCTGTCAGGGTATAGCCATTGTAACGCTTGCTGTCTTCAGCCAAGGGCTGCACAGTCTCACCAATGTGTCTCACTTTCCACTTCAGGCATTTCAGTTCTTCTTTTACATCCTCTAGTTCTTCCTCCATGGCTTGGAATTCCTTCATGGTTACAAATGTCCTGCCAAGGAAAGAAGTGGCAGACACAGTGTGGAGTTCAGAAGCTCAGAGGGGTGAAATCCACCCAGCTTGCCCAGGGTTGGAATCACAGAGCCTGAGGTTTGGGAAGGGAGATAGATACTGGCTATGTCACTGAGTACCATCCCCAGCTCTTATCTGTCAGGCTTCATAGTCACAGCAGAGTTTCTCTCTGCTAGCATAGGGAGACGTGTGCTTTCTCATCTGGAAGGAAATGAGGCACCTTAAAACTGTGTCCTGCTGGAAGAACTGAGATTGACAGTCTGGCCCAGGAATGGTCTGTAATCAGGGCTGGAGAGCTAAATGGATGTATGGAAAATACAGTATTTTGCTTCTTAGGTAACAGGGTTTAGTGGGAGCACAGGGTAGTTACTGGATAAAAAGCCACTGGGAGCATCTAAATTATAAAGGATATTTAATTTTTTTGTGAGGGGCTCTTAATGACCGTATACCAGTTTGAGTCACTGGAGGACTTAAACCTGTGTATGGTCTGGATACATACCTTTCATGACCAGGATCTTCCAGATCTGATTCAAAACCCTTTCCTGTATTCTTTAATCCAGTTTTAGAATAGCCAGGAGACTGGGAACTATCGTCAGGAGTCGTTGCTGGTGGCCTTGTGCTTTTTCTTGTTGGGGTCAGTGTGTGATCTGATGCTGAAGCTTGTACGTTTTGTGCTGTGTGAGGACAAAAGGTATAGAAGGAAGCTGCATTGATCCCTGGACTGACTGGAGAAGAGTCAGAGTATTGCTGTGGCTTGGCTGAGCTGGGTGTTATACTGAGCCTGGGGCTGGCTGGGCAAGATGCTGGAATAGTCCTTGCTCCGAGTGGGCTGGGACACGATATTGCTAAATGTTTATCTCTTTGCTCAAATGGTTGAGGGTTTGGTGATTCTCCTGGGGCCAATCTAGTGATGGAGGCAATGTCCAGCAGGGTTTGATCCTGAACCATGGAGATCTGGCTGGTTGGTTCTGATGAAAGTGAAGAGCTGCTTGATGTGTCGCTGGAAGAGTTTGACGTAGCGAATGGGGGAATTTTCTGAGCATTATGGTCACTCCTGTTCCTCTGCGTGCTAGTGACATTTAGAGCTGGGTGTTGTGAAGCCCTAAAGAAAGACAAACACACACTTTGTCCTCTGGACTGGGCTGAAGGTTTGTAAGACAATTTTAGGCCTATTTTTGGGACAATTTTAAGCCTGTTTCCCACAACTGCATTTCCCCATAGGCTGTTCTGCTTCTCATGCCTGTATAAAACCCTCTGCTTCTCATGAACAAGAAAAAAGTGCTTGAGAATAAGGCACATAAATTCAGGACCAGTTCCTCCCTGGTGCCATCTAAGCAGCTACCATCAGTGTGATAATCACTGGCACATCAGTGTTCTTCCCAAAAGTCATACAGCTCTGCAAGAACCAAGGATTTGGTGCTGGGGAGGGACACGAAAGAGAAGAAAGCTACTGGCTTATGACTGTGATAAATTCCAGTAAGAATGCAAAAGAATAAAACCTGGCTTGCAGGTTGCCACAACACCTGCCCTTGATCATTCCTGAAAAGTATGAAGACCTGCCTTCACTTTGGACCCACATACTTCAGTCTCCTGGTAGCTCTGCACGTTCAACCGATGAATTAGGAGATGAATAAACAGGCAGAATAAAAACAGAAGGGCAGCACAGGCTGACATCAGTGTTCCTGTGGTGACATTGCAGGACATTTCTTTTATATGGCTTAGTATGTAAAGGACTTTTCTTCCCTTCCCTCCCCCAAGCTCTAGACTGTGTACAGGCAGAGGAGATACCAATGCTTTTTTTTCTATGGCTAAATTTTACTTAGTTTGGCAAGACCGATGGCAAGAGAGGAAGATGTACCTCTGGAGACTGGAATTGTACTGATGGGTATGGAATGCAGCTAGAAATGCCTTGACCTTGAACGGGAACACAAACATACCCACTGTGCAGATCATGATTCAGGATTTCTAACAGCCAAAGAACATGACAAACTTTTGTAGCAATAGCAGTGACCAACTGAGTCTTCTTGTGCATCTGGTATATTTGTATTTCTCTTGTGGAAGACAGCAGAAAATCCTGGTCTGGATGGAGATCCAGTGCATGAAGTCCTGTCCTGTTAGTGCCAGTGGCTTAAATTAGCTACATTTTCACTTCTTCAGCTCCTTGCACCTTTCCCAGTGTTGGATGCAATTAAACACCAGTTCTTTAAGGTCCTAAAGAGTATGCCTCACACCTATTGGCTTCAACAGGGTTAATTAAGGCCTTTGCTAGATGACAGCATAATTATCAGGTTTAAATCAAATTTAGATACCTGATAATTGGAAAAGTAGACAGTAACAGAGCTACTGCATAAAAACAGAGCCAAAAAGAAGCTTAAATGGCTTATATAAAAAGCAGGAAAGAAAAGAAGGAACACAGAAGTCAGAGGGAGCACCCTTCTCCATAAGTACCTTGCTTTTGTAAACTGGCTGAACTGGAGTGGGAGACAAGAATTTCCAACTAGATATAAGGAAAAGCTTTTTCATCCTGAGGGTGTTCACAGGGACAGAGGCCAAGAGATGTATTGGGATCTCCATCCTTAGAGGTATTCAGGAATTAGCTGGACAAGGAACTAAGCATCCTGATTCAGCCTGGTCTAAGTGACATGCTGTGAGCAAG
Source organism: Lathamus discolor (assembly GCF_037157495.1). Taxonomy (NCBI): domain Eukaryota; kingdom Metazoa; phylum Chordata; class Aves; order Psittaciformes; family Psittacidae; genus Lathamus; species Lathamus discolor. The sequence continues at coordinate 80,163,586 of NC_088889.1, read as the reverse complement.
AGGCCTTGTTCACCCATGTTATTCTGTGATTCCACCTAACTTACTTTCCCTTTCTTCTTTCCCCTTTCTCTGCTTTGAGTTCTACCTCACCATCCTTCTCCTCCATTGAAGCCTCTGGACTGTCCCCTTCCATACTGAGTTTATAGTGCCTGTTGCAGAAGAGTCCCTCATAAATAAAAAGTTTTTTAAAGGAAAAATGGTGTTACTTGCAGCCCTCCGGCTTGGATGGATTACTACCCTTTTATTGCACTAGTTGGAGTCAGTAGTCAGTGGAAGAGCGGGCTGTGCAAGCGAGGGTAGCCTGGAGCTGGGCATCTGTGTTGTGTTGCCTTTGTAAATTGAGTTGCTGTCTCTCAGTCTCTCCTGAGTGCAAGGAATGATGGCTTGTAGCGTGCTTGGTCCTGCTGTGGAGGTGTTCAGAAGGCTGGAATTTGGCACAGGTGAATCTGGTTGTTCATTTATTGCCAGAGAGACTCAGAAGCCTGGTAAACTTGTGAATATCAAAAGCTAAAGCTTCTGGTCCAAGGAGTGCATCCCCATGCCCCAGGGAGCAGGCAGATGGAAGGAGAGCTGTCTGTTGGTGCATAGACTACTCTGGGACGGAGAGGAGGAGTGGAAAAGTGGGATCTTCCAGCACAAAGGACAAAAAATTGCTGGTTACTTAAATCAGAGCTGAACTGCAGTCGTTCCTTAATCTTCACTACAAAATCCCACATTCAGGAAATACTTTTTGCTGTAGCAAAGTGTAAGAAACCTACTCTGATGAGCAAAGCCCATTTTAAGGCAACTAAAATAAAAATGCTTATTGTAACTTTGGGTTTATTTTGTTAAAAATTTATGTATTTATCCTCAAATATCTCACAGTGTAAAACTATCAGAACATTTACTGAGCTAATTCCTGCCTACATTCTGGGAGGGGTAATATAATATGCACAGTAACTGAAGGGCTTCTTGGGTGCGTATACAATCTGAAATATTCCACGTCTTTAGCAGTGTTGGACCCAGTTGGCTTTTTTTTGGGTTTTGGCATTTTTGTGTTTGTTTGTTCTGTGTTTGGGTTTGTTGGTTTGTTTTTTTTTTTTCATAAATCCAGGATTAGCTGTAGGAGATGGGATATTTATTGAAAGATGCGATTTAAGAGTGACAGAGACCACGTTTCGTAACTAATCTCACTGAAATTTATATAAGATACATTTCCAATTCACCTGTGCACTGGAGGAAACAGAAAAGTATTCTAAACTAACACTTTATTTTGCTTTCCTTTTCCACCCTCTAATTTTCACTGTCTGCAGTGCTCAACATGGGACTGCATTTACTTTTATCCTCATGCTGATCGCAGAAGCAGAGGAGCTGGTTGCTTAAGGAGTAATCTGAAGCTTGTAAACCTGAAATGTCAGTCTGGATTTTAGCAGAGGTAAATGAGGACAGAGCTGAGACCGATAACTTTGGACTTTCCTAGTGGACAAGGGGTTGCCTGAAGACAGGAATGAAATTCCCTTTGCTTTCAATATAGCAAGGCTGGATCTCAGATGTGTACCTGTGATGCTCCATCAGAGGTGATTTTTTCCACCTGTTTCTATGTAGTGAATCACTATGAACTGAATAAATTACAGGAAGAATTGCAAGACCTGGAGTTGAAATCAATGCTGACATGAAACAGGAAGGTGATTGCAGCTGTCAGGTACCTCCACAAGGAGAAACCTTGACTCAACTTTGAGCAACACTTCAAATGCGTCAAGCCCTTGTTGTCTGCCTTCTTCCAGCCCGGTGCTGCTCAGCATATAAAGCATGTTCCCTGTTGTCAGAGTGACCTTGTCTGCCGGCTGTGCCTTGCCCTCTCCAGCTGAGCTTGTGCAACAGAGTCTTTGTAGCACTGAATTTGGAGACATTTGAAAGTTGCCTGCAAATACAGCACTATTTCACTTCTGTGGCACTTGCAACCAAGAAAAAACAGTGGATATTCTTTTTTTATGAATCATTTCCACCATGTTTTAAAACTAGAGTTCTTCTGATGAGCTTGTCTGAATAGAAGAAAATGACAACATGCTTTTCAGTGAAGCACTGAGGGGCTGGTTGAATAAATCTTACTGTAGACAGCCAAGGGTGGGAGGATGGTAGAAGAGCTGTGGGATGGACCCAGGGGAAATGCCTGCAGGGTGATGATACGAGAATAAAATTACTTTTTTCAAGGCCTCCTCTTTGTCAGGTGACCCTCCTAAATTGCCCACACTGCCAAAACAGTGACTATATTAGTTTTTAAATGCTGAATTAATTTTGAATATTCTTTCAGCTTTCTACAAGAAAAGCTGGTATCCTGGACCCTGGGTTTATCTGCCTCAAATAGCAACTGAGGCTTTTAGCCACACACAGTAAGAACATGCTGTTTCTTGCTCAGCTCTCTTCTGAGTGACCCATTCCCTCTTTGGCTTTGCCATTCTACCTGTTCCTCCTCGTCCTTCATGACAGCTCTCCCACTTCTCTTTTGCCCCTCATTCTACATCTATCATCCATACCTCTCCCATCTGCCCTGTGGGTCCCAGGCGCACTGATCTGAGCAGCAGACTCATCATATTAATGCCAAGTGATCATAGAAGACTGGAGGAGAGGGTGGAAGTGGCATGGACATACAGATGTCTGAAACCAGAAGCAATTGCTGTCTGGAGCCTAATAACAGTGAACATTTCTTGGTGATAATTAGGTGTTCAACAACAAGAGCCTGCTATGAAACTTCACCTTCTATCATTTTGTGTAGTGACTGCACAGCCAGTGCATTGGGACGTCCCAGCCCTGCACTTCTGAGTGAAAAAGTTGAGACCTCGAAGGTCAAAAATGACAGCCAATAGAGTATTAAAAGTGTTTAGAGCTTTGCAATGGCAATGCTAAATTTGGTATCAACAAAACATGTCATGATATCAGATGTATAGGGGCCAGCACCATATGTTTGCACAGGAAGGCAGCTTAGTGAAAGCAGAGGATGCCAATGTTTATAGCTAGAGCTCCTTGATGCTGTTATTAGCCTATCTCAGGCAAGTTTAAACCCTGTTAAAGGAAAATTATAGTTTATTATTGGACATTAAATTGTTTAATATAGAATTATCAGGACTGAATATTGCATTGCCTTGATCAAGACTCCTCGGGAGTCAAGCTTCTGATGAAATGTATAATTTAAGTCCACTTCTCAGAATGGATAGCTTAGTATCACCCACAGAGGAACCCAAGATCCTGCCCTGGTCCTGACCTGGCATAAGGCCCTTTGTGCTACCTGTGCTCTCACAGTGCTCCTGGGCTAGTTGCAATCCTTTCATATCCTCTCTTCTGAAATCACCTGGCTAGTTGGTGTTTGTCTTCTATGATTGCTCAGTCTTCTTCTTTTATTTGAAGTTTTTACTGTTTCACTTTACAGCAGCACTCTCTAAAAATCCTTGCCTCTCAACAAGGACTCAATGCCCTTTTGTCTTTGTGGAAGGATAGAAAAAATCATGATGTCTCAGGGTGAGTGAGTAGTCCTTATATGCTGTTTGGTTCAAATTAAAACAGCCTCAAGGCATTTCTAAATGAAAGCAGCTGACAAGTCCTCCAGGGAATGCTGGTTGAAGTGAGCAGCAGGGATAACATCTGGTAATACATCCACGTGTCCTACTGGTAAAGGACCACCTCTGTGTGAAGAGTTCAGAAAGAGCTCAAACGATCTGCTGGCATTTACTCTGCTAGTGGAATGCAGGTGATGAGCTGACCAAGCAATGGTGAGGACTTGGGCTGTCCTAGGTGATGTGCCGCCTTCTTTCACACAAGCAGGCCCCTGGATAACCAAAGGGCCAGTGTAACCTTTGTGGCTGCTCTGACTTCATGTCGTTGTCTTGCCATTAAGAGTTCTTTGCTGGCCATGAGCCCATTGCATATGTAATGTGACAAGAAGACTGGGAGTTTATGAAGCTAGAAAGAACATCAAAGAGAAGCCTCTGATCAGGGTGAGGACAGTTATGGCCTGATGGGCTAGTTCCAGGAAGGAGACTTCCATCTGAAGGTTGTGAGGCTTTGTGCCATCATGAGCAACTTTAATTAATGTTTTTTCCTCCCTAAGAAACATAAATAATGAAGATTCTGATGTTTAATCTGGATTCGTAATTAAACTGTGAACTGAAAGCAGAACTTCACTCATGTCACTTTATTAATATTGATCTGATTTCATTACAGTAGGTAGCTGATGTGAAGCTGACACTGATGTAATATTGAAGAATGGCCAGTGTTCTTTAACCTGACACTGGACTTGTCATTTGCAGTTGGCTTTTACAGCGCTGTCAGCACGTCTATGGAGGTAAGCTATATGTCCTTTAAACCGAAGTACTGGGGCAGGGCTGGGCATAGGATCAATAAAGCCTTGTTTCTATTCCCTTGAACACTAAGTGTCAAGAATTGTTATTTGTTCTTTGAAACAAAGACCTTTGGACAGTCTTCATAATGAAATAAGCACGTGTGAGCACTAGCCAGTAGTTTGCTATATGGGAAATATGACCCATATCAATTTTGTACTAATAAACATTTTTAGGCCTGTGAAAATGAAGGACGTGGATCTACCTGTGGAAGCGTCCACAACTGACATGACATTTTCAAGGAGCGTGAGTTACCAAGTGAATTGATGACAAACCAAGCTGCAGACCAATTCTAGCACTATCATGCCTGTAGGGAGACCACCTGCAGTGACGTGGGACTGGAGAGCTGTTCCAGCAGGTCTGAGGAGGGATTGGGACCCTCAATTATTAGGGTTATGAACACCAAGCTTCCATAAGTACGCGGCTGAGATATGCATCTCAGCAAGACAGAGGCAGCAAAATGCTACGAGGTTTCCAAATTTTAATAGCGCAGAGACAGCAAGTCACCTTCCCAAGTCTCCCTCCTGCTGAATGAAGAATCACTTGCTTTCTTTGCACGGAAATAGATGCATGAAACTGCACACATCTTTCCTGGAGAGTAAAGGAAAAGTATAGTATTCAGAGCAGGGCAGGAGCCATGCTCCAATACTGCTCCGTACATTGAACCACTGATTCCATAGCTTAAAGTAAGAATTTTTGCAAATGCTGAATAAAAGCATAGCAATTTTCTGAATAAGTGCAAGAAATGGCATTAATTATGCTAACATTATTGTCTACCAAAGCTGCTTTCAATCACTTTTATATTCAATAGCATGCATCATCATGAATTGGTGATAAATATAGATGAATAAAAGGTAGTGATAATGAAAGTTATACAGGTGTAAATTAGAACATATTTTTAAACTACTATGAAGTCACAGCTTCTTGAGATAACATAAAATTATAGGATATGTGCACATCCTAAATTGAATCTGGAGAATTTTGTACTGTTCATATGCTAGTTGATTATCATTTGGGCAACACTGTCTGGGAAAGTTACAAAATCTCTATTTCTGTAGCTTCCTACTGCAAACCTTATTCTTAACCCCAAGGAGCCAGTGTGGGGATAGTACAAGCCATTGTGTATCATTGGACATATTCAAGCCATGGTCACTTACTATTTGGGGAGCAGCTATGGAGGCACTGTAACCTCAGGTCCCCAGCCTCAGCCCTCTCCTCCTCAGTCCTGGAAAAGAGAATATAGAAGTAGCACCTTTAGCAGAAACAAAGGCTGCTCCCAAATGTACAGAAATGGAAGGGTCAAAATCAGTAAGAGTACAACATACCTGCGCTCCTCCATCTATAGCCAGCCAGGCCCATTATGGAGATTGTAATGGTCTCACAAAGGAGTCTGTTCTATTGGCTTTGCCCCTTTCAGGGGAAAACTCATGTAAAGAGGCCATGGGGAATAGAAATGAGGAGCTCAGGGCTGCGGCTCTCCCACTCTTTTACTCTTCAGGATGAATCTAAGCATCAGGAACTAACAGCATTGTACAGTATGTGTGTGTTGGAAGCGTGTATGTTGCTAGTGCTACACCGTTTAAGTGCCAGTCCATGTAATTTTCCAGAAGGAACAGCTCTGCAGATACACCTTCCTGTGTTGCAGAATAAAGTGCAGAATAAATCCAAGGCAGAATGTTACACTTATCCCTGTGTGCTAATGAAAGGTAAATAGATTGGAAATTCTCATTGATGTTCATATGAAAAGATACTGACTCTGTAAATGGGAGGTATGGTAGGCCGGTAGCTTAAAACCTGTTTAGATATCTAGGTGACCAAGGAGGAAATCAGAGCAAAAGGTTGGCATGTCTTTGGAGAGCACTGATATAATCTGCACAACAAATATGAGTACAATGGAGGTAGAGAAAGCAAGCTGTGAGTAACATACAGCAGAGACGTGAAAAATAGCGTATGTGAATGATGATCCGAAAAGTTCTAATTCTCATAGTCTTGGGAATGGTCCTAATTTATTCTTTCTGCAATAGCTCTGGTCCTGCTGTCTGTTTCAAGCTGCTCCTAGCACTTCGAAATTACATCTTTTATCCCTGCAGAGACGTTTTGTCTGCACGGGTGTCAATGGCAGTTTGAACACAGTTCATTCTAGAATTTCACCAGTAGCATCTGCCTGATGTTGGGTTGGTTTTGCAGATCAGAGTAAGGGCTCAGTCAGCAAGAAAAATGTTGTGAAATCAGCTGCAAAGCCACAATGGGTGTTGATGGACAGCTGCAAGTTGGCAAGTGCTGTGCTATGGATGAGTGAACAGCGGAAGGCTGATTCTTCCAGATTTACTTGCTAAATTTATATGTTGGTTTAACAGCACCTGATAAGTGAGATTTGCTTCACAGTTACCAAAAGGCTGGATATCAGACTGGAGACAGGGCTTTGCTGATCTCTTGGGTCCCCTCTCCCACTGGTACCAGGGTGGGCTAACCTCCTTACCCCTGTCTGCAGGGCCTTTAGTTCCAATGGGATTCAACACTCCTTGCCTCAGACAGCCTGACCAGGCATGGGCATATTTCCAAAAGCTGCTACTCTTTCTCCTCTTGTCAATAATAAAAGAGGGCAGTGGGTAATTCAAGTTTTCTTGTATCACTTCACTAACTGTTTATTCCTTGCTCAAGGCAGTGACTGGCTCTCCACAAGTTCACCTGGACTTGATTTCCACCCTTTCATCCTCTCTATCCCTGACCCCAGGCTTCAGTCCTCATGTACTCTTACCCAAGCCTCTATGTTCCACTGCTTCAGATCTTCCTTCCCATAGCTACAACCATAGCTTACCAAATGATATAGGGAGAACAAAGAATCCCTGTCCCTTTGACTTATCTGGAAGGATCCTCAGAGCAAAAGAAGCAGAAAGGTATGTGGAGGGATCCTCCACTGCTAGCTGGCGTAAATTGTAGACAATGGACCATGCTCAAGATTATATGGGGCAAGAGTATGCATAGGAAACAGAGCAGAAAGAGAAACTGAGAGGGAAGGAAGACAGGTACCTATTATGAACTGACACTTACTTAATAAACTGAAAAAATAAAAAAGATGAGCAAAAATTATAGCCAAATATTCAGTGAAAAGGAAAACCAAAGAAAAAGGGGGACAATCAATAACAGGACAAAGACTGAAAGCTGACATGTTACAGATAATTCTACTGCTAATTTTATAGAACACTTAGTACATGAATAATACCTCCAAGCCTGTATTATTTACCTGTTCTACTTAGAGTTACTCTGAGGGCTATCATATCTTCTATATCTGAAGACCTATAATCTTTTGATTTTACAGTGTGAACTACAGAATCTATGTTGTCTGGACTTTTCAAAGTATCTCATGTCTGGGAAGGAAATAGTTGTTAAATAACACCATGACTCTTTGATTTATCAGCAGCTCTTTAAATGTTTTCCCAGTGATGGAAACAGAAAGATGCTTAGTTGTTGAGAGGCAAGGTCTGTGTCTTTGCAGTTGCAGGTAGTCAGAGAATTTAACTGTCTCTGTACAGGCTGTGTGGACTTAGGGCTGGGTAACTCTATGCACTGCTTAAGGTGGAGTCAAACCAGGCAGTGGAGCAGCATTTGGGGTGAACACATGCATTCATGTAGTTTTAAAGATCTTTCCTATGTTATTCACAGCTGAGGCAGTTAGGATGTGGAGATGGAGGTTAAAAAGCAGCAGTACTGCAGGCTGTGTGAGGCTGACATACAAGGGGAGGGGATGTGGTGAGCTGGTGAAATGTGTGTGTGTGTGTGTGTGTGGTGGGGGGGGGGGTGTCAGGACAGCAAGCTGTGCATTGATGTGGCTTATCTGCTGCATCCCCTGCACTGGGTGGTGAACATGGTATATATACACTTGTTGAACTGGGAACTCTCAAGGGAGCATTTCAGCTCTTTCATCTAATGTGTCCCTTGTTATATGCAGTTCCATGCGATTACAATTAAGTGAAATAAAATGATACAATATTTGAGAAAGTACTTGCAAGGTTAGCAGTATTTTACTGTCAGTATTTTGCATAAAGCAAATTTCTTCTCTAGGATGAGGGCCCTGGAGAAGAATATTCCAACAAAAAACTTTTATCAGGCAAAATGGGGCTAATGCTTTTCTTCCTTGTTACCTGAAAGTTAAACTGCAGCTGTTGGGAATAATGATAAAGATTTAACTCTCACTAGAAATATATTGATCTAAGAAAGCTGCCTATTGCACAAAGTCTGTTCAACACAGAGGCTAGATGTGTGTGTACAGTGGGTGCTGGATGTGTGCTGAGGCAAAGGAACATGCAAAGAGGGTACCGATATGTACAAAGTAACTGGAAGGAAGGCAGGCTGGAGGGTTTTATTTATGAGATATGAAAAGGAACACGGAGGTGTAGGAGTAGGAGGGAATGTGAAGTATCCCAGGGTATATGCACAGGAAGGAAAAAATTTAAGTTATTTTCTATTTGTGCTAAGAAGTTTAGAGCTCGGGGAAGTTGTGTGCTTGCTGGGACTGCTGGCACCCACAGTGTGTAGCAACACTGTGTTGATAATTAATGACCCCTGGACCTCCCCGTCTCAGAGTATCCCCAGGTCACAGCAGTGAAGCCAATCATGAATGCACTAAATGAAAGAAAAAAAAAAAAGGATGTAATGCTGCACAGCTTTAAATCTCTGGAACGATCCCATGGTAACACTGACTCTGGGCTTCTTATTATGTATTCAGATACAACAATTAAAATAATCTGATGTAAAAAAAGAAAGTCATAATCATGAAGTTTGGCAACACCACATGCTTGAGCTGTGTTTGCCAAGTGAGTGTGGAGGGGTTTGGAGGATGTGACCAACAAGTGAACTGTTCACACACATTCAAAATGAGGAAAGAAACTGGAAGGACAGAACAAAATAGGCAGTCCGGTCATAAAGCAAGTGGTAGAGACAAAGCACTGCCTCTGTATACTGGTCAAGGTGGCTCTGACCAGTATAAAGGAACAGGCTGTTCTGTATGCACATTGCGTCGTATGGAGCTTGTTTTGAATAATACATATAAAATAAGGATTAAAACCCCATTGGTTTGTGCTGGCCAAGGTGGGATTTCTCACTTGCCTTGGGCATATGTGTGTTAAATATCCTGCTAGCTGCCTAGGTAAGTTCAAAGCTTCCTTCCAAGAGACTTGAAAAAGCCTTGATGCTGCATTTGGCCTGTTGTTATTCTTTGAGGCCCTTCACCTGTTAATTTATAGTGCATTGGGCTGAAGGCCTCTCAGATGACCAATCCAACATGGATTTGATTGTGTGTTGTGTGGTACTGATTTACATGTATGTAGAAAAGGGGCATGTGTAATATGGTGAGTGCAAGAGGAATCAAAATAAAACCAGACAACACCCGTGTGAGATAAAGAGGATTACTGTCCTCTCTGCTGTTAATGTTTTTTGCTATTTATTGTTCCAGTACTTTATCAAATTTTCTTAGCATTTCCCAATATAACTCAACATATTGTTGCTTACAGTTCTGCCTGTCTCTCATCTGCAATTCTCACTTCAGTAATGCGGTCATCTGTTTTCCCTCACTGAGTGTTGATTTATCTTGCTGACCACTTCCTCTTCACTGTTTGGGTTTTTTTCTCACATACAGAATTTTTTAAAATTCACTGTCAACTCTAAATGCAAACTTAGGAAATTCATGGTTGTTTGAATAATTTCTCTCATCCTTCCAGATTGTCTGAAAGATAGAGTGAAAACTTGAAAGTTGGACTGCAACAACAGTCTACTAGTTAAGACTGGATAACCAAAGCAAAATATAACCATGGAAGTTCTCTAGTTCTTCCTGCTCAGGAGAGCTCCTCGCTTTGCTACTGAAATGTCTGATAATTTCAAATCTTCTGTCTCCTTAGTGCTTCCTAACCATTCTCTTCCACCACTGAAAAACTGCCAAATTGGTCAGAAGAACAGGAATTAATCCTCTTTATGTTTTCTGTTCCCAAAATATCTTTACATTACTTCCAACAATAGGCTTTTGGTGAACATTCTCTGTACCTATCAGCTCCTTGTTCTGTGAAGCTACCCCTATGGAGTCCATCACACCTTCCTGGCTGTGTGAGGTCAATATTTGTGTGTGCTCACATTCCTTCTCATGGAAGAATGAAGGCAGCAAGTATCCCAGTGCAGCCACATGGGACAACCAAGAATGCATGGGTCCAGCAGTGTGGTGGGTGCGTAATGTGCTGTGACAGGCAAAGGAGTATCTCTGGACCTTTGGTACTCAGACAGCACTTAGAGTTCATCTAAGACCCTGTTAGCAGTGTGTGTGGCACTGTGTGGATATAAAGTATGGGGTATATTTGTGTGGAGGAGTTCAGGAGGATGGGTTGTGTGGAAGACTAGGATGGGTTGTGGGCATGTGACTATGGAAGATGGCAACAGTAAAGTGACCAGGTGGTGGCTGGAAAATGTCTTGGCAGCTGTTTGGATTATTGGGAGGTTCCTATTACACATGCTGAGAAAGGATAGCTATAACATTTGTTATATCCCCACAATTTTACCTTTCCAGAGAGGCAAAATCAGCTTGCATTAGCAGCATAGCTTCTTATGAATTCCTATGAATCAGTTGCATACTACAAGGACTTGTCAGTCTCATGTTTTAATGAGTACGTAAGAAAAGGCAGGCACTGGGACATCACAAAATTTAAGAAAAACAAACCAAGGAGGATCTTTTGTGTTTGCCTCTAACACACATCTTCTCCAAGTATCCCAGAGGCTTCACCCACATGTGCCAGAATGGGTGACAGCTTGGATTTTCTGAGACTAGCAGAGTCCATGAAAACCTCCACTGATTGAGCAACTGACTGCACTGACCTTTCTCTGAAGTACTTGATGGCTTCCTGGTCTAGGAAGTTCTGCTCTTCTCGAAAGCCCTGCTCAAAGATTTTGCGCTTGTGTCTGAACTCAATGACAGTCTTAGTGTAAGAGTTCAAGGTAGTAACGGAGGCCGCCATGCAGCAGGTGAAAGAGCCCCATGCCAGACTGTGAAGAGAGAAACCAGCAAACAGAGCTGGGTTAAGACAGCAGCTCATGGTATATTTCTGACGCCAAGAGACACACATACACAGGATGCTACTGGGCAGGTAAGTCAGTGGTGACAAACCCGTTCTTCTCATCTTACCTCAAAGGACCTGTGGCAGGTGCTCAGGCATGCAGGAAGGATGCTGGGTCAGGGGCTGGGCACAGTTTTCATCCCATAGAGAACTGTGTGACAGAGTGCTAACATGAATATTCGCTACACTCTGACAGAAGAGTCCAATGCCTCTTGATTTCCCTTTGAAATGTTTCAGAGCCTCACAGACAAATGCTAAAATCTATAGACCAGTAATGAACTCCTGGAAGGAGTAATGCCCCAGAGAGCACATCTTTTGGACCAGTGCAAGTTCTCCAGCATCCATGGGAGACTGACTCCACACAACACTACTGCAGGGATGGTTTTTATTACATTTTTTATGCCTTCATCACACTACTGTATTTCCTTCTTTCCTGCCTCATGGACATTTCTAGCATTCCTGGCTTTTATCTGGCCTCTGAAAGCCTGACCACAATAGAAGACAGCACTTCTATTTTGTCCAGAGATCCAATCTGAGGGCAGTGCTCCAAGTGTGCAATTTTGGTCAGCCAGTGGCGGGATACCTGCAAGTACCAACCAGGAGCACAGGGAGACAAAGGGAGAAAGAAAGTGGAGATAAAAAAGTGACCGCCGCAGTGCCAGGCTGGAACAGCAGCAAGTGTTGTTCTGGGTGTCCTGGCAAGGAGAGCTCAGCTGGGAGCTACTCTGCTCCCTGCTTGTGGACTGGGTTTCTGCTGAGTGCCTTCTGCCCTCCCTGCACATCTGCCCTCCAGCCTTTACCTTACTGATCTCAAGTTCAGATGTGGCTGGGGGCGGAGGGGGGGGGGGTGGGGCGGGTGGTGTAACTCATGGCCCCGAGAACTTTAGATGCTATTTGAGCATGAAATGGGGCTACAGAAAAGGCACTGAATTCCTCATTTTGTCTGCAGAACTTACCTGCCTTCAGGCTTGTCCTGACTTTACATTAAGCCCATCAGCTCCAGCCACATATAGTTTGCAGTGGCTTCCTAACTAATTTGGATTAACTTAAGCGTCTGTGTCAGCTACATACTTTACTTGCTCCTTGCTTTCACCTGTTTTATAACCAAATTGAATGTTGATATAAATTATGCAGAACGGAAAGCATATAGCCACAGCAGCATTATCTTATAAATACGCATTATCAACAGAGCCCTCAGCATGAGCTGTTTTCCCATTCTGCACAGGTTCTGCAGACAAGGAAACAATCTCTCATTTCAAATTAGGCAAAACTTGAAAAAGAACACATATTCATGAACTGAAAAATCTGGGGGAAAAAAAATGGTTCAAGTAAACAGAAATGGCACATTTCAGTGATTTCAAAATTCAGTGCATAACAAGTCCTCTAGGGACTCCCATGGCAATGACGTGCGTGGAGGCAGCCCTTTCCTAGTCATTTTGGAACCTGTTTGCCAGATGCAATCAAACGAGAAGGAACCCTGGGGTGATGAAATTTCTTTAGGATTTCCACAGTTGGGTGGAGATGTGGAAAGAAAACTCGTGCTATATGTGAGTATCCAGTCACAGGGAAGCCTGGCAAGTGTCTTCGTCCTACGCAGAGTGTGTGGAAAAGCTCCAACAGCTCCAAATGTTTCCAGCTGGGCTCCTAAACAATATCAAGGAAGAAGCCAGCTGAAACCACATGCTTCACTGTGCCTGGTAGGTGCGTGGGGAATGACATATAGAGAAAAGATTCTCTCGAAAGTCTCTGGTAATTTCTAATCATTGACTCAAGAAATGCTGAAAGGTTTGGAGAAGGAAATACAGAACGAAGACCCTCAGTGTGACTTCACGTCTGGCATTTGGTAAATCATAATAATGAGACAGTTACCATTGATATGTTTTAGTTTTTATGGACTTTAGTTAAATAGTATTCATTTTTAAGTGTAAAGAGTGGTTCTCCTACCTGTGAGAGTTACATCCGACCTTAGCCGAAGACCTGTTTAACAGCAATACCAGCTGTATCCCAATTGTGAAGGGCCTGTACCTATTGTGCCTCTGGTAGCTGAGCTCAGGGCTGTGCTCTCAAGTTCCTCTGTGGCTCAAACATCTCAGGTTTGAGTATTTGTTTCTTTCCTAGGAAGGCTGAGTATGAACATCTGCAGCTCCTCAGAGCCACTGAAACCCCCTGCCTGGAGAACTCTCTGACCCACTCTCAGCTTGTGCCAGATCACAGACAAACCTCCAGGCTTTGACAATGGCTTGGGAGCGCAGTAAGATAACAGGTGCACTTTCAACCCTGGGACATCTGAGCAGATCAGACGCAGCCCTTCCTCATTTTGAGGAGAGAGATTTTTATCACTCGTTTTCAGTAGAGAGGAAATAGAGTCACAAAATAAAAGAAGTTTTCTCATTGGAACTTGGGAAACAAATGGCAGTCTGGATCTCCAGTCACGCTCTTCGCCTCTTGGCCATGTGGAGAATGTTTCCTAGCCCCACTTTTCAGTGGTGTTACAATTCCCTGTGCTCTGACAGGTTGTCTCGTGGGATGCTGCAGTGTTACTTTTTAGAGAAGGCGGTAAATAACACTGATGTTTGCACTGCTGGTTCAAGGATATTTAAGGCTCATGCTTCAGGCCATCACCTGAACCCAGATGGAACAGAAGGAAATTCCTACATGTGCAGAGCTTCCAAACTCCACCAAGTTTGGTGGGCATTTGTTTTTAACCCTTCTTAAAGAAGATGATCAAGTCTGGGTGATGCCAAGGGAGGCTGTACCTCTCTTGTCTATTCAGCAGGGGTGGTAGCTGGAAGGAAACTAACGTTTTTGCTGCATTTGAATTTCAGACTTTCCTTTGCTAGGTCTGCTACCCATCACTGGCATGGCATGAGGAACTCATGGCCTTCCTCAGGCTGCTGAGCACCACTGCAGGCTGAAAATGCTGCTGCTACTCACACCTGTCCCAGGGGAGATGTGCCTGAGCTGAGGTTTGCACCTTGCCCAGCATCCTGCACAGGTATGTTTCCCTGGGAGGTATTAGGGGAGGGAGAGAGATTACCAAATCTGAGAAGCTGCATTGTGACAGCAACGGCTTGAGTGAGCTCAGCTCTATCGAGGGTGGACCAACAGTCACTGCATGGAGTGAAGCTGAGGTCCTGTATCAGGAATCTGGGAAGAGCTGAGGTTGCTCCCACATATTTCCCTGCTTGTGGGAATCTCCAGTGTCCTCCACAGTGAGGCCTAACCCAGAGTCAGTCCTTAAACAGAAGCCTGCTGTGGCTATGGGTGGCTGGTCAGAGCTACAGGCAGTGGATGTCACATCTGCTCTGGGACAAAGCTGTGGTTAGGATAGCAGACGGCACTGTGAGCTGCCATCTGCTGCAGGATGGGATGCTGAGCTCTGAACAGCTTGCTTGGAGCATGGGTAGGATGAGAGGGCCCAGGGAGGGCTCAAAATGCCCTATGGGAGCCATGGACAAGGGCTTTCTTGTCTTGCACAAGATGAAGGAGAATAACCTGACGAGTGCTTTATCATGCTGATCATTTAACAACAGTCTGAATTTGAGTATTGGAGTAAATAATAAAATAGATTACTGAGACAAATTAATAAAGAATGTGCCTTATTATTTAAATATATTAATAATTATGCAATTGTTATGGCATCATTGTTATAAATGCTTATATAAATATTATAAATATATGAACACAGTATATTTACAAGTTCATGTTCATATGCAGTAAATATTCATTATTGAGACACAAATAAGCTATAAATTAAATATAATGCAATTTATATTTTTCAACATGTTACTAAAATGTTAGTAACTCCTCCTGCAAAGCACAGCATAGTGAGGGGAGAAGGAAAGGCTGATAATTCCCTGCAGCGCTGTGCATAAGAAGTATTTGTGTTTTTACTGACATTAGCAAAGGTTGTTGTATCTGCTTTGAGATGGAACAAAAATAAAGCTCTATATTTAGAAATGAAAAAAAGAAAGTATTTTGCCTAGCCACCCGAAGAGGCTCATGCCTCTAGAGGGATGTGAATGTTGTTTGCAGGTATTTCTGTTCTCCACAGTCTCCTGTGCTCGTTAAACTTCTTACAAACTTGCAAGCAATATAACACAGTTGACATATCGTGGCCAGATTAATTTTATGTGATTCTTAGAAGATAAATGGGAAAGATAAAGAAAATTTAAAAAACAGTCTCTAAAATATGCCTGTTTTTCTAAGCCTTCTCTCCATGATCAACAGGGAAATAGCATGGTGCCAGGAGCACCATGCCTTCCTCTGCGGTTGTGTTAAAAGTTGCATTCTAAGGTTCAACTGTCACATTAATTAAAAACAAAAACAGAAAAAAAAAACCCAACCAAAAAAAAAAAAAACACAAAGAAGCTAAAAGTCTCTGAAATGCCATGGTAATTATGTACCTAAATTGAACTTTAATTAGAGTGCTCAATCTGTGTTGGTAACTGTGGGTGCTGTTTATTTACAAATGCTATGTACCTGCTGATACGCACAGCTGCTGCTGCACAGTCGCTGATAACTGTCCTCTACACCTTAGCAATCACATGGCCATGGTGTTTTTTTGCTCTTAGCATTTTGGCAGCTGGGAATGCTTATGCATGTTCCTGAAAATTTGAGGTCTACGTACAATCTCCCAACAGACTGTTGGAAATGGAAAGGTATTAACTGGTGGTGACACTTACCAGAAGGACCATCCATAGTCCCATGAATGGGGTCGCCAGTCCTCTGGTCCAAGGCTGACTGTCACTTGGAAAACTTGAGTATACATCATGTGTGCCACCATCCCCAAAAGACCTGAGAAGCAGAGATGATATTAGGATTTTCTGTGCTAGTGTTTTTTATAATTTGTGAGATAGCTGCTGCTGGAAGTGCTTTGAAAGCTCCAGAAGAGTCTTTGTTGTACTTTCATGCCTCCTATTCTACTGTGGAGGAGGGAGTTGCATGGGCAGAGGAAAGGTGTGACTGAAAGCTCATTATTTTACATCGTACTGAATTCTCAATAAGAGAAGAGTTAAAGAAAGAAAACCGTTGAAGAAAATGTTGCACAATTAGCACCACCACCAACCTTGCTGCTGCAAAACAAGGGTATGCCACCCACAAGTTATCTCACTTAGCCCATTGCAGACAGGCCTCAGGTAAGAGAATAACGAGACAGGCTTCTGTAGGCAATGCAAGATTGAATGTGTTAATGCCAAACAATGATATTTTATCTGAACAGCTGCCAAGATTTATAAATTTGAACACTTAGAAAACACTTTGAAGTTACCCAGGGAAGTTCAGTGAACTCAGTGCTCCTGATGATGTGTGGTAAGAGGACACTCTAGGAATACTTTTGAGGTATAATGTTGATGATGCTTGCTTTTATATTTTGCTGAGATAACTACAGCTGGGTGAAGATTAGACACTCTACTCACCATGATGCTAAAGAACAGGGTTGTAGTTAAATCACAGGGTAGCCTGAGTTTGCCACTTAGCTGGCCAGCATGGTTCTTCAGCTTAAGCAGAAAAAACTGCCTGAACTTTACATTTAGACATCTCTCAGAGGAAAGTCAAACCCCACTTTTCAGGAAGTGGTGGCCAGGAGCAGGTCTGATGCTTGGAGACTTTTTCTAACTACAATAATTTGGAGTGTGTCTGCTTTAGTACCTCGATAGTGCAGAATGATGCTCCCATCTGAGCTCTTGAAAAGCATGGGTTCAGGCAGTTAGCTAGAGTAGGGCAGAGTCATCATATCCCAAATAGACCTTGGACCTACAGATGTCAAAAACCCTCTTGTGCTATAACGACAGTTCAAGGCACTTAGAAATACTGATGTTCTGCCATGGTGGGGTACAACGCAGTCCCATACATTTCACTTTATGCCTTAACTGAAGTTGCCGTTTACTATTGTCTCTGACGATCTACTTTTCTCCATAGCTGCCCTTCCTCCATGTGAAAGATCCTGGTTTTCCTTCCCCAGACCCAAATTTTGGTTCTTCTTTCCCCCTTACTTTGAGGGTCTAAAGCATTTCATTTGTCTCACCAGACATGCTGATGATTCAGGGCAGTTCTGTGGGAGGAAAGATGGGGAATGTCATGTTTGTGTTGTGGGTATGTTAAGCAGGACCTTCAGCAAGATGAATGTCGTATTTGATACAGACAACTGCAGAGGCTGAACAAAGACGTTTTATTACAAGAAGCTGTGGTGATTTGCTGCTTCATGTTGGTGTGACACACTGCAAAGTTAGGAGGTGGAAAGAGCAATTCACAAGAGAAGAAATATTTCAGCAGGGTGGGCGGCCTAATGGGAGCACAGCAAACTGGTACACACCTTGGTTTCTGGCTATATTTAATTTAAAGAGATCACTGGGAGCTTGCTGTACTTTTCAGTAGATTTTCTCCAGCTACAGTTATTGCATTGATCTTAAAGTTTGGGGTTTGGTGTTCCTATAACTATTGTCAGTTATTTTTCAACCTTAATAAAATATTACAGAGTGCCCTGAGATATGTCATAGTCACTCAGAGCCATCAGGAAGTTTGACACAGGGAAAAGCTGATCTGTTCTGTTTATGCAAAACCTTAATGGGGTTTCAGCAATGTTCAAACCTTTTGCTGTGTGGGAGGCCAGGATGACAGTCCACTGATACAGCTGAGTAGGAGGTCATCAGCAGGTCCTGCTATATGTAACACAGGGACCACAGTGGAAACTTGGCATTCATTGCTTTACTGCCTCAGGTGTGGAGACTCTGGGGCGGACTTGTACCTGGCTGTGCTGTCAGTGGCTTTATATCATGCATAAGCTATAGCAAACAATACAAGTCCTTCTTTCATTGTGCTGCTTCATGCACTTTTGGTTTGGTTTGTTCCTGATACTACTCATCGGTTTGGTCTATTTTAGATTTGCTTTGCCAAGTTCACCATGGGAATATCCTATAGTATTTTTTTAATGGTGACATTTTGGATAAAATGAACTGCCTATAACAAATCAACAAATGATGTATTTACAAGATCAGCTCTTCCTCCAACTGGCTGCTTGAGGACAAAAGGCTGCAAAGAGGACAAAATGCCTGTATGCCCACCCACGAGGTCCAGGGCAACAGGTCCTGATAATACGGTGTGCTGGAGTGATGGGAGTGCAGAAACACTGACCGCTTATTGCTGGCTTGAGATCATTGGCCTTGCAGAACAGAGCTGTTCCTAGGTGTCAGTAATGGGAGAGCTTAAGGAACTAAATTTGGAAAATACAACATATTTGAAAGAATTTTCAGATATCTTTATAAAAAATATTATTTATACAATATATCACATTAATTAAAATGCTTTGTTATCAATATTACATGAGAGACATATATAAGGTTTTTCATTTGTATGAGGTTTAGAGGGATACCAAAATGATGATGTTTTGGGGTTCTATTAATGACTCATAAGAGGTAAATTAAAAACAACAGGTGGCCACACTGTAAGCGTAATTTTTCCTCAGCTTTAGATATTGAGCTATGAGGATATGAAGATCCCATTGCACTTTTAGGACTAAATTCTAGCATTAATTTTATGAGAGGTCTGTTGCTCCAAGGCAAAGTCTTCTTTGTTACCTAGTTTCTACTAAGCTATGTCATTATAAATATGCTGAGTTTAAATAAAGATGCTCTTCTTCTTTCCTCTGGTAACTCTGTCACTGAAAAGAACAGCTAGCATTCTTTGGGGGTTTTGGGCTTTTTTGCTTCTTTTTCTATCTTTTTTCTCTGTAAAATTTTGAAATTTGTATTTGGAACATCATGACAATGTACTTATAAAAAGGGAAAGATAAAAATAAAAATAGAAAGATGTGTAGGAAAGAAAACTTCATAATTCTTACAAAACTTTCAAACTCTGATTAACAGTAAAGAGAAAGAGAACAGCATGGAAACAATAGCTCGAATGCTGGAGAATTCCATACAGTTTGATATTGAAAATGGAACCAACTTTTTTAAAAATCCAAATGACATCCAAAGATCAAAAATATGCTTTTGCAGTTTTTACCAGATTTTTTTTTTGTTCTCTCAGTTCTACATCTGATCCAAATTTTATACCACTACCAGTATTCCACAATTTCAAGCTACCCCTGAAGATACAAACTCCTTTACAGAATGTAAGCTGCCTGTTATAATCTCCTTCAGCTTGAAATACAGCAGAATAAAATGAACTTTTATTGCAGAAGTTCTTTCTGCCAGAGAAGTCCATGCAGGAGTGTTCACACAAGCCAGCTATGGCTGGTTGCCTGTATAAATCTGGGGAAGTGGGTTTTTTTTTTGCCAGCAGGGATGTGAAGGGGCACTTGGGTACATGGTTAGATTTGATAACTTCTTTCAGAGAAATGAATTCCTCAAGTTCATATGCTGAAAGGCTGCAAGTACAGAGTGAGCATGAAAATAGGCTGAAACAGTTGTTCCAAGAGATGTACACGTCCCCACATTACTATTGGGCTTGTTCCTATGTGTGATTATTAGAATTCTTTTAATTCTCTATTCTCCTAATGAACAAGATGGCTCCTTTCTTTGGTTTGAAGCATCAAACCTTCACCTACTTTCAGGATTAACATGGAAAAAAGAAATTTTCAACACTATCTGTTTTTTCATTTTCTGTTGGATAATCAGTGTGACGATGCTGGAAAAAGGAAGCTCAGGCTTTGGCCATAATAATGGCTGTGCTGGCTGGGGGAAAGCTGCATTGCCATTGTGAAATCAGGAATATGTATTTTTGCTGACAAGAGGCAAATTTATCATGCAGTCCTTGTTGCAAAGTAACAAATAATTATAGTGAAAAATGCAGTAGCTGAATGGGGATGAGAGATTCTTGCAGCCCCTGGCTTTTATTCTGCCAAAGTTTTAGAGTTCTGTTTCATAGTGGCTCCTTGGGCAAAAGGGAAAGGGAAGGTTCATACCTGAAAGCACAGTGAAGACAGCAGCAAAGGCATTTAACTTGAGCCCATCTATCACACTGCTTGAATGAAAGAGCTCGAGGCACATAAGGCTGAATCCGACGACTAACAGCATGATGTATAACACCTCGGATACTACTGATAACCAGAGGACACCTGTAATGCACAAGAGCAGCAACTGGTCACTTAGTTGGTAAAGACTTGCAAGAGGTTAAAGTTTTTAAAAATTGATTATGAAATCAGGACTATCTAGGAGTAATTGTGTATTCAGAAAGTTTAAATTTAAAACAAACCACCACCCAAACTCTGAAAAATAGAAAAAAGTGGTGAATGAAGATGCGAACTGCGGCAGGGTGGTAAAGATACTGAAGAAAGAATACGCTGTTGCCTAAGATCCCAGTTTGGCTAAAGAACCTCTTTGGGTATATCTAGAACCTCTTGGCTCCTCTAACTCAAAGCATAGGACACAGAATTTATTTTTCCTCCCTGCGTCGTGGATGAGCAAAATGTAATGGTGGTGATGGCATGTAATACCTTACAGGATATGGGCTGGTGGCAGGTGAACAGGCTTGGATACCTCTTTCTTCATGACACCATTCAAAGAAAATGTTTTCAGTCCAGGTTTCAAGATACTTATTACAGCGTAACACTGGGGCATGTTATTAGAAACTGTTTAACAGAAACTGGTGTCCTGCTGAATGGCTGTTCTGACTTGGGGTGTTTGGATCCACTACACAGGTCTCTGCTGTTGGGAGCAATAGAAAGACAACCAGAAGAGAGGTAGGGTGGAGCCAGCTATTTATACTCAGCTGAAGAGCTGCAGATACAAAATTTGGACTGCCTTCTGTTTTTTCAGCCCCCAGGTACAATCCCTCGGAGGAAGGGCAGAGTTGACATGTCCTGTCTGTACTGCACGTTCTGCAGGACTTTGAGGTTGTGCACAGGTGACTCTGGCAACATTTGGTAGTGTCTGCCCGAGACTGATTCATCCCCTGTAGGTGTCACATTTGGAAATTCGAGCACAAAGCCTCTAGCTGGATCTGCTGAGTCTTTTAAAGTCACCAAACCATGGAATAAATTTGAGAGGATGGGAACAGATGATTATATCAAGTCCCTGCCAAATTTCCAATCACTGTTTCAGCATGAGAATCTGCTAGAATTCTTCACTGCATTTGCTAACCTGATTGCTAGAGAATTCACCTGGAAACAATGAGCAGTGATGGAAAATTTCAGCCTAAGCAGTTGAAACATGGAAAGTTAAGCATCTGAAGACAATGGCTTATATTAGAAAACGTTAGCTGTAACCATAGAGACTGCTACAGGCTTCACTTATATTAATACATTCTCTCGTCACTATAAGAACATATGTGTGATAATGCCTATAGTTGAGCTTATCAAACCAGATATGCAGTCTCACTTCTGTCAAATATTGGAGTGCCCTCTTAGTGACCAGATTGATCCCAGCTCTCATTTTGTCCGGGAACTCATCTCTATAATTGCATCTAATTAATACGTACTATTTGTTGTTGCTACTGAATCTGACCTTTTGAGGTTTTAAACAGTACTATAGAGACAGTAATAAATCAACCTTTTAATTTCTTGTTTTTATGGGTAATGTTGCATCAACAGCATGCAGCTGTTTACCTCACTCCTATTAGTCAATTTGGTATTAGGGCAACTGGCATACTCTTCCGAAGAGAAGTACAAGTGAGAAACAGTAAGGATGTTGCTCTCTTCAGCAGGATTAAGCAGGGATTTTGCCTCATTTTATCACAAACAGAAGTTTCTATAACAAGAGAATGATGAAATGGTTTGAGTTGGAAAGAATTAGATTGTGTAAACCTGGCAGGAGAGAGCTCTAACGATTTCTAATTCATAAATGTTTCAGCCCAAACTTGAAAGAGTAATATACAACATATCTGCCCAGATGTTTATTACCCTGTTTCAATTCTTGAGGATACTCACTGCTGGTATCTACACACAAGAGCAGTGTGCTGTAGTAGTGACTGCAGCTCAAGACTGTGTATGTCCTCTACTCTCTTGGGTGAACAACTGGCTGAAGCATCAGGATCAAACAGTTGTAGCCAAGGGGTAACATCAGGCTGGTGGCCAGTCACTAGTGGTGTTCCTCAGGCTCAATTTTAAGGTCAGTTCTCTTCAATGTTTGTATCAATGACCTGATCACAGAAGTTGAGTGCATGCCGAGACAGTCTGAGGGTGATACTTAGTAAGGAGGATATATTTAGTCCCTCGAGAGAAGACAGGCCTCAAATCTTGGTAGATTTGAATGCTGGGAAATCAACACCAATATGAAATTTAACAAGGAAAAATGCTGTATTCTGCTCCTGGGACAGTGTAATCCTTGATGGATGTATAGACTGGGGAACACGACGCAGAAGTGCAACCCTGCAGAAAGGGATCCGTGGGTTTGGTTGATGGCTTGGGGGTTCAGTTGATGTACATCTGCTGTATACAAGTTTTATCTATTGCCCACCTATGAAACAGTGCTTGAAGCTGGATGTTGTAGACACAAGGGTAGTGTGCTTGAGAAATTACAGGAAGCTGAAGCACATGTCTCTAAGGAAGGTTCCAGGTTAACACGTCCAGAAGGCAAGTGAGGGGATACTGTTAGAGGCAGCTTTATGCACCTCCAGAGTGACATACAAGGTAAGACAGAGAGAGCTTCACCTTTTCATCCTATAGAAGAGAAGGTGAAGGTCCTGCTGTCTACAGCTGCCTCATGGAAGGATATAGATAACAGAGTCAGACTCCTAGAGTTGAACAGGGTAGGATAAGACAAAATTTGGCCCTGATCAGCTGGATCCGATGGAGATACTTTCAGCAGGTGCTTGGACTCAAGTTTCCAGAGGCCCCTTCCACCTTAAACCATGTTTTCAGAGGCCCTGATTATATCTGGGAAGAAACTCTAACTCATGTCTTACTTCATGGTGTACATTGAGTATCTGCTCTGTGACTTTTTAAAATACATTTAATGTGGGGAAATTAAGTCACACATGCCATGCTTGCATGGTTATGAGTATGTCCTGTCCTGACTGCTTTGATTTTTAATTTTAATCTGAAATAATAACTTCCAGAAAGCGCAAGCTATATCTGGATTTTGCATCTTCTTGTGGCTGCCAGAAGCAGAACAGTTGATTCAGGTTATTAATTCAGGAGACAGTGTCTTTCTGTTCTGTGCTGATGGTGAAGTGATCTCCCACAGCTCTTCTCTCGACATGAGATTCATGAGGCAGTCACTTGGCATCACTTACTTCCACTTACAATTTCTTACAGCCTCCTGCCTGCAAAGTAGAGAGCTCCTTCTTTTGAGGAGACCTCAGTCATGCCAGGTGACAGGGAAGAAATTCTCCAGAGGATTTTTCTCTTTCTCTATCTTCTCTGCTGTCACCTTTTCTGTCTGTCTCATTTCCAACCAGCCTGTGTCCCCTGCTCCAGTGATTTGTCTGGCCTAAGTTAGCTTTTGTGAAAAATCTTTCTTTCAGAAAAGTCACAACTTGGTTCATTTGGAGACTTCCAACTGGATGTCTTGTATCCGAGGGTCTGTATTCTTATAGATCACTGTCTTTCTCTCATTTTTTGGTCTTTGTCCCTTTTATGAATTTTTCCTTGCCTGTTCATCAAACTAACTGTTATTTTTGCAGGGAAGGTGCTGTGGGTCACAGGTGAGATTGTCCTGAAGCTGAATACCACAGAATGTGAAGCTATTCCTGGACGTAGGAGGGTCACCATCTTCAGGACAATATCCTCATGGAGCAAAAGCACTGGAAGTCCAGGACCTGGGCTGAGCTGCTCGCCTGGAACTTCAGATGGCAAAGCTGGACCTCACCGAAAAATTTCACGTAAGTCAACTTACATTATAGGACTCCTACCTCAGAAGGAATGCTATCACCTTCATATCATCTATCTCAAGACAGATTGCACTCTATGATCACTACCTTTGCCTGAAAGAGAACATTGTCCTGCTGAAAGCACTATTTTTTTTTTGTCTGTGCTTCAGTCATTGTCCAGAGATTCTGATTTTGTAAGAAGATTGGTAAACCAGCAACGACACTACTAAACTTCTTCATGTCTCTGAGCTTTTGTTATTTCCCTAACAATATACCAAGAAATTGTTTTCTCTACGGAGTTCATGGTGAAAAGCATCTGTGCCACCTCCCTATAGACTTAGCCACTGCATCAGCACTGTTATATGTCAAGGAAATTAATTTTCCAACAACTCCAAGCGAAATTAACATACTCTTCATTGTGAATGAAAAGATAACTGTTACCCATATGATTGCTGAAATTTTAGGAACTCAAGTACATCATGAACTATCTGACAAGATCAGTCCCTTGCATTTCTGTCAGACAGTGGAGGGCAGCATCAACATTTTGAAAGAAGATTCACAGATCCTGAATGCATTTCTGCAAACCTGGTGATCATGTTAAGTACAACTGCCAGAGACAACGTGGTAACAAAAGGATATTTCATGTGAATGAAACGAACTGATATTTTTTTGACAGTGAGGTAAGGAAGCTTTACCTCAGCCTGCAATAACTCTCGGGGCTCAAAAGTTCTTCACAAAATGTGAATTTGTGTCAGGTCAGCCCTGATCACCAGGGAAGACACTGTAAGTGAGCACACTATTACCTCTCACCAAGGAGCACCCTGAGACAGGAATCCCCAGTGCTGAGTTTCCTTTGAAATAGGAATTCTGAAAAAAGCCATAGAAATTCTGCCCAGAGCTCAAGGCATCAGACATTTCAGTGAATTCCTGATTAAGGAACCCAGTGAATGGTGTGGTTAATGACTTCCAGGAGTTTTGAGCTGATTTTGACTGGTTGGTATCCAAGTTAAGAAGTATAAATATGAAACTGGGATAACTGCTGTTGTTGTCATAGGTTATTCTGCTGGTATGCATCTGGACTTTTTCCTTTGGAGTAAGAAACATTAAGGAACCATTCACAGTACCTGGAGCAAAAATACATATCAAAGCATCAAGTATTCTTTGTTCAAATCCACTGTGATTTCGTGTCACAAAAAGGCAACAGTTGCTGACTCCAATTTTTTCTGAGAGCTCTTGTTAAAGTGACCTCATGAATGTCGAGAAGTTACTGACACGCTCTTCTGTGCTTTTTCCCCGTAACATGCAAAGGTGATTCTTAGTTGTCTTGTGTTGCATTATTAAAGCCATTCGCAGACTCATTAGCACTTTCAACTGAAATACCAAGAACTTGGATGCCATCTAAACAGGATTATATGCAGGATGATAAAGAAGCAGTTGCTGCTGTTTCTGGAACTACAAAGCTCCATAATTCCAATTACTGTTGAGCTTTTGAGATTAATACAGCTGACAAACCAGATCTAGAGAGTTCAAATACACATCTATGCCTCCTACATTCACATGCAGACATAGAGTTTTATGCATACTTGTTGGCAAATCGGAAAAGTTGATTTTTGGTGCCAGCTCACTATGCCAAAATCTTCTGAAGCCAGTTTGTGAGGCTTTGTCTCCAGATGAAATAACGATATTGAAATCCCCTCCTGGCTGCTTCTCCAGGCTGGTCAGGTCATGAAAATGACTGTCAAAGATTCAGTATTAGTACATGTTCTCAAGGCAACATTGAAGAGGTGGCCAACAGAACAATTAACGTTACAGTTCAAAGCATTTTTAATCCATAAACATGAGCTTGTTTGCATGTAAAGGATCTCTTCTGCGAAAATATTGCTGTTCCTAAAGGAGATTGCTGAGTCATGTTAATGATGTTACATGCAGCATAGGCAGCAGGGGAGAGGGGGGAGTTGTTACCCTTGTTCATGTTACCAGCAACTTATGCTCACTTGCCTTTGAGAACCTCGGGTCTGTATGTCCTGCTTTATTAATTTAACACTTGCATTGGAGATGGGAGAGAGAGTACCTGGGAATGAGTCCTTCTCCTTAGTTTATTTTTCGATGATGAAAGTCCTCTCTGTAAGGTGCTGTACTAGACTTAAACAGTGTGAGGGACACAGAACTTAGTAACTGAAAAACTGGGGCAGACCCTTGTTTGTCACCCTTCCTGGGAAAGGAAGTGAAAGGAAGCAGAGATGATTGCTGTGGAGAGTGACCCTAGAGGTCCTCTTGCACTTCCTTATTCCTTATCAAGATCTAATTCTCAGAAAGATGCTGACCATCCATAGTCTTTGGCACCCACACAGTGGTCTGCCACTTCAGGGAAAATTCTGTTATTTCTTTAATGCTCAATTCCAGAGCTAGCAGTGTGATGCTGAGAGCACACCTGGCAGCTTCAAAACATGTAGTAGGTGCTGGTCTCATAGACCTAATGGGTGTCTGGTTTTGCGCTAATAATTTTTAAGATGTTCTGTTTACCTAAGCAGAAAGGTATTTCCTCTGCATTTTTGGATCTGTCTTCTTTGTTCCTCCTGGTCTGTATTGCTGTCCTTATGTTTCTTAACCCTGACTGCCATTGCTCTGCTCTTCCATACTTACCCACTATGTTGGAACTGACACCTGAATCTCACTTTAACCTCTTCTCTTCAAGCTCAGTATAAGAGTGAAGAGAGAAGATAGGAAAACAATAAACAGATGGGTCCACACTGAGAAGTGTGTGTCTTTTCTGGGAAAAGCACTTAAGTAAGCTCGAAAGGGCCATGTAAATCTCACACTTTTTCTTCTGATGATTTCCATAATTTACTGCTCTGCTGCTCCAATACTGGGTATTAAAAGCCAGAAATATTGGAGTGATCAGTAAGAAATGGTGAAAGGAATAAACACTGAGCATGCTGTTGTGGCTGGCATAGGGACTCAGCTCTGAGCAGTCAGCCACTCTATTGGTTAATGCAGTCTCATAATATCAGACTGTCTGCCTGCTCCTCTTGTGCTGCAGTGTAAAAAACGTGGGAGAAGTAGACCACAGACCTATGAAAGACATTTCACCAAAGCAAAGTAAGCTTCATGATCCTAAAAGCCATCGGGGATACCCAAACCTACCTGTTACTGTAAAATAAATGAGGCAATCTGATTGATAAAGAGGCTGCAGTTTGCAAAACATAGAATCATAGAATGGTTAGGGTTGGAAAGGACCTTAAGAACATCAAGTTCCAACCCCCCTGCCATGGGCAGGGACACCTCACACTAAACCATCTCACCCAAGGCTCTCTCCAACCTGGCCTTGAACACCACCAGGGATGGAGCATTCACAACTTCCCTGGGCGACCCATTCCAGTGCCTCACTACCATTACAGTAAAGAACTTCTTCCTTATATCCAATCTAAACTTCCCCTGTTTAAGTTTGAACCCATTACCCCTTGTCCTGTCACTACAGTCCCTGATGAAGAGTCCCTCCCCAGCATCCCTATAGGCCCCCCTTCAGATACTGTAAGGCTGCTATGAGGTCTCCATTCAGCCTTCTCTTCTCCAGGCTGAACAGCCCCAACTTTCTCAGCCTGTCTTCATACGGGAGGTGCTCCAGTCCCCTGATCATCCTCGTGGCCCTTCTCTGGACTTGTTCCAACAGTTCCATGTCCTTTTTATGCTGAGGACTGCACACAATACTCCAGGTGAGGTCTCTCAAGAGCAGAGTAGAGGGACAGAATAACCTCCCTCGACCTGCTGGTCACGCTCCTTTTGATGCAGCCCAGGATACGGTTGGCTTTCTGGGCTGTGAGCGCACACTGAAGCTGGCTCATGTTCATTTTCTCATCAACCAACACCCGCAAATCCTTCTCCACAGGGCTGCTCTGAATCTCTTCTCTGCCCAACCTGTAGCTGTGCCCAGGATTGCTCCAACCCAGGTGTAGGACCTTGCACTTGGCATGGTTAAACTTCATGAAGTTGGCATCAGCCCACCTCACAAGCGTGTCAAGGTCCCTCTGGATGGCATTCCTTCCCTGCAGCATATCAACTGAACCACACAGCTTGGTGTCATTGGCAAACTTGCTGAGGGCACGCTCAATCCCATTGTCCATGACTGTATGATAAATACCTGAAACTGCTTAGGTGACAGGAGAAATGCCAGCTGTTTTGGTTTTGTTTAGCTTTAGTTCTTCATTAGTTTATTTATTTTGAAAGATGAGGTGGAGCTGTGAATCATAAAATGATTCTTTTCTACATGATGATGTGTTTTCTATGACCTTATGGTTCTGCCACTGAGCTTGGTTCTGAATTCAGTCATGTGTAGGAGACTGATTAGACTGTGGAACATTTTTTGCCTATATTCTCTTTTTCCTTGTGTAGTAGTAATATAGTGAGTAGAGTAATATTGTGGAAAAGACTAAATCAGGACTATCTCATATGCTTTAATCAATATATTTGAGTTAAATGCTTCCCTTTGAAGGCCTACTGTGCAGGGCTTGTAGTCCTGTACTTCCACCCTCAGCACTAGGCTTAGAAGTAACTTATTTCAGACCTTGTGGCTAGCATTGCCCACAGAACCAATGTTCTCCATGTCTTTGGCATCACTAGCATGAGAAGCAACACTGCTGCTTCCTTTTCAGAATTTAGCTTGAATTCTGCTCTTGAGCATGGTTTTATCTTTGTATATCTAATTAGTTTTTAAAAATAACTTTAATGATTCTTAACAGATGTGTAAGAAAACACAGATAAAATGTTACTGACACATTTTTTTTCCTGTATACTTAATCACAACTCTCCTAATACAAGTGCCCAGGTACTTGTCTGTGTGGGTATGTGTATACCCTATTGCAGATATATCAAGAAAAATGCAAGCAGAATACAAAATATTCAAGCAGACGGTAGAATTGGACTGCTGGACTGTCTTGGAAGGTGTATAATTCTTGTAGAAGACCCAGTTACATTTCTTTTCATTGGATGCAGGTCTCTGGTCCTTTTAGAAAATCTATCCTCTTTTTTTCCTCTCAGGAACAGCTATCCAGCTCACAAAAAAGGTTTGTT
This sequence comes from Lathamus discolor, assembly GCF_037157495.1. NCBI lineage: Eukaryota > Metazoa > Chordata > Aves > Psittaciformes > Psittacidae > Lathamus > Lathamus discolor. Next base: position 80,134,308 of record NC_088889.1, on the reverse strand, counting down.
TTTTTTTCTTTAACTTGGCTGTTACAAGTTTCATTTGTCTCTTTTCCAGCCTGAAATCTGTTCTGTGTTGTGCTTCTCATACAAAAAGTATCCCCAATCTTTGACCATAACTCTCAGACTCTTTCTATCTCTTTAAATTTTATCACAACTTTTCTGAGCTGGGGCTGGCAGGGGAGGGATGAGAGATGCACACAGAGTGCTACAGATGGGTACATCAGGAATATATGTGGTGGCATGGTGACTTTTTGTTTTGTTCTTTATTTCCTACAATGATACTAATATTTCTTTTCGTCTTTTCTTAATCTCTACAGAGCAGTGAATTAATGTTTTCATAGAAGTGTCTGTCACCGTTCCAAGAACTCTATCCTGAGGGGAAAAAGCTAATTCAGAACCTATCACTATATATGTAAAGGTAGGATTACTCTTCATGTTCACCACTTTGCGTTTATCAACATTGAATATTATCTCCCATTTTCTCTCAGTCACTCAGTGACTGAGAAAGATTTGTGGACAGTTAGATGCCTGTAGTATACCTAGTGTCTTTACAGTTTTCAAGCTCCACTTGTCCTTTTATATGAGCCTTTTAATTTCTTCTAATCAGCTCTTGTTTTTCTTGCATTCCTTTCTTCACAAGTTTTGGGGGGTTTTAAACTTATATTGCTTCTGCAAGGATGCTGAATGTCTCTCTCTGTTAGCCACAGATACAAGGTATATCTTGCTAACATTTTGAACCAACTTCACCAGGCCACTCAGGAATAAGAGTTACAAGTTTCCCAACTAATTTCTCCATGCTTATAAAGTTTGTCCAAATTTTAGCCTCTCCATCATACTGAGCATGACATTTTCTCAGTCTAAACATGGGGTTTTGAAGTTGGCTCCTACAGTTTTGTTTTCTGTCCTTATACCTGCTCTGATACCAAGTTTAACACTGCTAGTGTAAGCCGTCCCAATGGGTGATCACTAATGTAATTCTGTATTTTTTATCTAGGCATTGAATCCATCCACAGGGATTGTGTTGCTCATAAATGACATTACCCTGTTATTCCGATTCAGCTTTAGTACATGACATCTGCTTTGTCTTTCGGTGTCATCAATACCAAGATGTTATTGTCCTACTAATTATCTTTCTCCCATCAAATTTCTGTTACACTTATTATGTCAGTATCTATTAAAATCAGGCATCTAGTTTCTCTTCTCATTAACTGCTGTTGTAGAGCTGGCTTAGGAGCATGCATATATTTGGCTCAGCTTTTTCTTTTTCTGTGCTGTGTTTAGGTGAGACTTTATTTATTTGCCGTTTGCCATGTGCTGCTTTAGCTTTGCCAGCTACTTTTTAGACAACACAGAATTTTTATTGCTTCATCTCTACAGGATGCATAATCACGACCTGTACAGAGGACATGCAGAAGGCATCTCCTGCCTCTGCCAGTACACTTTCCAATTTAAAAAGTCCCCTGTAACATTTTGGACTGTTAAATGCTCATTAGCAATGAGCATTTTTCTTCTGCAAGGTTTTGTCTTGTCTCAACCTCCACGGTCTCTAAAAAGTTTTGTTTATTTTATACATGTGAATTTCCCTACAAATAGGTGGAGAGCACTGCAAGATAGGCAGTTGATGACTTCCTGCTTTGCCATTCATTATGGGTATTCCATAGATATCACAGCTGAGGCAAGTGAAGTCCTACAGATTACTGGAGTAACTTAGATCATATTGTACCAAACCAGTAAGGAGTTTGCTCTGTGAATCCTCTCCTATGTTGGTGTGGCCATCTCTAAATTTTGAGCCAAGACTGGCCTTTGAGCCTGTTCCTGAGACAACTTCCCAGTAGGACACCTCATGTCAGTTTGTGCTTGAGTCACAGCCACTGTTGACCCCGTCCCAAAAACTCTTGAGGCCACCACATTTCCTACAAACCCTCACTCTTCCCCAGCAAAGTTCTTCCAGCGCAAATGCTGTTTCCAACTGTTTTCCACTGGATATATCCCAGCCTTCACTTACACAGGATTTTGGCAGATCGTGACTCCTGTCTCTGTGTCACTGTGGTTGGTAGCTGACATTTATGCATTTATAGAAGGGTGTTTGAATCCCCACACAGTCCTAGGAGGGGGAGGAACAGACCTGTGTATGTGTATAGCTGTGACGTTATGCTGGTCTGTGAAGTCATTTATCAGATCATTTGATGAGACATACTGCTATCTTTTGCCTTTTATTGTGCTGCCACAGTTTCCAGACATAATATTTGGCCTTGGTTTCTTTGAATGTATCCTCCATGGAAGTCTTTTTGGGCACAGATTTGAAGCAGTGGGAAAGGGGAGCTAAAAGGTACATCAAAAGGTGTGATGGGAGGAGGACAGTGGTGGAGTGTGTCCCAGCCTCAGTGTTCTCATTGGCTACTACAACAGAGAGCTTGTCAGAAAGATGTTTTTAGCAAGGTTTACAGCAGCCCAAAGGGAGAGGAGAGGCCACAAGCTGCAGTCAAAAATAGACCAAGTAGCTGAAAACTGAGTGTACTTTTCAGCATAACATGTAAGTGTCCCTCACTAAGTAAGTTATCCTTTTCTTGTTTGGACAGGTTGGTGAGGCACTGGCACAGGTTGCCAAGAGAAGCTGTGGCTGCCCCATCCCTGGCAGTGTTCAAGGCCAGGTTGGACGGGGCTTTGAGCAACCTGGCCCTGTGGAAGGTATCCCTTCCCATGGCAGAAGGGGGTGGAACTGGATGATCCTTAAGGTCCTTTCTGTCAAAAACAATTCTATGATTCTGTGATCCAAATATTCAACAAGAATAAAACTTTGATTAAGTTTTGTGGAGACGATCCCAGGAGCAATTCAGAACTGAAAGATCAGGTTCAGCCTACTGTGACAGTTTCCTTCCAAGTAATTTTGGAAATACTTGCTATCTTACCACTCACAGCTGTAATGAAAACTAGAAAATAGCACAGTTTTGGGGACCTAACAACATCTGCTCTGTGACAGCCCACTAAAATTCCTGATGATGCCCAACATAACCAGCTATTGACCCATCATCCTTTGTTGACAGTGAATGGCAACTGTCAGAAGAAATATTTGTGGACATAGAAATGTGGGGTTTTATAGTTGTTATGTACCATCACCAAGCTCATTTTGTTAAGCAAATTTGGCACTAACAATCACCAATAGCTAATAAATTCAATGTTAGGCTTACAGGGTTCTGACAGATTGCTGGCAGCTGCCTTAAATGCACGGAAGAGCTCTCCTAGTGTGGGTTGGAAATGCTTATTTATACCACACTGTGGGTCTGTTTCCCCCAAATTTTGCTATCTCCTTTTAGTAGATGTCATTGGTTCAAAGGGTATAATAACTGATCAGAGATGTAGTATCCAGCTACACTAGAGATCAGCACATATGGATTAAACATGGTTAGCTCAAGCATCACATTTTTACAGTAAGAAACCTTTTCATTTATGAATGCAAGATTTGTGGGAAGAATGTAGTAAGGCCTCACCATAGACAGTTTTATTTTACTTTGAGTTTTGGTGATTAGCTTTTCTATGCTAAGGAGGTTTTAAACATTATACTTGCTGTTTATTTGTGTTTATTGTTTTGTTCTTAGGCTTCATTTTAGCATGTCTTATAAGTGGAAGATGATGTGCTGAGAAGTAGGCATAGGCTGCAACAGCTTAGAAGTTGATCAGACAGATGTTGTCTCTAGATCAGGGGAAACCAACTCAGAAAACCTTGGAGAGTCTGAGAGCTCAGCTGCAGTAACAGAGCATGTATTCACAGAGACATTTTAGGTAATTGAAACCATGAACAACAACTTTTCAGTAGTAAGTAATGCCAAGAATATATACAGAAACTGAAAAAGCTGAAGTCTCATTGTAAAGATGAGTGCAGTCCAAAAATTCCCAGTTACACAATGGACTGTGGAAACCACAAATATGTTTGTATAACTGAACTCAAAGTTTGGTACTCACTGCATTTTATCATCTCTCATTTACTTAGAAGAAGAATCAAGAATCTGTCCCAACGTTGTCACTGTGTGTAACTGAGTAGTTGACAAACCTCTGACCATTAAAGTTAATGCTAGTGAGGGGATCAAGAAATTAAAAGAGTGGGCAGTTTCTTCTAACTGCAGAAAAGAGCAGATTAAGTAAAAAAGTTAAGGAATTCTACAGTGAATACAAGTTGGGTATCACTGACACACAATTTCCTCTTCAGACGTGGTAAAAGAATCTCTGGACAGTACAAGACTGATGGTGAAAAATTCAGATTAACTATGCTGCAGTGTCCAACTTGATCTACAGTTGTGGAATTTATCCTGGTTTTATGAGTCAGATGGTCAGTACTTTCCATCTCTGAAAGAGCATTCTCCTCTCTTTCTGTCAAAATGCCTTACAACTCTATGGAAAGACTTCAGAAATAGATATAATTTTCTTTATGCCAGCACACCAAAAAAGCATTCCTTCCTTAAAATGGAAAAATAGAAGAGTCTAGAAATACATACTGATGCCATGCAGCAACTCTAAAAAAGTTGCTGACAGCATTTCACACAACTAAAAAAATACTTAAAGTGAAGCACTAGATGCTGTTTTGGAAAGTGTGTGGGTGATGACACCAAGCATTATGCACCATAATGAACTTTCATAAAAAATGGATAAAGCACAAAAACATCCTATTGTCTTTCTAACAGACACATGGTGCTTGTTTTGGGTCCGTCTCCTAAAAGTGTCATGCAGTGCCCACTAGGCCTAGTACTCAGAAAGGCAGAGAACTACCATAACCGAGGTTGCCTTTTGAGCTCCTTTTACATCTTTATCAATGGACATCATATCTCCTCTCACGTCTCTCTTTTGGGCTGAAGAGTCTTAATCTCGCCCTTGTACAGAACCTTCCAGGACTCTGATTATTCTTGCTTCCATTCTGTGAGCTGGACTAAAAAAGACAAAATACCACACTATATTTTATACAAAGGCAAAGTTTTCAGATGTATACAGTCCTCAGGAGGCTGGATACTCTCTGCTTTGTCCTCAAGTCCTTTGCTAATGTTTTCTAACAGGTAGTTTGTTTTCTGACTGCTGCCGAGTATTGAGCTAGTAGTTTCACAAGAACGGTTATGCCCCAAGGTCATGTTTGTGTGTGTAAGATTTAACTCAGAGCCCATTAGTGGCAGTAATCCCAGGATTGTTCTTCCCTTATGTGCATAATTTATTTAAGTTTACTTACAATGAATTTCACAGAGACTGTCTCTGTTACTATTTCTTGCACTGAAATACCCTATTGCTTTATTAATGGTAATTGCCCTTCTCTTTCAATTTGTCCAGCAGATCGTCAATTCAAATGAAGTACAATTGTTGCTTACACCACTTTCTGCCTCTCTGTCAGACCTGATGAAGGTACCGTATGCCCAAAAGGTTTTGTGGTTTTCTCAAATGATTTAACAAAATACATCACTTTTTTGTACAAACATGAATTTCCATCTGTCCTCTGGATTCCCCATTGTTAGTGTGAAGGACACTGAGAGGCTTGTGCACCTCTCCAGCTGTGGGCAGAGTGCTCTGCCTTGGGCAGGAACAGGATGGGCTCAGCTGCCTGGTTCATTAATTGAATTCTATCAATTTTTTTCCTGATAAATACTTATTTGAAATAAGGGTCAAACTGCAATGGCGAATTTACAACTCCAATACCAGGGTAAAGATGATATTCGCAGCTGTCTCTGTGCTCTTGTATATATATATATATTTAAGGGTAAATCAAACAAACAAGCACCTAAGTGATTCCTTCTCACAAAAAGACATTCGGTACTGTGACTGCAGTTTTCTGACCATAAATGTCTTGATGGTCTGGGGAAACCATGTAGCATGTCCTTCCTCGCTAGACGAAGAAGGGAAATGTCTGTATTACAATATAGATCTTTATTTTCTTGAAAAATAACAGCTGAATGAAAATACATCAGAGAAATGACAGATCTGCATAAACTGAGTAAACAGCAGGGTTAAACCCTCAGCATTTGTTTCACCTGGCTGTATGTAATCTGGATGACAGGTATGTCCTTGTGTGCTTAGGAAGTAATGATGTTTTCCCTGGCACTCAAGCAAAAGTAACAATATTGATACAATTTGTGAAATGGGAAGAAGTCTTGACTGTTTTGTCTTACCTTTTTCAGAAGCCGGGGCAAGGTCGATAAAACTTCGACATTTTTCACCTTCAAAAGAAAAGGATTATTTTAGGACATAGAAATGGATTGGTTTTGCTCTGCCTCCTCTTTCTGACTGGTGTTTCTGCCACCTGAGTCTTTATAGCACCACACAGAGAGCAGACATCTACCTGTGCCTCCATCCTGGACCAAAACCACAATGCTCGCAAGGCTGGACTCTCCCTAAGGATTAGAGTTACTTCATCGGGAGTGTGAAATACAGTTAGTGAAGAAAAAAGTGCTCTCTGATAGTTGAACCCTGCTGGGTCAGCAATGCTCCTTCCCAAGGCTGGGAGCAGTGTTCACTCCAAATGGAGTAACACAATGCAAAGCACTGCAGGGGTTTGCACTGGGAGGGCACTGGCCTCTTTCATGAACACTTTGCCCTCCTCATTGTCAGGACCATGCCTGTGCCCCACCAGGGTGTGACCCAACCTCCCAGTGCCAGGAAGCATTGCCATGGGCACAGATAGATATGACACATGTGACTAGGACAGACAAACCTGGAGCACAAAGCACAAAACAAGCTAAGCAATTGCATGGCATTAAAAAAAACTGTTAAAAAGGCAAGAAGATGCCTTGCTATGACCATCACAGCCCTGAGCCACTCCCTCTGGTTTGTGGCTGCTGCATCCATTTATCACTGTAAATTAACTTCTCACTGTTTAGGTCTCCACCTCCACTTTTGCAGGCATTCTTGAAAAGCCTATTGCTTCTGAGCAGGAAATGTGTCTTAAGGGTGGATGTTTTGACCTTTCTTTTTTATTTCTTCAGGCAATCAGAGATTATAAAATAAGTCCTCTGCTTTAGGTGCATCTGTTCACCAAGTGTATGTATTTTCTTCAACATGATATGTTCCAAAGTGACCAATATCCTGCCTGCCCTGAGGAATCAGAGCCCAGCATGCCTGACAGAGGTAATGGAGAAGAATCCATTTTGCCCTTCAAGACTTTAATTGATGCAAAGATATAGCAGTAGGATTTTTTAGTATTTTTGCTCAATTTTAATTGCACAGTCAAAAGGCTGATTTAGGAAATGTGAGCCATTAAAAAAGAATAAACAGTGAAATGATGTAGTGATATTGAAATCAGTGTGTAATTTCTTCTTGGTTGTAATTAATTATATGTACAAACCTATATAAAATGTTAATCTTTCTGGTGTCTTTGTTGCCAGGATTGAGATAAACATAACCATTCAAATGATAGCTGTGCTGAAATAACAATCTATTATTTTAATGCTATTACTACCACTTTTTATTTACTTTTTGCAGTTTTAAACCTATGCTAAATATGCTGAAAAGTGTGGAGTACATAGTCTGTAGTCTGTGTATGTATGAGTTCCTATAAAAGAAAAGGTTCACTTGACATTGAAACGAATATTTTAATATCTTCATGGCAGGAAGTAGGATTTCTACTCTGCATCCAGGCAGTGCCAAGAGGACAGTCAAGAAAAGGAAGCGACACTTGACTTCTCAAAGCACCATCTCTGTTTCCAAAACAGTAGGTAGGGCAGTCTATAACTGAGCAGAAGGAATGTCAGATGAGTAAGTTATAAAGTTTTGGGGTAAACAGACTGAAAGATATCTGACAGATGACAGAAATCACAGCATCACAGCAGCATTGTGTTGACAGGACCCTGCAGGTCTCCTGTTCAGCCTCCTGTTCAAAGCAGGACTATTGCTAATGCCTGATCAGGTCAGCTGTGACTTTTCCCAGCTAAACCTTGAAATACGTCAATGATGGTGATACCCATTATTTGGTGACTCCAAGGATGGCGTTTCTCTCCTGCTCTGGTCCCAGGGCTTCACCACCCTTCCGAAGAAGTGTTTCCTTATACCCAGCTTCTCTAGCTGTTCTGTTGTCTATGTAGTCATCCTTTCTTTATTTGTAGGGACAAGAACAGGCCCAGCTCCCTAATTGTCTTTGCACATGTGGTGTACTTTAGGTTCCTGACCAAGAAATAAAGAGAAATAGGTGGACTATAAAAGATTCTGTGCTGTAAGCATGAATCATTCTCATCCAGAGACTCCATGTTTTAGGACATGAGGTATGTCAGGAATGCATTGACTTAAAATCAAGGGAATACAGGGAGAGTAACCGTTAAATTTGGACTTGATATAAGCAGATTAAGCACAATTTTTCATTCTAGCCATATGGATCTGTGTTTTGGGTTTGGTTTTATGGTTTGATTTGGGTTATTTTTTCAGATGGAAGTTACTACTTTTATCACAGTTTTATTTTAACCTGACTTTAAACTAACTGGGTAGCATTGAGTCATCTCTCACCTGTGGTTCCAGTGAATCTGAAGCCATATTATTCAAAACCTGTAACAAATATCGTGTTTTCCCAAGACAGCCAAAGGGGAATGGCATTTGCTACTACAGAAACTGCACAGCTGTTCCAAGAGCTGGAGATAAATGGTACCTTTCAGATACATGGAAAGGTACAAAACCTCTCGAACACACGTGGGTACTGAGGAAACTGATGGTACCACAGTGTTTGGCTGCAGGTGCCTTGTCTGCAGGACAGATGTAGAGAGTGTAATCATGTGCTATTTGGAGGAATGTGCATCCTCATCCTCCATTAAATCACCTTGCCCAGAACAACATCTCTCCCAGGAGAGCTGGCTGTGGCTGAGGCCTCCAATTTAGATAATATGGCCAGAAAATTCTAGAGTGTCCAGAAAAAGTCCTTTTGGTACCATAGCACAAAGAATGACTGTAGATGGGAGACACAAAAGTGTGGAAGGAGGTCACATCATTTTCAGCAGCTGATGTCTGGATTGTGCCTGGGTTACTGCTAAAGTTTGTGGTATGAACTGCACAAGCAGCTCCTGATGAAGAACACTTGCCATCATTATTCCTGTTGCTGGAGCACTGGAAACCTCTCCTCATTTCAGTGGTAACCACTGGTGGTATTTATAGACCACATTCATACTTCAACATGCAGACATGCATCTCACTGAGAACTGAAGATGTCAGCAGTGCTTTCACTGTTCCTCTTAGGATTTATTCTAAGTTATTTTTGGGTATCTTGTATAACTGATCTCTTAAGCCCTCTTAAGTTTAATTTTAGACTTGGCAAGAGTTTATCCTGCTGTGCTGCCCTTTTCCAGATGCATCTTCTCCTCATAACCATGCTCCTGGAGAGTCTTTAGAGAATACAGAAAAGGCTGTTTAGAGATGCAACAAGAACAGTGTTTAGGTTTCATCCACCTGATAGTCCTGCCACCCTTTTGTGGCAGCAATTCTGACAGAGAAGGACCTCACGTGGAGTACTGTGTGCAGTTCTGGTGTCCTCAACATAAAAAGGACATGGAACTGCTGGAACAAGTCCAGAGGAGGGCCACGAGGATGATCAGGGGACTGGAGCACCTCCCGTATGAAGATAGGCTGAGAAAGTTGGGGCTGTTCAGCCTGGAGAAGAGAAGGCTGCGTGGAGACCTCATAGCAGCCTTCCAGTATCTGAAGGGGGCCTATAGGGATGCTGGGGAGGGACTCTTCATCAGGGACTGTAGTGACAGGACAAGGGGTAATGGGTTCAAACTTAAACAGGGGAAGTTTAGATTGGATATAAGGAGGAAATTCTTTCCTGTTAGGGTGGTGAGGCACTGAAATAGGCTGCCCAGGGAGGCTGTGAATTCTCCATCCCTGGCAGCGTTCAAGGCCAGGCTGGATGAAGCCTTGGGTGAGATGGTTTATTGTGAGGTGTCCCTGCCCATGGCAGTGGGGTTGGAACTAGATGATCTTAAGGTCCTTTCCAACCCTAACTATTCTATGATTCTATGATCTCTCTTGCAAATAACTGAGTTAGAAAGGACTGACCTGGCTTGAACGCTCTCCACTTCCATGAAGGAACAATGGCCATGTACATTGCATATGAAGCATTCTGGAGCTCAGCAGTGTCAGAGAGCTGCTGGAGGATGTGTAGAAAGGACTGACCAACCACCTAAACACCAATAAGAGCTTCTTCTATGGCTTCCCAGGGGTGAGGTAGAAACATCGTCTATGCAAGCCCTTGCAAATGCATTCCTTTATAACCAGGATGGCTCTACATGGGTTCCGTTGAGTCTTCTGGGCTACCAGAGAAGGGGGCATGGGTCATAGGGACTTCTAGGACTGGGTACCAGCAACAGCCCAACATCTGTGTTTTTCTCTACTCTGAATCGATTAATCTAATCCTGGATATGTGTATGGGTAAGTTTATTTGTAACTTGCTAGGGAACTTCAAACTGAACCAGCCAGAGAGTGGGAGGAGAGATCTGAAAAGCCCGGAGGTCTGAGCTGGGTAAGAGTCTTGAGGTCTTGGTAGGGATGATAGATTTAGAGCCCATGGTAACATCTGAGGGATCATTAGCATGATATGCTTGTGCACATCAGAGAGAAGGGGTGTGCACATATCAGTAGTGATTTGCAAATCTGCTCAGCCAGAAAGGAGGAAAAGGAATGAGCTTGCTGAAAGTGATGTGTTTCTGTGGGTGCTGTTTGGCACAGCTCTCTCTAGGTTGGTCTGTGTGGTCACATTAGTGTCGTGCATGTGTATGCATGCGCTAGTGCACGTGCTCGTGCACGTGCGTGCATCTGCATCTTGAATATGTGCCTAGCCTGAACTGGGAAGGACACCAACAGCAAACAATCAAGGGAGGAGAAATTCCTGGGTCTTAAAGTTCCCTGGGCTCAGTTTCCCAGCAGCATGCACAGCAATTCCTCAGACAGGCTCATTGAGAATTTTCTCATTTCATGGCTCTGCAGCACTGGAGGTCAAATGCTTTCAAGCTCCTTAGTAGTTTCTACTGAAGAAAGCTTGGCTTTGAGTTGTGTGTATTCTTAGGAAACAGTGAAGATGTGGATTTTATCACTGTGTCAGTGCCAGGGAAACAGAGAGAAAGTTGTGGCAGCATAATGAGATGATCTCTCTGTCTTGCTTCCAGCATGAGGCCCATACTTTTTCTTCTCTTTCTGCTGCTCACAGCATGGTGGGAAGTCCTGAGTTTCCAGCCCTTCCGAGTCTTTGGCACATACTTCTCATGGAAATTGTCTCATGTCAGCAAAATCAAATCACTTCAGGAAGAAGTAGGGTGCTGTGTGAAAAGCAGGCACTAATCTGACTGAGCTGTGTTCCGGAGAAAGTAAATGAGCTGATAAGAGTAAGACTGCTTCAGGGATGGGAAAGAGGCACTGCAGAACACTGCTAATGAGCAGTCCCACATGGTGGAGTGGTTACCCATGTGTCCTGTCACCTCAGATAGGTAGACCCAGACACCTCCCTTTCCCTAGCACGTGGAGATAGTGGGGTTGCTTTCTTACCTTCTCCACTGAAGGGTCCTACTTCTTAGTGTCAGACACACTTTGTACAGCTGGGAGCCTGTGCTGGAAGCAAATGCTTGTTCCTTTTACTTTTCTCAGGCAGAGTTCAGAGGCATCTGTACCTCCCTAGCCTGAGCAATAATCTGAAAGCAAAGGCTGAGAAAGAGAAGTGGCTTTTCCAAATCCTCCAAATTCAATCCTGCCAGAAAGTTAAGACAAATGGATTCCATGGAGCCATCAAGCCTGCATGATATACTGGCCCCAGGGCTCTGAGCCACTTTGCCCATTAAGCTCTGCACACCTTCTTGTGGGCATTGAAACTACACTGCAACAGATCAGATGTACCTAGCTGCAGCTTCCAAAGTGGATGCAGGCTGATATTCTTCTGTGGGTCTATGGAAGACACTAGGGAGTAATTACAGAGCTACATAGGGCAGCTGGAAAGGCAGGTCTAGGCGCACATAGATTAGGTCTAAACTACAGAACACAGGTATACTTCCAAGACCAGTGTGCACACTGGAATGACTCTGCCTTTGTGAGACCCACATGTATTCTACTGTTTCTTCCATCAGTTGTCTAAACTGTGTGGTTTGCTTGCTCCTGACTTCAGGGCTCCCCACTGCACAGCAGTGGCTGGACTTTTCCAGAGTATACCTCAGTAAATTGGTGGCTTAGACTGGAAAGGGGGAAAAGGGCAGAAAACACAGCAAAAAGCATAGGCTTTAAGAAAAGAATCTAAGTTTATAACATGGCTGTTGCAATAATAAGGACAGAAGTTGATGTCCTGGATTACATATATTGTGCCTTTCCTCTCTGAACCAGTGATAAATGCCTCATTAATAACCAGGGCAGCAAAATAAAAACAACTCTGAAAAATCCTAGTTTGTATGTCTTCCAACTACACTGGTTCAAAACATTCTAGTTAAATAGTTTGACTTAAAAGAATTCCGGTAGTTCTGACTGAAAGAAGGATCTCTGTTATAACTCTGCTTTTCATCTTGCAGTAAAAAGAAAAAGCTGTCTGTATACACTTACTCTGCATAATATTTTACGAGTTCAAAAGTACAGTTCTGATGAAAATTTAAATGATTACATTTTATTTAAACAGCATTCCCTTTTAGTAACACTCTGGCTCCCAGCCTACGAAAGACAAGGTCCCCTTTTTTCCCAACAGGCCCTAACAAAACTTTATCTCCCCAATTATATCTGGAGTCATGTAATTCTGATGCAATGCCACATCATTTACTGAGAGTAAAATCATTGTATTTGTCTAAAAAAAGATATAACCCCCAAAGGATCCCAGCCTAGATGAGACTGAGGACTCCAACACAACTTCAGTGAAATAAAGTACTACATCAGGGAAAATATAGGTTAATGAGGTCACTCAAACTGAGCCATATCAGGTTAATTAATGAGTGAAATATTACACTTTTGATTAAACTGATCCCAGACAGAGTATTTAATTGAATATTTTCTAATGAAAAATTGAGTATTCAACTGCAAAATCAACATTTTCCAGTTGACTGTGTTGATTTGGCTGGAGCAATATTTTCTGCTGGAAAGTAAAGTTCATACAGAATTACACTAAAATATGTCTTGAACTATGAAAACAATTATATTTTTCTCATTCTGATAGCTCTCATTCCTAGCTGCTGCCCATCAACATTTCTCTTACTTTCAAATAACCTGAGAATTTGTTCAATTTCTCAGCCTCTGCTGAGACAATTCACAATCTTCTTCCCTTTTGGGGTTGTTTTTAAACCTGACTGCTGCACTACTGTTCTCTTTCAGCAAACTTCAGTCTTAAAACTTTCTACCCTTTAAAGGGGAAAAACTTAAAGATTTCCACTTTTTCAATTCAGGCATGAAATGAAAATTTCCTCAATTCACATATTCACAAAGAAATGGTAATAATTCTGTTGGGAGGTGCAATCCACTGTGGAGTTTCTTCTTTGGTTCATTGGAGCAGTAGAGAGCTGTGTAGAGGGCAGAAGGTGTGGGAAGAGCAGGCAATGCCTAGCACGCTTGTGCTAACTGGGACTAAGTGCCATGGAAACTGCATTTTCTGTGCTAAATTCTTCCTGATGTGAAAAATCTTACACAGTATCTGAAAGCAAACATCTCCACAGGCTGCTCTTAAATCATGTCTGATTGAAACACATCCAAGTCATAAGACTCATCTGATTATCTTGGTAAGACCTGGTGGAGATGTACACACATCTACCATTTGGAGAGGTGGAAAGTAGTTCAGATTTCTAAATGATTGGAAGAATCAAGGAAATAGTGGTTCTGAGGGTGGCTTTCGATTAGTCTGGTGTCAAATTCGACCTGACTTTATAATCTACAAAACATGAAATCAACAGAGTTCTGAGGTGTTCTTAGCATTTCAAGTCACAGAATGGGAAGACGAGAGTTTTCATGTCTTCATCCCACAGGTGACTATCTGCCACACTGTGCTTACTCTGCTAACGTAAACGTGCCAAAATAAACTAGTTATCAGCAGTCCAGTATCTGCAGGACTATAAGGTCTCCCAAGAAAACTGAGAAAAATTAGAAAGGATGTTCTTAACAGAAGGTGTAGCTGATAATGTATTTGTATGAAGTACTTATTGTATGTACATTGTTGTACCAACTACATCATTTTATGATGTATATCATGCTTTCTACATTTTCCAAGGTGACTGCATTAGCAGGTGCATTTAGGCTGCTGATCAGCAAAGATCAAAGGATTAAATAGCCAATAAGACCCTAAAGTCCTGGTTGTAGAAGAAATGTGGTTCAACAGCTCCCACTCCTTCCACTTACTAGCTGTGGATCAATGTGGGTTCTCTTTTAACCATGCCAAGTGCTTCTCTCCAGATAATGCTCAAGCAGAGTATTTGCATTGGATCTGTTCCCTAGCTCCAGAGATACATGAGCTGGGCAGGCAGAGATGAAAGTCACTGACAGCAAAGAAGAAAACTCTTTTTCACTGGGATTACTGCAGACAATGGAAACATCAAAAGCTGATGTGTGCCAAAATGGAGGAAAAGACAGATTCAGGACAGAGCATTCCTCTGATGGCATGGCACATTGCTGTTAACACAGGTCCGCAGTTTGCGGCTTGAAACATGCACAAGTGACTGTAGGTAAGAGGAAAAGGGATTGCTGGAGGGGAGGCAACCTTGAATGTCAGAGCCTGTACTACATCAACCTGTATTTCTTCTCCACAGTTAACACCATAACAGTATTTCTTCCCTGGTTTGCTCATCTATCTGCAGCCTGTTCCTTTCAGCCATGGTAATGTACGTTGCCTGTTACAAAGTGAAGTCCAGAAACTTCTCCAGCCTTCCCTACCCAAAGATGCTTTTTGGGTTGAGGGGTCCTGTTTTTCCAGGCAGGCACACCTTACTTGGAGTACAGAAACTGAGATAACTTTAACCTTTCAGCCACAGACTAAGAGGTTAAATATAATATCCAGTTTTTAAAATCAAGTGAAGAAAGTTGTGCTTGCATTTATTCTCATAAACCTTAATTTCAACCTTCTACCTAATAACTTCGCAATAAATTCTCATTTAGTGTTTTTTTTTTTCTGGCCAGATGATGCACTGTGAAATCAGTCTGAATGATATTATGATGTGGTTTTTGGTTTCTCTGGATCTAGTGACTCTACAAATGGTGGAATGGCTCTTTTTCTCAGTTAATTTCCCTCACTGTAAGCATGGTTTGTTTCCTTTTCCTCACCAAATGCAGCCAAATTCAAGGTGGAACACCTTACACGGAATTTTGTTTGCCTGTGACTATTCTAAAACCATGTCATTCCATAATAACAGCATCTGCTTCTTGTATTTACTGTCTTCTGTAGTCATTTGTAAGCTAGATCAGCAAAGATTTATATTGCCATTTTGTTTACCAACAAGAATACTGAGTAACATTACACCAATTGAGGATTAACAGAGGATCCTGCTATCAGCACCCGTATTCCCTGGTAAGTCCTCATTTTGAGATCTGTCATTAAGCAGGTTCTGTTAATACATATAAAGAAAGTTTTAAAATCAAGATTGTGTCTGGTGTAATTAAAAAACCATAGTGATACCAATACCATGATGCTTGATACTCCGTCCTGCATCTATTTCTGTAGCCCTAAATGCATCTATTAATATTTTTCACTAATCGACTTCGGGGTAAACATCCTTATTCTCTTTGAAATATGGGGCCTTAGTCTTGGGTGTTAATCTTCTTGCACTTTGAAGTTCATTCAATTTACAAAGAACTACTAGAACCTCTCGGATGGCTCCTTTAAGGCTACTGGATTAAATGGTTGAGGACAGACACTTCCAAAGAGAAATGAACAGTTTTTGCTCATGAGATAGTGTGTAAATTCTCATATAAGGGGTCATTCATCGCCTACTCCCTTACTTTCCTCTTATGGGTCTCAGCCTGCAGGGACTTTATGTCCACATTTTATGTATGATAGATGTTCACAGAGCTACCAGAATAGCATAGTCTGTCTAGCAGAATCAGGAGGACCTAAAATCCAAAATTCTCAGAGCACTGCAGGCACAAAATATCCCCAACATCCTATAAAAAAATGAATGTGTATAATAAAGCAACCACCGCCACAGTAACCACAGCTATCATGTACCAACAGCAAGAGAGCAGGAATATTGTGAGGAACATGAACAGATCTGAAGACTCCTACAGCTTAAATTCCTATGGCCAGGCCAATTTTTTCCTGTTGCAAAAATAAAGGGGGATTTGTTAGGAGGAGTTCGTAAGTGCTTTTCTGAAATGGACCTTTCCACATGTTGTAAACGAAGGGAAAAACTTGTTACTATCACTGTTATATAGCCTGACGGAGATTTCTTTTCTGATCCCAAATTAGATCCTCAGTTTAATGTTCAGTGCATGAGGAGACATATCAATTAGATACTGAGAAGCTGTAATAATGTCAACAGCAGCAAAGCAACCTCCTCATAAACTGTCTCCACCTGTAGCCAATTTCTGATGCTTTGGAGAAGACATAAAACCCTTCAGAAAACGTGATATGCATTAAGTCAGCAACTATTTTTTTCTTGGCTCTCACTGGTGACCAGCAGCAACCCCAAAGCATGGATGTCACGTAACAGAATAGAAACATGGTATGAGCAAGGCAGTCAAACCAAGATGGCTCCTTTCAGACCTCCTTAAGATACCAACAAATCATCTATGCAGGACTCACTCCAAGCTTCCTCATGCCAGAAACATTCTTTTTCCCTCCTACACTTCTTTCTGTGACTTTAAGAAGTACCCACTTCAGCCCATGGATTTCCTTGGTGATGCAGTGAAGTCCAGATGATGCAGATGGTGATGCAGATGAGGTGAAGTCCAGAGATGCACTTTCTGGGAACCTCTCCTTGGATTTTCACTTATTTTTCTCAATGATAATTTACTTAAGTCATATTATTTTCTTAATATTTACCCATATATATATTTATATATTTTATATATAAAATATAAAAATATGAATAAAGAAATATATAAATAAATATTTTATCTATATTTATATATTTTATATATATTACATATATATAAGGTACCATCACATCTAGATCTTTGATAGATTATACTAAAGAGGACTAGTTTTTCTTTTCTCAAAAGAGATTCTCTTCTCCTTAACAACCTTGGAAATTCCACTCTGCATCTATTTCACCTCCCTCTTTTTCTTACCGTAACTCTGCATGATGGCTTTAACAAAACACACAGGTGTTACCTGTGCCTTCCAAAGTGGTGCTGACTCTTCCCTAGAATAATACCTTTCCTTTGTATCGCAGCACTTAGCAGTTCACAATCACCCCAGAGACAAATATTGCCCCACAACTTATTTCTTACCTTTTGCCTGCAATTGATAACTGCCTGTGACCTCACAGAATTTTATGCCTTAGTGATTGGTGCTGTTAACCTTTTTTAAAATTTAAAACTATTCTTACAACTCTATCAGACCGATTCACATTTTGAATTATGCAGAAAAAAGTCTCCTCTGTAACGCCAGTATTCCCAGACTTTGTGCCATAGCATATGTGAGGAGTGTATTTAAAGTAGGCTTATTCTCTTCAAATTAAGGCTTCTCTGTTAGAGATGGCAACTTCTTAGATTCCTTTTTGGCCAATGAGGAAAATACATAATCCCAGGGCTCAGTTCATCCTGCTTGAGGAGGAATTTCATCTCCCCAGGAAGTACTCACTACTCTCTACTGACTGAGATGATCAATTTAGGCAATTTAGGCACAGACATCTGCATTTGATAATGTCCACAGGTTTGCTGTAGGATTCATTTTGCCTTTTTAGGCTACATGAATTCTATCCCTAGTTCTTTTTCCTAGATTGCTAATCTCAGCAATAACAGAACCAGTCCCAAACCCAAAATAGAGGATAACTAGAAATATCTGATCTCCAGTGTGACTGTTCTGTTTTTATATTACTTGCCACAGCCTCCTTCTAATATTATTTTTAAGTCAATTGACAGCCTTTCTATTTATCCCCATGTAATAAACAAAACAAAGTAAAATCTGCACCACAGATTCAAGCAAAAGGTCTACCTACTTCACCATCTTTGTATCATCATCCAATGATAGATATTTAGGGAAGAACAAAGGGATGCATATAGGGTGATTCTGTTCATGTACTCCCTTTGTAATTATCAGTACTGCATCAGTAGTCTGGGGACTTCCTGGCTAGAGGTTACTCTTAAATCATCATATCAGTAACACAAATGGATGTTTGCTTCCTGGATCCATGCAATCCCCAGTTTTGGCCTTCACAACATTCTCTCGCAGGGAGCTCTGTAGGAAGGAGTATTTCTTTTTGTGTGTTATGCCTTACTGTTCTTAAGTCACACAAGCAATCAGTGATATTTTTTGTCTGATCTCTGTCATTCACAGTTGATCCCCACCAATATCATAGTTCTCTGTACCTTGTGCATTCCTTCCAGCCTGAAGAGGCTCAGGCTCTTCAGCATTCTCTGGTGTGAAGCATACCTATATCTATCACCACATTGTTACCATTCCCTCCACCCTCTGTAGTTCTTCTGTAAAAAAAATCTTCAGTGGGACATTCCATCAAATGCTTTTCTGTAAATCCATACAGACTGGGTCTAGTTTATTACCCTTGTCTAAGAAGTGATTCATCTTGTTAAAAGATTTACCTTTAATAAAACTCTGCCTTTGATAAAACCCATTTGTTGTGCTGTCCCTGAAAACTGTCCTAAGGTTGCAGCTTCAAGTCACCTGTATAATTTTTTTCCAGTCTTCTTTCAATACAGTAGTGTGCAGATTCTTGCTACTAGCCCTGTATTTTCATGTGCCAATTATTTCAACATCCTCAGATGGAGATTATCCAGGCCCCCTGGGTTCAGTTCCTCTATTGCTGGAAATTTTATCTTTAATACAGAGCTCTACCTACTCAATTCCTTTTACCACTTTTTCCTTCTTACACAATTTATAAGTGGCAATTTTTGCATTCCAGTCATGCAAATAAACCCGCCAGGTTTCAGTCATGCCAATTATATTGTATTTCTCATAATCTAGCAAGAATTCCCAATTCCTCTTGCTTTTAATTATATACTCACAAGGTGCTTCTCCCTGGTCTCTCTCTCTGGACAGAAGCCTATGGTGAATCACATATGCTTATTATCCCATGGTGGCAGGGAAGAAGGGTTATGCAGTATCGCTCTGCGTCTGTGACAATGTATGGCTAGTTCTTGTCTTTCTATGTCACAGATTTATTTATTCCTGCAAGATATACCTCTCTTGTTCTCTGGCTCCTTCTCAAATGTGCATTTAATGTCCGTATTTATGGCACATTTTGATGCATCCTTACATACCATCTAAATTCTACTCTACCATTTACTTCTTGAAGAGTGCTAAGGAATCTGTGATACAGAGCATACAAACAGACCCCTTAGCCTCAAAACATTATTTCAAGAATACAAAACAAGCCTATGCATATCCATTTCTGATCTCCCTGGCTTCTATGGAGCATGGTTAGCAATGGGGTAAGGCTTGTTTTTTATTCAACTGGATAGTGCTCTTAAAAGGCACCTAGGCAGCTGCTTTTCCCTCTGAATGTGGATGTTATTGCTGAGACTGTTCATTAGTAACTTAAACAAGATCTGAGTTCATCGTTTTTTTCTATTAAAATCAAAGCAAACACACTATTGAGAAAACTCAGCTAACTTGTTACTGTTTCCCAGCTCTGAAACTCCTCTACCTGTTAGGAGAAGATATGCCACATTACCTACTTCATGTGTTTATTTTTTCATCGCATATATGTTCTTGAGTCACAGAAACTACAGTTTACCACTGCCACTCTTGTGGCGCATCACCTATCTGGTATCTTGTGGGGTGTCCAGGACTGACACAAGCACAGACCTAGGCTGCAGGTGTGAAACAAGATTTGCACTGAAAGTCATACTCAAAAATAAATTAAATTATAGAGAACTTGGCTGGGAGATGCTGGCCATAGCCAAGGAATTCATGAGGCAGGAGGAAGCATCAAGTGCCCTGTGCAGCGTGTGACTGTAGAACAGGACTCATAACCAGCACACTCCACAAAGCTCATAGCACATGCTCTAGCTTAATTCCCCTTCAGAGTTCAGGTGCATTGATCATACCGAAGGTGCCTCCACCTCTGTTGGATCCAAAGCATGAACCCACTCTGAAAAGGAGAGCCTTCATCCTCTGTTTGATAGACTGGGATTCAGCATACTTTTGAGTCAGAAATTGTGCTAAATAATTACAGGACATACCCACTAATTAAATGTATATGCTCCAGTCCCTCTATTCCCAGAGGGGATTCACAATTCTATTTCTTGGGTACTAAATGCTTTTTGGATTCTTTATCTTCCTAGACATGCTGAATAAAAATAAACTTTAGATTTGCAAAGTATTTTAGAACTAATCACAGCATTCAATCCCTTTTAGAGATGTCAGTGAAAACTAGAAACCTGCCTCAAGGTGAAGTCCCACTTTGCTAGTCTCCACACAGAGTGGATGGCATGCTTTTTGCACCTCAACATCTGGAATCTAAATGGACATTTCAGATAAAGAGCAGGAGGAGAGGACACGCAAAATTCATTTGATTGCAGCCTAAATGTCGCTTTAAAGTGTGACTGAGTCCCAGCCACTCCAACCAACTGGAAGCCCTGCAGTGCTGGCTCTTACAGTATCAGCCCTCTGGGAACTGGTCCTGTTGTGTCTGCACTACAAGATCAGCTGTGTTGCAGCTGCACCAGTGCAGGGAGCAGAAAGTTTTGACAGCACTGGTGACTATAGGGAGAGAGAAGTCAAAAGCTTGATGGGTAGATGAAGAATGTGGCTTACAGCTGGGAAAGTTAGGAATCTCTGGAAGGTTTTGACAGCACTGCAATCACAGAGAGTGTTACTGGCATTCATGTGTTCCTGGTGGGATTCATGTTGCTTAGCTTCAGACATTAGCAGTGAGGAATCACGGATAGGTCAGGAACTGTAGGAATGCTGCTGACCATCAGCTGCGGCCACAGGTTCTGCTGAAACAAGTGTGAGTCTATGGAGTGGCTTTCGGAAGGACTTTGCCTGGAAGAAGGCTGTTGTTGCCATCACTTTCAGTATGCTATTGGTAAAGCTTTGAGAAAGATGACATTGAAAGTATAGAGTGCATTCAAGCTAGGGATTTTGATTAATTTAACACATGAGTATTTGTGTGCTTCGTGGTGTTTCCTGGATGTTCTCCTGGCATTCTAGGGTGTTAATTACCAACACTGTGACTGTATGACTTGTGATACCTACAGGACTGTGATCAGTAAGTGTGCTGTGGACAATGTGATGAGCCCATGGGAAGGATTACAAACAGATATATTGAGCATCAGAGTGTATGTATAAGCATGATCTCAGCGCTGCTGGTTGAGGCTGCCTGGTGCCTCCTTACCCTGGAAGTCAGGTAAAATGATCACCAGTCAGGTTGCAAAAGGCCATGATAATGAACTGACAGTCTGGTATTACAAACCCATAAGTCTGAGTTAAGACCTTTCATGGTTATTTTATGCTGACAGTCTCAGGGACAAATTTACATCTGTGCCCGTTACATTGTTCGCTACCAGAAAATAACTGTGGTAAATCCTGAATGAGGCAGCTGTCTGTTTAAGCCGATACATCCCTGTAGCTGGCTGGATTCTTTCCAAAGGCTGGTCACTTCTGGTCTGCTAACTGAAGAGTACTTTTCACGAACTTAGTGTTTCAAATAAGAGGAAACACACATGTGCCTGCTGTGGCGGAGTGAGGAGGGAGAAACAACGCCTTCGCTCATGCTTTCACCATAACTTTCTAAGGCTGGCTTCCAGCTATCTCCTGAAATCACCCACTACAGCACAGCTTTGTTTACCTAGTACAGAATAGATGACTGTTTTTCTCCCACATATAACTCAGTTTTCTGAGTGGGCTAGAGTCACACAGTTACAACTTATCTCACACATACTTCTTGGCTTGGAAAGCTTTCAATATCTGCCAGAAATTTGGGCATACTTGATTGTCCCAATACCAGCTAAGATGCTCAAGAAGTCAGTGTTAAGCTGCTCACTCAGGCTGCTGTGGCCTATGCTTATTTCTGAAGCAGTGAGACAAATCATCTTTGTTTTCTGTAGTTTTTTTCTAACATCAAGAGGGTTACTTTGGTGTCCTCATTTCAGCATGGAACTGTTTATTGACAGTCCCAAGGCTGAAGTTCATCAACTTGTGTTTCCATACATTAAAATGTGTTTTAATGACCAACTAATTCATGAAGCATTATCCACAAAAATAACAGTGAACATACACAGCACCTTGGGATGAAATGGAACTGTGAGCTTCTCCCCAAGTTTGCCTCGCTTTATAGTACATTCTCACAGAGAAGTTTTACCACAATCTCATAAACTCCTCATTATCAGGGAGGTTGTGTCTCAGAGACACAACATGTAGGATGATTAACTGTTTCTCTCTTCCAACAGTGGTAAAGGATCAACTCCCCAGTCTGCTCTTTGGGCAATGCCACAAGCCATCACCATCTTACACTGTGTCACATTTGTAAACTTTATTTTCCAATCACATAATCTAGTAAAAAAGCACTTTCAAAAGCAGAATTTGGATGCTAGCTCTACCAGACAGCTCTGGGAGTAGGGATTGTCAGTTTGCATCTGTTGAGACTTAAATCAGTCCCATGGCTGCTAGCTCCCATCCACCCTCCAGTGTTTTACTCCTGGTAAAAGTGCCAGGATACAGAAGAGGAAATGAATGCTCTGAACAGCTGAAGAGACATCTTCTTGAGCAGTTCTCAGCAAGTAAATGGCTGAGTGGGGAACAGGAATGAGCCTTCTTGTGCCCGGTTGTGCCCTTTAACTGCCATTTCACTACTCTCCTTCAATAAACATGCAATCCAGCCACCAGGAAGGGATTATGGGTGGTCATTTGCTTACGAGATACCAGAAAAGAGGCAGTCCAGGCTATGGCATGATAAAATCTGTGACTTTTGTGCTTTCCCTGTCATTCAGACACTGTCCTAGGTTATTTCAGGGGCAATTACAATTAGATGTCAGAACCTCCTTAATAACTACCATCCACTGTTCTTTGTGCGCTCCATGGAGCAGCTCCCAGAAGGGAAGCACTGACCAGTCTGCCTGCAGTGTCCATGGGGGTAGCACATACTGCTTATCAGAGGCTCAGCTGGCTTCAGAGCACAGACCCTGCATCAGCCAGCAGGTAAACAAGCAAATCTTTGCTCTGGCTGGAAACAGGTTGCTTTTCAACAAAGAACTGTTAAAATCCTGCCTCTCTCTTCAGGGTGAATCTGCTTTAAGATACAACACAGAACAGCTTGCCTGTGTGTTTATCACACTGAGCCAAACACAAAGCAACACAAGCTGGAAGGAAGTTGTTTTATACTTACCAGCAGCATTGATATTTTCCTCACATGAGTACCAGATCCCAGTGTGGAAATACCTGAAAAGGAAGCGGTCGTCTCCAGTCTCCCAGCTGTAATGAACCACATTCTGGTTTGTCTCATTTGCAGTCTCATTCCCACTGTAGTTGAGGCAGTTTGTCTTCTTCTCTTTCCCACAGCTCGGCTTGGGGACCCTCTGTGTGCCCTCACACCAGTGGGTCGTGATAAAAGCTGTTGTAGAGAAGAGGAGAGCCATCAGATTCAGACTCACTGCTAGCAGGGCTCTGCATCTTCGATTTGTCTTCATGGTAAATCCGCCCTCCCTCCCCCTCCTGCTGAGAGAAGAAGTCAAAGGGGCTTGTTTTATGTGGGGAGGGGAGGGGGGTCAAAGCCTCTCACGATTCAGAATCCAGTTGTCCAGGCATCAAAACTCTCAGCTTCTTCCAATCTGTTGTTGTAGCAATGAAAGAAACGCTGCAGCCAGACTCCCATTCTTCTCTTCACTTGAAATCCTGCCTTTGTACGTTAAAGGAGCAGCTGCAGGCGCGGGAGTGCGGCCGTTCTCTTGTAGTCAGTGTGCTTCAGCGCGCTGACAGGATCAGAGAGGGTCTGTCTCACAACGAGCACCAAGAGCAAGTGAACATCTGCTCCGGTACCACACATGATCCCAAGGGGCTCCGCAGCTGTCTCCGCTGGGAGACACCTGCAGGCTGCGGGACGCGCTGTCCTCCTGCTCTTGTAGGATGAAGCAAGAGCAAGTCGGCGGGAGGCAGGCGTCAGGCCAGCTGCTGCCTGCTACCACCCTCCTCCGAGGACCTCAGGGGCCACTGCAGCGCGCTGGCGGCTCAGTTGGAGTGGGGGGAGGCGTCATATCATAGTCCCAGAATGAATCGTTATCTGGAGCTGCGAAACACATTTTCTGTATGCCGGAGAGTAGAGATTTGCTCGGGAGGAGGAGGGATGGAGCGGTAGTTTAACGTTTCTGCTTTGAGCTAGTGAGTAGTAAATCGGGGGTTTGATTCTGCTATCAGCATACCTGTGTAAATCTCTGTCTTCAGGGGCTTACTCTGGCAGTCAGCAGAGCCCTAGAGGAATTTAGATTTGAAAGTGTATAATGAGTAAACCCCACGTCATTCAAAATACCAACTGGAGCCCCTTTCTCAGGCTCTCATTTCCAGACACAGCGCTCGCAGATGTTTTGTTTGAAGTGGGTCTGTAGGACATTTTGTACATCCTGGCTAGAGAACTAAATTGAGCAAACCCTGGCCTTCACTTGCCAGATGGCAATGCTGCAAGAGTAGGGAGCTCTGCATAATGTCCCATTTCCAGAGAACTGTACTGTCCTGTCTAGTTGGTTGGCTGTCTCATAATGCTTATGACCCTTTTCCACATTGCCTACTGAGTGCTGTAAGGAGACCATGGCACCTGATGTAGGTGGTGGTAAAATCTCTAAGACCTTGTATCCAGCACTGAGGTTGGCCACATCCATCACACGTTTCTGTGTCCTTAGTAGATGAGTGCAATTTTCTGTGGTGAAGAAGCTGCACATGACTCCTGGGCTTTGGACTGAGTGATATTTCCTTCCAGCCTTGTTTGGACTCTCTGCAAGGGCCATGGGGATGCTTGCAGCCTCTCAGAGCAGTCCAGTAGTGGGTTTCCAGCAAGCCCTGGAAATAACCATGCAGCTACACAGGCTCATACTAATAGATGGGACAAGACTCTCATCTCACACCCTCTATTCTGTTAAGTCAACATATTGACTCAATATGCAAAACTCATCCTATGCCTTACTGCCTGCAGACAGGAAATGTGGTGATATGGTAGTTTCTCCAGCTCCTTGAGGAAAGCTGGGAAGCACCAGGTGAAGTTTCTCCTTAGCAAGCCACCACACAAGACTTTAGGGACCCTCATGTCCCCCTCACAGGTACCCACAGGACTCTGTATTATGCCTCTTGCTGGTGCCTGCCCTGCATGTCTGGTCCCAACTGTTTATGAGATTTTTCATTCTTTATACAGACTCACTTGGCTTTAGCAATTTTGTGTTATAAATAAACTAGAAAGTTACTAGAAAATTCTGCTCTGGGAGAGCAACTGTGATGGCAACTTTGCAAGGTTAGTGAAATAGCTTTGAACTTCAGATACTTCCCTTCCTAAGTGCCCTTCATTTTGGCTACTTCTGCATGTATGCATGATTGCTACATGTCCTCAGAGCCAGATTTTTCCAGTGGGCAGGGCTAGCAGAGTGCCTCTGTGCAGTCTTCCTTCTCCTGTTGGAATTGCACTACACCTTTCCCTGTTACAGTCCTTTCAGCATTACATCTTGCAGTAAAATAATCAGCATTATTTGCTTGGTTTTAATTACATGTAATAAATACAGATGATAGCTATTTAGAGGACCACAGGATTATTAGTTTAATTATTTTTATGTTGCAGGACATTCCACTTACCTAGTAATGCATTTGTATGTTCCTGTGTTTCTCAGGCTTAGAAGAATAAACAATATGTGCTTAGAGGAATAAACAATGCACTTTGAACTTTGTCAGAATGCATTCACAAGAAAGCTAGTGCTCTTCCTCAGGATTATGTTTCAAGTGGCTGTCATATCTGACTCATCACAGGTCTTTAAAGGTCTTTACTCACAAATCTCTACTTCTCTGTGGCTTGTGTTTTCTGGTACCAGCATCAGTGTCTGCACCCTGTTTCTCCCTGTGCCTATGTCCCTGAGTAGCGGGCATTTAAGAGTTTGGTTATCTGTAATTATTTTGTCCCAAACACTTTTTGGATTTTGTTTTTACTCCTAATGCTAACAAATATTCCTCTTTGTGTTCCTCCTTACCTTCTTTACTCTTGGTTGTTTGGGTTTTTTTTTTTGAGCTGAACGGGTTGTTGAGAAAGAGATGGTGGCAGTGTATATTAAAAAAAAAAAGGCAGCAAAATAAAGCAGAAATTTGGTTTCTTTAGTGATAAAGAGCTTTTAGAAACTTAAGCATTTAAAAATATTCAGCACAAAGTAAAGTATGTTCAAAGTCAGGGAATTTTTTAAACATTGTTTTCTTTTTCTTAACAGAAGTAGTTTTCTTTCTAATTATTAGACTCCTCTGGCTGTATACATTGGGATTACTTGAAAAGAAGGAAACTAGTCTGTGCTATACTCATGCTGTAATGCTCCAATGATTTCTCTTTATATAATCTCTGTTTATCAGATTTGTTGTGTATAAAAATGGAAAGATTATACATATGTTGCAGAAGGAAGTTCAGATGCCTGGATTAAGTTGTATTTATGTGGTATTATCTTTAATAGTAAAGCAGAAGGGTTTGAATGCTATGGAGGAATAGGTTTCATATTGTGGCTACAAGAACCTTTAAAATCCTTTTTGCAGCAATAGCTTTTCTCTGATGCTATGAGATGAACTACCTTCATGAGTTATAGCTAAACCTCTTTTCCTTCACTATTTCTTATAGGATCAGAGTAAATTGTTATTACTCAGTATTTACTTGAATACAAAAAGAATTTGACGCAGAAGGTTTAAAATAATGATAGCATTTGCAAAGAAGCATTTTCAATCAGGCTGTGGTTTTCACTAGGGGGAAACAGGAGCAACATTCACTAAAATGAAAGGAAGCCCTACTTTTGGGTCTTCTAGTGATGGTGATGGCATGGTGAACTTAGCCTGGTTGTTTATTTGATACCAGCAGTGTCAACTGCACAGGATTATATGCTGGTTTTAAATCAACATTTAAAAAACCCTATAGCTTTTCTATAAACTTTTATTTCTTACAGGTCTGTCCTCCTGGGCTTTCTTATGTCTTTGCATTGTCTTTTTCAGTTGTCCACTGGACTGTCCAGCTTCTTTTGCCACCTTGGGTTGGACCTCTCCTGGTAGCTCACCTTTGCTTTTCCTCAGCACTACAAAGCCACAGAATCCACTTGTTCAATCAGTTAGTCTTGTGAATGGTTCAGAATCTCCTTTTCTAGTCAGAATTTTCCTACTTTAACACAGAGATCTGCATAGCTCACCTTTTTCTTGTGGCAAAGAACAGCTTCTTGGTATGCCCCAATATATTTCCCCTATCCTCATTCTGTCCAGCAAAATGGCAATTTTTTAATTATCTCAGTCACATAGCGGGTTTGACTTCTATATTTGGAGAATAGGGTTAGGATGGAAATGCTCTATATACTTTTCTCAGATCATTGCGTTGTATGTTAGTCACCTGCAATTAGAGAAGCATTCTTGTACAGCAGAGCTTTAATGGCAGCTTCTGAGCCCTTCAGTATTTGTAGACTCCTTGGCCTGGCAAAATAGTAGCCCAAAGCAAAGGTAGCCACAAGAAACAGCAATGTTGGGAAATATCAAAGGGCCCATTACACAAACGTGCTCTTTTATAACCCAAGCATCTGATTTACACGTTCGCATATAGTTCTATATTGCCGTATCCCATTGTGCCATTGGATGTGCCTAATCCTCTAACTACAGATGAATTTATCTCATTTCCATTTTTTGACACATTGCTAGGGTTACACTGACGCTAGTTGATCACTGACAGTTGATCAAAATCTTTTGAAATCATACATATCTCAGAAACACTGCATTCTAGCCCTTGTGGCGAAGCAACCAAATTTGAGACAGATTTCATGAAAATTGGACTTCTTCCTCAAAATAGACCCAGAGACCTGAAATATCATTTTGACTTCTCTCAGATATCACCTTGCCCTCCCCTCTTTTTTCTTTTTTTTATTAAGATTTTTTTTTTTTTAATAAGATATTTTTTCCTTTCTATTAGCAATATATTTTTAGGGACAGAAGCTAGAATGTTTAAAAGACTGTAGTTTTCAGTTTCTGCCTGGCAAAGGAGTAAACTGCATACATTTGGTGTCTTTTATGTGAAGAATAATATTGTATATTTGTATGTCCATGCATTTTATTGCCATAATTAGAATTCATCCATATGCTGAGGCATTGTAAGTAGTAGAATACGATTTGGCAATGAGATTTTAGTGCAGAAAGGGGTGGCCAGTCAGATCTACTTGAGCAAGTTCTGTACCCTGGGTTTCACATTTCTGTATGCTCTCTGCAGAAACTGTACAAAATGCATTTGGAAAATAGACTCTACCAGAGCAGAGCATGAGAGGCTGTTTATGTACAGGGATGGCTTTTTCATGGGGCTGGTACAACTGGTAGAGATTGAGCATACATTCTGTCACTGAAGACATATTCCAAAGCATCAAGAGTCCCTAGGCTGTGCTCATGATCTCAAGTAGTGTTGCTGGCTCAGAGACAAATGGAAGCAGGGTACTGATCCTGAAGGTGAGTGCAACGTTTGCCAACTACAGGAAGGCAGGATAGTCAGGTTGGCTCTAGAAGCTGAATCTTACAAAGTACTGCACAAAATTTTTATTTTTACATGCAGATTTTTACATGCAAAATTTTTACATTCAGCATGCAGATTTTTTACCTTTTGGTACCAAATCTCACTTTGAGCAGAATTCCTTCCCCCTGGGAAGACGGTAGAAGACAAAGCAACAAAAGTAAAAATCAAGAGATTGATAGTAAAAGCAAAATGGAGAGGAAAATATATCTCTTCATGGCATAGCTAGGTAATTGCATAACCATTCCAAGTGGAAGAGAAAAGGTCAACAGGCAGATGACAGCCTTGTGCACAGAAAGCTTGTGCCTAGCAGGGGACAATATTTCACAGAGCATTGGCAGAAAAATGAATGATTATGCAGAAGTGGCAAAGAAAATGCCAAACTCTATGGGCAATACAAGAAGCTGAGAACGCCTGACTAAGACTAATCTATAATGACACACAGCGTCATGGCGAGAGACATCCTCCAAACTGCAGGACATTTGAGGTAGCACCAAACTCAGCAGAGTGATAGGAACAATGTCAAAATTAACAATGAAGTTGTACCAGATGGCAGAAGAGGAATTCAAGGCCAGGACTTGGCAAAAAGAAAGAAAATGTTAGCCATGAGCCTGTCTGGATAGCAGCAGGAGAGATGAGATATATGAGCAACCTGGAGGACAAGCAGGACACTGCTTAACAGAATGAAAGCACAGTAGTGAATGGATAGGGATTATACAGGGGGAGGTTGGTTTGAAGACCACAGTATGTTAAGAAGTATATTGCTGCAGCTGATGTGTATCAAAGACCACTTTCACAGGACTATGTGAACTGCCTGGCCTCAGCAGGGATGCCAAAATGAAAGAGCAATTGTTCAAAGGAAAAAATGCAATAAATATGGGAACTTAAATGGGAATGAAGTTGCAGGAGGGAAAAAGTTCAGCAGCAGCATAAGGACTGCCTGCTCAGCTCAGGAGCCTGGGGTTGTATTTCCAGGCTCAGAGCTGATCGTGAATATTTGCTCTTTCCAACCCATTCCTTGACTGACTTTTGGATGGGGAAAAGTCCTTTTTATTCTCAGTTTCCTACAAGGTCTCAGGTAGGGAGCACGTCACCTCTCCACTTGGCCTCTAAAGTTGTGGGCATCTTTGAAGAGATCCCCCTTTTCTCTACCACATGCTCTACTGGTAGCCAGTCTCCAAATCATTCAGGTTTCATAGAATTGTGTTATTCTGCATATGTCAGCATAACCCCCATAACAAAATGGACTGCATAATTTGATGTAGGTATAGAGCACTCAGTTAAAATAGTTTTGCCAGACATGAATTATAGAATATTTGTGGTTAGGTGTGCTGTCTGGAGTTCTTTCAATCCACCACCCCACTCCAAGCTAACTTCAAGCCTAGATCAAAACTACTGGGGACCTTTGACAGGTTCAGTATTATGCTCTGTATAGTGCAAGAGTGCTTCTGTCCGGACTTAAGGAGACATGTTTTTCACCATGAGGACAGCCAAGAAGGTGAGCAGATTGCTGAGAGAGGTTGTGCAGTTTCTGGTTTTGGAGATTTCCAAACCCAGACTGGAGAAAGCCCTGAGCAGCCTGATCTGACACAAGCTGACCCTGCTTTGAGCAGGAGGACTAGAGAACTCCTGAGGTCTCTTCCAGCCTGGATTATTCTAGGATCCTATGAGGACTATGAACCACAGCTAGTATTCAAATCTCCCACCCACATGCAGGAACTCCAGGCTTAATATGGGAGTAATTTATCCATACTGGTCCTAATGTACAAACGTTCCGAGCACATCCACTTGTGAAAGGTAATCCTATGCTTTCAGACAAAGATTCAGCATGGGAACCTTCGTAAACTCGTTCGCAGTAAGCAGAGTTGTCACAAATTCAGTCTGGTTTTCTGCCATTGCTCGAACTTCGTTGAGAGCTCCTTTGATACGTGATCATCTGGCCCTGAAGACTCCCTGGCAAGTGTCCCATTTCTAGGATCTATTATTAGTTTAGATGTTCGCAGGAAGTTGTATTCAAAAATCTTTTTGCCCTGATTTACTGTGCATTTACATTTAATCAGATAGAAATTGTGATTCCCTCCTTTTTTTCTCATTTGGATATGACTTCAGGGTTTTGAAGGATGCCTTATTGCTCCCACTATTATCCCTCACCTTGCTGTTTCACCATGCCAACACTTCTCTGCTCTTTCTAAAATCTTTTTTTGACAGGTGAAATGTATTTACTTTAATCCTCTGCTGTGTCTTTAAATAGGCCTCATGCTCTTGATTCAGATGTCTGATAAAAAAATAAAGGATAATGTAAAAATAAAAAAGATAATCAAATAGTGTTATGGTCCCAAGGGACAATGGAGGCAAAGGTCCTTCAGCTTGATTGTAGTTGCCTGGTTGGTAAACCCCATGGGGTCAGTGGCTGGAGGGCCTGTGCCCAAGACCAGCTCTGATACGGTGCACCTGTGTTACCCATGGTCAGACTGCTGTGCGAGAGGACTGTGCGAATTCTTACCAATACCTCCCCTCTGTTGGGAGCTGCCTTTGAGCTCTGGCACTCACTGCCAGAGCCATACTCTAGCTTGGTTGTTTTTACAGCTCTGCTGTAGCCCTGGCCACGTTTGATGCTCCAGGCCTGACTCACCAGCCTCATTACTGCAAGGTTGTTCAGCAATTGGTCCCAACCCCAGTCACTGGAGGAGCTGCGCCAATGCTGGGCGATAACAACTCTTTCCACCTAGCTGCCCACAGACTCACCTTGCAGTGCCACTGCTCTCCTCTTGGGTCCGTAGTAAGGAATAAAAGACTCCGGAGTAGCACAGCAGATCTTCGTGTAGGCAAAATAAGTCGTTAACATCAGGGAAGTCCAGACCGGCAGTTTCCTCATTCTTCTTCCAATACTGAAAATCTGTAAAGAAAGTGCATGCTCCTGTCAAACCTCTCTGTGGGGCTGAAGGGGTGAACAGGATGCCTTTGGGGTAGGCTCACTGTCTGCTGGCCTGCACTGTGGGAGCATGTTCTCAGCTGTTAATGAAGGTCTGAGTTTGATCCCGAGTGAACCATGGACATTAAACTCCCCAGAAGGAGCCATTGCTGTAGTAATAGCTAAATTATAGCCCTTACACTGAATGAAACTAAACTAGGGCTCCGTGTGCAGTATTTATGTGGGCAATTTCACTTAACCTTGCCATCTTTTAATTCCTTTTATACCTCAATTTAGTAATTTCTGAATTTTTTATAGTTCTGTTTATTGAGACGACCATAAGAGACCTGAACTGAGTAATTTCTATTTCTGCAGCTTTGTACTTCAGTAACAACAGAATCATCTGTACATAAACTCTTTAAACAATAAATATCTCTATCTGCAGTGATTTAGATGTTTAATATGTTTGTAGCAATTCGTTTTCAGGACACAGTACTGCCTTCACAAGAAATTGAATCGATTTGTAGTCAAAGTAGTTATTTGGCTTACTTTTTGATTTTGTGAGGAAAAAAGAAAACTTTTAAAGAGACAAAACATACTGCGATAATGCAGAAAATACTTTAAATGGTAATTTATCCAGTTAAAGATCTCAGTTTTAATTGGACTGTATATTAATATCACTCTGTAAAAATT
Organism: Lathamus discolor; assembly: GCF_037157495.1. NCBI lineage: Eukaryota > Metazoa > Chordata > Aves > Psittaciformes > Psittacidae > Lathamus > Lathamus discolor. The sequence continues at coordinate 80,101,956 of NC_088889.1, read as the reverse complement.
GAAAACTTTAATGTACTTCTAAGAAAATATACTTCACAGGAAGAATTAGGCTCTATTCCATCCATTTAGTGTCATGGAACAGATAATTGAATTCCTTGCTTTTTTGTCAAGCCAGTAATATCACATAACTCTTTTTAAATGTTCATGTAATCAACAGTCTTTATGCTGGTCTGCATTTAATAGACTGAATCATTTTTTTCTTTGCAAACCAGTCTTATCAGCTTTCCTTCTGTTCTTACAAAGTCTTCAGGAATAAGTTGTTTTTTCGGAATCACATCTGACGGGTTACATGCAGCACAGAAATAAAACTCACTAGAAAGGTGATGCAGGTTTGTGCTTTATTTTCATGCAACAGTTTTTGAGGAAAATAACTAAGTAGTGCATTTTCAAAAGAAATGGAGCCACTTACTACCACATCAAGAGAAAGAAAACGAGCAAAGTTCATCAGCACACATTGCTCTTCACTGCTGTTTCTGCTTTTGTCCTTTTTTGATAAGTAGTAACATGGTTGTAGGAGCAAAATCAGTTATCAAAGAAAGACAGCTGTTGCCATGACTGCTAAGGAATAACTCCTGGAATGCACAGAAATAAACTAAAAAGAGTGGTTGAGAGCAGCTGCCTGTGCCAATGTTAGCATGCTACTATGTACATGGATGGCAAAGGAACTGCTCTTGTTGTATACCATGATTTTCAGGCCTAACAAATGCAGTACATACTTCAAAGTGAGGTGGTTTCCAGGGACTTTCAATCAGCATCCAAAATTTGGCTCCAAGTCTCCACAGACACAAACTGGAATATCCTGACGCAAATTGAATACGGTCTTGCTAAGATAGCAGCATCACCTAATTCCATTTCATCTCCCTATTTTAAGAAATTTTCAGGTATTTCTTTTGCTTAACATTGTCTGTGCAGTTTTGTACAACTGTTTAACTGCTTCATTGGCAATAAGGGCGGGCATAAAATCTGTTGTTGCAAGTGAGAAACAAACATATGCTGTATACTTACTATGCAGCTGGAAAATAGGCATTAGAACAATTCTTAAAAGCCCTTCGTATTCAAGGGCCTTTTCTTTCCCTTCTTTACTCTGTATCCTTAAACAATTGGTACTGCCATGATGCAACTATGTCAGGGGAGAAGAGATTGGAGGAACTACTAAGGCTTTTCAGACCTATAGCCATGGAATGGAGAAGTAACAGGACATTTTCCTGTATGGGACACCCCTGTGGGCACACTAGAAACCAAGACACTGAACTCATCCAAATCGAATAAAATAAGCGTAAATGCAAGGCACAGGAGCTCTCTAAACCAGCTTTACTACCAAGGCCTCTGTAATGGGGAGCTATGCCTTGAAAATTCAAGCACTGGGCAAAGTTGAGGGGATGTTTAACCAAGAGCCCACAGCCCTGCAAGGGATTGCACTTCTGTGCTAACTGTCCTTAGCAAAATCGCTGCTCACTGGTGCCTGCTGCCAGAATCAGCCAGTCACTGGTTGGCTCCTGCTGCCACTCCAGCTCAGTTCAGGGAGGGCACGAGACATGCTGGGTCCCTCAGGACTTGTCTTATCAGCCCGTGTACATGCTCTCCTCCTCTTTACTCCCAGATCTCCTTGTCAGGGCCCACAGTCATATGGGTGTTGGCAACTAGGCATTCCCAGTTAGCTGTCAACCTAAAATCAACCCTGAGTCTTCAATTTTCAGATTTTCACAGATTTTCTCACCGGATAATTTGCTACATATTGAGCAGTACCAATCTTACTATTTAACACGTAAGAACTATATCCTAATATTGCCCAGGCAGATGATAGCGGGTCAGGAATAAAACAAGTCACTGAGCTACAATACCGAAGTGTGATGCTAGCCAGGAACCAGGGCGTGGACTGCCTAAACTGAACAGAGGTATGGGCAGTCCCGAGTCACTTCTACTTCTTTCACGGTGTTTTGTTGCCACCTGATGGCTTGAGGCAAGATTGCAAGAATGAAACACATCGGCATATTGTGAGGAAGGTCTTGCATTTCATTAGATCCGTCGTTAGCTTTAAAAAAAGTTTTTCAGCTCAAAGTCTTTTCGTGCCCTCCTAACACAAGTCTTCACTTCACAGGTAATAATTTACTTCTCTTCAAAGTGACAGCCATAATTGCAATATACGCAACAAAAATATTTTATTAGTATTTAAAAGGAATTTGTCTTTTAAGGAAGAAATTTGTCCCTTAAAAGGACAAGATATCTGGAAGATAATGATGTCATCAGGCCTGGAATGGTCACTAATACGGTAATGCTGTGATGCTTGATTCACACATCTGGTGCTCAATGCCTCCTGGTGCAAAGACATCTATTGCCCATATGAATTTGTGATTTTGACACCTTGACTAGGTGATCTTGCACCTATATAGTATTAGCAGTGCTGCTGGTCTAGCAAAATTCTGCTCCCAAAAATGGTTCTCAAAAGATCCTTCCACCCATCTTTGAAGTCTGGCTGTTTCTTACATCTATCCCCACCAAGCACTGGTAAAATGCAGCTGCCCCTCATGGTCTGTCTCTAAGTTTTGTTGGCACCATACTTGGTTATCTGCCACAAGCAGCAAATTGTTATGTTGCGTCCAGTCACTGTCAGCATCCTTTCAAATGAGTGTAACCTCAGGTCAGGGCCTGCAGTCCTAAAGCAGTTTTTTCCCTGCTCTTTCCAGCTGATTTAACCAAGCTCTAACTGGCTGCTTAATTTCTTTTTAAAATATCAAGGCAAAAATACTGAGGCTGAAATGGTTTGGAACAAAGGGACTGGTCTCTGCATTCATTGCTGTGGTGAAATCCTGGTGGCTAAGGGTGGTTTCTGCCCTGGAACCATCGATGTGACTGACAGAAGTGAACGTGAGTTAACTCATATCTGGTCATGGGTATGGATACGAAGATAAACTATAGAAGATAGTGGTTGTCACCTGTGACCTTTACTTGCTTTTTATGCAGATGGATGAAGATGCTACACAGAGGAACAGAGCAGGCCACACACTTGTATCACTTGGTTTGCAGCAGTTTTTAGACACAAAGGTTTTAGACACAAATGCTACTCATTGGCACTCTGAAGAAAGTGGCTGGGGTATCATCTGCCAGCTCTGCTTACAAGACCTGTTCCCACAGGCTGTTATTTTATGAGATCTAAAGTGTTTCTTGAATCCACAGTCGGAGAACTTCTTCTGAGGGTATCACACGCACCATCAGATCACATTGCTCAGCTTCTTCACTGCCACACAGTATCAACTGGGTTGGGGGTTCTGATACTCTCTGCAAAACAAACGTGTACACTCAAACACCCTCAAGGCTTCTGAGCTATACATCCATCCACTTTTCCCCACAAACTGTTCCTCTCATCCTTCCTGCCACAACTGCCCACAGACCCATTGTTCAGGAACCCACAGCCACAAAAGCTGCTTCCTTCATTCTCACTTGAACTGGACAGTACATTTCAGCTCCTGACTCAAACATACTTCTCCTGAGTCAGTGAGAAAAGAGAGTGCTTTTGATTTGTTTCTCCTTACCAAGCTGTTGAGAAGCTCAGTGCTGATAGCAGGGGACATGGAGCAGTGCTGCCAGTGACGCAGCTGTTTTGTTCAGGGAGCAGCTGGTCAGCAGGGACAGTCCATGCCTCCCAAGCTGCTTCCCCACAAGCACCAAGAGCATCTTCCCTAATCAGGGCTGTAGGCCAAAGGCGGTGACAGCCATGCAGCCAGCTCATGTGGGCTGCTTGACCCCTGCAGCTCAGCTCATCACACTAGAATGAGCAAGGCTTCCTGTGCATATGTCTGCTTTTTCTGCCTGCCTCATGCTCCTGTGAATATCCAACACCCTAAAAACCAATAAAACACAGTAAAAAAACTTACCAGTGTGTCTGGCAGGACTGCGACAGGGCAGCAGGAATACTGAAGGATTTTCCTTGTTTTCCAGGTAACGAAAAGCAGGGTCAAAGCAGTGACAGCAAAGCCAGCAGAGATGAGGAGGGCAGTGACCAGCCACATAGATGTGCCACCTAGAAATAACAGAAGCAGCAAAACTTCTGCGAGGCAAACCTTGTGAGGATAAACCACTCAATGCAGTCAGCCTGCACCCTCTGTGGCTAATCTTTCCACCCACCCTGGTGAGATCCTTTGTTGGCTCACTCCAGGGAAGGATACCTGAGCCAGTGTAGGGGGCTGCCCTCCTGAGTCTTTTTTTTCCCTCCACAAGGAACAAGTGGGCAGCACATTTGCAAATAAGACAGGAGGTATTGGGTGGAAATGAAAGGAAGAGCTGCTGGGGTGTCCTTGGGCATGACTAAACCAGGGGAACGGGAAGGAAGGGTGGCTGTTACCTTGTGCCCTCACGCACTGTGTCTGGCTGAAGCTGCTGCTTCTGTTAATCAACTCAACGTATGTCTGAGCTTTTACACAGTAATCATGTCCTGTCTCCATGGTGTCCAGGTGAACCACAGAGCTGACCTCCTTCACCATCTTCCGCTGCATCTGCCACAAGCCCAGGGGAGAAAGCATCAGAAGACAGGGCAAGGACCTAATTGTGAACAGGATTCCTGACATTCCTAGCCCAGACTTTACCGGGAGAAGGGGAAGGAACAGCAGGAGGTGTGAGAGAGGGAGAAAAACAGCAAACAAGGAAGCACGATGTAGTGCAGAATGAGACCACACACATGGTGGAAGGGGATGGAGAAACAGAGCTGTGAACCTAAAAGGTATAATGGTGATGTTGGGCCACAATGCTAGACTGTGACCTACTCCCCTGGTGTAATGGCTTGATGACTAAGATCTTGACTGATCCAAGTTTTTGCTGGGATATGAAAATCATGCCTGTGTTAGTGTGATATGATAGGAATGCCAGAACCATGCTGTGACAGGTGTGTGAGAGCTCTGCTGTGACCCTAGAGCACTGAGAGGGGATGGACTGGGCTTGTGAGGAGCAAGTGAATTTAGTGTGTGCAACTGCAACACACTTCAGCAACCCTTAAACAGCATATGAACACCAGTACATTATTTTCCTGCAATAAATAGGACTACATTAATTGCTAGCAAAAAGAAGTCAGTATTTCCAGTCTCCCCAGTCAAGAGAGGATAGGTAACAATTAACTAGTAGCTCCTAATTCTTGCTGTGTTTCAGATGCAGAGCCTGCACTCACAGAAGGCCTGATCAGCCTCCAGCATCACATGCACATATGAATACTTCCAACAAGCCAGTAGGGCTCTTCTGGTAGGGCAAGTCCTTCTCTCCATCAAAATATCCCTCTCCACAGAAAAGTGATCTTGAGCCCCACTAGTTTGAAAAGATTTCAAGGATAAAATAAGGTCAGTAACTATGTGTGGTGTGTGACTTCTTGCAAAAACCTCAAATCAGACATGCAAATGTGACAATTATTAAAAAAAAAAAAAATCATTAAAAGAGTTCCAGCAGAGAACTAGACAGGTACTGACAAGCAAACCTGGTACTTGGGACAGTCCAGTTGTTAGAAACTATTCTGAAGTTTGGAGTTAATGTTCAGGTGATTAGTATCATGCATTGAAGAAGAGTTAACATTTTGTTAAGCCCATGAACACGGTCGATCTTACTTCAATTTCCAAAAGGTAGTCAAGATCTACTTCAACAGCCAACAGCCATGGGATGAAGGGCATAGGAGTGCACTAACTAGGCTGCAACAGCCCTGACCAGCCCTGCCTGGCTCCCCCATCTTCACCCTTCTGTCCATGGTCCAGAAGCCCCATTAAGCTCAGCCTAGAACCTTCAGTCGCAGTTTGAGCTATGCTGGAGTTGTGCCTGTCATAGAATCATAGAATGGTTAAGGCTGGAAAGGACCTTAAGATCATCCAGTTCTAACCCCCTTGCTATGGGCAGGGACACTTCGTAGACCATGTTACCCAAGGCTTTGTCCAACCTGGTTAAATAGTGCCCATGAGAATTTTCCCCCTTCATTTTTACAGTCAGTAAGTGTTCCTTAAATTGAGCATCCCTCATCAGAAACAGGAACTTGGGGTTCAGGTTTTCTGGAATATTCAGCTCTCTGGTAGTCATCCTTGTTAACAACTGCTGGGGAAATAAAGGAATGTGGAGACTTGTATAGTGCTCCCGCACCTTCAGCTGTGCAGGTTTACTCCCTACCCACCTTGGTAAAGACAAAAATAGCTGGAAAGGCTTCCACAGGGAACAACTAAGTAGCCTAGGAGTCCTTGGCCTGGAAGAAGATACACAATATGAAACTATTCAGAGTAGCAGGGAAAGTGAATAGGGAATAACTGTTCTCTCTCTCTCTCCCCTAAACCAAGATTGAGACCGCACAACAGTTAAGCTGCCAAATTCCTGAGTACAGGAAGTTGTATGTGCTAAAAGTTTACATAACTTGAAAACCACAACAGATATATTAATGGAACAAAAATTCATCAAGGATTATTAATGATACCATTTCTGGTTCAGGAATTTCCTGGAGCTGTGTCTGTGAAATCTCAGAAAATAACCTGAGTAATTACACATAGGCTTTCTCATTAATTTCTTTGGTCATCTCTATCGCCCACTGGCGGAGAGAAAACACTGCGTTTGATGGCCTCATGGTCTGACTTTATATGGCTGCTGAAATTTCATGCTTTTATGTTCTTAGGTGCTGTGGAAGCACAAGTTTCCAGGAGAAAAAAAAAAAAGTTGATAGCTAGTGAAAACAGAAGGACCTGAATGGAACATAAATTGTCACTGCTTCAGTATTACCCAGGTATAAGCAACGCCCTCAGCTAAGCAACTGGCAGCTCACTGTCACAGGCAAGCTGTTTTACAAAAAAATCCTGAGAAAAATGTTGGCACCTCAGTGTGACACGTTAATCTTGGTCTGAGTAATCCAAATGATGTTTAGAGAAGAAAGTCAGCATAAAGAGACTGAAATAAAGAGCATAGAGAAGAAAGTCATCATTCCTGACTTCTGATTTCTTTCAATGATTGAGGTCCCTGAGGAGATTCCTCTTCCCAGAGAAGGAAATGTGGAAAGAAGACACAAGCTTCTCCACAGAGGTAAGACCAATGCACTGGTACATGCAGAGGAATATGGCACACATTGACTCCAGACATGTCCCCCAGCCTCACAGCAGGAGTTTGGACTGGCAAAGAGGCCCTGGCAATGTATGTATGCTTTCACTTTAAGTATGTAGGCTCTCTGTTGTTGCCCAAAACCCGAGTGTAAAACTCACCCTACTCTCTTGGCCCTTCTTCCAATAGAGAACACAGAACTGAAAGGCCGGCCCCAAGTCTTCCAGCTCCACTAATAAATGATAGCCATCTGCTATGACCTTCATCAGAGGTGGGGTCAGGAAAGCTGCCAACACAGAGAGAGCACCATTATCACATAAGAGGCAATCCTTAAAAATAGTCCTGTTCCCAGCTAGGGGAGGGAAAGAAGCTGCCATCATGAGCACAGTAACATTACTCTGAAATAACAGGCAGTTGCTTCAGTGGGGCAAAAACTTCTCTCTGCTCTGCCTCCCACTATGACTAGATACACTAGCAGAGTTTGAACAGGGTGACCATGGCTGGCATTGCAAATGGGAGTTTGGCAACAGCTGAGTTGCACAGAACTCGAAAGCTTCTGAATTTTCTCTGGTAGAAGAAGCATCTGGCCTAAGAGTCCCATGTGAACAACAGCAGCAGAACCAGCTGGACAACCAGAAGTTAAGACACCAGATCAGGCCAGTTCTGCTCCTGGGCATTAGCTTAGCGCTAATATACAGGGCAGGAGCTGTGAAACCATTGCCTTTTCATGGGAATTTTGGCAGTTATTCAAATGTGAAGGAAAAAACAGTATGATCCTCTGGCAGTGGAACTCTATAACTCTGGCAGTTCACATAAATGCTGATTTTCTTGAGTGTCTACATGGTTTTAGATAGACTTGGGCTGATGACCTGCTGTGACTAAGTTTTTGTAAATGTATGCAAGTAAATCTGCAGATGATTTGCTTCACGCTTACTTTGATATTCAAAGATTGGTTCAGATTAGGATTCTGCTGTGAGTATTAGTGAAACAATCAGAATCAATCAAGCATGAATGAAACTACACACTGAACATTTGTGAACTGGGAATCAAGGCAGTACAAAGATCATGTCTGCACTACTTATATATGCCATTCTTTACCACTCCATTGTGGCTGAAACTGGTTTTAACTTTCTTGCTTTTAAGAAATGAAGGAGAACAATGTATAGCCAGATACAGAAGATATATTCTTAATAGAATTTGCTCTTACATCCAGTGAATTGCCATTAAGACTGAGCAATAGGAAAAGATAAAACACAAAGATGTTCATAATGAGTGTGCCACAAATGGGACACCTGGAAAGCTACTTTACACTTTTAAATTGAAAGGTGAGAATCTGCTTAACAATATGTCTCAAAATAAAAACAAACAAACAAACAAACAAAAAAGGTCAACATCATTTGGAGGTTAAAAACAAATATTGGGATAATATTTTAACAAATGAATATTGCAAGATGCTACTACTAACCGAACAGAAGCGTTTAGATTTATCTCTATGTTGGCACACTGGATAACAACTAACTATTGGAATTTTGATAAATGAAGAAGAGAGACATAACTAAATTGTTGGTTTTAGGAAGGTCTTTTAAAAGTGTCTTCCATGTGTCATCATAATTTATGCGTATCTACATCTAAGGCTTTGACACTGGAGCTATTTAGACTACAAGTACTGTGGGCTGTGCTGATGCTACATACAGAACCAGTGGGCTGTGCTTTGAATTCCTTAGTTCCTCTCAGACGCAATTCCACATTTCCTAAGAGATGCAATAGCAGAGGCAAGGGAAAGCGAGCAGTAAAAATGCATAAGGACAAGAACTTATAGTGACTTTTCTTTCCCCTTTAAATACTTGTCCATATATGCACATTCATACTACAACCCATTGCAAGCTCTATCCTCTGAACTTTCACAGCTTAGAAGATTGTATTGAGGTCTCTTAGACACAAGACTAAGCTGTCAAATACTTCACCATACCATAACAAAGTTGCTGCTTTTCTTTATGAAGAGGATCAAGCTAAGGAATACCCTTCCCTATAAATGCCTGACAGTGTGGTCCGTGGCTCAACTCTGTCACCAGAGCTCTCAGAAAAGCGAAGGAGTTTTCATCTAAAGCACTACCTAGAAAACACTTCCACACCAAGAGACACACTCACCAGCTTAGGTGGCACTTCTCATGGTGCTACTTTGATTAAGTGCTCTGTATGAGCAAGGACTGCTGACTTACGAAGTAGTATATAATTTCCAGTGACTGATGAAGGTTTAAGATTGGGTCAGCTCTGGTCTTTGACAGGCAATTTCTTTCCTGGCTAAAACTGATGACTGCTGCCCATTCCAGACTGAGACTTGCACTCCAATAGTGACCTTGACTGGGGTTTTCCACCAGTTTTTATAGCTGCAATCAGTTGACTAAACAACAGAGAACATAGGCAATGCTTCCAGAGAAACACTGGAAACAGCATGATAATTTTAGGCTGCAACATGATCCTTAGGTTGAGCTAGACCTCAAACTTTGCAGTGGTTGGAAGTATATGGACAAAATACCAGGCATTGCTAGGACTGCAGCAATGTTACAGTTTCCTTTTTATTTTCCTCTTCTGAGGTCAATTCATATATCTGACAACATGGGAGGGGGGAATCAAGTCTGGAAGGAACTGGGATTTTCAGGACAGCATGAAGCAGATGGAAGGTGACATGGCTCTTTTCTAGAGTAAGTGCTTCCATAGGATCAGGTTCTGGACTCTCAGAAGTGACTAGATGACATGGATTAGATGGAGCACTGACAGCAGCCCTGGTTAAAAGAGAAGAAATGTTTTCTTATCTATCTTAGAAGCCCTGGAGATTCAAGCCCTGTAAATTCGGCCCTGCCTCAGGAGGAACTTATGTCCATAAACACAGTATGACTAAGAGTGAAACGTCCCAACCCAAAATGAGAGAAACTGAGAAGCAGGATGTGCTCTGTGCATTCATTGTCTTTGTGTGACATTCACAGTATATAAACATATGCATGAGCAATCCCTCAACACCAGACTGAGAAAATAACACAACATAGCTAAGCCAAACAGCAGGACTCACTCGTGACGCGATTGAAGAAACCTTTCAGGGTGCCCCACTCTGATCTTCTAGTGCTAATGTCTGCCCTTACACGCAGGTTATAGGCCACAGTGGCTGAGATATCCTCTGTGATGTTGCACACCGTGGCTGTGGTGAGTGAACATTCACAGATGGGAATCCAGCTCTCATTGGCATAGTCTCGTTCGTACTCCCTGAGGAGAGGAAAAGAAAGCAAACAGGGAACAGTCTGGTAGGACGTGTATCTGTAACATAGTCAAAGGCTATGTTCTTTCCAGGTAAAACCAGTACTGAGGTGCATTGGAGCTGGAATACCAGGAGTGTATGAAACCAATATGGGTGTGGTTTAGATCTTATCTACACAAAATCTCCCAGAGCCACATCATGAGTCAAATGGAGCATGATAATGTAGGAGGTGGGGATAGCCAACACAGTGTTGATGCCTCAGATCCTGCCCACTCACTTCACTTGATCATCCCTGGTAAACCAGTATTCCAAAGCTATACTGTAATACAAGTCATTGCTCAAGATGGATCAGAAACCTCTTACAATGTGTGTTAGATGTTTAAAAGATGAACACTGAATAAATCTCTTTCCTTTTCTAAATAAACTGTTGGTAATCCTCCTAACTTTTGAATTCTCTGGACAGAGGCAGTTTTCATATTTGGGCTTAATGCCCAGATATTTTCATATTTGGGATTAATGCACAGCTTGGATTACTCTGGTATCTATTAACCTGTAAACAGTCTCAGAACTTGAGCAAAAGGACTTTTTTTCCCCACTTGTAATGAACTAACATCTAGCGTATAAAACTTCTCCTATGTCTAAGAACTGAATAGTGATAAAGACATCCAAAAAAGGCAAATTTTAAGTCCAAGTAAACAGTATTCAAAGAATGAAGAGAACAACAGGAGTTACCCCTGAAACTCAACAGAGTATCTCACAGTTTCTCCCTGGACGATCACAGGACTCCAAGATAAGAAGTGTTTCATGTTGATAGAAAGAATAGAGATATTCTGAGGTGCTGGCAGCAAAGCATCTTCACCTAGAATTCTCAGAAAAAGAAAAAAAAAAAAAAAAGAAAAAAAAAAGATATATGAATGTATATGAATGTACTAGGAAAAAGCTTAAAATACTGCAAACCCATGTTTTGTATTAGAAATACACACTCTTTATTTCACTATGGTCACTTCATCAGTTGAAAAAATTTTTCAGAGAAGAAACGATAACCAAAGTGCAAATGACAGAGCAATTAGGCTTATAGAAAGGCAAAGCACACCTTTTTATTATTTCAGCTTTTCACTGTATCAGTAAAACAAGTCAAGCTTTTATAAAGCCATCCAATTTGATTTAATGAAGTCAAGTAACAGATATTCTATTGCACTCTATAGACTGTTCCAGTGTCATGGTTGGAAATGTGCTATTTCTTTCCAGACTTGACTGGACTGGACACTGTAGAAGATCTTAGCTCTTGTACAGCTTTTTTCATGTTGCAGGATTGTAATAATCTAAGTGCTTGTAGGCTGTAATCAAAGTACCACTTTGATTTATTTAATGGACTATAAATGAAATCATTACATTATTCTGAGATTGTCAAAGCATATGGGATGGTATCTACAGTGTAGGTAATTTTATTCTATGGCATCTTGATGTAATATCCTTAGTGGTGTTTGGACATGCCCTGCACTACACTGTGGGAATAGACTTATCTCTGTTCTGCTACTTTCCAGTCACAAGTAAAGTATGTTCTCTCTGCTCAGAAGGGAATGGCTCCCAGGGAAAAATTGGAAGAGAGGAATGGATGGAGCAGTTTCAACCAATGCCATGCAGCAGTGGTCACTTTGACACTTTCCCAGAAACAAGGTAACCGTTCCATGACAATACCTGTTACCAAGGATTATTTCCTAATTATTTTTCAGTGACATCTCGTTCACTTAACAAGGCCTATAATTCATTATTTTTAACTGCCATTAAAAGAAGGCATCTCCTTTTAAACTGTGCTTACAAATTTAACCAGTTAATGTCAGTTGCTCTACTCAGGATTAAAACCAGGTTGACAAGTCCATGAGCAACATTTTCATGGTGGTTATTATTTTAGAGTATAAGAACATTGGTGTTCTTTCTGCTTTTAGAATATTCCCTGTGTTTATATCTTTGTAAAATCAGTAACAGTTGATGCCAACTCCTTATGATTCTTTGGCATGTTATATGGATCTGTTGACACAATGCTTAGCTATTCTTTAAACTAAACGTCAGCTATCTCTAGGATGAGGAGCTTTCTTTCTTGCAATTTAGATAGCAGAAGAGTCACTAGCTGCCATACCAGCGCTTCTGGCTTGTTATGGTCCATACTAGTTTCAAGGCACTTTTGTCTTCACTCTGCAGCTTAACTACACATTTGGTCTCTAGTATTCTCTATGCTTCCCAACATTTAGATTGTTTGCCATCACTTTTTCTTGTATGCTTTGGGAGTTGGCATACCCAAGTGCATGACTTATGTAACTTACTTCAGTTATGTGATCAGACACTGGTTTTTCCACGACTCAGCACACACAATGATCATGTCTGAACAGGGCTGAGCTGTGCTGGAGTGTTTCAGAATATTTTAAGTCCTTGATTTAGGACTTTCTGGGTATGTATTTTTCTTTTATTCAGAAGTACTGAACCCTGGTTTGCTGGCAAACCCAGTGAGTCTTCTACTGGCACAGTGAGACCTTTCACCTCACTTCAGCTGAACCACAAAGATTTTATACAGGCACTAAGATTTCTTTCTTCCTTTCATTAGGAAAAACTCTGGGCCTAATTACAGTGTATGTGTCTCTGAAAAAAGTTCACTGATTTAAATTTCTGTTTGGTATTAATAGATTCAGGATAAGCACGAAGTCTTCTACTTGTAAGAACGCTTCTCCATGAAAAATAAATAACCCCCTAATACTCATCTATGCTATCTACAGAACATATTTCTTGATTTTTACAGGGCCACATATCTACTGTGGCAAAGCCAGATCACACAGCAGCTATTGGAGTGTTTGCACTTTAGTATGAGAAAGCGAAGTCTCCAGCACCGCAGGTGAGATGGTGGTGGTAAGGTATAGTGCTATGCATGTATAGTTCACATGAATGGTACACTAATTTGAACATCTGCTTTCAGATGAAGGGAAATGTATCTCTAGAGAAAGACAGTATTTACCCTTCATAATTAAAGAATACAGAAGCAGGTACCTGTATGGGCATAAATATACACATACCTGCATGTATGTGCAGCTGTTACATGTAAAAAGTGTAAGATTTTGTGCTCATAAGGTTAAATAGTTAAATGACAAATTAAATGACAAATACACTAAAGTGAAACGTGCAATTCAGCTTTAGTATGTCTTACTCGATTGTTTGTATAAGAATGTTTGTAATTGCATAACCGTGCCCTACTCCAAATACAGTAGGCAGCTCTCAGGAGTAAATCATAAAGATGTAAAGCTAAAACTTGAGATCTTTTCATCTAGTAGACAAATTAAATGGGGTTCCTGAGCAATAAAGCAATGATGCACTTCCCTGCACTCTGTCTGGGACCCAGAGCCATACTGAAAGCTGTAGTTTGGAAGAGAGGTTTATGCTCTTCCAAAATGCTGTTGATCTAGACATAGCATATCCTGTGTTGTAGCCAAACAAATGACATTCATCATTTCTCCAATCCATCTGTTGCAAAAGCCCACAAGGCAATTGTGAGCAAACGTGTTTAACACAGGGAGAGAAGACAATTCGAGGTTATATAAACAAGGAAAGCACGGAGTATGAACAGTGAAGGGTGCTTCCTAGTACTGAAATATTCCATTATCTGTGGTCTATGCATTTTGAAGGGAAAAGAAATAATATACAAAGTGCAGGAGACAAATGGACAGAGAGAGCAGGCAGGACCCAGAAGGCTGTTAGCCCAGGGCTGTGTGCAACTTCCATTTGATTTTGGATTCACAAGCAATATGTAAATAGCTTCACAGGAAAAGCCAAGCTCATCTTTCAAGTCAGGGTACTGACTCTTCCCCTAACATCTCCAATCATGCCAAAGAAAAGACATGTCCAGATTTTCTCTGTGAATAGCTTTTCTGCCTCCCAATCTATCAGGAGTATATTACATTTTCTTTGTTACACTAAAAATGGATTTCCATTTAGACTGGTGATGACTTCTTGTTTAATATTTTTCCCCTTTGTGTTAAAACTTACAGAATCTACAATTTAAAAAAAATAAATTAAAAGTCATTATCAAGTCCAATACATTTATCTAGTTTACTTTTTAGTTAAAAATGCCTTAAATAAACCCTGATAAAATACCATTGCTCTGGGATAGATTCTTATGCCCTTCTTTTTCTGTGAATATAGAATGCAATAATATTTCATCTCTACTACTCCATAATTTCTTGCTGTTAGTTTACTGTTCACTACTATTACCACTACTTATGGTTCAATGTTAGTAAACACTGCAAAATATTAAGAAAATTACCTCTTTATTCTCCTTTCAGGGGCTCAACAAACACAAGAAGTAACTCCAGAATCAGCGCTGCATAGTATTCAGAAGTGCTTTACAACATCTGTGGTTTTTCTGGCATGCCCTTAAAATTTTATATACAGGGCTGAGAAATCCTTCCTTACTGTAGTGCTAATAAGCATTAGCTTTTAACTTCCAAGCATTTAATCTCCTTTTCCAAATCTCGAGGACAACAATGTCACCAGCTTCTTGTATCATCAAGCATGGTCTGCCTCTGCATATAAGGACACTTCGGTGAAGGGGAATCTGAAAAGGGAATTCTGAACTCTAAATATTGGTGATGAGACAAAAATGTCTAAATATTGGTGATGAGAAAAAAATGTAACACCCCATGAAACTAAAGAAGTTTCTATGTAAGCTAAGTGGTGAAAATGAAAGCATTTTAGACAACAACAATAAATCATGCCAAACAATATCTTTGGATGCACCTCTAACCTGAGAACTCTGGGAACATCCCCTCCCTCATATCCCAGTTGCACAAACTGACTGCAAAAGTCAGTACATACCCCCTTGCCTGCTTTTCTTCCCATCACATGGGATACAAAGCCTGGCCTCCCAGGCTTGGACATGAACATGCTGTCTTCTGACTTGTTGCAACCTCCGCGCAACCACAGTGGCACATTTAGAGAAAAACATTCAGTCAAAATGTTTTTTGCTCAGCAAGCAGACTAGGACACAAACTTTAATATTTCAGGTCAAGGCCAGAAGAATGGGGGACACAGTGTAAGTTTTCCCATCTTTTTCTCATACTGTCTGTTACAGTGTAGAAGACAAAATTGGATGAGCAAGCAGCCGAGCCCGGCTGGCAGCCACTACTTACAGAAACAACATGGCTTCTGTGCAGAAACATCACACAGCTAGCCAGGTCTTAAAGGAAAACACAATGAAACAAAACTAAACTTCTTTAAATAATAGCATCCCTGCTTTGACAGCTTTTAAAAAGCATTTGTCATAATCATCTGTATTCCACAGAAGAAACTGAGAGCATAAGCAACTTGATGCTGAGTCAGTGGCTTCATTACCCAGCAACAAGGAACTATAAACAATGATGTTTTGTTGTGTTTTGTTGGCCAAGAAAGCTTTAACACTATTTTTTTCTGAGGCAGACAACAAAATGGAGCAAGACACAACCTTAATTCGAAAGCTAAGATGGCACATTCAGAAAAATGAAAAAAACTGAGCAAAATCCAAGCACACTGGTCAGCCATGTTTGTTTTCTAGAGGACTGACCACCATAAAAACACTGAAGTATAGTCAGGAGATCCAAGGCCAAACCCCTTTTAGGAGGTGGGTTTGGAGCTTAGCATTTACTTGGAGAAGTAGAACACAAATTGCACAGCCTCCTTCCAGGGTAAAGAGATAAAGAGACCTTTAGTGAACATTTTTGAGCTATTAGCACTTTATACCCTTCGTCTCTGACCCTACATCTACTCCACAGGTGGGGCATCCCCTGTGCTCAAACTGATCAGCATTAAGAGGACTTGAAAGTTCAGCTTCTCACAGAACAGCAAAAAAGCAGACACAACTACAATATTACGAATATCCTTCAAACTGAAACTCCCCTTTAGATTTCAAAATTGACTTGCAGAATGCAGAATTTGCGTATTGCCTTTTTCATCTGCTTATTCTAATACTAACTTTAGATAAAGAATTAAAATTCAATACCTGACCTCATACTATTTGACTTCAGTTTTGTAGCAGTATGTTTAACAAAAAGACAAAAGACTTTTATTTCCCACAGCCCCTTCATCTTCCAGCTCAAGTCAACAGAAGATATTTTAGCCATTTACCTGTGAAATTTGGTGCAATCAGAGCGCAGAGGAATAAGCAGATGAGCTTTAGTAACATTTTGCTCAGACTTGTAGCCTTCTCCCACATTCATACCCTGTTGTGCAGATCAGGTACTTCCCTTCTAGCCAGGGAGCCCCATCTGAGCCAGCCATGATGCCAGCAAAGTGGAGACTCCAGAGGAGTATTGCAAACACTGCTTCTCTGCCTGTCTGCGCCAGTGTCAAAGACATACTTATGTTGTTTGCAAGGGTGTGGTTACAGGGAGTGCTGGGGTAATCTGGTGCCAACATTCCTTGACAGGTCTGTGCAACTGCTGAATTAGATGGCATAACTTTGTTTCACATTGTTGGCAATTATAGGTAGACAAAGACATTGTAAGGAGGAAACAGTATTCAGCGGATATTTCCATTTAATTTATATAGCTCTAAGTGCTCATTTTTTCTGCTCAGCCCCAAAACTAGGAACCAGGAAAGCTCCCCACTCTTACTAAGGCATGCCTGTAGCCACAGACCTTGTATGGAGGACTGCGTGCCCCTGGGCTGGCAGAAGGGAGCTGTGTGCTCCAATTTGTTTCCAAATAACACTTTTCGTGGCAGTTATGTTGGGTGTGTACTGAGGAAGACATTCTGTTTTCAGATCTGGTTTGGTGCAGACACATGTATCCAAAAGTTTATCCATCTTCCAAGGTCTATGGCTCTCCATCTTGCCTCTTGAGCAAAGGCAGGCTCTTCATCTGGATGCCGCCCTGAGACCTTAGAAACCCAAACTGCCAGCTGGTTCCCAGGCTGCAGCAGCAGCAACCTTTGTGTTTGTGAGGCTGGCTTCTTCACAGGCCAAGGGAGGCATGTTCTTCTATCTTCTGCAAAAAGCTATTTAAATTAAATGACATTCTGACCATACAAATAATGGGGGAAATAAAACCAAATCCTACCAAATGTTTTCAGCTCTGATGAAAGCGAGTATTAAAAACCTCTCCTCTAAAACCTCTTCTGCCGATTTGTCACTTTAAGGCTTTTGTGTCTTAAAAATATTTCCTTTCTGATACCTTTGAATAGCAAATACATGCCTACTGTTTTCAGTAGTGAACTAAAGGGATCTGTCAAAATATGTGTAGCTCATATTTTATGAGGAAAGGATCTTTTATTTATTTATGAAAGAATAAAATTAGTATTCAGTTAATCACAGGTCTCCAGGTTCTCAGACATGCAGGAGCAGCACAAAGGACTACACCTCAAAGCCTTTTCCTTCCCTCCATCCTTTCCCTTCCTTTTAATTTCTTCCTTCCTTTGCTTTCTTTGCCTTCACTTCCCTTTCTCACCTTTTTTGTTCTTTCTCTCCTTTTTCTTTCCATCTTTTATTGAAATCCCTTCTTCCATTCCTCCCTGCCTTCCTTCCAACCTTCCTTTTCTTTCTTCCCTTCATCTTTGTGACACACTGAAAGGCACATGCTTCTGTATGTTTCCCAAATGTACATGTTTTCCTTTCATGCTAGAAAGATGTTCTCTGAAAGTATTTAATGAGTTTCAGGTAAACTTTAATCTTCTTGTTCTTCATTTTCCGAATCTACTACTATTTCTACCAAATGTTCATGAACTCAAAGGTGGGTGTTGTGAAATGTGTGCAGTGTCCAAGAGGGAAATATGGATGTGTTTAACAGTATTAGCAATAAGATACCATGTCTTTGCTGGGAGGGAAAATGAGTATTTGCAGAAGAAAGGCAAAATTTAATCATCAGATGAAAAAAATCTGTTCTTTTGTTGTACCAAGATGTAAATAAGACAATCATGAGTTTTGAAATACTCAATTCAGCCTGGGTAGTATATTTGATTTTTCACTGCTTATTATCTTGTGGTGCCATAAACATGTGGATTTATATATGCTGATTAAAAATTCAGATGTGAGTTGAGAGGTATCTCAAGACCCACATGATCTAGTGAATTATGCCTCATACCATTAACTTCATTACAGGAACAGATGCACAGAAAAGTTTGCATTCAGTTTGTAGGAAATTTATTGGGATTAGGTACACAGCTAGCTTTCCTTTCCAAAGATTTCTTGCTGTCTGTGAGCCAGGCAGTCTCCTTTCCAAAGGTGAGGAATATGAATATAGCCCCATATCACAGTTTATTAGTTATGAGCAATAGAAGTGGTAAAGTAAGTCTGCCATAATAATGATTGCATCTGCCCTGGGTTAACAGCAAGACTCTAAAATGAGAACTGTAGCAGTATTATACTATGTTTCATTCTTTGATTATAGACACCTAAAGCACAACCTAAACATAGAAATGGATTGTGGAGCATCTAAAGAAAACTTGAGATAGAAGCTAAGCTACTGCATATACAGGGCTAAGTTTTGCAAAACAAGAAGCTTGGGATAGAAGTGATTATTCAGATTACAGCTACAATAGAAAAACAGTGACAAAATACCTTCTGAAATTTTCCTTTTTTTTGGAAATGCTATGTAGAAATACTTGGCTTGAAAGAAATAAAAGTAATTACTCGATTTTACTGTTTTGCCTTCAGAATTTCATCAGTTTTACAGGACATTATGAACTTGAAACAAATGTTTTGATTACTTTTCCTTCACAATTATGGTTACAAGAATATTTCTGTGAAATATTTTTATGCTATTAAACGTATGCATTTCCAAAGATAAAAGATACACATCTGTCTGACCAACTTTTTCACTTGCAGATTTGGGATCTTGCATAAGCAACCTGGTTTTTCATCACACAACAAAGCAGTGAAGTTAGTTAAAACAATGACTTAAGCAGCCAAACAAAAACACTGTGAAAGATTAAAAATTCACAGCTCAGTAGAAGTCAGTTACGACTGGAACAATAAGAAACTACAGGTAATTTCCAAGAGTTGCTTTCTTTGAAGGTATTTTGAGTCATTTCTGCTCATACAAATCAATGCAAAATGTTGTAATATTGTTTGGATGGCCAGTTTAGCAGCAGTATCACAATCACTGGCTCAGGAGATGGACAGAAATATGTATCTGTTGCATCAAATTTGACTCGTATAATTTTGCAGATACTCAAAATCTACATCCAGAAAAGAGACTGTACAGGCTGTTAGAAGACAGCCACCAGCTTGACCTTGCCAGAAGATCCTGGACACAAAAGAAATAGGTAGAACATGTAAACAGTTGAGCTTTTGGCATGCTTGATACAAATGAAGAGTCCTAAAATTAATTGGCAATAAATTTATTTATTAATATTTGGATAGACTGAAGTGAAGATCAACAAAAGAAAGACAAAGACATACTCAGAAACTGTGGAATTTTCCATAGAGTTTTAACAATTTTTGTAACAGCTTATGAGGAAAAAAAGGTGCCGATACCAAGAAATGGACAAATTGACTGCCCTAGGGCCTATGAGTATAGTTCTGTTTCTAATACATTTGATTGAACAGGGCAATTCTAAAGTAGGCGATGACATCTGCAGACATGTCTGCAAAAATCATCAGTTTTTAAAACACAGGAAATCAGCAGTAATGCAAAAGGTAAGGAAAACAGTTCAATTATTTGCTAGTATTCTGGAGAAAAAAAAAAAAAAAGCTCAAAACCCAGAAAGACATTTACAAACATAAGCCTTGCTGCTGGATATGTCAACATATCCAAAGGGAATACCCAATTTACAAGGATATCAGAGCAAAATATGTAAATCTGATTGGCATGTTTACATTCTTGGCAAATCACAGCAAGTTTAGCTGTGAGGCTAGCAACTATTTGTAACATTTGCTAGGTGAGCAGATATCACAGAATGGGTTAAGAAAGCTTGAGAAAAGCCAAGTGTGCTGAGGAAGAATTAGTTATCAAGCTATGGAATTAGTGAAGGAAGAGAAAATATATATGAAACAGCAATTTACTCCGAAATGGATTTGAAATGTGCACTGCTAGAATTTAAGGGGGAATATCAAGAAATACCTGCTAAGAATACTTGCTTAGGTTTCCTTATGATAACAAACATATATAAAGGCACAGTTGGTATCTTATAAATTATTTCTGAGGAAAATCTTTTTAAAAATGTGCATCGGGTCAAACAAGAAGTTGAAAGACTGTTTTCAGTGATGAATGGTCCTGCATCTGGGGACAGACTTCTGGGACCATTGCCAGTGTGATAGCCAAGGATAGTGTTCCAGCAAAAGATAAAGAGGGATAGCTTGTATACAACTTGCAGCCCCAGGCAAACCTTTTCTGTATCTAAAGCAACAATACTGGAGACCTGCTTGCTTTGCTTGGGTTTTTTGAATGAGATGCAAACAGTAAAAAGGCATAGTAGCAAAACATGAACTGGAGGGCTTTGTTAACACTTGCCAAATAAAGTTTAAGAGAAAACCAGATGAACATATGCTTCCAGAATGCCTTCTGGGTTTGTTGAGACACAAACCTGAAAACTCAAGTTGCTGCAATGTAAAGAAGCAGAGTGGTCTGGCTAGAAACATGTTCTCTTATACAGAACAGGTTGTACTGCCCTGGTGAAGTGTACCATTGATACAGCAGGATACAAGATTAAGTAGCATTCTCACCACTTACCAGCAGAAAAGAGAGAAGAGAAAACATGTGAAGAAACGCATGAAGAACTTAGTCCTAGAACATAGATTTAGGTAAAAAGTGCATAGCTACATTGGTTCTCAAGTGAACTATAGAAAATTGTTTGAAATTTATTTATGGCTCTTATCGCATATGGCAAATAAGAAATATACTCTGGAACCCATATGCAATTCAATTTGGGTTCTTCACATGTGGTTATTTGCAAGGAAAATGGGTTGAAGGAACAGAAAAGAGAACACCCAGATGGCAATTTGAAAAGAAAGCTTTTAGCCTTTTGTCATATTTGAAAAGCAAGTGGACGGGGTTTTATGTTACCTGCCTGTCACAGCCTCCTTTTCTTATTGGATTTCCTGGTAGATATTAAAACACTTCAAGAATTTTGTGATAGGGCTAAGCTGCCTGTCTGTGCTAGAACATAAATAAATGTGAATAGTTTAGAGAAGTAGTTTATCTGGACCCAATCACTGAGGAAGAAATTCTCTCTGATTAGGAGAAGACCTGAATCCTTGCAAAACTGACCAATATGTTTATAGACTGGCTTCTGTAGACTTCTGCAGGACTTTGTTATTGCAGAACATTTGTTTAAGCATTTACAAACATTGCAAAACCATTACAAGGGATAGGAGGAAGAGGAAACCCATACTTTGGGAAGCAGTGTGTGGCTACCATTCTCAGGATTGGAAACATTTTTAGCAACTGCTCTTACTCCACCTTCCTCATAATTTCAAAATCAGTTTCTTATTGGAGTTGTGACTGCAATGCTGTTGAAAAGTAGGCTAAGGGTTAGCTGACCAGGTTGTGAATACAGTAATTCTGATCCTACAACTATTTTATTGGGCAAAGCAAAGCTCCGCATGGACTACCAGAGCCAAGCATCAACATAAATAAGCTACTGAGCTTCCCGCTGCTGGTAAGTAAGCTACATTGGTCTGGCTGAATCAAGTGCCTCCACACTGCACTTCAGTGGCTTACCAGCTACTGCTGTTGTTTATGAGTTGGGAACAAGGCTGACAGAATAAAATAAATTACTAGAGAGAGAAGTGCTATATTAAAACACAATTTTAAGTTCTTCAAAGAGAAATTATAACACTACCTGAAAGAAAGTCCTGGCTGTAGTTAAATCTAGAAAGCATTTTCACAGCTCTTTATAGAGGGGAAGTTTGATCAGGACAGACAATACATCCCTGAAATAGCCCTTTAAATTTAGGAGTCTTGAAGGATAACTTTAGTACATGGTTGGAAAAACTACAGTGCTGTTCTTTCAGAGCTGCTTGAGCATACAGGTAATCCGAAGCTTTGTCTGAACTGGGACAAATACAGCCTTAAGTGGGAAATCAAGGAATTAAGTGCTCAGTGAAATGAGTGGACTGAGGAAGAGATAGTCATGTCCTGCTTTCCTGTAATTAGTCAAATAGCAAAACTATCTGGTTTACCCATCCAACTCTCTCCAAGATCCTCATCTCTGTCAATGCTTCCAATTGGGTAGGTATTAATTTACTCCTTCCATTTAATAGCAGTGTATAACACAGAGAAGATGAGTACAAGAGCTGCTGCTGTGGAACTCAAAATGACAGTAGCTGAATGTCTGACTTTGGTCTTTCAGCAAGCATTTTCTTTATGAGTATTAGAGACACAGTATGGGAAACAGGATGGACTCAGGAGTTTACTTGTCAGTAGTTATGTGAATCCTGTCATCAGGCTGAGCTAAATAATTCTGTTTAAAAACAGTGCCAAAGCTCTGAATGTCATTTTTGTATTTGTATGGTCATTATCAAACACCTGATCTTCATTGCTAATATATGGCATCCCTGAAATCAGAGTGAAACAAAACAACACAATCACTGATATTTATTTAATGCTTGCAATCCCAAAGGAGCTCATAAGCTTAAATGCACATGCAATGGTTTACTAACCCTTTGCTGAAGCTGTTTCTGTATGTGTAGTTAAGTCTAGTTGGCATCTAACTATAGTAATGTGCGCACAAGTATGCATGAGGGATTGAAACTTCTGGTAGACACTGAATTTGGACAGGCTATAACTTCCATAAAGAAATGAGGAATAGTGTGTAGGTCCAAGAATGTACTTTGATGTTCTGGTATTAATGGATTAGGCTGCACATGCTCAGTGTTGGTCATTTCTTCCGTTGGTGCTCTGCAGAAGTTTTCCTAAAACCTACATCAGAAAGAACCTATACTTATTTTAAAAGAAAATAACTTCAAACTATTGTACTGGATATTAGACCTGGTTGTTCACTCTGTGATGATAGACCATGGCTTGGAATGTGCAGCAGAGTAGGTGATGCCTTATATTCCTAAGCCTGCGGGTCTAAGGTCAAGAATGGAGATGGTTGTGGTGTTATAGCATGCTAGCTAGAAGAGCTTTAGCTCTGCTCCTCTCCCAGTTTAGTTTGCCAGGTTTTGCAGACATAGCTTAAAATTGTATCAGCAGGGGTACAGACATCTGGAAAAAGGGGCAACTCTATGAAGTGAAGCAGGAAGCAGGGACTCTGAAGGAGGAAGTACCTCTTCCTTAAGGTTCAAAGCAAAACCACAAATGAACGATCTGAGCCTAATACCAGAATGCTGATATGACCAGTAGAAAAATTAAGGGAAATAATGGTTCTATCTACTCCTTGCAAGCTGTTTTGGACAAAGCACTTCTTTGGTCTAATTCCCAAACAAGTTGGAATTTATTTAATTTTTCTTAAGTGTTTTATTATGATATGGAGAAGAGCTGACTTCCAAGGAAGACCCTCAAAACAAATCTATGTTGTCAGAAAGCCTGTGGCAATCTATTAGAGAAAATAGCTTTTTACTCCTTTACAAATACTATATTACAATATAAAAAAGCACAGTGATAGAAGGAAGGGGAAGTTAACTGTGAATCGCAGGGAAGATGACAGTGTGTGTTACATGTTGCTGGAGTCAAAAAGACAATAAAGGGCCAGCAGGATTTAGGAATTGCTTCAATGGCCACTAAATGTCACTGTTGTTCCACAAAAGGCTGTAGGAACCTTATTTTGTCAAAGATAACTTGACTTCTGGATGAGACCTATCCCCAACTAATCAGCTAAGAAAAAATATTAATTTTGAAAAAGCAGGCACTATGTTAACTCTGTCCACAAGATTAAAGAAGAAAGGAGCCAAAGAGCCTTTTTTTTTCTTTCCCTCATAACCCATTGATTTCTGGTGTGTTATCTGGAATTATAAATAGAGGAAACCTAGTACATAAATTTTTTTCTTCCAAAATTCTGTCCAAGAGAAGCAAAATAAAGCACATTTTTATAAGAAAAAAAAATGGTAGAATGGATTATGTAAAGCTCTAAAAGATACATCCAGCAATTCACTGCCAAAAGGTAATCTGGGAGTACTGACTTTGGGAACAAGGTTAATGTATATTCTAGTGAGGATTAATATTTTCCTTTTTGAGGAGAGTATCTCTGGGTTGGATGAACATTTAAATAATTCAAACTGGTCCAAGAGACCCAAGCACAGGTAACATGAGTCTTGCAAAACACAGAGCTACAATTAACATGGTTAATGGTGAGACGTTTTTGAGAGTTTTGCTGTGTATATAGCAGTTACATTTTTTTAATAATACCATCCTAGATTTTCCAGAAATAAGAAAATAAGGAAAGAGAGTGTAGGCTGAAAGAAATGTAATCTAGAAGGATTTTGAGAAAAATTGAGTTAATAGGAAAGAAGCAAACATGCTTTGAAATATTTATGCAGGTGTAGGAGCCAAATTGCAGCATTAAAAGCCCCATAGAGTTCAAAATATATATGTAAGCATTCAGCTAAGGGACAATTCTTATTCTAAATCATGTTTCTTTTCTTACTTATCTCTTTTTAATTTAAAAAGACTCCAAAGCCATCTCTGTACTGCCTCAGTAACTGCCTGTAGAAGTTTATAAGATCATCCGTACTGAACTGTCTGGGCAGATGAAGGAGTTTGCATATGGATGCCTGATTCTCACTGCTGGTCAGTTTATGAGACACCATCCATATTTGGCCTGATGGTCAGATATTGGTAGAAGAATATGGAAGTAAACTCAGAATATACTTCTCACTCAGCCTGCCACTAAGGATGAGAATATAAGAATTTTTAAAGAGAACCCAGTTTATGTTGAAGATGTCTTCAGGAATTAAAATTAAGAGAAAAAAAGATGTCTGATAGTGTATCTATGACCAGTGAAAATAATCCGTCTGGTATTCAAAAATTGTATTCTGGACAGCTTAAATGCAAGCCCATTAATTCTACCAAATCGGCTCAGAATTACATTTCCTACTTCAGCCCAATACATAGGTTCATATGTTTCTCTGATCATCACAGGCTGTTTAGATCATGAAGTACTTCCCTTAGAAGAGTTTCTATTCCATAACATGCTGCTACTGCTACTGAGGCAGTAGACTTCTAGATCCCTTATCCTGTAATACTTGTTGCTCAAAAAATATTGGCTTGGAGTCTCTGCTATTGCTGTTTATCCACTTCAGTCACCAAAGTTCCCAAAGTTCCTGGAAGACCATTTTGCTCTACACCGTGTGAAGTTTGAGAAGAAACTTCAGAAGGATTTTCTGACCTCTGCCTGACATTAATAGCTTGGATAAAGCTCTCTGCCACATGGTAATGGCTGAGGTTCATCCTGCTTATTTGATACCTCTTGTTCTTGACTGTACACAGGAGGTGAACTTCTCACTTAGCTATACAGGTCCGCCACCATCTGCTGACATCTGCCTGCAGTCCTGACTTACAGCAAGACACCACACATTGAATAAATGGGTACAGAAGTGAAAGAGGAAGGGTAGAGAGACAAGGTGCCTATTGGGATAAGGAGACTTAGCCTCTTTTAAAAGTCTATGCTACAAGCACATACTTCGGAAACAGCTAATATGCCATTAATATAAATTTCATGATTTCTTAATACTTCACGTGAGCATAAGGAATCGAATGAGCACCAGCAATATACACTGAATTATTATCTTCAGGTTAGCAGAACTGACCTTAATAAGATTTAAAATATAGTTCTGTCTCATGCTTCTGTTCAAGAAACCTGCCGATTTTCTTAACATTTGTATGGAAGAGAAGTTAAAGCAACCATAACTTTGAGGAAAGCCTGAATTTCTAAGGGCCAAAGTGCCAGTTTTCACAGATCATTGATCTATTTCAAAATAGCCTTAGCCACTTCGAATCATTAATGAAAGGATCACATTTTTTTCTCTGAAGGTACACGAAACAGTGCTGGCACAGAGAAATGTTTCAACATTCTCTCAATAAATTTAAGCTAGATACCTCTTAAAGTTTTGTATTTCTGGTCATCTTATGCTTAGCATATTATCAGAAGTTTTGAATTATTGCCTTTGATTGTGCCACACCTCTTTCCAATGATTTAGAATGGGAAGAACCAGGGTGGGTTGCTTCAGTTTTTGTCCCAACAGAAGGTCTTTTACATGCGGTAGATTCTCATCTCAAATAATAATTCCATTGCATTCAATGGTCCATTCAATGGTCTCATCTTTATTGTGCTGAGTGACAGCAGCAGCTGGTTCTGTGAAACTCCAATTTGGAGATGTGGAACTGAAACCACCATATTACTTTATGTCCCTTTCAAAGTTAGGTTAATAACATGGATTTAAAAAAATTAATCCTGCTAATTATGAATAAGCATCTGTAGGCTATACTGATATATGATCAGAATTTACATCTTTCTGAGGAAAGGCCTCATGACATCTAAGTGAACCTCCTAAGGAAAAAAAATATAATTTCAGTGATCTTTCTTTATCATCAAGTTCATTGTTTTAGGGATTTGGAAAAACTGGAGACCTCCTAAACTGCTTTTACTTGAAAAATTTCTGTTTGTAGCTAAAGATGACTAAAGTGCCTGTACTTCTAGAAATACAATAACACAAACCAAAATGCATCTTCCAGTGTCTTCCACTGTAATCTATTATCTAATGCCTTCATGCATACTACATCATGAGAGCCATGCTCTTTGATGACTACTGACTTTTATAAATTATTCATATGTCTTTTTATATCACCCTGATATCAGCCAGGGACAAACAAATATTACAAACATGGCACCAACAAAAAAGAGCGCATAATCAGTCTCTAAAAATGCTTTACATTTTGCCAAGTTCTGCAGATTGCTGTAGAATACTAACCACCACTGCATCCCTTGATTTTGAAGGTCCACTTCTACAAAAAATGTGGTGCTAAATATTATTTAGCAGACCATTTTATACTTTACTGGATGTGATTGATTTCTGTTGAACATGGGTCTTTTTTTTTATAATACTGGATCTTTTAGTTCTTATGAACACTTTAATTCTTTTGTTATTGATGAATAACAGACACTCTGAAACACAGGTGAAACAGCAAAGCACACAAAAACTTGAATCAAAGATATCCATACATGCTGATGTCATTACAACTACATTTTCATTAGGGTGAATGAACTAAGAGAAAGAGATATGTGAATTTGTGGATGTTGTGAAAAAGTACTCCAGTCTGCTGATACTTTATTAGTACAGATTCCATTCTGTATGTCCTTTGTCAGAAAGATGGCCACTCAAGCATCCTGGATTCTATACTGTGTTATCATTCCTGGTCTACATGTTGGAACCTAGATATCAGAAATGTTCATTAAAGCTGCAAAGATTTAGCAGGTTAGAACTATCTTGAACTTGAAGAGATGGTCTAAAAATATAATAAAATGAAGCAGAGGCAAGTGCAAGGTAAAAGGCATTATTATTTGCACAGCTAGAAGAAGAAAAAAATTGATTACAACTCCCCACTAGACATACACCATTGTCACCAAAGTGCAAGCAATAATCCTTGCCTTGGGGCTACCACTATAAAGCAAGTTCACAAATGACACAGCTAAGAGGGGTCATGCACAAGCAATTGAGGATTGCATAGGTGTCCTGTCCTGCAGCCATCTTCATGTCCCAATACATTTTCTGACTGCAACTTCAGCCTCTACATATGTAACAAGCACAGATTCACTGTTCTGAACATCAGTGACATGAGGAGGATTTTCAGAACAGGTCAATGAGAAGAGTCAGGGGATACAAAATAGTACCAAGCAGAAAACAGAGCAGCATTTCCATTATTTTGTTTAGAAGGGGTTAATAGCCAGATCTCATCCGTTTATTATGCCATTGCCAAAGTTTTGTTTCTGCTACCGAGGTAATGAGCACAGTAGAGGTGATGACATAAACAAGTTTAGAGTTAGCCTTCCTGTGGCAAACATCTGTTTGAAAATTGCTTCTTTCTTTTTTGCCTTTTGAAAATGTAGTACATTTCTGACTCAAGAGATGGGAATGGATGCTTTCCATCTGATTGCAATCCAGCATGATCTGTTCCTCACTAAGGGCTGAGCAGTAAGGTATAGAGATAGGAGAATGTAGACTCCTTTTTTTATTCCTCTGCTGAAATAACATGTACGGTATCATTTGTAGTTCCTACAATCTTCTCTTAGTAGTGCATATTCTTTCCTGTGATTGATCTTCATTCTTTTAATTAGCACAAGCTAAGAACTCCCCTGGAATTCATAGTATCTTTCCTATTGCCCCACTTAAATTATGAAGTTGCTCTCAGTAACTCTGAATTTAAATTGTTCTGGTTTTTAAATTAAATTCTGCAGACACAAACAGCAAAGAAATGAGGCTTGTGAGAACAGAAACAGAGATAAGAGCAAACAAGACTGCAAGGACAGCTTTGACCAGCTCTAAAACTCTTCTGTAGTTGCTGCTCTCCTGGAGTCCCTGCACACCTTTTGCAAGAGCATGGCCACCACACTGCAACAATGGCAAATACACTGTCTGTGTAACCAGTGCACCCAAATTCATCAGCCTTCCCCCAAAGGCAAATGGATGTTAACTTTGCCATGGACAGATATGCCAGAGACCTCTGGGGGAACCCAACTTCCAAACTGAACTCTCAATATCCTGCAGATCCTAGGGATTTTATTATCTTACAAGGGCACAGTATTTTCAAACATCTTAATTAAAACGGAAAAGGTTGTCTACCTCTTTTTTTCCTATAAATAATGCTATAGTTCCTGTTGCTGCTTTGTCTTTATGAAAGATTTCATTCTTGTTTTTTCCTTTGATTCACAGATGTAATGATGTGTGAGCTTAGCTGTTCTTGGCTATTCTTCATTCAGTGGAGACTAAATAAAATGGTGCCAAACCATTAAAGCCATTTGAATTTGCAAGGTGAGGCACCCCTCTAAATTATGAATGGCTAAGATTTTGATTAACATTCTTTTCCATAGGAAATGATGATTTCATGAATAAATGAATGGACTTCCCTTAAAGCTGAAATACTGCCAGTATACTACAATTATAGAGTCCAGGAAGTTTTCTGTAGCAAAGGTTTTGTGTCTCAAAGCAGACAGTGGTTCTTTCTAAAACTGTTCTATAAAAGCTCAGGCTAGAAATAACTGAAAAAACAATGCAGAGACAGGGATTAGGAGTTGCTTCTTCATTTACAAATATCAGATTATAGATGTTTTGATAAGTTTTAAAAACCCCCAACATGATACCTGTGCTGTACTTAACTCAACTTTAATATTAACATTCTATCTTTCTTTTGTTCCTGGTGAAGATGAATGTCCTTGCAGTCACAAAAGACCTACCTGTATGTAATTCAGATTTGAGCCCCTCCAAGAAGAGCGAAGAAGGTCTAGACTTCAAGCCTTCTAAGTGTCATTTGCATTCTATACTCTGGACATGATGGACTCATGGCCTTGTTGCAGCAGTGTAGTTATCTATAAAGAGAAGGATGTAAAAAAGTAGAATGAGGAAAAAGTGTACAGAGTATAACTGAGGTTTTTATTATCCTTTAATTGCATA
This sequence comes from Lathamus discolor, assembly GCF_037157495.1. Lineage (NCBI taxonomy): Eukaryota > Metazoa > Chordata > Aves > Psittaciformes > Psittacidae > Lathamus > Lathamus discolor. The sequence goes on along the minus strand of NC_088889.1, from coordinate 80,072,110 downwards.
AACTTGTAAATATTCCTTCTCTAAAAAGGCAGCAAAGATCACCAAGTGATCTCAAGTGATCTATACATCATTAACATCAGGCATAAAAGGGTAAAAAATATGCAGCATGTAATCTCAGTGCTGCTCTGAAGCTGACAAATTAATTCCTTTAACACTTAATTCAACTGTAAAGTGCAACTGTAAAATACAAGTGTAGGAAAATATATTTCAACTGAAATAAAGCATATACAAAAAAGGTTTCTGTTTGCAGCATTGTCTCTGACTAATGAGTCTAAGAAAAGAAGAGTCTAGAAAGGAGTAAAGGAAAGCCAGCTCTCCAGCTATTATGTTCTCTGCAGAGTTGACATACACAGACTCATTATTGCATTATGTTTTATTCAACAAAATCACTTCAATGTTGCAGCTTAAATTGAATTCACTAAAGCATCTTCATCTCTTGCCTAATGTGTCTCAAGTGTCTGCTTGCTGTTTGCATTTTCTTCAGAATTATGGCAGGGAATCTTCGGAAACAGCAAAATTATATGCAATCCACAAAACAATGTGGCTATAATGGGGTAATAGGCCTTCAGCATAATTAAAGAAACATTCCCTCATTAAAGTAATTCTGCAAGAGACCTAGAGGCTGTATTGTACAAATCATCCACTTAGTAAAACTCTATCTGATTTGCATTTAAAACCTAGTTATGCAAATTGATTTGCTCAGTGGATCGCAGGAAGTGTAATGAGTTTTAAAAACTCCAGTGATTAAACAAACCTGCTTCTTCTCCATAAATCATGGTGTGCAATTCCCTTTTATTCACCTAGAAATATTTCAACTATTCTGTTATTTAAGGTCTTCTGGAAGAGAGGAACTCCTTTGATACATACACATGGTCATGTATGACATCCACTCTGGACATGACAATCCAAAATCATGTGAAGACATAGATGCCTTTCCTTATTTAATGATTTGTATCAGAGCAATTTCATTTACCGTTTTGCTCTGAAAGCTTGATTCCCAGTTTAAACTAAAGCAAATAGCAGCGAAAGGTGATATATTGGTAAGAATTACTAATGAACTGTTGAAAAAGGCTAATTTTTACAAAGTTAAGGTTCCCCCTGTAGCAGATGGTAAAGGCCCATTTCTTAGACTAGCTTTAGCCTTGAATACCAACACTGGTGTAAGGCTCAAAAATCAGGACATAAGGTTTGCATGTTATATTTACTTTTTCCACTGTTCCATAGCTATTAATACTTCATTTCATGTGACCTTTTGTCAACTGTATTTTTTTCTTTCATTATTTTTGGTACTTATACAAACATAGTGCTCCTATATTACTTTTTAAATAGCAGGCATAGTCCACTAAGCCATGTTAATCTTTCTCTTAAGCACCATTTCAGTAAGTAAACTGATTTATTTTAGACAAAACAGTGCATGAGGATGAGCAAAGCAGTAACATGCTTCCTTCAAATTTTTTAACCGATACTAGTAGTCTACCTTACTTCTCCTGGACACACTATATTTCAGTCATAGTATCTTATTGCAAACAACCTCTGGGACTGGAATTTGGGGACTTGCAGCCATTTAAGACAGATCTTGAGCTGCTTCTTTCAGCTGCCCTGAGGCAGTCTGAACAAATAGTCTCTTTCTTAGGATTATTTGGTCACTAGCTATTAGGCAACCTTACAGGCCCTAAGCTGTAACTGGGATCTTGTGTCTCAAACATTCAGAAATCAAAACTCCTTCCAGTGTGTCACTGCAGCCATTGCCTCTGTAGTGATACTGTGCTCCATCCCTTGTGCTCCTCCCACTAGGTGAAGCTGCCCTTGCTGTTCCCTGACACTATCTTTGAGATGTCTCAGTCTTTAACAGTCCCAACCCTAATGGCATTTACCCAGGAAACAATGGAGGAAATAAATAGCAGGACTTCTGTGTGAGTACACATGCAGTTAGAAAGAACCTGACACAGAAGAGTACTTTTAAGAGAGAATTTTTATTTCAGTGGAGCTAGAGGAGGCTACAAATCGACTGTTAGAACTTCTATAACTACTGCTTTATAGACATCAAGTACTTCATCGGGTTGCTTTATTTTGAGGCCACTGAGAAAAAAGCATTCCTTTTCCCCTTTGGTTTATTTCTAATTTCTAAACTTATCTGATATTCATTTATTCTCTTTTCTGCTCTCGGGTATATACAATTTATGGGAGTTAGTCTGTAAAACTGAGGTAAAATATATTTTATTAGATTTGCGTTATCTAAGCTTTGATGTCAAGGGAAAACAATAAAAAAAGCACCAGAACTTAGAATAAAATATATGCTAAGCATTAAGCTCTCAAAACTTGTGGAAGACTACAGCCCCATAATTCCCATCAGTGTTAATTTGCACCACGCAAGTGTCTCGGAACTATAACCTAGGAGCACATAAAGAACAAAGTAGAATTCTCTTCTCCCCTTCCCATTCTCTAGCAAGCCTTCAGAGAACAAGCATTTACAAAGAAAACCCACAACAAGAGCAAATGAGGGTTCTTGGACAGTGCTGGAGAGTGAAGGAAGAAGCAATGAAAAAAATGAGAGCAACTCAACCCGATATTAAAATTGAGCTTTGGAAACAGACTAAGAATTATTTAAATAGATATAAAATATTAAAGTTTGCTTCAGAAGACAGGTCTTCTCCTGTCCTTACTATGAACTTATTCTGTCCCTCTGTGTATCTGTGTGAGAAGATCAATCGTTTTTAAGGGTTCTGACAAACGTAACATTGTAGAGCTCTCATGCAAGCTGTCAATGAGTAGCACAACAGCATTCGCCACTTTGCTATATTATGCTTTCCATTCAATTCTAGCTTCTTACAAACCTTCTCCACCTGTAATTAAAACAACTTCCCAGCAGAAGCGCCCCCACATCCCAGGCACCTCACAGCCGCTCAGCATGCGGGAAATGCTAACCCCGCTTCCCGCCTCTCAAACCACCCGCGCGACCGTCCCGCCCCTCTCGTGCCGCACAAATCTTGCGAGATGCACGGCCCGTCCGACCTTCGTGTGTGCCTGGTGGGAGCGGTAGGGGTCCCCCGTGCATGTCGGTATCTGCCTGTCAGAGGGGTGCTGCTGATGCCTCGGGGAGAGCAGGGTACGACCTACAATTAGGAAGTTTTTGAGGCATGAAAGCCTTTTTTTTCAGTCTGGAGAAGGCTGATGAACATGGTGAAGGGTCTGACAATCAAGTCTGATGAGGAATGGCGGAGACAGCTGGAGTTGTTTAGCCTGGAGAAGGCCGAGTGGGGATCTAATGAATTCTACAACTGCCTGAAAGGATGGTGTGGTAAGATCGGGGTTGGTGTCTTCTCCCGGGTAACACGCAATGGGACAAGAGGAAACGGCCTTAAGCTGTGCTAGGGGAGGTTTAGATTGAGGATTAAGAAAGCATTCTTCACAGTGAAGGTGATCAGGCATTGGAACAGGCTGCCTAGGGAAGTGATGGAATCACTGTCCCTGGAAGGGCTCAAAAAAACATATAGATGGGACCATCAGTGGCATGCTTTAGGGGTGGTCTTGGCAGTCCTGGGCTAATGGTTGGACTTGATGATCTTAAAGGTCATTTCCAACCTGACTGATTCTATGATTCTGTGAAATGTTATGCAGCATTTGGTCAATGCAAGAGGGAAGCCTGTAAAGGATATGCTGGAGAAGTCCTGTAAAGCTCATGGCAGCAACTGTCTCTTGAACATATGGGAAGTGTTTTTACTTGCCCTACAAACAGCGATCAAATCCCAGATTTTTTTCAAAAACAGCCATGCCTGAATTTTTATTTTCAACTTTGAAATCTAAATTGTAATTGGCTACTAAAATTTCTGTGTGAAAAAGAAAACTTGTATGGGGGGAAAAAAAAGGTTTTCAGCAGACAAAAGAGTGAGAAATTTATAAATTTCGAAACATTTCAGTATCTCAAAAGCTTTCTCCCTTCTTGTTGAGGTATTTACCAAGCCTGACTGCAGTTTTAATCCTCTTGAAATCCAAGCTTTTTGACAATTCTGCTATTTGTCAAGTAGTGTGTCCTAGTTCTACGATATGTAAAAACCTCTTGTATAGCCACAAGAAATGGCTCTATGCAAAAATCAGTTGAAACTCTGGTGAAGTTAGGTGAAGGGGCTGGCTGTATTTTACTGATGACTGAGAAAAACTAATTACCACTGAGTATCCCCTCAAATTATTGCAACCCCTGCAGGGATAGGGGATAGTTGCGTGAGTGATAGTTGTCATACAAATGTGAAAGGTAGTATAAGCTCTTCAATGTGTGTTACTGTGTAATTAAAAAAAGTATGTTTGGGAAGATTTTTTATCCAGTGCCTAGGACTGTGCTCTGAATCAAGTTGGATGCCCTGGAAGGAGCAGGATGCTACATGCCCCTGGATGACATTTCCTTTCTGAAGTGTGGTGCTTCCTGCAGGCAGCCAGGCAAGGGGGGAAGAAGGACAGGATACCAGAGTGGCAGGCAAGCTCCTTTGACTGCAAAACATGTTAATAACTGTGCTTCAGGAGCAATGGGAAGACTTTTCCTGTCTGGGAAATACCTAAGAGCTTACTGAATTTAAAAAGCCTGAAAGCTGTGGGTGCAGAAAGGCAGGCTGAAGTAAAGGATACATCTTTGACAGAGAAAAATAGGCATCAGAGAATGTTGTTTTAAAATCTCATTAATTTTGTTTCTAAACTTAGTGCTAAGTAAAGAGGTAGTAAAGAGATCATTCATAGTATAGAGCTCATATACTTCTAGGTTCATGGTTTATTTTAACAAACCTTTAGGTCCTGGTGGCCTTTGGTGTGCTTCCTGCAGAACATAAGGCAGGTGCTTCTAACTTCATAACAGTGGTTAATGTTAATATTACTAGGTTCTAATCTGTTTTTTAAACTTAAGTTAACTGTGGAAAATTACAAATTGCAGTCCTTTTAAAGGGGACACTCTACTCTTACCTTCTCCAACCAATAACCATTTCAATCAGTATATCCAACTGTTCCAGGATTACCAGTATGGATGAAATCTGGATTACACCCCAGATGTTCCTGAGAGAAAACCACAACATCCTATCATGTGCTTTTTAACTACAGATCAGGTAAATCGTGGGTTTATTTGCTTTGGGATCAGTGTTTTCTAATTTTATTGCAATTGTTTGGTGACAAGTAGGTAAATCAACGTAATTGGTCAATAGATTTGGCCCACATCATGTATATTGATTTGACTGGAGCCACTTCCTGTTTGCCATTTCCTGTTTACTACAGTTCCTCTGGAACTGTTGTGTGGAACATACTTTTCTTAAAGCTCATGCCATGAAGAAAATGAAACAAATCTCTTTCCTCTGAACTGATTTTCTAACTGTATCTCTCTTGTTCAAGTCTCTAGCCTTTGCAGTTCTCTTACTCTGCCTTCTCAGACCCATGTATTCTTCAGTGATGTGATACATATTATTCTTTGCACAACTATGAAACTGTGTTTCTGGATCTATTCATCCATTAATTGAATGTATTTGGCAGTCTCTTGTTGGGCTAATGAGAACTGGCCAGGTGTTGCAAAGGCACAGTTTTAACAATGGTAGAAAAAATAGTGATACTTTTTTGGATAATTTTTCCCTCTTGTCAGAATTGTGTGTGAATTTATTTAGGGTAACTTAATTATTAAAGCCACCTTCAAGTGAAAGTAGAATAAATGAGAAATCTTGAAAAAAAGATTTTTAGTATTAATTCTTCAGGTCAGTTGGGGGAGATGAAAAAATATATAGGTTAAGGATATCACAGGATAAGAGCTGCTAGTTTTGTTAAAAAAAATCCAAAAAACAACCCACAAATAGATATTGTGAAGTGTGTTCATGAAAAAGGGTTTGATGATACTTCCAGAGAAACTGCAGTAACTCAAACTATTAAACCATTTTGGTAGACAAATCAGTCTGCCATCTTATCCTTGTCCTTACCATGTAAGATCAATTCAAAGAAATAAATTAATTTCTCTTGTTTATTTCCTGTTCTCTGATATGAAATACATTCTCTGTTACCTTAAAAATGTTTTCTGAATGTATGGGGGAAATACATAATTAAAAGGTGAACGTACGTTAGTGAGGCAACAATGGGACTGATAGCGCCAAGGTGTAATACCTGATTCCTTCTGGAATGACTGGTACACTGCTGTTGTAAGTGGAAGGACTAGAGATCATGTTGTTCCAACCCCTGATTTTGCTTCGCTTTATCACAAGACTGCAAGAGATCATGGCAGAGAAGTAGCAAAGTCTGCTTCTACAGTAACAAAACATCTATAATCTGTGGGGAAGTTACTATACAGGAGGATGTGTCTTGCAAGATCATACAGGAGAACTGGAAAAGGCCCTCTGGAAAAGGATAACATTTCTTTGAAAGAGTAGCAAAGCTGGGGGAAGAACATCTGTTGGGAATTAGTCACAGTACTGCTGGTTTGTAGAGGAATGAAGCCAGACTTGGCTTGTGTTATTGTCAGTAGTCAAGAACAGATTGAAAGAGCTGTGTGGTGCATAAAATTCATTCTATGTACAGTTAAAAGGGAAAAACAAACAAACAAGAAACCTGCATTCCAAACCCACAAAACGCAGCTCCCCCCATCACATTCAAGTGCCAAACAGAGACTGAGTTTGAAACAGAATATCTTACTGAGTTATACAAAACCTTTCAGGAAGAATACTGATGGGTCGTTTCTGGGCTAGATATTTAAAATCTAATAATAGACTCATAAGTCTATTTAAAAATGATGCCCCCAAAAAACCCTTGAAGGGCTTGTTGCTTTTCTCTACAGTCCAGCTGGGAGAGAACATATTTCAGATTTGCCTTTTACACTTGTTACAAATTAAACATTTGTTTGAAGAATGATCTGGGCAATCTGTAAATCTAACAGCTCACTCATGTAAACTGAGTAGAGTGAACAGACAAGGAGGCTGGTCAGGAGCACTAGCTAGCTATCTAGCTATGCTGTCAGCTCTTCTGGCTTCCATGGAAACTGTTTTTTTTTTGTTTGCAAAATGCATAGATTCCACTGATTTGATACTTACGAGGAAATACATTGTTGAAGGCAACATGTGAACAGTCCTAGCCTTTTATTTCTTTATTGTCTTACTCAGGTGTTGCCTTTCTTCAAATTGGATTGAATTCTGCAGGGAGCAGAAGACATGTATTTGAATTGCAAACGTACTTGAGGCTTAGTCAGGCATGAGAGACCTAATGGGGTAGGTGGCATACACAAACTTAACATGCCTACTGAACTTGCAATTTAACTGTATTTTGAACTGCTTTACATTAGCATAATGCAAATAACAAGTTGTGTCTCTACATCTGCTAGCTCCGGATTGATATACTTAATGATTATTTTCTTTAGGTTAAAACAATTAAAGATACTTAAAATAATAAAGTTGCAGAAATATCCTAACAGGAAGAAGGCATTCTGCTGACAAGTTCACGTAACTGGCTGTATTGCACTTGTGAAGCACGAAATCGCACTCTACAACTCAAAGAGTTATAAAGCAGGTATGTTTATTATGGCGCCGGGTGCAAGGGCGATCGCTCCTCCTAACTTGCACACCAAGGAGTTAAGCAAGCAGATATTTATTACACAAAAACATGCATATTCATTAGGTTCCCGAGAGTTCGGTGGGGATATTACAATTAGTTTAGGTACTCATTATCATAAGTCTCCTTCCTTTTGGCACTTGCACACTGCCCTCTGATGGTTGTGGGCAGGGGTCTTCAAGATGAAGTAAGCAGTCTTCCTCAGGGTGCACTTTTCACCTTTGGCACAGTTGGATGCCCCAGTAATCACAAATTAGCTGAAACCAACTGTCTGCTAGTTTCTGATTGCTGGCAATGATTGTGACCTTCATACAAAATTTATTGCAAGCAGAACAGGATGGGCAGAGAAGGAGTATCTGAAGCTGGCAGATGTTCGGGAGTCACTGTCTCCAAACTAACTGATAATTAGAAGGATGGTAAGAAATAATTCACGCAGTAGAAGGATGGAAAGAAAGAATTCACTCTTGTTAGTAAGACTGCTAAGTTCTGTTATCACACCACAGGCTTACAACGCAAACATTGTTCTCTATCTTAGACCTAAGTTAAGTAGAAAGTATTTTAACCCTATGTTTTCCAGGCACTTGCATTCACTTGGATGTCAAATGCAGTGACAAATAGAAAAATCTTAAACTTTTGTGTCTTTAAGACCTAAATAGCAGCTCATGATTCACTCTTGCAGCTCATTTTTGTGCTTCATATGAAGGAATCCCACAGAGTACAGTAAAGCAACTTAGGGCTGACTAGTTTCATGTGCAGTAGAGGCTAGTCAGTCCCCTTGGGTTGCTGGGCTATCAGAACAAAATGAGTTGCCACCTTTGGCAATGTTCTGAAACTCCTGAAGAGGTGAGAAATGCCTGACACTTGCTTTGAGTTGGGCATGGGAAGGAAAAGAAATGAGAAAGGAATGGCTGCAATTAAAAGTCAACTACACAGGTCTACTAAGTGCCTAATAGAAGAAAGAATTCAGGGCAGTTTTTGTTAGCTTTATTGTGTGTCCTGGCTGTACAACACCAAAGTATTACCATGGTTCATAAAGTCCCTGTCGTACCCATGTAGTGTTCTTTATGAAATCTAAGAATAAGGTGGCACTGAGTTGCATATAGGTTGACATGTTGGCAAAGTTTGTTTTTTCCTCCCCTGTGTGTTTTGGTTGTTTTTTTTTTCAGTTATATGTCTATTTTGTGGAGGCTTGCCAGGACTTGAACAGCTTGCGGAGCCCTCCTATTGTCAGCCTTGATCTGTTTGTGTGTTTTTTTGTTTGTTTTTTTTCCCAGCAGTGATCTGTTTTTCAAAGTTCTGCATTAATAAGAAATTTTCAGGGTTTTGTTTTGGTTGGTTTTTGTTGTTGGGCATTTTTTTTTCCCCAAAACAAATGGCAGCCTCCTAAAATGTAATAGATTTTTTGATTCCAGTTTTCTTTCTTCCGGTAGCATACACATACCTGAAACAGAGAATGTAGAATCCCAGATAGGAGCCAATTTTGTGTGTAGAAATTGGCACCTCTTTTTAATTAACTATTGATTTAGGGGATTTATGTACTGAGTGTAATAAAGTGTGAAGAGAGTAGGAAACTTTGTTTGTTTGAATTAAAGGTATATAAATCTGACGCAGGGCAGCTATATATTAGGAGTGGAAGTTCCTGCTGGGAGTAATCAAATCTTCCCTGGAGCTTGGAAACTCCACTTCATTTTACTGGAGTCTCTCAGTTACAGTTTTATGGGGCAACAAAGATTTTGATCTTAAAAAAAACCAGCACCAAAGAAACCCAACCAACCAAACCCAAACAAAACCAATCAGTTTAGCATTCCTATCACTGCATGTAACTAGACATGTTCTAGAAATGGTGCAGACACTACTTTTCATTGAGAAATGAAAGATGATACCGCCTGTGTTAGCTGACGCTTAAAGTTTAGCTTGTGTGTGGGGGGGAAAATACATCTGCCTTCAAAGTGGGAGTTTCTTTGCCTGCAGACCAGAGTGAGGAAAATCTGTTGAAGAAGTTCTTCCCTATAGGAAGATTGGATAAAAGTCTTCTCTTACTTTCATTTTAAAATGTCAGCAATTATTTGAAATTAATTATTCAAAAATATTTTAAATAATGTAATAATAGACTCATAAATCTATTTAAAAATGATGCCACAAAAAAAAAAACCAAACAACCTTTTAAGGTCTTGTTGCTTTTCTCCACAGTCCCACTGTTTGTTGTCTATGTAATATTAATGAAATGCCTTTTTGCTCTGGTGATCCCAGCTATTCTGTGGGCTAATAGGTTACACTAATAAAGTTTATGATATTCTATATTTCAATCCTATTAGCTCAATCCCTGAAGAGTCATATCCCCGCCCTTGGTGTGTTGGTCCTCCATGTATTTCAGTAAGGTTATTGTTCCCCTATGTGATTATTTAGTCAAGGTATTACACAGTAAGTCTTTAATTGTTTCTCTGAAGAAATCCCTTTAGCCTAATTTGTGGCTTAAGCATTAGTGCTTATTGACCAAAGTGCATCTTCAGTACAAATGGATGATATTACTGCTAGGTAAACAAGCTTTAAATCAACAGGCTAGCTTTCAAGTGCTTTTGCTAAGTTTCTTCTTAGCCTTAATGTTGTCTAGGTTCAGCAACTACCTGTTGGTCTTGAACAATTTTTTTTGCCTTTTTTCATGGTAAAAATCTCAACTGCTGGCATCATGCTCTGTGAGTGGTTCCACTGACTACTTTTTTGTTATTCTTATACTGTGAAAAGATAAGCCTCTGGAAAAGGATTGCAAAACAATGATTTAATGCCACTAGATAAAAGAGAAGCATACTAAGTTTTTACATAGTGGAAGGATGTGGACTTCCAGATAGCTATTTTCCAGTATAGTTGTCTATCTTTATTCCACTGAAAAACTGAATGTCAGATGTAGTTGACAGTCGGGCCCTTGGCTACTCATCAGTGTAATAATCAAGTCTATGATATGAAAGTGAGATTAATTGGTAAAGAGTAACTTTTCTTCAGATTTTGAAGCATAAAATGAATTTCGCACTGTCTAGTACAGCTGTTGGGACTACCTAGCCTGACTTGGTCTGTGGCCCTGGTGAAGTGCCTGTAGACTAACCGCATCTGAAGTTTCTGGTTGCAAGCTATGATGTGTTAAGTCTCTACTAGCGTAATCCTGCAGAGCAGGTGTAAGGGAGAAACAGGCAAGTTTAAGTGGTGTGTAAAGTGGTTAGGAATGTTATAGTTGTCCAAGATCTGTCGGTAGTTCACTCTTTAAATAAAGAGCCATAGCTTAACATACTGTTATCAGAAGTGGCTGTAGAACATGTATGGTAACAGGAATGAGAATTAGACAGGTATCTCTTGAAACCTGAGGGGTCATTTCTTCCTCTTACTCAGTCTATTAGAAATAGATCAATTTCCAGAGCTAGTTTATACAGAGCATGCAGCTGTGAATCTGCTTTTAGGAGAGAAACAAGAATGAAGGACCTCAACTTACATTTAAAAAGTTTTTTCCTTACATTAGTATTATTGAATCATAGAATCATCCAGGTTGGAAAAGACTTTTAAGATCATCAAGTCCAACCAGACTGCCAAGACCACAACTAAACCATGTCACTAATGGCCTCATCTATGTGTTTTTTGAGCACTTCTGGGGATAGTGATACCACCATTTCTCTGGGCAGCCTGTTCCAATGCCTGATCAACCTCTCTGTGAAGAATTGTTTCTTAATATCCAGTCTAAACCTCTCCTGGCACAGCTTGAGGCCATTAGTTCTTGTCCTATTTCTTGTTGCTTGGGTGAAGAGACTGACCTTCACCTCACTAAAATGTCCTTTTAGGTAGTTGTATATGAATTTGTTTAATACATAAAGCCAAATAGAACTAGATTTTGGGGGCTGAAAAGAAGCAGCAGCTTGGGTGGTGGTGGAGAATTAGCAGTGTGAACTACAATGGCAATAGCTTCTGCTGTGTTACACAATTAGTACTTGAAATGGTTTAAACCTCTTACTGGTCAGGGCTCCTTGTGCTTGGGACAGATTTGCAGCAAGAGAAGAAACATGCAGTTCTATTACAGAATTTTGGGCTTTAGGAATATCGTTTCATGGCTTGGCAATATGATACGCTGCTTGAAATAGCTCTTCTTCAAGTGAGAGATTGGGTTAGGTGACCCCAGGGCTCCTTTTCAACAACCTTTACAGCAGGGTGGGTTTTTTTTTTTTTTTGGTTTAGTTTGGTTTTTTTCTTTGTTTGTATTTTTGTTTTTTTTTTTTTTAATCAAAAGGTGTTGAACTGACACCACTCAGAACTTTAGTTGTTTTGCATATCTGTACTAAAATAATGCTTAAAGATAGGGGAAAATAGCAGATTCTCCTGGGAGGCATGTTAAAGGCACATGAAAAACAACAAGGTGCTTGGTGACAGCCAGCATGGCTTCACTAAGGGGAAATTCTGCCTGACCAATTTGGTAGCCTTCTATGATGGGTCTACAGAGCTGATAGAGAGGGGTAGAGCAGTTGATATCATCTACCTGGACTTGTGCAAAGCGTTTGACACTGTCCCATACAACATCCTTGACTCTAAATTGGAGAGAGACATCAGTTTGATAGGTGGACGACTCGGTGGATAAAGAACTGGCTGGGTGGCTGCACGCAAAGAGTTGTGGTCAATGGCTCAATGTTCAGCTGGAGACCAGTAACGAGTGGTGTCCCTCAGGGGTCTGTGTTGGGACCGGTCTTGTTTAACATCTCTGTTGGTGACATCGACAGTGGGATTGAGTGAGCCCTCAGCAAGTTTGCCAATGACACCAAGCTGTGTAGTTCAGCTCCTGATGCTGGAGGGAAGGAATGCCATCCAGAGGGACCTTGACACGCTTGTGAAGTGGGCTGATGCCAGCCTTATGAAGTTCAATCATGCCACGTGCAAGGTCGGCCGACCCACCTGGGTCGGAGCAATTGGGGCCATAGGGGGGCTATAGGGGTGCTGGGGCTGGACTATTTGTTAGGGACTGTAGTGATAGGACAAGGGGTAATGGGTTAAAACTTAAACAGGGGAAGTTTAGATTGGGTATAAGGAAGAAGTTCTTTACTGTAAGGGTGGTGAGGCACTGCAATGGGTTGCCCAGGGAATCATAGAATCATAGAATAGTTAGGGTTGGAAAGGACCTCAAGATCATCTAGTTCCAACCCCCCTGCCATAGGCAGGGACACCTCACACTAAACCATCCCACCCAAGGCTTTATCCAACCTGGCCTTGAACACTGCCAGGGATGAACACTCACAACTCCCCTGGGCAACCGATTCCAGTGTCTCACCACCCTAACAGGAAAAGTTGTGAATGGATGGACCACTCGGTGGATAAAGAACTGGCTGGACGGCCGCACACAAAGAGTTGTGGTCAATGGCTCGATGTCCAGCTGGAGAACGGTAACGAGTGGTGTCCCTCAGGGATTGGTATTGGGACCGGTCTTGTTTAACATCTTCGTTGCTGACATGGACAGTGGGATTGAGTGCACCCTCAGCAAGTTTGCCGATGACACCAAGCTGTGTGGTCCAGTTGATATGCTGGAGGGAAGGGATGCCATCCAGAGGGACCTTGACACGCTTGTGAGGTGGGCTGGGACCAACTTTATGAAGTTCAACCTTGACAAGTGCAAGGTCCTGCACCTGGGTCGGAGCAATCCCAGGCACAGCTACAGACTGGGCAAAGAAGAGATTCAGAGCGGCCCTGCAGAAAAGGACTTGGGGGTGCTGGTCGATGAGAAAATGAACATGAGCCAGCAGTGTGCACTCACAGCCCAGAAAGCCAACCGTATCCTGGGCTGCATCAAAAAGAGTGTGACCAACAGGAGGTGATCCTGCCCCTCTACTCTGCTCTTGTGAGACCTCACCTGGAGTATTGTGTGCAGTTCTGGTGTCCTCAACATAAAAAGGACATGGAACTGTTGGAACAAGTCCAGAGGAGGGCCACGAGGATGATCAGGGGACTGGAGCACCTCCCGTATGAAGACAGGCTGAGGAAGTTGGGGCTGTTCAGCCTGGAGAAGAGAAGGCTGCGTGGGAACCTAATAGCAGCCTTCCAGTACCTGAAGGGGGCCTATAGGGATGCTGGGGAGGGACTCTTCGTCAGGGACTGTAGTGACAGGACAAGGGGTAACGGGTTAAAACTTAAACAGGGGAAGTTTAAATTGGATATAAGGAGGAAATTCTTTCCTGTTAGGGTGGTGAGACACTGGAATCGGTTGCCCATGGAGGTTGTGAGTGCTCCATCCCTGGCAGTGTTCAAGGCCAGGTTGGATGAAACCTTGTGTGGGATGGTTTAGTGTGAGGTGTCCCTGCCCGTGGCAGGGGGGTTGGAACTAGATGATCTTGAGGTCCTTTCCAACCCTAACTATTCTATGATTCCATGAAATGCTGAAATATTTTCATCTGGTCTTGGCAGATCTGCTGGGCCTTATCCTCAAGAGCACTGAAGGTAGAGTGAAGCTATAGTGGCTATGTGCATTTGTAGTCTCCCAGATGATCCTTGAAGAAAATCATGCAAGAAGGAGCTATATAGTGAGAGCAGGTATGGTGAGACCCATCTCTTCAATCATATAGGCATTACAGTTGTATTAAATACCTAAATGAAAAAAGCAAACCAACCAACAACTATATAACTGTAAAAGTTGAAATGTGGAGCATTCATTTTCTATTAAAAGATTTTGAGTAATAGCTTTCAACCAGATAGATACCTAAACTTTATGGTTTGCCTAGGTGGAGCAGAAATGATCAATCAGAGCATAACAGCTAACACTGCATGTGTTATTCTAGCTGCTGTAGAAGCTGACATCATTATTAAATTTAATGGCTTCCCTCCAGGACTTCATATTCTATGGCATTTAATTACTTCCTTGTGTGGTTTGCACTGCAAAGCTACAGCTGTTTAAATGCTGTTGGTAAATAAAGGGGAGACCTTTAAAACCGTTAAGATGCAGAGGCTATGTCTCAATTTTTAACAGATCATTCAGGTCTGATTAAAATGCAATAAATAAAACTGCCCTTATTGTAGAGCATGCTGGCAGATGCCAGCAAAGCACCTTTCTGTGTTGTGAAACCTGGGTGCTGGTGTGGGTCCTCAGAGCATGGTTGCAGCCTCCTGGGACCAGGTAGGATTTGGGGAGAGGTTTTTTTGAGAGCTGGGGGTATTCATCACTACTCTGGTAGGTATGCTCATATATGCTGTTGCTTGTGAGTTCATAAGTGTCATGGCTTTGGACCCTACCACCCAAGTTTGTTTAAAGCATGATTTGCCAAGTCAGACAGTTTGCCAGCAAAGATTTGAATTTCGTCTAAATTGGATCCCATCTCTCCCCAGTTATCTGCATTCTTTGAAGAAGGCCCTATTATCGTATAATATAACCTAATTGCCCTAGCAGTGACAGCCATGAAGGGAGGCTTTGGTCTGCATGACACCTTGACCTGCACCTTCTCAGGTCTGATTGGCAAGATGGAGAATGATCCCTGGGGCTGCTTTCCTGGTCAGTTGATATTCCTAGGCTCTGAAGTCCTGGTTAAGCTCTTGCCCAGCTAATGCTTTTCAGTGCCATTGGTGCCCTTGTCATGTTAACAGACACGGTGCTCCCCTCAAATGGCTCCTGCTTACATGTGGCTTCTGGTGGGTTGAGCTGGCTCTGGAGAAATCTGCTGCTGGTCAAACACTTGCTCTTTACCTTGGTTTGAAGAACCAATGTAAGGGATAAAAATTACATGTCCAATAGGCTTCTGTCAGTCATAAGAATAATTAGCAGTTCCCTGTTTTAATATAGCCACATT
The DNA here is from genome assembly GCF_037157495.1 of Lathamus discolor. Classification (NCBI taxonomy): domain Eukaryota; kingdom Metazoa; phylum Chordata; class Aves; order Psittaciformes; family Psittacidae; genus Lathamus; species Lathamus discolor. The sequence continues at coordinate 80,056,766 of NC_088889.1, read as the reverse complement.
CTTTGAAATCTAAAGTATTCTTGCTCTTCTGTCCTAAGGGACAGCTTTCTCGCAGAGGTGTATAGGTTCTGCTAGGGTAAAATCAGGCTAGCCCTACTGAATTAATCTGAACTTTTTAAAGACTGGCATAATCTCATCACTTAATATTTGTAATTTCTTAGTGTCTTAACTCCCATGGCAAATTTCTTCTTGTAGGCCACATATATTGTCCAGGAGCTTATCTCATGCCTTGTCATTGATGTGTAGAGTACTTTATAGGGCTTACTCTACTTTAGGCCTAACTGTAAATTAAATATGCTTCTTCTAGTTCTGTGGGGGTACAGCAATTGGCTTGGGGTTCTTGGTTATTTTGGCATTTTGGTTTTGGTTTTTTCCTTTTTAAAGAAAAGGAATAAGGCACTCCTTCCCTTGGTCCTTTTTTGTAGAGGGGTTAGACTGATTTATTTCCATAAAGGTGAATATGAGAAATGATAATTCTCTTGCTTAGAAAAATATTCTGGAAGTTCAAGGCGCTATCTAAATGAAGCCTAGTGATTGCACAGCATCAAGACTTGCATGAGAGAGAGGGAAGGTATGTAGATGTGAAATGTCTTTGCATTCCAGGTTTAGTTTCTGCACTGGACCTTCTCACCCTCTACTTTGGTGTGCCTTTCAAAATATTTATTTCATCATAACTACATTGTAAACATAACCTATTTATGAAATAAGTGATACTAAGAATGAACAATGGACACTTAAGTGGTTAGGAGTCTTTTACCTGAAATACCAGACTCATTTTGAGGCTGATATGAACAGATATGGATTAACCTTTTCTGTTGCCTTCAGGCAGCTTTATAACTACTGACCACCTTCAACCTGCTGTACATAATAGCAGATAGTCAGATGTTAGTTGTGGTTTATTCCTTGTATTAGAGACTGCCTGTAGTGTTTCCTTGAAATTTCTGTTCTCTAATGTGAATTGATTATACAGCACTTGGGCACCTGAGATAATGCATGAATAAAGGAAACTAGATAGCAGCCTTGCCTTTGCTGTTTGATAATAGGAGCAGGAGGAGGCAAATAATCTAGCTATGTTTGCTAGACACTAGATGGGTTTCTGTAACTGTGTCATAAAAGGCTCTGATGAATCAGGAGATACCTTTCAGTCCCACATAAAGCTGGACCCTCATCAATCATGAGAGACTTTCACAGAAGGCAGAGACCGCATCTTTCTGTTTCTGAAGGAAATGGGATCTTTCTTTCAGGACTGATGCTTGGAGGAAAGTGAACTTGCTGAAAACCTGTTGGGATCATATGCTTTCTTTTCCACTAGATTATCTGTGATAGTAACTTGCCTGCATAGAAGGCAGTAAGGTCCACCTCCTGCTTTGGATCTTGGACTTTTTTTCTGTGGCTCAGATAGTAACAGACACCCAAAGCTATCCTTTTTCTTCCTTTGGCTGTGATGAGAAGATTGCTGTCTTCTATGGAGGAATGCTATAACTCAGTTATTTCTACTTCTGTTGCTTCCAGGTTGACCTAAACTGACCTGCTTTTCAGACTCTAACAGCTATTCATTTGGTTAAATTGGCTATTGGATTTTAACATGTTTGGTTTTGACCTGACCTCCCCTTTACTCCTGCAAGTATAGACAAGAGTATTGCTTTTGACTGATAGAGTCCATTTATCATGTACCTGGATTATGGTAGTATCTGTTGCCCTAGTTATGATCAAGGGATTGTTGCCTTAAACATTTTAAAGCATGAAGCATGACACCACTCCTTCAGAAAGATACAAAGCAGAGACAAATGGGATGGGATGGGATGTGACGTACAAGCAAAGCAAGAGCTACAGACTGTGTGAGGGAAACAAAGCTTTTTGAAGGAGGATTTAATGAGGCTGTGCAGATGGGAAGGGGGTAAGGAAGGAGGAGGCGGCACTGAAGACAGCAGTGATTGTAAGATGAAGATGCTTGGTGGACTGAGAGAATATTCAGACAACAGTCACCATGCCTGAATGGTGGCTGAATGTTACAGCAGTTACTTCATCTCTTCCAGCCCTCTAATTTATGCCTTTGTTTTCTCCTGCTCATATAGTAAGTAGCATTTCCAGTATTATGATGATAATCTTAGCTTTTGAGCTGACTCTCTCTAAAACCACTGATTCTCTTGACTTCTGATCAAGATCTTACTCTAAACTGGAGTAATACTGGAAGGAGGAACAAAAAGAAAAAAA